>NC_050099.1:103951963-104576963 GCF_902167145.1 Zea mays | reverse complement strand
TCCTCTCCCAAAGGAGCATGAAGTTTTTCATTGTAGAACCAAATCCCCCGGGACTAATCCATCTAGGAATCTTAGTAGTTTCCCACCGATTTTTATTTTCAAAAACAGCTACTGGACTTCCCGTCCACCATAGCTCATGCCTCAACCGCCAGACCTTTTAAAACCTTTTGCAAAACATTTTGGAAAACAAAACACTAATTGTCAAATTCATGCCATAACTCATCCATATCCGTGGACATGGACTATTTAAATAGATTCTTGACTCTGCGCAGAGGTGTACATTTTACCCACTAGTTCGGCTTTGCGATCTCACTGCCATGAGACCCGACACCGAAACTCTCTCCTTCCTTGCATGACTTTACCCTAACAGTTATACCAAAAGAAATAAGCTACTTCCTCGCCCAAACCAAGATAGAAACATTCCCCCTCCTTGACCTTTCGGTGCTTCCCAGCTATCGATAACCCTAGGGTGCAGATCATGCAAGTTCAGATCAAGCGACTACCCATACAGTCTCGAGTGGTTGTACTTGATAAGAGTACAGGTAAGGAGTAATGGCAAACCAGTCCTTATGCGAGACAGGACAATCTTTCATGCTCACACCTACCCCGACTGAGCCAACTTCTTAAGGCCCTCCAAACTAGGGAGTCCTGATCATCCCGCTCATGGTGGTGGCAGTGCTAACTGTTCACCCTTTTTCAAAAACAAGTTTCTTTTGAAAAGCTCACACCTTTTCTCAAATTATTTTGTAATAAAAAAGCAAGGAGTATAAAGATGGATTGCGGCAAAGCCCTAAGGCTAGGTCGCCATATTATCATGTCTCTTAGCAGCAAAAAAATATAATGCATATAAAATAGCAGGTTGAGGGATGTGTTTGAAATATGGGTAATTTATGCATCAAAGGAAAACAGTAGCTTCCCATTGCTTTTATCGGCGAAAGGGTGAGAGCTCGCGGTACAAGCTTCTGGCTTCACCGTCTAGCGTAGACCCACAGAACTGGCCTGCACGAGACAACAAGAACGCTTTGATGACTATGTAACAAGAACAAACAAACATATGAACCATGAACAACTGGATGAACGATCAGACGAAGGATCGATTGATCGAATGAACGGACAAACTATGGATAGTTGGATGAATGATCGAATGAACGACCGAACGATCATTGTGCTTGTGTGGGAATGTGAGTGGAAGTGAGTGGGAGTGAGTTGCCATAAAATGGCTTGAGATGGTATGAGGGAGCCCCTTGCCCCTCTGTTTATAGGCAAGGTGGGGGGGACTAGGGGGAGGAGGCGAGGATTAGTGGGAGGAGTCGAGGGTTAGTGGGAGATAAGTATGTATTATGATGAGGACATCACTCCCATATAAACAATGCATGGACCGACAACACAAGCACGTGCATGAAAGTTGAATCACCAGGTTCGTTCTAACCTACTCAATTCTGTTTTTGAGCTTACGCTTGGTGCCATGGATGTTTTGATGATTAGGAACTTTGGAGAGGACCATCAAGGACTTGGGAAAGGCCAAGGTGTCGAGTAGGAGCAGCAAGGGCGTCCACAATAGGAAGGAGATCAAGTCCGACTCGGCTATGATTCCATCTCGGGTTCCAGGACCAGTCTACACTAAAATGGACACCCAGGACACATCCAGCCTCCGATTGTGACGAACTTGATATGGTTGCAAAAATAAGAAGATTATCTAACCAACCCAACTGGTCCCACCTTAAAATTCATCCAAAGTCAACGAGAATCCTCGAAACAATTCAACGCTCAGATTCTGTTTTGGTGCTGCGACACCATCTGTTGGGCTGTTGGGCCGTGTATCGTGTTGGAGCCTGTTGGAGAGGAAATTCTCTGGCCGGGTGGCGGAACGCACCCGCCCTAAATCCTAAGATGAGGAGGGGGCCTAAGCGTTTTTCCTGCTAGATGGATTCGGGATGAACACAAGAACACACAAGAGTTTAGAGTGGTTCAGGACGCCGGAGCGTAATACCCTACTCCACTATCCGTGTATTGTATGAGAGTCTGAGAGCGTGAGAGCTCGTATGAACTTGTGAGTCTGAGAGTCTAAGTGAAGCTGCTTTGTAACGTCGTGTGCCCTCCCTTTTATAGCTCAAGGGGCACGTACAAGCATATTGAGCCCCGACATGTGGGCCCAGGGGAAAAATGGAAGAAAATAACTAATGCATGTAACGCCTGGGCGGACTCCGAGCGCCATAATGTCCATAGTTCATACAGTATTGATATGTCGTGGCTGCTTCCTCGGTAACGCACCAGTCATGATGAGTGTAGCGCATGCGGCAGTATGGACGTGTCGTCTGCCAATGGAATGGACATGCAAGCCGCCTGTGGGATGGTCTGGTCGCCGTCTGCCAACGGAGTGACAGGGCTCATTAAATGCTGAGGCGGCACATTGCCTGCCAGTGGAATGGACAAGACTCATTAAATGCCGAGGCGGCACATCACCTGCTAGTGGAATGGACAGGCGGCGCGCCTTATCCGCAATAAATGCAAAGGTCGCGCGGCCCAGAGGCCTTACGTCAGGCTCCGCCCATTGGCTTACATCACGTGTAGTAGGCCACGTGGCAGCATCGGGTCTCCGCCTGGGCGGGGAGCGAAAACATACATGATAAGGTCTGGACACGTGTCGGCTCTGGACCCCTGCTTGTACTTGATTAAGGCCTAGGTATTCTCTATCCCAGAGTCCCGGGATCCCACTGTGGGCGGCCAGGACCCCATACAGAGGGGTCCGGATCCCATCCGAGAGGTTCGGCTTGCCCACGTGGAGGTCCTGGACCATACCCGGAGTCCTGGATTTGTATATACAGGGGTCTAGCACTTTCCCATGGGGGTCCGGACCCACTGTTGATACTTTGGAGTATATCATCTTCTCTGGCCACGTGGCAGCCTCGGAGCCATCCACGTGGTGGGGTCGGGTGCTGTTCACCACGAGACTAGAGATAGCCGTGTGGGCACCGCGTCTTCATACTGTAGTAAGGGGTACCCTAGTTTCAGGGTATCGACAGTGGCCCCCGGGCCCACCTCAGGGGAGGATACGAACCTGCAGGTGGGGCCAAAGCTTGATTGGCGAATGGCACGCCGCCTCCGTGTGTTTGCTGACGTAATCACCGCCAATCCGCCTTCGGTCACGCCAACTGCTATGTCTGTCCCCGCGGCTGACTGACCCGCGGTCCCCATGCCTGACGGTTTCGTCGGGCCACACGCGAGGCACCTCGGTACCGCTGCATTGGTTTAAAAAATCACCTTCTCTGTCTTCTGTCGTGGCTCCGAGGAAGCGCGCTTCCAGTGCTTGCGGTGGTTCGCCTTTTCTGCACCCGGGAACTGTTGGGGACTTGTTCTCAAATGCTAAGAGTTAAGAACAAGGCAACATAAAAAGTGTTAAATGTTAAAGTCCTTCGTCCTTAAAGTCATTATGACCCTTCAGATATAATGAATTCTGGACGAAGGTTACAAAGGAAAAGGCCTTCGTAAGTTCGATAGATGATGAAGGAGAACACATATATGAAATACGAATAATAATACAAATATTATTATCAACTTATTTTTATTATCAAATCCGTAATAATGAATTATAAATGTACCTTCGGATTGATGAAAAGTAAAGGTACAGGCGTGATGCAAAAAGCGAATGCCAAGTCAGCGTGAACAGTACGGGAGTACTGTTCATCTATTTATAGGCGCGGGACGCAGCCCGTGTAGAATTACATTAATGCCCTTTACATTTATCAATAACTCTATAATAATTCTTCGAGGTCTAATTTGGCTTTTCATCTTTAAGTTGGTTCCTCTTTTCTGCCGTCATACCGAAGCTTTTCTGCACAAAGCTTCGTGATCATCTTATCCTTCGTCATGATCGCCTTTCGTCCCGCTCAAGCTTCGTCTTGACCAGACACTTGTATACCCGTAACCTGATTCCGAAGATACCTGTTCACATATTTCACTTGGAAAACATTGTCAAATCATGTTTTTGAGGACCTTCGAAAGATGAAGGCCCCCAACAGTAGCCCCTCGCAATATTAATTTGCTGTAATGATAAATTCATATTGCGACATGGACGAAGGCTTTAAGCCAAAGGTCCGAAAAAACACCTTCCCTTTGCTAGAATAGCAACAGTCATTGACAAGCGGGACCCTCCAGTTTTCGACGCACTGGGTGTATAAATAAGAGCTCAACACGATTTTATTTGGCACGCTTTCTTGCCATCTGCTCTTGCTCACCCAACTTTTAGCCTGCGCGCAACAACACTTGCTTGGCTTTTTAAATTTTTAAGCTTCGGTTTTGAGAGCACTTTCTCAGCGTTTGCGAAGATGTCTGAAGATAAGAAAACTGTTGCTGAATCGAGGCTGAGCCTTTCTGAGGAGATGCATCTCGGCTTTCTTCAGTCAATAGCAAAGACCAATACGGAGAAGATCACTAGGGAGACCTTGGAGGGTTTATCTGAAGATACTGGTGACAGTGACAGTTATGATGTAGAAAGTGGGGGTGAAGACTCTGAAGATCGACCGTGGCGACCAAGTCACACAGTCTTCGGTAAATCGAGCATTAAGCAGAGTCATCTTGATACCATGAAGGGAAGGTATTTTCGAGACATGTCTATTGTGAGGGCAGATGATGGGGAGAAAACTGTGCCTACTCCCGAAGAGAATGAAGTCGTAATCTTCCGAAGCTTCTTGAAGGCTAGACTGCGATTTCCCTTGAGCAATTTTGTTGTGGAAGTACTGAAGGTATTTGAAGTCTACCTTCACCAACTTACTCCCGAATCAATCATAAGAATGGGCATCTTCGTCTGGGCCGTGAGGAGCCAAGGTTTAGAACCAAATGCAAAATGTTTCTGCAATATACATGAGTTATTGTACGAGACGAAACCTTGGGGTAAAGAGCAGTATCACAACAATTTTGGCTGCTACAGCTTCGACGCCCGATCTGGGTCAAGTTGTCCCGTGCCAACCTTTCGGAAAAGATGGCCCGACAACTGGATGACAGAATGGTTTTATGTGAAGAATGATTTAAAAACTTGGGAAGATATTAAAGGTATCATTATGCGCCCTATTTGGCAACGCTTCGGCCTTCGGAGGCCGAAGGTGGAGATGGATGAAACAGCCGAAGAATGCCAAAGAGCCTTCGGCGCAGTGTGCTCTTTTATTGGGACAAGGGATTTAATGCAAGAACACATTGCCTTCAGAGTATGGCCACTTGCAGATAACTGGGAAATGCCGAAGGAAACCGTTAAGGAACCTGACGAAGGTGGACTAGTCCGGCTAAAATACACATTCAAGTATGGAGATAAGTTCGTTGAGTCAGATGATGACTGGCTAAAAAGCATTGAGACCGTAAGTGATGAATTGCTTGGGGTATACTCAAAGGCCGAAGATACTGCATTATCAGCGGCCTTCGGAGGCCGAAAGAAGAAGAGGCTCAACCGAGTATTTGACGCAATTGGGTTTGTCTACCCCGACTACCGTTATCCAGCGCGGGGTCAAAAAAGAAAGAATACATCTTCTGTGAAGGAAACTGCTTCAGCCGCTCCTAGCGAGCCGGCGCCGAAGAGGAAAAGGGTAAAGGTTCTCACACACCGGCCACGTTATATTGAACCGGCCACAGTGCCTGAGTTTGTCGGTGAGACCTCTTCGGCCACCGAAGCTAAAGAACCAACTCCGCTGCCAAAAATCGAAGAGCTGGCCGAAGTGCCAGCAACAGAAAAGATAGAAGAACCGAGGACTGAAGAAACAAAAACATTAGAAGTCTTTAGTCCTCCAGCAAAAATCGAGGTAGTAAAAAGCCAAAAGGGTCCAGCAGTGACCCCAAAAAGAAAAAGGATGGTTAATGTACTGGATGTTTTGGAGACAATTAAGTCTTCAAGCACAACTCCGAAGAAAACTGTTGAAATTTCTGAAGTGCATACTGAAGCCCTTGTTGCCGAAGCTTCAAAGCAACAATCTGAAACTGAAGCTGGGCCTTTAGAGCCCACCAAGGTAAAACCCTTGGAAGCCGAAGAAACAAAAATGGCAGAGCCAACTTTGGTTGAAGAAACTGATACTGCTACCCCTGAAGCATCCTCCAAAGCCCTCGATTATGTTGTACGACATGCTTCGGCAAAAAGATTATCTGAAGAAGAGATTTTTGAGGCTAATCACTATGCCCGAGAATTGAAGTATCCAAAGGGTGCCTTAGTATTCAATGGCACAGACGAAGATGACTTCTTATACTGCCTCCCAGACAACAAAGAATTATCTGTCTGCCGGGAGATGGCTAGAAGTATGGGGTTCCCGAAGCTTGAAGCTGGCCTCTGCGCTATGACAAAGGACGATCTTGCAGATAGCCTTGCATATAATAGTCTGAAGGTATGAAAATTGTATATTTGGAAATTTATAATTTTTGAATTATTCTTTTATTCTTATACTAATTCTTTTCATATAGGGTTTAATACTTAGCAACGCTTTGAGAGCGCAAAAGAATGCTGAAGACGAGAGCTATAATATTGCTTTTAACAACCTACGAACAGAGGTTATTAAGCTAAGAAACGAAGCTTTGGAAAAAGATAAAATTCTGCTTACATTGGTGGATAAGATAAAGGAAGACGAAGCTGCTTCTAAAGCTCAAGCTGAGGCTCAGAAGCGCGAAATTGAAGATCTTCGGAAACAATTGGCCAGAGCTAAAGAAGAGCGCATACTTGAAGAGACGAAACGAGAACTCAGCGATCAGTGGGCAAATCATTTAGAAGGAAATGTTGAAGAGCTTCGAGCATCCAAGAAAAGGTGCTATGATAAATCTATAGAATGCGCTAAGAAAATAAAAACTAGCTTCGCCAGCGTTGGCGCATTCTCGAGCGAGGAAAACTTCACAAGGGGTAACCCCGAAGGCCCGATTGAATGGATCAGTCACGAAGCTGAAGCTTTTGAGGAAATTTTGAATAGCCGCGGAGACATATGTGCCTTTTCGGGTGCCAGAGGGATTGCTACTATTTTGGAGAGGAAAGGCTGTGAGCATGTGAAATCTTTAGCACAATCCGAAACTGCCTTATCCTCCGAAGATATAAAAGACCTCTCGGCCGAAGCAAGCCTGGTCGGTGGAAAATTTTTCACCGACATCTGGGACAATGGCGGTCGGGAAATGGCCCAAGAAATTATTCAAAAAAGCGAAGAAGGCATTCATGATGCTAGAAAAGTAGCAGAGGCTGCTGAGAAAAGCGCAGAGCCCGAAGAGCAAATAGGTATTAATTAGTGGTTTTTGACTCTTCGTTGTAATTTTTTGATTTCGAACTTGTTCATGGTTTGTAATAGTAATATATCCGTATCTTCTCTTCCCTCAGAACCTGCTGAGCTATCTCCGAGCCCCCACACGAAGGGGGATGACGAAATTAGACAAATGGCCGAAGCCATAATGGATAAAGTTGTTGATCAGCTTCTAAACGAAGCTGCAGAAGTAGTCTTAAGGGAAGATTAGATGCTGCTGTAAAAACATTTAGATTGTAATGCTTGTGGAGAATCATGTGTAATATTATGTAACTTTGGATGTAATATATATTAGCTGTTTATAATTCTATTCTTTACGATGCATGAAACATTAGATACATACCGTTTTTGAGCCTTTGGCGAAAAAACACCTTCCCTTCTTTTCATGCTTCGTAAATAATATCTATGTTCTCATAAAATCAGTAACCAATCCTCGTAAAATCAATAATCAATAGATCTTTCCATTTCAGAGTTTTGACGAAGATATAACTCTCCAATGGCTATTGTTTGTGCCGTGTCACTATTTCTTCAAAACGATCTTCGAATAACAATTTTGAGACCCCCCTTCTTGCGTTGTTGATGCACTATGATGTATGATGTTATGCTATGCAAATGATGTAATGATGTGATGTTATGCAAAAATGATATTTGTCGAAGGTCGATATCTATTTTTCACTGTAAGCCTCCCTTAGGAGCTTCTTCGCCTTTTACTTCAGCGGAATCAGCGTTTATTTTTCGCTGTAAGCCTCCCTTAGGAGCTTCTTCGCCTTTTACTTTCAGCGGAATCAGCGTTTATTTTTCGCTGTAAGCCTCCCTTAGGAGCTTCTTCGCCTTTTACTTTCAGCGGAATCAACGTTAATTTTTCGCTGTAAGCTCTGCATTCCCTTCGGAACGACTTTTGAGCAGAAAACTTACACTGCGCTCCCTTAGGAACGACTTTTTACTGTTTCGAAGAAATTGCACTGCGTTCCTTAGAACAAATTTTTGATAATTCGAAGGTCCTCCGTGCCACCATAAATTCTTATGCTTCGGCAACTCAAGCCTATGGAGAAGATATATTTTTATTATGGTAAAAAGCGAAACTGTTACAAGAGATTGAAAAACGATAAAAGACACTTAAACTTCCCATAATTGTTTCTTACTAAAAAGAAAGTAATACTGAATGCGAAAATGCGAAAAGCTGCTGTCGAGGTAGGATATTTGTCAGTAAATGTGCTTCGACTCTGGCACAGTGCTGTTTACTGTGCGAGCTTCGGACTCCTCTCTGAAGTCCCGCTGGAGGTGAGTATGCTGACTCCCTTCTGGCGGCTGACCTCGTTGTGTTGGTGGTGGCGGTGGAGGCTGTTGCCAAGATGCTTGGGGTTGGCTTGCCGAAGCAACAGAAGCTGCAGGGTGATTGCCTACATATTCTGGAATGTAAGGCGAATGGTACGAAGCAGTATGCAAGACCTGCTTCAGCTGACTCTGTTGTGCTGCAGCTTCTGCTATCTCCTTTTGCTTCTGGATGGTAACATGGCACATCCTGGTGGTATGGCCCTTGTCTTCACCACAGAATAGGCAGTAAATTTTTCTAGGCTGATCCCCAAATCTTCCCCCGAAGCCCCTGGCGCCTCTCTGCCCCTTGGCGCTGGCGGCCGGAAAGAGCTTTGCTGCTGCCCCGAAGCTTGCGAGGAGTATTGTGGCCTTTGCTGTTGACTCCCTCTATCATCAGTTTGAGTAGAATTGTGAATTGACCTGACGTGCCTCGGATGGAATCTTCCTCCAAAGCCCCTGGTCATTTCAGAGAACCTGAATGCTTCCTCCCTTCTTTGGCGAAAGTCATTGTCAGCTCGAATATACTCGTCCATCTTCTGGAGCAGCTTCTCCAAAGTTTGGGGAGGCTTCCTGGCAAAGTATTGAGCTGAAGGTCCCGGCCGAAGTCCCTTAATCATGGCCTCAATGACAATTTCATTGGGGACTGTTGGTGCCTGTGCCCTCAGACGTAGGAACCTTCGGACATACGCCTGAAGGTATTCTTCGTGGTCCTAGGTGCACTGGAATAAGGCTTGAGCAGTGACCGGCTTCGTCTGAAACCCTTGGAAGCTGGTTATCAACATGTCCTTTAGCTTCTGCCATGAAGTGATTGTTCCTGGCCGAAGAGAAGAGTACCAGGTTTGTGCAACACTCTTGACGGCCAGGACGAAGGACTTTGCCATGACTGCAGTATTGCCACCATACGAAGATATGGTTGCTTCATAGCTCATCAAGAATGCTTCGGGTCTGAATGACCGTCGTACATGGGAAGCTGGAGGGGGCTTGTAAGACTGGGGCCATGGTGTAGCCTGCAGTTCTGTTGACAGAGGAGAAGCATCATCAAAAGCAAAATTTCCATGATGAAAATCTTCATACCAGTCGTCCTCGTTGTAGAAGCCTTCCTGATGAAGCTCTCTGCGCGGAGGCCTTCGGTTCTGGTCATCTTGAGCAAGATGACGAACTTCTTCCGAAGCTTCATCTATCTGCCTCTGTAGGTCAACTAGACGAGCCATCTTTTCCTTCTTTCGTTGAACCTGTTGGTGGAGCATCTCCAAGTTTTGGATTTCTTGATCCAAATCATCCTCCGGAGGCGTCGGACTGGTGGCCTTCCTCTTCTGGCTTCGGGCCTCCCTAAGAGAGAGGACATCCTGATTGGGATCCAGCGGCTGTAGAGTGGCAGCCCCTATGGCTGAAGCTTTCTTCGGCGGCATGACGAAGGTGATGCTTGCCAAAGGTGTTCAAAACTCAAAAAATGGACGTGAGTTCACCGGAGGTGGGCGCCAATGTTGGGGACTTGTTGTCAAATGCTAAGAGTTAAGAACAAGGCAACATAAAAAGTGTTAAATGTTAAAGTCCTTCGTCCTTAAAGTCATTATGACCCTTCGGATATAATGAATTCTGGACGAAGGTTACAAAGGAAAAGGCCTTCGTAAGTTCGATAGATGATGAAGGAGAACACATATATGAAATACGAATAATAATACAAATATTATTATCAACTTATTTTTATTATCAAATCCGTAATAATGAATTATAAATGTATCTTCGGATTGATGAAAAGTAAAGGTACATGCGTGATGCAAAAAGCGAATGCCAAGTCAGCGTGAACAGTACGGGAGTACTGTTCATCTATTTATAGGCGCGGGACGCAGCCCGTGTAGAATTACATTAATGCCCTTTACATTTATCAATAACTCTATAATAATTCTTCGAGGTCTAATTTGGCTTTTCATCTTTAAGTCGGTTCCTCTTTTCTGCCGTCATACCGAAGCTTTTCTGCACATAGCTTCGTGATCATCTTATCCTTCGTCATGATCGCCTTTCGTCCCGCTCAAGCTTCGTCTTGACCAGACACTTGTATACCCGTAACCTGATTCCGAAGATACCTGTTCACATATTTCACTTGGAAAACATTGTCAAATCATGTTTTTGAGGACCTTCGAAAGCTGAAGGCCCCCAACAGGAACCGACACCCAAGGAGTATGACTCATGGGCCTGAGCCCCTGCGTCAGAGATTGGGCTGTTATTTCTTGCGGCAGAGATGGAGAGGCGCGCTACCGTGGACGGCGGTTCGCTTTTCGGGCGCGCGCGACGGTTCACTTTTCCTGCACCAGGAGTTCAGCGCACAATCCGTATGACTTGTGGACCCGGGCCCCCGTTTCATAGACTGGGTTGCCTGGGCATCTGGTGTGCGCCGGTCGGGATTCCCTGTAGCGTCTCGGGGCACGAGCGGGAGAGTCTGCCTTGAAGAGGGATTCACCCCACGAGCAGCAGTTACGCTTTCGCATTCTCTCCCAATTGCTGCGCCCTTTCGCCTTCGAGCTCTCTGCTCCCCTTTGCATCCACGCTCTTCTGCTTTCCGTCGCCATAGTCGCCATGGCCTCGCTAGTCCATCCCGAGCGTTTCCAGTCTGAGGGGGCACTCAACCTGGTGCGCAACCTGCTCGGATGGGGCGCGCTGGCGTTCGCCGAAAGGATCCGTGCCGGCGCCACTCCCCTCGGCAATCTTGCCGCTGGGGAGTTCGTGCTCTTCGTCTCCTACCTCTCCTGTGGGTTGGCGCTGCCGATCTCGCCTTTCTTCCTGCTGCTGCTGGAGGAGCTCGGCCTCCAGCTTCAACACCTCACACCCCACTCCATCCTCCAGGCGGCCATCTTCACCCACCTCTGCGAGATGTTCGTGGGGGTGGCCCCCAGCACCTCCCTCTTCTGCTATTTCTTCGTGCTGGTGAAATCTAGGAAGGCTAAGGACCACCTCGGCGCCTACTACTTTCAGACAAGGTCAGATTCGGCTATGGCCTACATCCCCACCCTTGGCGGCGCAAGGTGGGAGCACTGGCGCGGGACTGGGTGATCGCCAGTATGGAGGCCAACGACCGCCTCGCCCTGCCGAGCGACGGGCCAAGACTTGACCGGAAGCAGTGGAGGGCCAAGCCATCCCTGGCGCCGGAGTTCTAGCTCGTACTGGACAGGATCAAGAGCTTGGCGGAGGGCGGCCTGACGTCGATGCACGTGGTCGGAGACTTCCTCAAGCGCCGGATCGCGCCGCTGCAGCAGAGGGTGCGCCTATGTTGCTGGTTCTCCGGCTCAAACGGCATTGGCTGGGTCCAGTGCGGGCCAGGGACCGACCTTTCCTGGGACGAGCTGGAAGTCCTAGTGAAGGGGATTACCGGTGAGTCCTTTATTCCTGAGTCCCTGATCCTCCCCCAGGGCATCTCTGTGCTCTGCGACGATCCAGGGCTGAGGACGGCGATCTTGGCCATGCTGCCGACCCTCGACGAGAGCGGCGTGGCGGTTCGCTAGACCGGCGGCCGGGACCCCTACTGCAGGATCCGGATCTAAGTTGCGCCGGCAGGAGGCCCCCAGTCTGCTGGCGTGGCTCCCAGCGCCCCCATTGGGATTCCCCGCGCCTCCGCCGCGGCCCCCCGCCCCTTGGACAAGGGAAGGGAGCTGCAGGCATCTCCTCCGCCCCAGGTGGCGCTAGAGTGTCGGAGGAAGAGAGGCGACGCCGGCTGCGCCGCGCCGACAAATCGTTTGTTTCGGACCCCCCTGGTGGGACCGAGGAGGCCGGCTCTCAGAAGCGTCAGAGGGCTACTGGTGGGGCCGAGGAGACTGGCTCCCAGGCCCAGCGCACACAGAGGCGCGTCAGTCCTCCGCCACCACAACCATCGGGTCCGCCGCCACCACAACCACCACCACCGTCGGGTTCGCCGCCGCCATCAGCACCCGGGGCGACCCATTCTACTTTATGTGTGAACGGAATAAGATAAAAAGTAACTAGTGTTTTGACCCATTCTACTTTATCTTGGTGGGAGTTCTTAACTGCATATGATAAACCACAAACTTGGGCTAATATGAAAATGCTTATGAGAGAATGATTTGTTTCTTCCAATGATGTAATGCCTTCAACTAAACTTGAGTTACCTTTATTACATGATGATTGTACTAGTAATTCTTGTGATAAAAAAGAGTTGTATGATGATTCATCTATTACTTATATGCCACAACTTAAGCACAAACTTGATATTGTTTCTTCTAATCATGTTAATTGTGTTGAAATTAGAACTTTCAATCCTATAACTAGTGTGCATGATGAGCTAAATTTGTATCTTCTTTAAATACTTTAGGTTATATTGAATTTGATGTTCTATGTAATTTAAATAATTTAGAGGAGAAACTTTCTTTTTGTGCTGATTTGCCATGGTTATCTAAACATACATATCATGTTATTGGAAAATATAATTGGAAAGGAGAATATATGGTACATCAAGTATATATTTGTTCAAATATGAAATCTCCTTTTGTTATGAAACAATATGATCAATTAGAGAGCCATATTAAAGCTAATCATATCATGTCCACTTTTACTTGTCATTCTTTGTATGTTTTTCAACAACAGGATCAAATTCAAGAAGGGGAGTAAGGTTGTTCGATGTCAAAATCTATAACACCACCTTATGCAGGCACCAACAACTTTGAGTCGAGGACGACTCAAAACCAAGAAGGGGAGAATGATGATTAATTGAGCATAAACTATATGGTAAAGGCCCAATCAATGATAGAGTTTCAATTCAAGGGGAGTTGAAGTCCAGTTTATTCGCGAATCCAGTTTGGACAGCAGGATTGGTCCTCACAAAAATGGATGCTCATGCCACATACGGAACCCGTTTTAGACATTCTAGACATTGTTGGAAAGCTAAGGATATAATCTTTCCAACTCAATTGACCCCATGTCAAAATAATCTCAGAGCTAATCAGAATCGTCGTAACAAAATGGCATCCAGAATATGTCAGAAATCAGCGACGCCTGTTTTTGGGCCTAAAGGCTTTCTACGTCCTAGGGTTGCTCGACCATCCCCTTGGCCACTGACTGAGTCAAGGATGACTCCAATTCAAGTGGGGGATGATGATAAATACATCACTCCCATACAAACAATGGATGGACTGACAACACGAGCAAGTGCACGAAAGTTGAATCACCAGGTTCGTTCTAACCTAGTCAATTGTGTTTTTGAGCTTACGCTTGGTGCCATGGATGTTTTGATGATTAGAAACTTTGGAGATGACCATGAAGAACTTGGGAAAGGCCAAGGTGTCAAGGAGAAACAACAAGGGCGTCCATAATAGGAAGGAGATCAAGTCCGACACGGCTGTGATTCCATCTCTGGTTACAGGACCAGTCTGCACTAAAATGGATGCTCGAGACGCATTTGGAATCTGATTACGACAAAATTGATATGGTTGGAAATATAAGAAGGATATCTAACCAACCCAAGTGGTCCCACTTTAAAATTCATCCGGAGTCAACAGGAATCGTCGAAACAAGTCAACGCTTATATTCTATTTTGGTGCTGCGACACCGTCTGTTGGGCCGTGTATCGTGTTGGAGCCCATTAAGGGTACCTCCAGGGGTTGTGCACACCCCTAACCTCTATGATAAAAGCAGCTACCGCCATATTAGGGTTTGAGTTTTGCTTAGATCATATCTGTCATCGAACAGTTCGTCGTTCATCGGTTTGTGAGACCCCAAGTCATAATCAACACAATTTTGGTTGCGTTCTACCTATTCTTGCTTGTGTTCTTAATTGCGCTTGCAGGGATAAGCCTTCGTGGAGAGGTCACTCATGTGTCATGGGTGATAACCAAAGGAGCAGTGGTATAGTGATTGCGAGGATCCGTTCGCTCGGAGCCTTGGGTCATCAACGTCAAGATCTCCACCCAATCAAGTTATCGTACCTCCCGAAAGATTGGGCCTCGTCCTCTATCATATTAGACATGGATAAGTGAAATTTGCTTGTAGAGCTCATTGAATGACACCGAAGGCATATGTATACTGTGATATCCTGGCCCCAGTGTATTGTGATATCCTAGCCCAAGGCTTGATAGAATTAATAGAGCACTCATATCAACAAGGTCATCTTCTTTTTCGGAAGCCTACCTCGAAAGAACCTCAAGGTTAAGCGTGCTTGTCCTATAGAAATTTTGGGATGGGTGACCGACCGGGAAGTCTTTTCGGGTGCGCACGAGTGAGGACAAAGTACGCACAAAAGACAAGTGTTGGTCTGTGGGGATGGTCTATGATCTTAGAGGGCTGCCAGGAGTAAGTACCATTGGTCCAGGAGTGAACATGGTGTTACAAATGGTATCAGAATTGACCCTCACGGTTTCACGGGTGCGTGTGGGCTAGGGGTTCGAGTATATGGCGCATAATGCATGAGGGCCTAGGGTGGTCACATGACATGGCATATGATGACACTAGACACACAAACGTGGCCAATAGGGGAGGTTCCTGGCTTTGGGTTGATCGATGAGTACATCGATCTTCTAAGGGGGTGGATTGTGATATCCTAGCCCTAGTGGATGGTGATATTTTAGCCCAAGGCTTAATAAAATTAATAGAGTACTCATATCAATAAGGTACATCTTCGTTTTGGCCTACCTCGAAAAAACCTCTAGGTTAAGTGTGCTTGTCTTATAGAAATCTTAGGATGGGTGACCGACCGGGAAGTCTTTCCGGGTGCGCATGAGTAAGGATAAAGTTTGCACAAGAGACCCGTGTTGGTCTGTGGGGGTGGTCTATGGTCCTAGAGGGCTGCTAGGAGTAAGTATGCTAGTCCAGGAGTGAACATGATGTTACATATATGTATGATTATATGAAAAATTATTAAGAAAATATTTGTAGGGATTTTAAAAGTGATTCTGAGGGTTTTTCTTAGGATAAAAATATTTGGAGAATTATCGGTGGAATATTTAGACAGTATTTCTAGAGAAATATTTGTAGGATATTTTGAGAAGAATTTTGTAGAAAAAATAGACCACTATATTTTCTTTGTTGATATCAACTCGTAAACAAACATTTTTGAAACAAAATATTAAAATTCATTTTGCATTTAGGACAAGTTCAAGAAATTTTCTAGATTTGAATTGTCGGGGTACTACAACAAATCATCTTTTTCACTAGACCTACCCTCATCATTTGAAGTAGTATATTTGGGGTGTCTCTAGTGTATACCTTCTTCTTCTTCTTGCCTTCCTTGGACATGAAACACTTGTGGCCGACGTTGGGAAAAAGGAGACCTTTGTTGATGGCGATGTTGGCGGCATCCTCGTCTTAGGAAGAGTCGGTGGAGCTCTCGTCAGAGTCCCACTCCTTTCCATGGTGCGCCTCGCTGCCTTTCTTCTTATGGAAGTACTTCTTAGTCTCCATCTTCTTCTTCTCCTTCTTGTTGTCGTCCCTGTTATTGTCACTAGCATATGGAAATTTTGCAATATAGTGACCGGACTTACCACAACGGTAGCAAACCCTCTTGGAATGGGGTTTGTAGTCCTTCCCTCTCCTTTGCTTGAGGATTTGGCGAAACTCTTGATGATTAGAGCCATTTCTTCATTGTCGAGCTTGGAGGCATCTATTGGGAACCTTTTTCTTGGTGTAGTTTCCTCCTTTTCTTCTGTTGCCATGAATACAATGGGTTGTGGCTCGGGTGTAGAGGTGGCTCCTTGCTCCAAGTTCACAATGTGTTTGGAGTCTTTGACCATAAGTTCAAAGCTCATAAACTTCCCAATCACTCCTTCGGAGACATTTATTCATACCTAGGATTCTCACAAATTAATTGTACTTGAGTAGGGCTACAAAAGACAAGTGACCTTAGAATGAGTTAGACCATTTCATGGTCATTCCACTTGGTGCTCCCGAGGTTGCGAACTTGGTTCACCATCGTCTTGAGTCGGTTGTACATGGCTTGTGGCTCCTCTCCTTTGTCGAGGATGAACCTACCGAATTCTCTCTCGATCATCTCCCGCTTGGTGATCTTGGTAACCTTGTCACCTTCGTGTGCCGTCATGAAGACGTCCCAAATTTATTTGGCACTCTTCAATCCTTGCACCTTGTTATACCCCTCCCTATTCAAGGAAGCGAGGAGTATAGTGGTGGCTTAGGAGTTGAAGTGCCTAATTTGGGCGGCTTTGTCAAAGTTGTAGACCTTGTCGCCTTCCGGTGGTACATGTGCTCCACACTCAACAATATCTCATATGCTCTCGTGGAGTGAGGTTAGGCGATGTTTCATTTTATCAATTCATATAGAATAGTCTTCACCATCAAAATAAGGTGGTTTGCCTAATGGAACTGAAAGTAATGGAGTACATTTAGGAATGCAAGGATAGCGAAGAGGAATTTCATTATTGAAAGTCGCCTAGAGGGGGGTGAATAGGGCGAAACTAAAATTTACAAAGTTAATTACAACTACAAGCCGGGTTAGCGTTAGAAATATAATCGAGTCCGAGAGAGAGGGTGCAAAACGAATCGCAAGCGAATCAAGAGTGTGACACGCGGATTTGTTTTACCGAGGTTCGGTTCTTGCAAACCTACTCCCCGTTGAGGTGGTCACAAAGACCAGGTCTCTTTCAACCCTTTCCCTCTCTCAAATGGTCCCTCGGACCGAGTGAGCTTTTCTTCTCAATCACTTGGAACACAAAGTTCCCGCAAGGATCACCACACGATTGGTGTCTCTTGCCTCAATTACAAGTGAGTTTGATCTCAAGAAAGAATGAGAAAGAAAAAGCAATCCAAGCGCAAGAGCTCAAAAGAACACAACAAATCACTCTCACTTAACGCTAAAGCTTTTGTGGAATTGGGAGAGGATTTGATCACTTGAGTGTGTCTTGTATTGAATGCCTAGCTCTTGTAAGTGGTTGGAAGGTGAAAAACTTGGATGACTTGAATGTCGGGTGGTTGGGGGTATTTATAACCCCAACCACCAAACTAGCCGTTTGGTGGAGGCTGCTGTCGCATGGCGCACCGGACAGTCCGGTGCGCCACCGGACACTGTCCGGTGCGCCACCGGACACTGTCCGGTGCGCCAGCCACGTCATCAGGCCGTTGGGTTCTAACCGTTGGAGTTCTGACGAGTGGGCCCGCCTGGCTGTCCGGTGGTGCACCGGACAAGTCCTGTAGACTGTCCGGTGTGCCACCCGCGCGTGCTCTGCTCCTCTGGGCGCGCTGGCGCGCATTTAATGTGTTGCAGTCGACCATTGGCGCGAAGTAGCCGTTGCTCCGCTGGCTCACCGGACAGTCCGGTGTGCACCGGACATGTCCGGTGAATTATAGCGGGGCAGAAATCCGAAGCTGGCGAGTTCAGAGTCGCTCTCCTCTGGAGCACCGGACACTGTCCGGTGTGCACTGGACATGTCCAGTGAATTATAGCGAAGCGCCTCTGAAAAATTCCCGAAGGTACGAAGTTTGGCTTGAGTCCCCTGGTGCACCGGACACTGTCCGGTGGTGCACCGGACAGTCCGGTGCGCCAGACCAGGGCTGCCTTCGGTTATCCCTTTCTCTCCTTTTTGAACCCATTTCTTGGTCTTTTTATTGGCTAAGTGTGAACCTTTGGCACCTATATAACTTATAGACTAGAGCAAACTAGTTAGTCCAATTATTTGTGTTGGGCAATTCAACCACCAAAATTAATTAGGAAAATAGGTGTAAGCCTAATTCCCTTTCAATCTCCCCCTTTTTGGTGATTGATGCCAACACAAACCAAAGCAAATATGGAAGAGCATAATTGAACTAGTTTGCATAATGTAAGTGCAAAGGTTACTTGGAATTGAGCCAATATAAATACTTATAAGATATGCATGGATTGTTTCTTTGATTTTTGTCATTTTGGACCACGCTTGCACCACATGTTTTGTTTTTGCAAAGGTTTTGGAAATTCTTTTCAAAGTCTTTTGCAAAGAGTCAAAGGTAAATGAATAAGATTCTTGAGAAGCATTTACAAGATTTGAAATTTTCTCCCCCTGTTTCAAATGCTTTTCCTTTGACTAAACAAAACTCCCCCTTAATGAAATTCTCCTCTTAGTGTTCAAGAGGGTTTTAAGATATTGATTTTGAAAATACTACTCTCTCCCCTTTTTGAACACAAGGAGATACCAAATTGAAAATCATACCAATTGAGAATTTTTTTTTTAAAGTTAGGTGGTGGTGCGATCCTTTTGCTTTGGGCAAATACTTTCTCCCCCTTTGGCATGAATCGCCAAAAACGGATACTTGAGTGAGATATAAGCCCTTTTCTAACTACTTTCTCCCCTTTGGCAAAATAAAATATGAGTGAAGATTATACCAAAGACGGAGAGATGCTCGGAGCGACGGCGAAGGATGATTGACGTAGTGGAAACCTTTGTCTTTGCTGAGGACTCCAATTCCCTTTCAATATACCTATGACTTGGTTTGAAATTTACTTGAAAACACATTAGTCTTAGCACATGAAAGAGACATGATCAAAGGTATATGAATGAGCTATGTGTGCAAATCAACAAAAGAAGTTCCTAGAATCAAGAATATTTAGCTCATGCCTAAGTTTGTTAAAAGTTTGTTCATCAAGTGGCTTGGTAAAGATATCGGCTAATTGATCTTTAGTGTTAATATATGCAATCTCGATATCTCCCTTTTGTTGGTGATCTCTTAGAAAATGATACCGAATGGCTATGTGTTTAGTGCGGCTATGTTCAACGGGATTATCCGCCATGCAGATTGCACTCTCATTATCACATAGAAGAGGAACTTTGGTTAATTTGTAACCGTAGTCCCTAAGGGTTTGCCTCATCCAAAGTAGTTGCGTGCAACAATGTCCTGCGGCAATATACTCGGCTTCGGCGATAGAAAGAGCTATGGAATTTTGCTTCTTTGAAGCCCAAGACACCAAGGATCTTCCCAAGAACTGGCAAGTCCTCGATGTGCTCTTTCTATTAATCTTACACCCCGCCCAATCGGCATCCGAATAACCAATTAAATCAAAAGTGGATCCCCGAGGATACCAAAGCCCAAACTTAGGAATATAAACTAAATATCTCAAGATTTGTTTTACGGTCGTAAGGTGAGCTTCCTTAGGGTCGGCTTGGAATCTTGCACACATGCATACAGAAAGCATAACATCCGGTCGAGATGCACATAAGTAGAGTAAAGAACCTATCATCGACTGGTATACCTTTTGATCGACGGATTTACCTTCCGTGTCGAGGTCGAGATGCCCATTGGTTCCCATGGGTGTCTTGATGGGTTTGGCATCCTTCATTCCAAACTTGTTTAGAATATCTTGAGTATACTTTGTTTGGCTTAGGAAGGTGCCCTCTTGGAGTTGCTTCACTTGAAATCCCAAGAAGTACTTCAACTCCCCCATCATAGACATCTCGAATTTTTGTGTCATGATCCTACTAAATTCTTCACATGTAGTTTCGTTAGTAGACCCAAATATGATGTCATCAACATAAATTTGGCATACAAACAAATCATTTTCAAGTGTTTTGGTAAAGAGTGTAGGATCGGCCTTTCCGACTTTGAATCCATTAGTGATAAGGAAATCTTTAAGGCATTCATACCATGCTCTTGGGGCTTGCTTGAGCCCATAAAGCGCCTTAGAGAGTTTATAAACATGGTTAGGTTACTCACTATCTTCAAAGCCGGGAGGTTGCTCAACATAGACCTCTTCCTTGATCGGTCCGTTGAGGAAGGCACTCTTCACGTCCATTTGATAAAGCTTGAAGCCATGGTAAGTAGCATAGGCCAATAATATACGAATTGACTCAAGCCTAGCTACGGGTGCATAGTGATGAGGACATCACTATGAGTACGACTACACCAGCAGCACCTCCACATCAAGCGCCACTTCCTTCATTAGCTGGGCCAATCACTCGAGCCCGTGCCAGAGATCTTAACTTCGTCATGCTACTAAAGAATGAGGGCCCAGAAGAATAGACGACCAGCCCAACTGCGGGCCATAGTGGACGACCTAGGGTTGGCCGCCCTAGGGGCTGCGCCCCCTCTATTTATGCAGGAGCTGCGCCTCCTTTATTTTGGAGTTTTGTTTTACGTTAGCCTTAGCTACTCTCGAACACGCGCAAATCTGCGCTGTCTTCGTGTATTCAGAACTCCACCCTCGAGTAATAGATTAGATTGCTCGCATCTTTTTCTTGTTCGTTCTTCGATTGCGCACAGGAAACGATCTTCATGATCAGACCGATCTCGCATCAGCAAGGTCGGTAACCACAGGGAGTTGGTTCAGCGATTGCATTGGCGCCTCGGGCTTGCTCGTCGTAGTCGGATCGCAAGGGTCATCTTCCGCCAAATCGGAATTATCTCTACTCGCCGAAAGATCGGGCACCTCAGCTACATCAATTGGTATCAGATTTCTAGGTTGATCGGTGAGTTTATCGAGCGTTTTTTTCCTACAGTCCACAAAACCACATAAAAATTCAGGTTAGATCTTATCCCAGCACCCTTTTGAGCCTCGCACTTTCTTTCAATAATCTGCATTGTTGAATTTGTGTGTTTTCGCGTCATTTGTTGCTGGTTGCATTGTGTTCTTCCACCATTCAAACCCTAGCGCTGCCACCATCTCCCGTTTGATCACGCCACAAACCGAGTCAACATCGTTTCCTTGTTTTTCTCCTTCGGTTATGTAAAAAAAACAGAAAAAATAAACCGAGTCAACGGCCGTTTCCTTGTTTTTCTCCTTCGGTTAGAAAAAAAACAGAAAAGAAACAAACCGAGTCAACAACCGCCTCCTTTTTTTCTCCTTCGGTTACTCAAAAAAAAACAGAAACAAAAAAAAGGAAAACGAAGGAGAAAGGATACGGTTGTTTCATCCCGGTCGTTTTTAAAACATCACTTGAGGTACCTTCCGTAAAACGGGCATAACTTTTCGCTCGTGTGTCCAAAAATTCTGAAATTTTTACAGGAGCTTGTTGACACGATTCTGAGGCCGGTCTGTTTGGGGTTCGACAAAATTGTCAAAAAAATTCAGGAAAATAAAGAAAAAAATTCATCAAAGTTCTCGCACGCTTTTCAGAGAACTTCCTGATTTTCTATAGACCACATCTGATTTCTGTTTTAGGTGAAACTTCGTGTAGCTCCTATTTTTTTGCTTCTTGTGCTGAGAAAAATATCAAAAAAATCATACAAAAAAGAAAAACAAAATCACTTGTGATTCCTACTAGTGCCTTTTTGGCATCACTAGTACACTATTTACGGTACTGCCATTCTGCTAGTTCCATCCGTCCTTTACACTTGTGGCCAGCAATATAGTTTCGTGTTTTGCACTATAATTCAACTTTGCATTATTGTTTGATCGTGCTAATCCTTGACTTGAGTGCAGCCTACCCAAAACTCCACATATTTCTACGACGAGAAGGTTTCTGTTTCTCCAGGCAATCGCTCATCCAATCTTTCACCGGTTCCACCTGTTGGTTGCAGTTCACCACTGTGGCTTGGTAAGAACGGATAAGAACTTGATAACAGCACTAGTGTGAGCGCCTTGTGAGCAGTACACCCCTGTTTTTGTCGTTGGTTTTTTTTCTCCTTTTGGTGTTTTTGGTGTTTGCGCTAACTATGGCAGGAGCACACGACATGGTGGATGCCCAGTTGCAGGAAGTACGGGGACAAGTTGATGGACTTGCTGCTGACATTAGGACGATGCATGAACGGCTTGATTCAACGATCACTTCGACGACCGAGCGTTTCAACCAACTTGACCTTGCTCAAACGGCGACTCGCACCACACTCGACACCATCCTGGCACGCCTTGATGTATTGACCACAAAGATGGAGCAGGAATACGGCGGTGACACTGAGCTGGACGATGGAGATCGTCGTGGTCGTGCACGTCGTGTGGTTCGTCATCCCCCTAATGACTTATTTTCTAAGATTAAATTTAAAATTCCATCTTTTAATGGTAAATATGATCCTGCTGCATATCTTGATTGGGAATTGGAGGTAGAACAGAAATTTTCATGCCATGATATTCCTGCTAATAGCCAAGTGAAGGCTGCCATTAGTGAATTTACTGATTTTGCTTTAATTTGGTGGCGTGAGTATAAACAAAAACTTCCCATTAACAGTGTCATTACTTGGACCCAATTAAAAGCTGCCATGCGCCACAGATTTGTTCCTTCCTATTATGCTCGTGATTTGCTTAACAAAATACAGCGTTTTCAACAAGGTTCACAATCTGTTGAGGAATATTACCAGGAGTTACAAAAGGGTATGCTTCGTTGTGGTTTGGTTGAGTCAGATGACGCTGCTATGGCGCGTTTTCGTGGTGGTTTGAACAGGGAAATTCAGGATATACTTGATTATAAGGATTATTTTGATATAACCACATTGTTTGAATATGCTTGCAAAGCTGAACGTGAAGTGCAGGGACGACGATCAAAGACATATACTAACTCTTTTGCAGGCCGGGGTCCAACACACAGCTCAACTCCTTCCAGCCCTGCACCTTCTACGCCTAGCACTACATCGCGCACAGGGACGACCAAGCCAGTGGCGCCCCCTGCCAAAGGCGCCGCTTCTTCCACAGGACATACACGGGATATTCAGTGCCATCGTTGCAGAGGGTT
Organism: Zea mays; assembly: GCF_902167145.1. Classification (NCBI taxonomy): domain Eukaryota; kingdom Viridiplantae; phylum Streptophyta; class Magnoliopsida; order Poales; family Poaceae; genus Zea; species Zea mays. Next base: position 104,553,820 of record NC_050099.1, on the reverse strand, counting down.
TGGGCACATGATTCGGGACTGCCCAAACAAGCGTACCTTGCTTATACGTGACAATGGTGAGTACTCTTCAGCCAGTGATTATGAGGAAACTGGTCATGCTATGATTGCCACTAACCATGCAGAAAATGAGGAAGTCCACGTTGATCCCATCGACGCCGATAGGTATGAGAGTCTTGTTGTGCAGCGTGTTCTCAGCACACAGGTTGCCCAGGCCGAAAAAATCAGCGACACACTCTATTCCATACCAAGGGCGTCGTGCACGAACGGTCGATTCACATCATCATCGATAGTGGCAGCTGCAACAATTTGGCAAGTACAGCGTTGGTAGAGAAATTATCCTTGCCCACTCGCACACATCCACATCCGTATCACATTCAATGGCTTAATGATGGTGGTAAAATAAAGGTAACACGTTCGGTACGTGTCCCCTTTTCGCTGGGTTCTTATTCTGATTATGCTGATTGCGATGTTATTCCTATGGAAGCATGCTCTTTGTTATTGGGTCGACCTTGGCAATATGATACTGATAGTTTACATCATGGTCGTTCAAATCATTATTCTTTCATGTTTAAAGGCCAGAAAATAATTATACATCCAATGACCCCTGACCAAATTTTGAAAGATGATCTTACTAGGGCTGCTAAAACTGCACAACAAGTCAAATCGACATCAGCCGCACCTATTAAATCTGAAATCAAGTTGCACTCTCCTGTTTTACTTGCTACACGTGCTGATTTTGATGATCTCCATGAAGCTCATATGCCCTGTTATGCACTTGTATGCTCGCGCATGCTTGTTCCGCTTGATGATGCACCGTCTTTGGATATACCCCCTGCTGTTGTTAACCTTTTGCAGGAGTATGCTGATGTTTATCCTACGGACTTACCACCGGGTCTTCCTCCCCTCCGTGGCATTGAGCATCAGATCGATCTCATCCCCGGCGCTTCTCTTCCGAACCGCGCCCCGTACCGTACAAATCCAGAGGAGACGAAGGAGATCCAGCGCCAGGTGCAGACGCTGCTTGATAAGGGTTACATTCGTGAGTCTCTTAGCCCTTGCTCGGTTCCTGTTTTACTCGTTCCAAAGAAAGATGGGTCATGGCGAATGTGCGTAGATTGTCGTGCTATTAATAACATCACAGTTCGTTATCGATATCCTATTCCACGCCTTGATGATATGTTAGATGAGCTTAGTGGTGCCGTTATTTTCTCTAAGGTTGATTTGCGTAGCGGTTACCATCAGATTATAATGAAACTCGGTGATGAATGGAAAACGGCTTTTAAAACGAAATTTGGTTTATATGAATGGTTGGTTATGCCATTTGGATTGACTAATGCTCCCAGCACCTTTATGCGTTTAATGAACGAAGTTCTACGGGCCTTCATAGGTTTGTTTGTTGTTGTTTATTTCGATGATATCCTTATTTACAGCAAGTCTATAGATGAGCATTTAGAACATTTGCGTGCTGTTTTTGATGCTTTGCGTGCTGCTCGCTTGTTTGGTAACATGGAAAAGTGCACATTTTGCACGCAACGTGTCTCGTTTCTTGGTTATGTGGTTACTCCGCAGGGCATTGAGGTGGATAGCAGCAAGATTGCTGCCATTCGGGAGTGGCCTACACCAACGACGGTCACACAAATTCGGAGCTTTCTTGGACTTGCCGGTTTCTACCGCAGATTTGTTCGTGATTTTAGCTCCATTGCAGCGCCTCTACATGAGCTTACAAAGAAAGATGTGCCGTTTGCTTGGAGTGATTCGCAGGAGGTAGCGTTCAGCACTTTGAAAGATAAGTTAACCCAAGCTCCCCTCTTGCAATTGCCTGATTTTAATAAAGTTTTTGAGCTTGAATGCGATGCTAGCGGTATTGGGCTAGGTGCTGTTTTGTTACAAGAAGGAAAACCAGTTGCTTATTTTAGTGAAAAATTAAGCGGTGCTAGTCTGAAATATTCTACTTATGATAAGGAGCTTTACGCTTTAGTGCGCACTTTGCATACATGGCAGCACTATCTTTGGCATCGTGAGTTCATAATTCATTCTGATCATGAGGCTTTAAAACATATTCGTACCCAAACAAATCTGAACCATCGTCATGCTAAATGGGTCGAATTCATTGAGTCCTTTCCTTACATTATTAAACACAAGAACGGGAAGGACAATGTTATTGCTTATGCTTTGTCTCGTCGCTATACCATGCTGTCACAATTAGATTTTAAAATCTTTGGTTTGGACACTGTGAAGGATCAATATGTTGACGATGCTGATTTTAAAGATGCTTTCGGCCATTGTATTAATGGGATACCATGGGGCAAATTTCACATACAGGATGGGTTCCTGTTTCGCGCTAACAAGTTGTGTGTTCCAGCTAGTTCGGTTCGTCTTTTGTTGTTACAGGAGGCGCATGGAGGCGGTCTCATGGGGCATTTTGGCGTCTACAAAACGCATGAGGTGTTGGCTGCCCACTTCTTTTGGCCTCGGATGCGCGCTGATGTTGAGCACCTTGTTGCACGCTGCACTACTTGTCAGAAAGCTAAGTCACGGTTGAACAACCATGGTTTGTATATGCCTTTGCCTGTCCCTTCTTCTCCTTGGCTTGATATCTCTATGGACTTTGTTTTGGGCTTGCCTAGAACTAAGAAGGGGAGGGATAGTATTTTTGTGGTTGTTGATAGATTCTCTAAAATGGCTCACTTTATACCTTGTCATAAAACTGATGATGCTAGCATTGTTGCTGAATTGTTCTTTAGAGAAATTATTCGTTTACATGGTATTCCAAAAACAATAGTCTTTGATCACGATGCTAAGTTTCTAAGCCATTTTTGGAGATCTCTTTGGAATAAATTGGGAACTAAATTGTTGTTTAGCACTACTTGTCACCCTCAGACTGATGGACAAACTGAGGTAGTAAATAGAACTTTATCTACCATGCTTAGGGCTGTTTTAGACAAGAATTTGAGACGTTGGGAGGATTGCTTGCCTCATGTTGAATTTGCTTACAATCATGCCACGCATTCTTCTACAAAGATGTGCCCTTTCCAGATTGTTTATGGTTACATCCCTAGGGCACCTATTGATTTGATTTCACTTAATGCTGCGAACGCCCCACATATAGATGCTGCTGCACATGTTGAACAAATGATTACCATACATGAACAAACGAAACAGAACATTACTGCTACTAATGCAAAAAATCAGGTTGCTGGTAGTAAAGGAAGAAAACATGTTACTTTTGAGCCAGGTGATATGGTTTGGTTGCACTTGAGAAAGGATCGGTTTCCTACTTTGCGCCGTTCTAAATTAATGCCTCGTGCTGCTTGTCCTTTTATGGTGCTAACAAAGATTAATGATAATGCTTATATCCTTGACCTGCCTGCGGAATTTGGTGTTTCCACTAGTTTTAATGTTGCAGATTTGAAACCATATATGGCCGAGGATGAGGAGTTGTCGTCGAGGACGACTTCACTTCAAGAAGGGGAGGATGATGAGGACATCACTATGAGTACGACTACACCAGCAGCACCTCCACATCAAGCGCCACTTCCTTCATTAGCTGGGCCAATCACTCGAGCCCGTGCCAGAGATCTTAACTTCGTCATGCTACTGAAGAATGAGGGCCCAGAAGAATAGACGACCAGCCCAACTGCGGGCCATAGTGGACGACCTAGGGTTGGCCGCCCTAGGGGCTGCGCCCCCTCTATTTATGCAGGAGCTGCGCCTCCTTTATTTTGGAGTTTTGTTTTACGTTAGCCTTAGCTACTCTCGAACACGTGCAAATCTGCGCTGTCTTCGTGTATTCAGAACTCCGCCCTCGAGTAATAGATTAGATTGCTCGCATCTTTTTCTTGTTCGTTCTTCGATTGCGCACAGGAAACGATCTTCGTGATCAGGCCGATCTCGCATCAGCAAGGTCGGTAACCACAGGGAGTTGGTTCAGCGATTGCATTGGTGCCTCGGGCTTGCTCATCGTAGTCGGATCGCAAGGGTCATCTTCCGCCAAATCGGAATTATCTCTACTCGCCGAAAGATCGGGCACCTCAGCTACATCACATAGGTTTCACCGAAATCCAAACCTTCGACTTGGGAGTATTCTTTGGCCACAAGTCGGGCTTTGTTCCTTGTCACCACACCATTTTCATCTTGCTTGTTGCAGAAGACCCACTTGGTTCCCACAACATTTTGATTAGGACGTGGAACCAAATGCCATACCTCGTTCCTAGTGAAGTTGTTGAGCTGCTCTTGCATCGCCACCACCCAATCCAAATCTTGAAGTGCTTCCTCTACCTTGTGTGGCTCAATAGAGGAAACAAAAGAGTAATGCTCACAAAAATGTGCAACACGAGATCTAGTGGTTACCCCCTTATGAATGTCGCCGAGGATGGTGTCGACGGGGTGATCTCGTTGGATTGCTTGGTGGACTCTTGGGTGTGGCGGCCTAGGTTCTTCATCCTCCTTGTCTTGATCATTTGCATCTCCCCCTTGATCATTGTCGTCATCTTGAGGTGGCTCATTTGCTTGATCTTCTCCTTCATCAACATGAGCCTCATCCTCATTTTGAGTTGGTGGAGATACTTGCGTGGAGGAGGATGGTTGATCTTGTGCATTTGGAGGCTCTTCGGATTCCTTAGGACACACATCCCCAATGGACATGTTCCTTAGCGCGATGCACGGAGCCTCTTCATCACCTATCTCATCAAGATCAACTTGTTCTACTTGAGAGCCGTTAGTCTCATCAAACACAACGTCACAAGAAACTTCAACTTGTCCGGAGGACTTGTTAAAGACTCTATATGCCCTTGTGTTTGAATCATATCCTAGTAAAAAGCCTTCTACAGTCTTAGGAGCAAATTTAGATTTTCTACTTCTTTTAACAAGAATAAAGCATTTGCTACCAAAGACTCTAAAATATGAAATATTGGGCTTTTTACCGGTTAGGAGTTCGTATGATGTCTTCTTGAGGATTCGGTGTAGATATAACCGGTTGATGGCGTAGCAGGCGGTGTTGACCGCCTCGGCCCAAAACCGATCCGAAGTCTTGTACTCATCAAGCATGGTTCTTGCCATGTCCAATAGAGTTCTATTCTTCCTCTCCACTACACCATTTTGTTGTGGTGTGTAGGGAGAAGAGAACTCATGCTTGATGCCCTCCTCCTCAAGGAAGCCTTCAATTTGTGAGTTCTTGAACTCCGTCCCGTTGTCGCTTCTAATTTTCTTGATCCTTAAGTCGAACTTGTTTTGAGCCCGTCTCAAGAATCCTTTTAAGGTCTCTTGGGTATGAGATTTTTCCTGCAAAAAGAACACCCAAGTGAAGCGAGAATAATCATCCACAATAACTAGACAGTACTTACTCCCGCCGATGCTTATGTAAGCTATCGGGCCAAATAGGTCCATGTGTAGGAGCTCCAGTGGCCTGTCAGTCGTCATGATTTTCTTGTGTGGATGATGGGCACCAACTTGCTTCCCTGCTTGGCATGCGCTGCAAATCCTGTCTTTCTCAAAATGAACATTTGTTAATCCTAAAATGTGCTCTCCCTTCAGAAGTTTATGAAGATTCTTCATCCCAACATGGGCTAGTTGGCGGTGCCAGAGCCAACCTATGTTAGTCTTAGCAATTAAGCATGTGTCGAGTTCAGCTCTATCAAAATCCACTAAGTATAGCTGACCCTCTAACACACCCTTAAATGTTATTGAATCATCACTTCTTCTAAAGACAGTGACACCTTCATCAGTAAAAAGACAGTTGTAGCCCATTTTGCATAATTGAGAAACGGAAAGCAAATTGTAATCTAAGGAATCTACAAGAAAAACATTGGAAATTGAATGGTCAGGAGATATAGCAATTTTACCCAATCCTTTGACCAAACCTTGATTTCCATCCCCAAATGTGATAGCTCGTTGGGGATCTTCGTTTTTCTCATAGGAGGAGAACATTTTCTTTTCCCGAGTCATGTGGTTTGTGCACCCGCTATCGATAATCCAACTTGAGCCTCCGGATGCATAAACCTACAAAACAAGTTTAGTTCTTCACTTTAGGTACCCAAATGGTTTTGGGTCCTTTGGCATTAGACACAAGAACTTTGGGTACCCAAACACAAGTCTTTGACCCCTTGTGCTTGCCCCCAACATATTTGGCAACTACCTTGCCGGATTTGTTAGTTAACACATATGATGCATCAAAAGTTTTAAATGAAATGCTATGGTCATTTGATGCACTAGGAGTTTTCTTCTTAGGCAACTTAGCACAGGTTGGTTGCCTAGAACTAGATGTCTCACCCTTATACATAAAAGCATGGTTAGAGCCAGAGTGAGACTTCCTAGAATGAATTCTCCTAATTTTGCTCTCAGGATAACCGACAGGGTACAAAATGTAACCCTTGTTATCTTGAGGCATGGGAGCCTTGCCCTTAACAAAGTTAGATAATTTCTTAGGAGGGGCATTAAGTTTGACATTGTCCCCCTTTTGGAAGCAATGCCATCCTTGATGCCAGGGCGTCTCCCACTATAAAGCATACTACGAGCAAATTTAAATTTTTCATTTTCAAGTTCATGCTCGGCAATTTTAGCATCTAATTTTTCTATATGATCATTTTATTGTTTAATTAAAGCCATGTGATCATGAATAGCATCAACATCAACATCTCTACATCTAGTACAAATAGAAGTGTGCTCAACGGTAGATGTAGAGGGTTTGCAAGATTTTAATTCTACAACCTTAGCATGCAATATATCATTTTTACTTCTAAGGTCGGAAATGGTAGCATTGCAAATATCAAAATCTTTAGCCTTAGCAACCAATTTCTCATTTTCATCTCTAAGGCTAGCAAGAGAAATGTTCAATTCTTCAATCTTAGCAAGCAAATCATCATTATCATTTCTAGGATTGGGAATTGAAACATTACAAACATTTGAATCAACCTTAGCTAATAAATTAGCATTTTCATTTCTAAGGTTGTCAATAGTCTCATGGCAAGTGCTTAGCTCACTAGATAATTTTTCGCACTTTTCTGCTTCTAGAGCATAAGCATTTTTTTACCTTAACATGCGTTTCGTTTTCTTTAATAAGGAAGTCCTCTTGGGAGTCCAAGAGATCATCCTTCTCATGTATAGCACTAATCAATTCATTTAATTTTTTCCTTTTGTTGCATGTTTAGGTTGGCAAAAAGTGTACGCAAATTATCTTCCTCATCACTAGCATTATCATCGCTAGAAGACTCATATCTAGTGGAGGATTTGGATTTAACCTTCTTCTTTTTGCCGTCCTTTGCCATGAGGCACTTGTGGCCGACGTTTGGGAAGAGAAGTCCCTTGGTGACGGCGATGTTGGCGGCGTCCTCGTCGGAGGAGTCGCTAGAGCTTTCGTCGGAGTCCCACTCGCGACAAACATGGGCATCGCCGCCCTTCTTCTTGTAGTACCTCTTCTTCTCCTTTCTTCTCCCCTTCTTGTCGTCGCCCCTGTCACTGTCACTAGATAGAGGACATTTTGCAATAAAATGACCGGGCTTACCACACTTGTAGCAAACTTTCTTGGAGCGGGGCTTGTAGTCTTTCCCCCTTCTTTGCTTGAGGATTTGGCGGAAGCTCTTGATAACGAGCGACATTTCCTCGTTGTCGAGCTTCGAGGCATCGATTGGTTGTCTACTTGGTGTAGACTCCTCCTTCTCCTCCGTCGCCTTAAATGCCACCGGTTGTGCTTCGGACGTGGAGGGATCATCTAGCTCGTTGATCTTCTTTGAGCCCTTGATCATATACTCAAAGCTCACAAAATTCCCGATTACTTCCTCGAGAGTCATTAGTGTATATCTAGGATTGCCACAAATTAATTGAACTTGAGTAGGGTTAAGGAAAATAAGTGATCTAAGAATAACCTTAACCATCTCGTGGTCATCCCACTTTTTGCTCCCGAGGTTGCGCACTTGGTTCACCAAGGTTTTGAGCCGGTTGTACATGTCTTGTGGCTCTTCCCCTTTGCGAAGCCAGAAGAGATCGAGCTCCCCCTCGATCGTTTCCCGCTTGGTGATCTTGGTTAGCTCATCTCCATCGTGCGCGGTCATGAGCACGTCCCAAACTTCCTTGGCGCTCTTTAATCCTTGCACCTTGTTATACTCCTCTTGACTTAGAGAGGCGAGGAGTATAGTTGTGGCTTGGGAGTTGAAGTGCTCGATTTGGGCCACCTCGTCCTCATCATAATCTTCATCCCCTACGGATGGTACCTGTTGTCGGTGTTTTGGGTCCGACCGCACACCCGGGGTTGCCCCTCAAGGTGTTTTAGGAGTAGGACGGTGTCGCCGACTGTAGCTAAATGGTTCGTGCTGGATGCACAAGGAACAATGGACAGTGTTTATAGGTTCGGGCCGCTTTGAGATGCGTAACACCCTACGTCCTGGCGAGTATGCTTTATGTAATGGGTTACAAAGGAGCTCTCTAAAGCTAGAACGTAGAGAGCTGGGGTGGATGGCTGGGCAGTGGGATCGATCGTTCTAAAGGGGTGCCCCCTAGGCCTTATATATTTGACCGTGAGGCAATACATGCGGATGAGGTAACAAACTGCCCCTAAGAGATAGTGAACTGATTGAGTCTATCTCCCTATCATTCTGCCGACTTATCCTCGCCTAGCTCCGTTGTACGGGGCTCTAGCGCGGGAAAGTCGGGTCTTCTGTTGTGGTTTCTTGCTCAGCGTTGTTGGACCATTCGAGCTCGCATCGATCCGGCCTCATGTCGATCTGCTTCACTGGTCGTTCCTCCCCAGGCCCATGAAGGAGTGACCTTACGATTTATTGGGCCCTTGGGCCTTTCGTGAGGTCTTTTATCCTTTCATTGGACCCGGGGGATATCTGTCCCCCACAAGCCCCCGATCTTTGGGTTGATTTTGAGATAATCGGCCCAAAGATCCTAGGTCCAGCTTGTGGTCTTTGTTTATGACAAGAAATGCTTTCCGGGCGGTTTGGTAAAAACAATTTCTTACTGTCTCCTTCTGCTTTGATCACTTGAAAACTAGAGCTTTGTCTCACACTCGTGCCTTGGAGATTGGCATTTCGTATTACAGGACCCTGAACTTCATTGAGTGCACCGGAGGTGCACCCAATGGGTGTAGCCCCCGAGCTTCGAGTGGATTTTTGAAAATAATCCACTCGAAGGTCTTCATCAGAAATCATTTTTATTTTCCACTTGCACTTTGTTGGAGGTCAGCCTTGCCTTTAATCTGGCCATATGCTTTAGAGGTTAGCATTCTCTTGAATTGAAACGGTGATTCATTGGGTGCACCGGAGGTGCACCCAATGGGTGTAGCCCCCGAGCTTCGAGTGGATCTTTGAAAACAATCCACTCGAAGGTCTTCATTTCGTGTCCTTTTGCTGAGAGTCATCCTTTCTTTTTTCGAATGCCTTAGAGGTCAGCATTATGTCATCGATATTATGCTTTAGAGGTCAGCATGTATTTTGTCTTTTGCGGCCGAGTTCGTGATCCGCCCATATCTTGCTAGGTGGTGCAATTTATTTGCTCTGCGACTGATTGGACGTTTGATGGACGTCCCCTGGCTAGTCTTCACGTCGCTTCTGTCGGTCAGATTTTGTACTTCACCAGCTATATTTGGCTTTCCTTTAATCCTTACTGATATCTCATTTTTGTCTTGAGGTCTTCATTGCATGCCCTGCACGGATGTGACAGTTTTGAAAAATATACTGATAATTTCTGGGCATCCCCCCAATGGGTGTGGGCAAGGGACGGCTTGGTACGCTGAGTGTTTTAGCCGGCTGCTTCTGAGTAGTAATGTGATGTGACGGCGGGTATAATCATATCGCCCGCGCAGTTGACTGGAGTCCCAATGGGTGTTGCGTTGTGTGAAACGACGTCAGCCGCCTGATATATCTTTAGACGGGTTGAAGCGTATATTGAATATTTTGCGACTGTTCAGTGACCGCGGTAGGAGGTGAGCGGTTGCCTTCTTCTTCTATAAATAGTGCCTTTGCCTCTCTGGTTTTTCACATCTCTTGCTGCTCTCCGCTACTTGCTTTCTTCTTCTCCCTTCATTTCCACCATGGGCAAGAGTAACAAACGCAAGCGCGAGTCGACTCCTCCGTCTGAGGACTTCGGCGACTCGGAATACTCGGAGGAGGAGTTCTCCTCTAAGTCCGAGGGGTCTCCGGCTCCCGTCTCTCCCCCGGCGTCGTCTGACGATTCAGACGACTCCTATGGGCTTGCCGCGGAGGTCTGGACTTACATCCGGGCCGTCGAGCGCTCCGGTCTCGAGGGCTCGGATAAGTCGGAGTACTCCTCGGACGAGGAGGACTCCTCGGACGAGGAGGAGGAGGGCGGTGGCGGCGATGGCGGAGACGACGACGACGACGACGGAGGTGATGGTGACGACGGCGACGATGACGGTGACGGCGGCAACGGCGGCAGCAAGGGCGGCAACGGCGGCGGCAGCAGCAAGGGCAGCAATGGCGGCGGCAGCAGCAAGGGCAGCAACAAGGCCAGTGGCTAGATGCCACTGGTCTTTAGATGTTAGTATAGGTTAGAAGTAGTATAATGAAATAATGTAGTAGTATTTAGTAGTGTAGAGTAGTATAGTGTAGCGTAGTAGTAGTAGTAGCAGTAGGGAAGTATCAACTCATAATGAGTTGATTTGTAAGTACTATAACTTCCCTTAATGAAGAATGATTTCGTCTCCTCCTGTGTTGATTATTTTGCTTCATAGTCAGTTGATCTCTGTTGTGATATTTATTGCCTGTGATGTTCTCCATCTGTTATGTTTGTGGCATAACTTAGAGTTCCTGAATCATTTCTCTGTTTGCCTTATTTGTGAAGTTGATTCTTCTGGAATAGTAACTGAGTAACTCGGGCGTCATATCGTCGCTTTTAGGGGTGATGGCCGAGCTATTATTGTCAACATTTACGCTTTTGAAATAGCGTCCGAGTGATGACGAAGCCACGTCAACGTCGAAATGACTGATGACTACGTCGACGCTCTTAGATGTAACAGCCGAGTGACTTATGTCGACGTCGGCGTTTTAGAGGTAACTGCCGAGTGACTTGAAGACGACGTCGGAGTTTTAGAGATAACTGCCGAGCGACTGAAGACGACGTCGGCGTTTTAGAGATAACTGCCGAGTGAATGATGGTAACGTCGGCGTTTTAGAAATAACAGCCGAGTTAGAACGGGCTGCGTCGGCCACTTTGAGGATAATAGCCGAGTGATGATGTGGCATACCGGTGCCTTAGAAGTAGTCGCCGGGTGATGACATGGCACGCCAGCGTTTTAGAAGTAATTGCCGGGTGATGACTGGGTGCTTTTTGGAAACAGTATCTAACTCGGGAATATCCCATATGTATTGCGCTTTCAGCCGCCTCTGCTTTTCGTGCCCTAGTTCTTGCTTTCCTGCCTCCAGATCTTCTCTGTCCTTTTGCAATTCGGCTCCCGCTCTGTTCATCGTTAGAGTTGAGATGACGCCCAAGCGAAAGGCCTCGAGTTCATCCGCTGCGGTGATTCCCCCATCGACCCCAACAGCCAGTTGCCTTTCGCAGGTAACCATATGTCTGTTGTTTCTGAGCCTGACCTTCTCCATCTCGTGTCCATCGGGGTCCTTCCTCCGAAGGAGCTCTATTCTTGGCGGATTTGCCATGGGGTCACTGTTCCAACAGAGGATACCCACGAATCCGTGATTTATGTTCCTTTTCTTCTCCGCGGTCTCGCTCTTCCTATTTCTCCCTTTTTTCCGTGGTCTCCTTGATTTCTATCGTCTTAATTTGACCCATCTGAATCCCAATTCCATTCTGCAAATTTCCATTTACGTTCATTTATGCGAAGCTTTTCTTGGTGTCTTGCCACATTTCGGACTGTGGAAGTACTTGTATCACTGTCGCCCTGGGATGGCCGGGGGCAGCATCAGCTGGTTGGGGGTGCGAGTTTGGAGATGCGCCGTGGGAGGAAGATTGACTATCTTGAAATCTCGCTCAAGGATAGTATCAAGGGATGGCGCTTGGAGTGGTTTATTGTTGAGAACCACGGAAATTCTCTCCCCCACGGTCAGGGAGACAGCCGGATGTTCGCACTCCGAGTTGGACCAAGTCCCCCACGGATCAGGAGGTGGCTGAGGCAGGAGCTTTACTGGCTGAAGTTGAACTGCTGAAGGAGAGGGGTCTGACTGCAGAGGCTATGGTTGCTGATTTTGTCTTCAAGAACATTCAGCCGTTAAAGGACAGGGCATACCCGGCTTATCTGTACCGAGGTCTAGCTGACTCAACCCGGGTTACCAACAGAAGAATTCCCGCTGTAGACTTGGTGAACTGGCTTGAAATGATTCTTAGAGGCAAGGTATCAAATGTTGGTGCCCCAGTGGCATACTCGGCCTGGAACCTGCCTCTTTCCAAGGCCTTCACTCATTTTGTGTTGAATCCACCTGTTGCTGATGGCGGTTTGGGCCTTAGAGTGCGACCCTCTGCCGAAGAAGTTAGCGCTTTGGTTGCCTCGCTCGGAGAAATTCCTGATGATGAACGACAAGTCCACTTTGAGGTGCCTTTGGATCCTAGTGATGCAGAGATAAGTGCTATGCTTGATATGCTGGCCGAGGACTCTTCTGATGCTGCTCCTGCTGGGACATTGGTGGTGGCGCCTCTCCCGGAAGCTGGTACAACCTTGGATATTCAGAGACCTGTCAGTGTTCGCCCGAAACGCCCTTGCCGAGCCAATCAACCTGATTCTCCTGCTGATGAGCGAAAAAAGAAAAAGAGGCATCTTCAGCGAGTATCTAGTTTGAATCGGGACGTTGGTCCTTCGGTTCCTGCTGCAGAGGAAGTACCTGTGCCTGAATTTACTGACGTTGACCCCAATGGGTGTGATCCATCTGTCGCTGATCCCAATGGATGTGCCCCCTCTGCCGTTGACCCCAATGGGGGTGTTGTCTGTGTTGCTGATGAAAACGACGGGGAGGAAGAAGATGAGGTCCCTTTGACTCGGAAGAACAGTCGGCAATATGTCGCCAGTGGGGAAAGTAGTGGAGTTCCTTCTCCTGCTCTGTCTGCCCTCATTGGTCTACAAGAATTGTCCCTGGCGAACTTTGATCAGACTCTTGAAGATATGGTTCCAGAGGATCTGTTATCAGAGCCAGCGGATGATGGTGCGACGGATGTTCGTGCTGATGTGCTTGACGCCGGGTTGGGGTCATCCCGGGCAGCGTCCCGTGCCTCATCGACCTTGGAGCGTGGTCTTGAGGGTCAGGAAACTGACTTGGATCGTCTTGTTCCCATGGAAGTAATCGAGGGACCTTCAGCCTTAGAGGCGGCTACTGCAGAGAACTTGGTCCTCAAGGATGGTGTTGACACTTACCCAGCCCCCGAGGGTGTTGTCGGGGATGATTCGGCTCGGGTGGGAAGCGGAAGCCACGACCCAGCCCCCGAGGGTATTGCCCGAGATGATCCGGCTCAAGTGGGTAGCGCAAACTATGGCCCAGCCCCCGAGGGTGTCTGAGCGGGGTCTCCCTCTTGTACTTCCATGGATGTTCACGCAGGATCTCCTCCACATTCTGGTTGTATGGTGGTAGCCCAAGCTTTGGGTCAGGGAGTCGCTTTAGAGGCTAGCGTTCCCGCCGACCAAGTTTTGGGCTCTGTTGATGGCACTGAATTGGTTCCTGCTGGTTCATTGCGAGCTGCTTCGGGTGGTGACCCTATGCCAAACCATCAATTGATCTCTCACGATTTGGGAGTCCCTTCATTCTTCTCCAATCTCCAGGTACTGTGATATATTCTAGCCTGACTTTTACACCGTATGAACTGCTGTCATTACACTCATCTGTTCTCAATATCAGGCATTGGTGGACGGGATGGCTAGTCAGCTGAGGTTGCAAGGTGTTTCTGTTCCAGAAGGAGCTTCGTCTCTGGCACGTTGGAATCCGGTGTTGCTTCAACAGCGTGTCTCTGACTTGGAGGCGACGAATGCTGGTTAGTGATCTTTTGCTTCCCTTCGTCTGCCTTATTGAACTGCTTCACACTTTGACCCTTTTTGCTTGATTGTTTCTCGCCAGATATGGCTCGGCAGATTTCTGTTCTTGAAGAAAAACATTCCCATGGTCAGGCTGAACTGGTCCGGCGGTGTTCTGATTTTGAGGAAAAGTATTCTCAAAGCCAGACTGAGCTGGTCCAGGTCTCTGCTGCTCTGAGTGACGCTAACACGCTGAACTCTACTCTTCGCGCTCAGCTTGAGTCTGAAAAGGTGACTTATGAAACTGTGCCTTGTATTGCCGTGTTCTTATCTCTTGCTTGATGTTTGAAGGAGTTGATTCTTGTTTGCAGGAAGAAAAACGTGCGCTTGCTGCTTCTCGCGACAATCTTGACAGACTATATCGTGATTCTAGCAACTCGTTGACCATCCTGGAGAGGAGTCATCGCTTCACCATGGAGGAGTTAGACAATCATCATTGTAAGCTGTAGGAGTCCATGGATGACGTGATCCGTCTTAGGCAGTTGATATCAGCTAAGGATGCTGCTATCAAAGAACTGCGTGCTTCCAAGAAGTCCATCGCCCAGGAGCTAGAGACTGCCCAGTTGGCTGTCAAAGTTGCTGAAGAAACTTCCATTACTCTGAGGGCCCAGTGCGACAGAGCCATGGATAAAGCTATTCGCGCGGGGCGGATCTTGATGAGGAGACCCGGCGTGGTTGTTCCCGACGATATAAGGGCTGATGTGAACGCTGCTCCTGATTCCTCAAGTCGCCCTTCTTCGTCGGTTGCTCCTGAGAAAGATATTGCAAAATAGAGAAATATTGCGTGCTTTGAGCGCGCGGTTATCATGATCGGATATTTGTTAGAGGACACCAGTTCGGTATTTGAATAATATCGTTACTCTCCTATTGTTTTAGAATTCGGTAGTACGTAAATTTGCAGGAGTAAAATGTTGTGTGAAGATTTTGAAACTTGTTTACGGGATATAGAGGTCACCCCTATATGAGTAATCGTAAGCATGTGAAATCGCCTTAAGTCGTTGCTGACTTAAATCGATTGCTTTTGTTAATAGGGCATAGTGGTCATCCCAAGTTAAGTAAGCGCGAGCATGTTGCACCGTCTTGAGTCGTTGCCGACTTAAGTCGATTGCTCCGTTAGCAGGGCATAGTGGTCACCCCGAGTTAAGTAAGCGTGAGCATGTTGCACCGTCTTAAGTCGTTGCCGACTTAAGCCGATTGCTCCGTTAGCAGGGCATAGTGGTCACCCCGAGTTAAGTAAGCGCGAGCATGTTGCACCGTCTTAAGTCGTTGCCGACTTAAGCCGATTGCTCCGTTAGCAGGGCATAGTGGTCACCCCGAGTTAAATAAGCGCGAGCATGTTGCACCGTCTTAAGTCGTTGCCGACTTAAGCCGATTGCTCCGTTAGCAGGGCATAGTGGTCACCCCGAGTTAAGTAAGCGCGAGCATGTTGCACCGTCTTAAGTCGTTGCCGACTTAAGCCAATTGCTCCGTTAGCAGGGCATAGTGGTCACCTCGAGTTAAGTAAGCGCGAGCATGTTGCACCGTCTTAAGTCGTTGCCGACTTAAGCCGATTGCTCCGTTAGCAGGGTATAGTGGTCAACCCGAGTTAAGTAAGCGCGAGCATGTTGCACCGTCTTAAGTCGTTGCCGACTTAAGCCGATTGCTCCGTTAGCAGGGCATAGTGGTTATCCCGAGTTAAATAAGAATGCCGGTCAATCATGAACAAACTGAGTATTCTTGAAGCCTTTTTTAGTGATGACATATTTCCCATTTTACAGAGTACATTATCGTCCCGATAGCTTTTGAAATACAGCTAGGGGTAAAACTTCCTGAGGTGTTCTATATTCCAGGAGTTCCCAATTTCTGTACCGTCCATTTGAGTGAGACGATATGATCCCGACCGAGTGACTTCTGCTACTATGAATGGTCCTTCCCATAAGGGTGACAACTTGTGCCGTCCCTCCCCCGTTAGAATTCGGCGGAGGACGAGATCCCCCACTGAAAAGGATCGTCGTCGTACGGCCTTGTCGTGATAGCGTCTCAGAGTCTGCTGGTATCGTGCTGATTGAATTACTGCGTTCAGTCGTTCTTCTTCGAGTACATCAATGTCCTCCAGCCTAGTAGCTTCGGCTTCTGCTATGCTTTCGAAGACCAACCTTGGCGCCCCAAACTTGAGATCAGCGGGTAACACTGCTTTTGACCCATAGACCATGAAGAAAGGAGTGTTTCCATGCAAAGCTCGGCTCGGTTGGGTTCTTAGGCTCCAAACGACGTAGGGCAATTCCCTTATCCATTTTCCTGCGAACTTTTCATTTTTATCGAAGACCTTTTTCCTGAGTGCTTCCAATATCATCCCGTTAGCTCGTTCAACCTGCCCGTTGGCTCTTGGGTGTGCTACCGAAGCATACTTGAACTGAATGCTTTTTTGCTCGCAGAAATCAAAGAACTCTGAACTTGTGAAGTTGGATCCTAGGTCAGTTATGATACTGTTCGGTATCCCGAATCTGAATATTATGTCTTGTATGAATTCCACGGCCTTAGCTGAGGTTAAAGAAGCAATGGGTTTGAACTCTATCCATTTAGTGAATTTGTCGATTGCTACCAGTACATGAGTGTATCCTCCTTGAGCTTTTTTGAAAGGTCCAATCATATCCAGTCCCCAGCATGCGAAAGGCCAAGTTACTGGTATGGCCTGCAGTTGCTGTGCTGGTAGATGTTGTTGCTTTGACAAGTACTGGCAAGCTTCGCACCTCTGGAGTAACTCGGCTGCGTCACTTTTCGCTGTTGGCCAATAGAATCCTGACCTGAAGACCTTCCCGACTAGTGTCTTGGATGCTGCGTGTATTCCACATTGTCCAGCATGGACCTCATCCAGAAGTTGCTTCCCAGTAGATGAGAGAATGCATTTCATGAGGACGCCTGATGCACCCCTTCTGTATAGTGTCTCCCCAATGAGTGTGTAGTGAGTTGACTGTCTAGCGATGCGCTCGGCTGCATTTTTGTCATCTGGCTCCTCTTCATTCTTTATATATCTGATGATCGGCCTTCTCCAGTCATCAGAGTCTGACTCTAGTTGATTCACGATATTACACTCTTCTGCCTGATCCATTGAGATGCTTGGTTGTGGTATTTCTTGTACAAAGACTCCAGGTGGGACCTGAGTTCGACTGGATCCTAGCTTGGACAATACATCGGCTACCGTGTTCCGATCTCTTTCTACATGATGAAATTCCAGACCTTCAAATTTATCCTCTAGTTTTCGGACGGCAGTGCAGTACTTTCCCATCAAATCGCTCGAATAGTCCCATTCTTTGTTTATCTGGCTTATGACTATCAAAGAATCTCCATATACCATCAGTCTCTTGATGCCTAGTGATATAGCAATGTTCAGTCCATGAATTAGAGCTTCATACTCGGCTGCGTTGTTGGAGGCTGGAAATAGCAACTGGAGGGCATATTTGAGGTGCTCGCCTCTAGGTGCGGTGAAGAGAATTCCCGCGCCTGCTCCCTGCAGTTTCAGCGAACCATCAAAATACATTTGCCATACTTCTGTAGTTTCTGGGTTGTCTGGTACTTGTTGTTCAGTCCATTCTGATACGAAGTCGACCAACGCTTGAATTTTGATGGCAGTGCGAGGTCGAAATTCGATGTCATGAGATCCCAGTTCACAGGCCCTCTTGGCTATTCGGCCAATGGCTTCCTTATTGTGAAGAATTGTGAGGCTCAAAATTTGTACAAGAAAAATAAAATAAAAGAAGACATAAAAGAGTAAAAGTATTATTCAAAAGAGAATTGTGAATTCAAAGTTCAAACATGAATTTAAATTTAGTTTGGAATTTGAGAACAAGATTCTAAAAAGACCCTCATATAATTTAAATCAACCTTTGTTGAATAATACGATTAGAGACATTCTCCAAAAGAATTAAGTTTAAGAAATACCTTAATAAATATTATACATTAGGAAATCCCCTCTTTAAAATAGCTATGAACATAATTTTAAACAGAATATACATTCAAGCGAATAATTTTTATGCGTGTGCATTGTATACTTAAAATATTTGGATAAAATAAAACAAAACTAAACATATGCAAGTATTTATGCACATCATGTGGGAGTTCTATTTGTTGGTGCATTTAATCTTGGAAACCTTGAACTTTGAATCAAATTTAACTTTCGAATTTGAAATTGCGATAAAACTGAAAACAGAAATTAGAAAAAAAAAGAAAGAGTAAATGGGAGGCTGGGCCGATTGCTTCCTTGCCCTTGGCCCACTTCCAATTGACTGCATCCGCGTGGCCCACGGCCCAGGCTACCACTGCGCCGTGGTGGCAAACGCACGCGCTTGTGCTGGTTTCGTCACCGACCGGTGGGGCCCTCTGGCCAGCCGCCACCACGCGCGCCTTCTTCTTCCACCATCCGAAGACCCCGGCTGCCTCCTAATAGCTCGCGCGTGATTCCCGTGGTCAACCGGTCGATCCCTCCGCCTCCTAATCCGCGAGCTCGCGTTTCCTTGCCTCAGTTGGCGCAACAACCTCCCACTCGCCCCCTCTACTCTTACCGCTGATGGGGTCTCACCTGCCTGGACCGAATCTCTCTCCTGGAGACTCGCCGGGGCCATTGAGTTCGGCCAGGGTCTATGCCGCGGTGTCCGCGACTACCTGGGCGCCAATGATTAAGCAGTGCGCCCGTGGTCTCTTCTCCCCATCCCCCACTTGCTGCACGATACCCGCACTGCATCTAAAACCTCGGCACCGCGCGCCGTGAAGGAAGGAGTTCACCACCGCTCACCAAATCCAAATATCGCCGCCGCAAGACCCCAGACATCGCCGCCGTGCTTCTGTTCTGCGCCGCCGCCGCGGGAGAACCACGCCTGTGTTCGCCGTTGAGCCACGGTGTGGGGCACCGGAGCAACGGAAACCCTTCACGAAGTCGCGCGCGACGACGGGAGGCGCGCGGGAGCACCCCGGTGACGGGAATTCCTCGCCGTCGACATAGCGCCACACATCTCCGTGGTCCAGGGATGTCTCACCGTTACCGCTGGTATGGCCGCCTCGATTAGATCCGTGTTGTGCGCCTCTATGTTTTTCCTGCGTGCCCGTGCGGGATTGTGGCGTCTGGCCGAACCCGAGCCAAATCCGGCGATGGACCACCGCGACCTTGGGCGGCGCCGCCGTGGGGGTCGCCTGGTTAGGGGAGTTAAGCGCGAACCGTTGATATCGCGAGCGACGGTCACGATTAGAACCTGTAACCCTTCGTTGGGAGAGTTTTGGTCCGATAGATCAAGATCGGATGGTTCTCGGGCGATCTCGCCTCTTAAAAACCATAACCGTAGGATTTGGATCGTGCGGTTATAATTACGTACCGGTTCACAGTATGTTATGGGCCATCGATCATTCATCGGGCGGTTCTGGAGTCTCGGTAGGATTAGGTCTAATCCAGACCGTAGGATGTCGATCTAACGGTACAGATTGGCCCGTACCCCTTCGCCAAGGCAAACTTTCTAAAGAGTCCTCGGAGTCTTGGTGACTTAACCCGCCGTCCACCCGTGACTATGGATTGGGTCTCAGATTTCTTGCGCAAAAGTCCCTGCTGATTCCTGTTTTAGTGCGCCCAGTCCAAGGAGTTAAGAAATCAGATAAAAGGATTTAGAAAATGATTTTTAATGCAAAAATAAAGGCTAGAATTTGTTTAATTCATAAGAAATTCATATGAAGTCTAAATCAATTTATTCCAATTCCTATAATCCTATAATAATGTTGTTTATCACCCTATATATCTTTGTTTTGACATGAAAATGGTATTAAAATTTATCTCTTAATTAATCTCATATCAAATACATAAAACCATAGGAAATTCGTAACCTCTTCGTTTTAATTCCGATTTGACTCGTTCCAGTTGCGTTAGTTTCGTATAAATATTTACTACGCAGTAACAACAATTATAATACCATGTCTCATTCTTTTCTAATTAAATCTTCATTTAATTCAGGTTGGTTAGACTTGCTAATTTGCTTAGCATTATAATCTACTAAGATATGATCTATGGTCAATTTATGACTTAGATTAAAATGGAGATAATGATTTATAGAATAACCTCTCATATGATTTACACTAACCAATTTATAATATAGTTTAATATTTTAACCACATAAATCTTCTATAAAATCATAACTCCTTAACCATGACTCCGATCTTAGTGGTTCTCGTTCCCGCGATCTCGTAGCAACGCGTAGATCATTATTATTCAGATTGTACTTATGTTTGGTGTGATGTTAATTTTGTCTATACCATGTTTGTTTGTATTGCTACGACTAGCGCGAGGTTTTGAAGATCTGAAGAATCACCCTGGTAACTGGAATCTCAAGTGCCAGGCAAGTTGTGCCCTTGATCACTTCTTTTTACCCACTCATGTTCTAATTAATCATAATGATCTGCATAGGTTAATTTTGATGGGACCCAGTAGGTTACCCTAGTTTGTTTATCCTGTTTACCTTGTTTACCCCTGAATCAATTGGGTAGTTATGCTATTGCTTTATATGGTTTTCGGGTTAATATTTCATTACATCCATGTTCCAATTATTCTGTTATGTTATTTATGTTCATGATAAGATCATTATGTTAATTGGAACATGGAGCGACCACCCGGGAAAACAGTGCTACCACAAGGGTTTAATGGGACGCCCTTGGCTGATTAACTAGGAAAGCTAGTGGAGGTCTTCCTTACCCGAAAGGGGCAAGGGCAGTAGGGGAGTGGTCAGTGTAGGGAGGCCCTTGGGAGGATTTTGCTGCGATGGCGGTCCTGCAAGGGATTCCTGCATTGGAGCTTCCTATAAACTGTAGCGGGATTTCTGAAGCTAGTGGAACTTTGTAAAGGCCTCGTAGTGTTACCCTGCCTCGCCTCCTCGGTAGAGGTGTATGGGACTCATGACCCCTTGGCAGATGGGTAACACGGCTTGTGGGTAAAGATGCGCAACCTCTGCAGAGTGTAAAACTAGTATACTAGCCGTGCTCACGGTCATGAGCGGCTCGGACCCTCACATGATTAATTTATGGAACCTAAACTCAATTTGTCATATGCATTTGCATGGGATTATTTATTAATTTTGTTCTATTATTATTATGGTTGGTATTTACTTACATCTAGTAATTGCTAATAAAATTTTGACCAACTTTAAAAGAAAGGCTCAGCTTTAACCATTCCCTTTGGTAAGCCTTACACTTCATGAGCTCCCACCTTTGGTGAGTTCATGTCACATTATTCCCCACAACTTGTTGAGCGATGAACGTATGTGAGCTCACTCTTGCTGTCTCACACCCCCCCCCCCCCACAGGAGAAGAACAGGTGGTTCAAGTGGAGCCATATTGCGGAGTTCAATTCGATCTAGGTGGCGTCTCCCAGTTGACTTTCTGGCGCCAAGGATAGTTTTTAGATCCTGTTATATTTATATTTTATTTTGTAAGACTTCCGCTATGTAATAAGTACTCTGATTATTGTGACATTTATCTCTATACACTCTGTGATTATATATGTTGTCTTCTTTGGCGCATGTATGAGATGCACCCGGCTTTGTCCCTTAAAACCGGGTGTTACAGAAGTGGTATCAGAGGAATGTTGACTGTAGGATGAAACCTAGATAGAAATGGACAGACCCTTAAGTACTTACCTTACTCTGATTCATTCTATACTTATCTTGATCCTTTTCACCTTCTACTGTTCTACTCTGATTAACCTTACCTTTGCTACTCTGGTTCTTTTCTAGACTTATCTTAATCTTTTCCCATCTATTTCCGCTTCACTCTGAGTATTCTTACCTTTTCTTTCGAAAGGCAAATATGGATTTCACACTTTCGAAAGCCTATGCCTAAAGTGATCTTTAGGAATAGGAGACCTACTCTTAGGAAAAAAAACTATTTTTATTGGTATCTATACGCTTGAGTGTTTGTTCTTATGGTACTTGTTTGATTTGGATCTTTGATTGAGTGTGATGAGTTGTGGAGTAATGTCCACAATTACATCTGCATATACATATAGACATAAATAGAATTCATAAGATAACTAAAGAAACTAGATTATCCTCCATTAAAGTGTATCTACCTTAATCGATCTCTCTTCACTTGAAAGATTCTTTCTCACTTTAATGGATCTCTCATAACTCAAAGGAATATATCTTATTTCATATAGATCCCTCTTATCTTAAAAGACTCTCTCTTATCTTAAATAAATCTATTTTATCTTAAAAGATTCTCTTTGATCTTAAAAGATTCTTTCTTATCTTAATAGACGCATCTCACCTCGAAAGGATTTTCATCTTATCCTAATCGATCTAACCAGTATCAAAAGATTCTATCTTATTCTTAGAGACTCATCTTGTTCTAATAAGCATACTTATCCTCACCACTTTGCTTATCTCATAGTAGTGTAACAAACATGATCTACTCCAAAATAAATCTAGTAGATCTTATCTAGTCTAATTTGAATACATCAATTTAATTCTAATCCCATCTAATCTGATCAGATCTAACCAAATGGACAAACATGTTAGATAATACTGGTAAAATAAAATTGGATCCTACTCCTATAAACCTTGTTCTCCTCTCATGCACTTAAACCTAAATTAGTGCATTAAATCAACTCAACCATGAGCTAATCCAACCCATAGAGTCATGACGAATGGTATAATCTATCCATCCCCACCTAACATCAAACAAGTTTTTGGACCTACACCATATAGTTTAGCCCGTCTTGACAAATTCTATTTTAACCTTGGATATTCACCTTATACGACTAGTCATCCCAATCTTGATATAAGACAAAGATTAAGCCCTACTAAAGAATCTTTGGATCATAACCGGCTACTAGCTTATTCATCCTGCTTATCGAATAATTTCCTTTGCAAAACTATTACCATATGCTTCTAACTTTCATGGTCAATACCAGGAAAGGAAAGATTATCACGCAACAGCAAACAGAAATGAATCCTCCAAATCCTCCACCTATTGAAATCGATCAAGTGGTTGTTGCCCAAAGACTGGTAATACAACAATTAACAGACCTGGTGACCGAGATGCAAAATCAGATAAGACAAGAACGCGAGGAAATACGTCAGGTCCGCCAAGAAATAAGGCAAGCGCGGTTGGAGAGACAACAACAACAACAACCTCCACCACCACCACCAGCTCCACCAAGCTACATAAACATATATATAAATTACTACTATTTGTAAGACCTAAATGTTACCCTAGTTAGTGGTTGGTATGATACTATGTTAGAAGGAATAATAATAAGGTCTATTTGACCCTGTGTTTTGCTAATAAATTATGCATCATACTGAGATTTTGTTTGTGCATATGTTCTTATATGACATAGTTATACACCCTTTCCTTACAAATCTCGAGGACGAGATTTCTGTTAAGGGGGGTGGGATTTGTGAGGCTCAAAATTTGTACAAGAAAAATAAAATAAAATAATAATAATAATAATAATAATAATAATAAAATAAAAGAAGACATAAAAGAGTAAAAGTATTATTCAAAAGAGAATTGTGAATTCAAAGTTCAAACATGAATTTAAATTTAGTTTGGAATTTGAGAACAAGATTCTAAAAAGACCCTCATATAATTTAAATCAACCTTTGTTGAATAATACGATTAGAGACATTCTCCAAAAGAATTAAGTTTAAGAAATACCTTAATAAATATTATACATTAGGAAATCCCCTCTTTAAAATAGCTATGAACATAATTTTAAACGGAATATACATTCAAGCGAATAATTTTTACGCGTGTGCATTGTATACTTAAAATATTTGGATAAAATAAAACAAAACTAAACATATGCAAGTATTTATGCACATCATGTGGGAGTTCTATTTGTTGGTGCATTTAATCTTGGAAACCTTGAACTTTGAATCAAATTTAACTTTCGAATTTGAAATTGCGATAAAACTGAAAACAGAAATTAGAAAAAAAAAGAAAGAGTAAATGGGAGGCTGAGCCGATTGCTTCCTTGCCCTTGGCCCACTTCCAATTGACTGCATCCGCGTGGCCCACGGCCCAGGCTACCACTGCGCCGTGGTGGCAAACGCACGCGCTTGTGCTGGTTTCGTCACCGACCGGTGGGGCCCTCTGGCCAGCCGCCACCACGCGCGCCTTCTTCTTCCACCATCCGAAGACCCCGGCTGCCTCCTAATAGCTCGCGCGTGATTCCCGTGGTCAACCGGTCGATCCCTCCGCCTCCTAATCCGCGAGCTCGCGTTTCCTTGCCTCAGTTGGCGCAACAACCTCCCACTCGCCCCCTCTACTCTTACCGCTGATGGGGTCTCACCTGCCTGGACCGAATCTCTCTCCTGGAGACTCGCCGGGGCCATTGAGTTCGGCCAGGGTCTATGCCGCGGTGTCCGCGACTACCTGGGCGCCAATGATTAAGCAGTGCGCCCGTGGTCTCTTCTCCCCATCCCCCACTTGCTGCACGATACCCGCACTGCATCTAAAACCTCGGCACCGCGCGCCGTGAAGGAAGGAGTTCACCACCGCTCACCAAATCCAAATATCGCCGCCGCAAGACCCCAGACATCGCCGCCGTGCTTCTGTTCTGCGCCGCCGCCGTGGGAGAACCACGCCTGTGTTCGCCGTTGAGCCACGGTGTGGGGCACCGGAGCAACGGAAACCCTTCACGAAGTCGCGCGCGACGACGGGAGGCGCGCGGGAGCACCCCGGTGACGGGAATTCCTCGCCGTCGACATAGCGCCACACATCTCCGTGGTCCAGGGACGTCTCACCGTTACCGCTGGTATGGCCGCCTCGATTAGATCCGTGTTGTGCGCCTCTATGTTTTTCCTGCGTGCCCGTGCGGGATTGTGGCGTCTGGCCGAACCCGAGCCAAATCCGGCGATGGACCACCGCGACCTTGGGCGGCGCCGCCGTGGGGGTCGCCTGGTTAGGGGAGTTAAGCGCGAACCGTTGATATCGCGAGCGACGGTCACGATTAGAACCTGTAACCCTTCGTTGGGAGAGTTTTGGTCCGATAGATCAAGATCGGATGGTTCTCGGGCGATCTCGGCTCTTAAAAACCATAACCGTAGGATTTGGATCGTGCGGTTATAATTACGTACCGGTTCACAGTATGTTATGGGCCATCGATCGTTCATCGGGCGGTTCTGGAGTCTCGGTAGGATTAGGTCTAATCTAGACCGTAGGATGTCGATCTAACGGTATAGATTGGCCCGTACCCCTTCGCCGAGGCAAACTTTCTAAAGAGTCCTCGGAGTCTTGGTGACTTAACCCGCCGTCCACCCGTGACTATGGATTGGGTCTCAGATTTCTTGCGCAAAAGTCCCTGCTGATTCCTGTTTTAGTGCGCCCAGTCCAAGGAGTTAAGAAATCAGATAAAAGGATTTAGAAAATGATTTTTAATGCAAAAATAAAGGCTAGAATTTGTTTAATTCATAAGAAATTCATATGAAGTCTAAATCAATTTATTCCAATTCCTATAATCCTATAATAATGTTGTTTATCACCCTATATATCTTTGTTTTGACATGAAAATGGTATTAAAATTTATCTCTTAATTAATCTCATATCAAATACATAAAACCATAGGAAATTCGTAACCTCTTCGTTTTAATTCCGATTTGACTCGTTCCAGTTGCGTTAGTTTCGTATAAATATTTACTACGCAGTAACAACAATTATAATACCATGTCTCATTCTTTTCTAATTAAATCTTCATTTAATTCAGGTTGGTTAGACTTGCTAATTTGCTTAGCATTATAATCTACTAAGATATGATCTATGGTCAATTTATGACTTAGATTAAAATGGAGATAATGATTTATAGAATAACCTCTCATATGATTTATACTAACCAATTTATAATATAGTTTAATATTTTAACCACATAGATCTTCTATAAAATCATAACTCCTTAACCATGACTCCGATCTTAGTGGTTCTCGTTCCCGCGATCTCGTAGCAACGCGTAGATCATTATTATTCAGATTGTACTTATGTTTGGTGTGATGTTAATTTTGTCTATACCATGTTTGTTTGTATTGCTACGACTAGCGCGAGGTTTTGAAGATCTGAAGAATCACCCTGGTAACTGGAATCTCAAGTGCCAGGCAAGTTGTGCCCTTGATCACTTCTTTTTACCCACTCATGTTCTAATTAATCATAATGATCTGCATAGGTTAATTTTGATGGGACCCAGTAGGTTACCCTAGTTTGTTTATCCTGTTTACCTTGTTTACCCCTGAATCAATTGGGTAGTTATGCTATTGCTTTATATGGTTTTCGGGTTAATATTTCATTACATCCATGTTCCAATTATTCTGTTATGTTATTTATGTTCATGATAAGATCATTATGTTAATTGGAACATGGAGCGACCACCCGGGAAAACAGTGCTACCACAAGGGTTTAATGGGACGCCCTTGGCTGATTAACTAGGAAAGCTAGTGGAGGTCTTCCTTACCCGAAAGGGGCAAGGGCAGTAGGGGAGTGGTCAGTGTAGGGAGGCCCTCGGGAGGATTTTGCTGCGATGGCGGTCCTGCAAGGGATTCCTGCATTGGAGCTTCCTATAAACTGTAGCGGGATTTCTGAAGCTAGTGGAACTTTGTAAAGGCCTCGTAGTGTTACCCTGCCTCGCCTCCTCGGTAGAGGTGTATGGGACTCATGACCCCTTGGCAGATGGGTAACACGGCTTGTGGGTAAAGATGCGCAACCTCTGCAGAGTGTAAAACTAGTATACTAGCCGTGCTCACGGTCATGAGCGGCTCGGACTCTCACATGATTAATTTATGGAACCTAAACTCAAGTTGTCATATGCATTTGCATGGGATTATTTATTAATTTTGTTCTATTATTATTATGGTTGGTATTTACTTACATCTAGTAATTGCTAATAAAATTTTGACCAACTTTAAAAGCAATGCTCAGCTTTAACCATTCCCTTTGGTAAGCCTTACACTTCATGAGCTCCCACCTTTGGTGAGTTCATGTCACATTATTCCCCACAACTTGTTGAGCGATGAACGTATGTGAGCTCACTCTTGCTGTCTCACACCCCCCCCCCCCCCACAGGAGAAGAACAGGTGGTTCAAGTGGAGCCATATTGCGGAGTTCAATTCGATCTAGGTGGCGTCTCCCAGTTGACTTTCTGGCGCCAAGGATAGTTTTTAGATCCTGTTATATTTATATTTTATTTTGTAAGACTTCCGCTATGTAATAAGTACTCTGATTATTGTGACATTTATCTCTATACACTCTGTGATTATATATGTTGTCTTCTTTGGCGCATGTATGAGATGCACCCGGCTTTGTCCCTTAAAACCGGGTGTTACAAGAATATCCCCTATCGGAAAACCAGTGACTACTATGACTTTGTGGTCGTCAAAGTAGTGACGTAGCTTGCGGGCAGTTAGAAGTACTGCATATAATAGCTTCTGAACTTGAGGATACTTTTTCTTTGAGGGACCCAGAACTTCACTGATGAAATAAACAGGATGTTGCACTGGGTAGGCATGTCCTTCTTCGGCTCGCTCGACTACCAACACGGTGCTTACCACGTGAGTCATGCAAGAGATATACAACAGCAAATCTTCAGCTGGTTGAGTTGACGTGGCTCGCCGTGGCGGCTTCAGCACTGGTGGTGTTGTCAAGAATTTTTTCAATGCATCTAGGGCTTCCTGTGCCTCTGAAGTCCACTGAAACTTATCCACTTTCTTGAGTAGCTTGTAAAATGGTAAACCTTTTTCTCCCAGCCTGGATATGAATCTGCTCAGGGCTGCCATACATCCGGTAAGTCGCTGAACTTTCTTTTGTGATCGTGGTGCCTCCATCTTCATGATAGCTTCAATCTTATCCGGATTAGCTTCAATTCCCCGGTGGCTGACAATAAATCCGAGTAGCTTTCCTGCTGGTACCCCAAAGACACATTTTTCGGGATTAAGCTTCCATCGATATCGCCGTAGACTGTTGAAAACCAGCTGTAAGTCTTCGATGAAGTTTTCCGAGTTCTCCGTTTTGATTACCACATCATCTACGTAGGCTTCCACACGCTTGCCCCAGTGATCGGCTAAGCATGTTTGAATGGCTCTCTGATAAGTCGCTCCAGCGTTTTTGAGGCCGAACGACATGGAGGTATAGCAAAAAGCACCAAACGGAGTGATGAACGCTGATTTTTCCTCGTCTTCCTTTGCCAAACTAATCTGATGATATCCGGAGTAGCAATCCAGGAAAGACAGCACAGAACATCCAGCGGTGGAATCTACTACCTGATCTATCCTAGGAAGCCCGAAGGGATCCTTTGGACAGTGTTTGTTGAGATCCGTATAGTCGACGCACATGCGCCAATCCACTTTATTCTTTTTGAGTACAATAACAGGGTTGGCTAACCACTCAGGATGTAACACCTCTCTAATAAATCCAGCCGCGACCAAGCGAGCCAGCTCAGCGCGAATGGCCTCTCTCTCTTGTCGGGCGTAAAATCGACGTAGTTTTTGCCGAATCGGCCTTGCCTGGGGATAGACCTTTAGTTTGTGCTCGGCCAGTTCTCTCGGGACTCCCGGCATATCCGCAGGTTGCCATGCGAATACGTCTCGGTTATCCTGCAGAAACCGGACGAGCGCGCCTTCCTATTTATCGCCCAGGCTGGAGCTGATGATGGCAGTCTTGCGCTCATCAGCGAACACAAGGTTGATCCTTTTAGTTTCTTCAGTCGGCCGCATAGAGGTCACGACTTGAGCTTCATTTGCAGGTGCTGCAAGGTCTTCCTCAGGCTTAGAGTTTGCCTGCGTTGAAGAGTCGCCGACGGCTTGGTGGTGAGGGCCGCCTGGATGGCCACTCGGAAACACTCTGCGGCGCCTTGGAAGTCGGCGCGCACAGTTATGATTCCTTGCGGTCCTGGTATCTTCAATATCATGTACGTGTAATGCGGAATGGCCATGAATTTTGCCAATCCCAGCCTCCCGATGATGGCGTTGTACCCGCAGTCGAAGTTCGCAACCTCGAACCTCAGGAACTCGGTTCTGTAGTTCTCTGGAGTTCCGAAGGTGACGGGCATGTAGATGTGGCCCAGCGGGTATTCCCCTTCAGTCGGCACGATGCCGAAGAAAGGAGTGTCTGACTCGTGGAGCTCTTTGAGGTGAACTCCCAAGCCATGGAGTGTTCGGGGGAAGGTGACGTTGATGCTGCTCCCCCCGTCCACTAACACCTTCTTCACCCTGCTCTCTCGGATCACCGGATCGACGAGGAGCGGATATTTGCCTGGGTGGTCGAAGTTGAGCCATTGGTCTGCCCGAGTGAAGGTGATCGGATGCTCCGACCATCGGTATGGAGCGGGAGGACCGGTGGTCGCCACCAATATCTGGCGATCGTTGAGCTTTTGTTGTCTTCTGTTCTCCTGCGATCCGTGTCCGCTGAAGATGACGTTGACCTCCCTGTCAACGCGCGGGAAGGCTCCACCTCCTCCCTCCTCCTGCTGCCGGGGTTGTCGTGGTTCTTCTGGTCCTCCCCGCGGCGGAGGAGGAGGTAGAGGCTGGAAGGGCCGGTCGTGTCCGACGGAGTGCTTGAAGTCCCTGCAGTTCCGAAGGGTGTGGCGCATGTCCTTGTGGTACGGGCACTAGGCATCAAGGATGTCGTCCAGCGTGCGTTCGCCTTCGCGAGGTCCTCCCCGGGCGCGAGAGGCAGGTGGTCCGGCGGCGTGCACTTCTTCGCGAGGCCTCTTCTCCCAGCGTTTGTCAGGTTGCTGGTTCACGTCGCGTCGTGGCACTGCCGGCGCGGGCTTTGCTCCCCCGATGAGGTCCTGAGCTCGCTCGTCGGCGGTGATGTAGAGGTCGGCCTCCCGGAACAGCTGCTCAGAGGTGGTCGGCGCCTTCTGCAATATGGCTCGGACGAAGGCCGAGTCATTGGATCCTCTGTAGAAGTCCTCGATCACGGCCACCTCCGTGACCTCGGGGATACGATTTCTCATGGTCTGGAACCTTTTGAGGTATGACCGGAGAGTTTCGTCCCCCCGACGCTTGATGGATTTGAGGTCCCATGGTTGCGCTGGTTTGTCGGAGAGGGACTGAAAGTTGGCGGTGAAGCGTCGACTGAAGTCGCCCCAGTCATCGATGCAGTGTCGGGGTAGATGTCGCAGCCATTGTAGCGCATCTTGCCCGAGGACAATGGGTAAGTATGCGGTCATCACGTCCTCGGACGCCCCGGCAGCTCTAGCAGCGGTGGTGTAGACGGCCAGTCAGCCTCCTGGATCCTGCTTAGGTTCATATTTGTCGACGTTGGACACCTTGAAGTTAGGGGGGCCATTGAATGGCCCTAAGGCGTGGAGTAAGGGCAGACACTCCACACGTGTCTTCTTGTCGTCGGGGATGATGTCTGTCCTGGGGAGGGGAGTAGTCGTTGTAGTTCCTCGACCGTCCCCGGGTAGTACCTCCAGTCGAGGCCGTTGCCGACTCAGTTCTGGTGGCCTGACTCTGAGCCGGGATGCCATGATCCCTGTCGTACTCCTCCCGGCGGCGGATCTCGTTCTCATGACGTCGTTCACGCGAAGCATTGATGGAGCTTCGGGCGTCCCGGCGACTGTTGATGGCGTGTCGTAGATCGTTCGGCGGGTGAGCGAGAGGTAGAAGATGGTTGGCTGCCTGGGTGAACAGTCGTCGATAACCCTCGGCGTCAGGAGTCCGAGGGAGTCCATCAGCTATCCGAGCTAGTACTCCTCCGACTTCACTCGACTTGTTCATGGCTCGGGCGAAGTCGGGATTCAGGTTGCGCCCGAAGAGTGGATTTTCCCAGCGTTGCCTTGCATCCTGCTCGGCTTGCTCCTGAGCTCATCGGCGATCACGCCGTCGGGAGTTCCTTCGTTCTCTGAAGACGCGTTCCTCCGAAGTTTCTCCTATCTTTGAGACCTCGTCTCGCGAGACAGGCTGCTCTGGATCCCACTCTCCGGCTTCGTGATGTCGCCGGATGTTTCGGCACAGGTTCCTCCGTCGACGGAACTCCCGCTGAGGTGGTTCTTCTCCGGGCACGGTCGGCTCGTCGTCGAAGACGGGGGGCGACTCCACTCTCCCGATGAAAAGAACATCGGGGTAGAATGGTGCGGCTGTCGTGGTGATCTTCTTTCCGTTCTCCTTTGAGGGCGGAGACATGGAAAGAACAACTTGCTTATTCCCGGTTTTGTTTGTCTCGTTCTTCCTTGCGATTCGCGTCCATTCTTTTGTCGAGGAAGTAGACAATGGAGTTCTCCGGGTCAGCGGGCCCTCGGCCCCTGGCTTCCTGAAGGCGATATCTTTTCGGAGCGCTGGAGGTTGCGCTTTTTCCTTCTTTACCCCGATATTCTCGGAGTATGTTGGAGGGGACTTCTTCTTTGGCGGATCTGCGATGCGGTGTAGAGTTCCCTCTTCATCTGCTACGGATGAGATAGTTCCGAAGCAGAATACAGATCCGGGACGGAGGGCGATCTTGCGGTGGAAGGTGATGGCCATTGAGCTAACTTAGATCGGCGACAAACCCCCTACCTGGCGCGCCAACTGTCGGTGTTTTGGGTCCGACCGCACACCCGGGGTTGCCCCTCAAGGTGTTTTAGGAGTAGGACGGTGTCGCCGACTGTAGCTAAATGGTTCGTGTCGGATGCACGAGGAACAATGGACAGTGTTTACAGGTTCGGGCCGCTTTGAGATGCGTAACACCCTACGTCCTGGCGAGTATGCTTTATGTAATGGGTTACAAAGGAGCTCTCTAAAGCTAGAACGTAGAGAGCTGGGGTGGATGGCTGGGCAGTGGGATCGATCGTTCCGAAGGGGTGCCCCCTAGGCCTTATATATTCGACCGTGAGGCAATACATGCGGATGAGGTAACAAACTGCCCCTAAGAGATAGTGAACTGATTGAGTCTATCTCCCTATCATTCTGCCGACTTATCCTCGCCTAGCTCCGTTGTACGGGGCTCTAGCGCGGGAAAGTCGGGTCTTCTGTTGTGGTTTCTTGCTCAGCGTTGTTGGACCATTCGAGCTCACACCGATCCGGCCTCATGTCGATCTGCTTCACTGGTCGTTCCTCCCCAGGCCCAGGAAGGAGTGACCTTACGATTTATTGGGCCCTTGGGCCTTTCGTGAGGTCCTTTATCCTTTGAGTGGACCCGGGGGATATCTGTCCCCCACACCTGTACACCAAACTCAACGACATCCCATATACTTTTGTGGAGTGAGGTTAGATGAAATCGCATTAAATCACTCCACCTTGCATAATCTTCACCATCAAAAGTTGGTGGTTTGCCTAATGGGACGGGAAGTAAAGGTGTATGTTTAGGAATGTGTGGATAGCGTAAGGGGACCTTACTAAACTTCTTGCGCTCATGGCGCTTAGAAGTAATGGATGGCGCATCGGAGCCGGATGTGGAAGGTGATGAAGTATCGGTCTCGTAGTAGACCACCTTCCTCATCTTCTTTTTCTTGTCGCCACTCCTATGCGACTTGTGGGAAGAGGATTTCTTTTCCTTCCCTTTCTTTTTGTTGCGGGACTCTTCCGATGAAGCCTTCCCATGACTTGTAGTGGGCTTGTCGCCGATGGGCTTGTCGCTGGTCTCCATCTCCCTCTTGGCGTGTTCTCCCGACATCACTTCGAGCGGTTAAGCTCTAATGAAGCACCGGGCTCTGATACCAATTGAAAGTCGCCTAGAGGGGGGGGTGAATAGGGCGAAACTAAAATTTACAAAGTTAATTACAACTACAAGCCGGGTTAGCGTTAGAAATATAATTGAGTCCGAGAGAGAGGGTGCAAAACGAATTGCAAGCGAATAAAGAGTGTGACACGCGGATTTGTTTTACTGAGGTTCGGTTCTTGCAAACCTACTCCCTATTGAGGTGGTCACAAAGACCGGGTGTCTTTCAACCCTTTCCCTCTCTCAAATGGTCCCTCGGACCGAGTGAGCTTTTCTTCTCAATCACTTGGAACACAAAGTTCCCGCAAGGATCACCACACGATTGGTGTCTCTTGCCTCAATTACAAGTGAGTTTGATCTCAAGAAAGAATGAGAAAGAAAGCAATCCAAGCGCAAGAGCTCAAAAGAACACAACAAATCACTCTCACTTAACGCTAAAGCTTTTGTGGAATTGGGAGAGGATTTGATCACTTGAGTGTGTCTTGTATTGAATGCCTAGCTCTTGTAAGTGGTTGGAAGGTGAAAAACTTGGATGACTTGAATGTGGGGTGGTTGGGGGTATTTATAACCCCAACCACCAAACTAGCCGTTTGGTGGAGGCTGTTGTCGCATGGCGCACCGGACAGTCCGGTGCGCCACCGGACACTGTCCGGTGCGCCAGCCACGTCACCAGGCCGTTGGGTTCTGACCGTTGGAGTTCTGACGAGTGGGCCCGCCTAGCTGTCCGGTGGTGCACCGGACAAGTCCTGTAGACTGTCCAGTGTGCCACCCGCGCGTGCTCTGCTCCTCTAGGCGCGCTGGCGCGCATTTAATGCGTTGCAGTCGACCGTTGGCGCGAAGTAGCCGTTGCTCCGCTGGCTCACCGGACAGTCCGGTGTGCACTGGACATGTCCGGTGAATTATAGCGGAGCAGAAATCCGAAGCTGGCGAGTTCAGAGTCGCTCTCCTCTGGAGCACCGGACACTGTCCGGTGTGCACCGGACATGTCCGGTGAATTATAGCGAAGCGCCTTTGAAAATTCTCGAAGGTGCGAAGTTTGGCTTGAGTCCCCTGGTGCACCGGACACTGTCCGGTGGCACACCGGACAGTCCGGTGCGCCAGACCAGGGCTGCCTTCGGTTATCCCTTGCTCTCCTTTTTGAACCCATTTCTTGGTCTTTTTATTGGCTAAGTGTGAACCTTTGGCACCTGTATAACTTATAGACTAGAGCAAACTAGTTAGTCCAATTATTTGTGTTGGGCAATTCAACCACCAAAATTAATTAGGAAAATAGGTGTAAGCCTAATTCCCTTTCAATTATACTTCTGGCGCTCTTGGCGCTTGGAGGATGTTGACTCGGCGTCGGATGTTGAAGCCGAAGCTGAAGAGTCAGTTTCATAGATGACGATCACCTTCATCTTCTTTTTCTTCTTGCCATCCTTTTTCTTGTTTGACTTGGTGGAGCCGGCGAACTCTTCTTCCCGCTTTTTGTGGTTATCGCCAGATATCTTGATCATCCTTGACGACGTCTTGCCTTTGGACTTTTCCCCGGTGGGTGTCTTCTCGTTCTTGGCATGTTCACCTAACATTACTTCAAGTTGTTAGAATCTAATGAAGTGCTGGGATGTGATACCAATTGAAAGTCGCCTAGAGAGGGTGAATAGGTGAAACCTAAGTATTATAAACTTTGAACACAAACTTCACCCGAGATTAGCGTTAGAATGAGTAATAATGAAATCAGAGTGCAGAAGATAGTTATTTTTGCCATAAGCTGCTCAAGCAATGCAGATAACTTTGGGAGCTAACAAAAAATGATTTCAAGCAAGAGAACTTAGAGAGAGGAGAGAGAAAGAATCAAATCACAATGAAAGATTAACACAAAGACACGAGCGATTTGTTTCCTGAGGTTCGGTTTCAAAGAACCTAGTCCCTGTTGAGGAGACCACGTAGGCCGGATATTTTTCAACCCTTTCCCTCTCTCAAATAGTCACTTAGACCCATATGAGTGCTTCTTCTTAATCTCGAGGCTCACTCAGACCCGCAAGGATCACTGCACACTTAGGTGTCTCTTGCTAGCTTTACAAGTCAGTGAGAATTTAGAAGAAGAGGAATAAAGCACGATCAAGAAAACCAAGCAACAAGAAAACGCAATGTCACACTCTCTCTAGTATCCCTCTAAGGCGCTAATCACTAAAGATTAGAAATCACAATTATGGCACTTGAAGGATTTTTAGGCTTTTGAGTGTGGCTTGAAGTGAAGACTTGCTTTGGCAATGAATGGGAGTTGTGAAAGCTTGGATGTCACTTGAAGGATTTTCGGGTTTTTTTTTTCAAATTTTTCGGACTTTAGATCGTTAAAAAGCAACACCTAATGTAGCACAAGTGTTGACCAATCAGAACACACCACATCACTAAAGTCAGTTATTACCAACCGATTTAGGTTAGTACTAACCAGTTAGGACATTCGGTACAACCATCCACCGGTCAGTCCAACCTATCCATAGTGGAACCAAGATGAATGATACCCCAACCAAAGCGTAGCTATCGGTACAGTCTACTGCTAGCACCTGCCCTGCTTTTATTTAGCTCCATTTTTCCTCAAACATGTCTTGTTAATAAGAATGAAATATATCATGAATGATTTGTGATTTGTGCTCGTGAGTTGTTAAGAAAGTTACATAATATTTTAGCAAGAAAAGAGCATGAAAATATATTTTGAGTACAGACAAAATATTGCATCATATATCATCTTAACATGTCTAGTAACAAGATACCACTATTACATCATACTCTTCATAACTTGAGGTGGGAATAAAATAGAAATAGATTAGGAGGCCATAAGCCCATAACAGACAACTCTCTAAGACAACGCACTGTCATTCATAATCTGGTTAATGCCTTAGGTATAAAGAATAACACTTCTCATAACCCTTTCCAAGAAGGCAACTTTTGTTGGATTATTAATGAGATTTGTCTATTTTTTATTTAGCAATTAAATAAATAAAATTATAAGATTAAAGTTAGAGCCACATGTAATTTGTTGGATTCTCTTTGAGGCAAGGTGACAATTACGTATTGGTAGATCATGATTGTTGTAAAATATACATATTCTATCCTAAAAGAAAATGAAAAGGAGGAATTTTAATGTTAATAAATTGTTATTTGGGTTCTTATCAAATTTTTATGTTTCGGTTGGACTATATATATGTGAGAGCTTTGTGTTGTAATTACCAATATTTAGAGAAATAAAAAATATTTTTTCTACCTCATGTGTTTAAGTGTTCTATTTTCAACTGCTATGTTAATCATAAGAGATGGAGTGTGAAAGATACTAAGCATTGGTTACATGTTTTATAGCATGTTATCAACATGACACGCTCTATGTTGACATCACCGTTAAAGTCATCACTGATCCTCAACTCTAACGCTCATGCTAACATCTCTTCTTGTTCAATATATGCGTAAGAGACAATCATGATCCATGTGAACACTAATGGACTTTTAGGTTAGAAGTCCATTAGCAAATATCTACATATACAAAGGAGTTGGCATGTTTGAGAGATTATCTTAGTTGTCATCGCCTTTCTCCCTAGGGTTACATGCACTCAAGACGCCACTGCCATTTCTCTTGCTACGTATGGTGTTAGCACAATGTTGTCACATCATTTCATCCTCACAAGTGTGGATATCATGGAGACCTTATTGTTGTTATGACACTAATCGACAACAAATTTGAGGAGGGAGAGTGAACATGAGGATGTTTGACTACTTCCAACGTTCTTCTTCAACTATGTGTCTAGTGGTAACAATCCATGATTCTCTACTTGTATGCTATCCTGGTTGAATACAATAGATAAGCTAGTGTGTAGCATACACATTTTTCAATAGCGGTATTGGAGCCAGGTCATGCACAATTTTTTTATCTCGATGGTTTGCATGTATGCAAATATGCAATACACATAGTAGATTGGATCTACTTTTGTTTTGATTGTAGCACGAATTACAATGGAGTTATTGGTCTAGTTATTTATGTTGTTTGCCCCTATCGGCTGGAATCACCATCGGGGCATAAGATCAATTTTCTTTCCCTCCTGTCCACTCGCACAACTTGTTCCTATCGGCTACAATCACCATCAAAACTAACAGTGTGTGTATCTAAAGCAGCCATACCAAATATATTGCAAAATGATGCACAAGGGCTCAACAATATATTAAAGACATATGAACATATATCACACTATTTTGTTGATGAAATGGTCAACTTCAAACTTAGGGGGTGTTTGGTTCCTTTAGTCACCCACCTA
Source organism: Zea mays (assembly GCF_902167145.1). NCBI lineage: Eukaryota > Viridiplantae > Streptophyta > Magnoliopsida > Poales > Poaceae > Zea > Zea mays. Next base: position 104,516,938 of record NC_050099.1, on the reverse strand, counting down.
AACTTTAGGGACTAAACTTTAGTCACTAGAATTTCTATTTGGGAGGTCTCATTTAGTCATACCGTTTCGTAATTTAGGGACTAAAAGTGACTAAATATTTGTCACTAAAGTTTAGGAGGTGGGAACCAAACACCCCCTTAATCAACGCAATGTTGAAAGACAAAGCATAAGTAAAGCATTTGTCACCCAAACCACGCACAACCACTTGTTCCACCATGCCCCTCATACTATTTTCTATCCCGTTTTCCCCGTCGTATGCACTACCCCTACCCTATTCTTGTCTAGTCCACGTCCTACAATTTTCCCTTTTCTCTGACCACCATTGCTCCCAAATATGATGTCTTCTATCGTCTATACGCTTGTTTCTCCTCCATATTGTCGTATGAATTATGCGATCACGAAAGGGAGGGGATACTGGGTAGCAATTGGTGTGGAGAGGAAAGGTTCAAGTTGATTTTAACCAAGGCAGCACGACGGCAGCGACGACGACATACAACAACACGACGGTAGGGGTGATGATGGCAGCGCCATCGGGTGGTGGATGCAGTGGCTGTCTTGACTGCCTGCATGATATTGTGCATGCACTATCGATGGGATCATGCCTGACAGTAGAGCAGCGGCCTGCCATGGCTACGGGAGGTGCGCACAAAGGGAGAGATGTAAAAGAGAGGAAGGAAAAGGTGGAGGGTAGGATAATAGGAAATGGAGTGGGTAATTTGGCTTGCATGTTCACGCGACAGGGGAAGAAGGGTACCAACCAGGATGCCATGGTTGTTTGGGAGGTATGTTCCCATCGACCTTGATTATATTTCTTTACATTGCTAAAGGGTTCACCTCTTTTACACTCTGTTCTTTTTAAATTTCTAATGTTTATTATCATTCAGATCGTCTATCTATAAGAATCAATAAGAAATACATGCATATAATAAGGCATATTGAACTAGAAAAGAAAGACTAAAAATCAAATTTTGCTGAGCTATCCACCCTTTTAATATCTAAGGTGACATTATATATTGAAACAATTCAGTTTTTGTACGTGATGTATCTTGGTGGAAACAATCAATGACGTAGAGTATTGGCCACCGATCTTCATTATTCCTAAAACTGTGCATAGCCTCTTGTTCCTCCTCTACCCTTGGATGCACCCCTAACCTATTCTTGTCCATTCAGCATGCTACCACCCTCCCTTCTTTTGGCCTCCCTCAACTATCACCTTTTGATGTGTTTTTCTTCCTCCTTGCACATCCATAGATCAAATAGTTAATTTTGGATTTCTCATTGCGTTCTCATGGAATATTTCTTTCATTTTTCTTATTTTCTAAAAATATAATATAATGCACCAATCAAAATTATAAAAAGGACAATTCAAAGGATGGTTTAGCGATGGAGCAAGCAACATCTCCATCAGGGATGGAGGCAGCAGTAGGGCGGGCGCTCGAGCCCCCTCCTGTTCCTGAGACCATGGAGTCCCACTGAAGTCTCCACTAAAATTTAAAATGTACACAATATAATATAAAAGGGGCTTCTATATTGTAGTGATTTAGTTTAGGCTCTCCTAAACTTTCTCTTGGCTCCGTCTTTGATCTCCATACAGTTTCAATTAAAATTAGAGGTTTGGATATTACAAACAATATATTGATTTATAAAAAAACATCTTGTGATTTGACCACCTCAAAATAGTATCACTGCTTATTATTAATGTAGTAAACGAAGATTGTGCTTTGGGAGATGTATGCAATAAAAATATTTAAATATCGATTCATTATTGACTGCAGTGAGTTGTATATAAACATTTGAAGTCAAAACAACTATGTTTCTTTGTTGATCTACAAATATGGTATATATAAATTAGAGCATGTTTGGCATGGCTCTGGCTCTTTTAATTATGCTCCGGCTCTGGCTTCTCTTCAAGAGCACCTTATCTATAGGAGCTAGTGTTTTTTAACAAAATCGTTTGATAAAACAGCTCCTCTTGACACAAGAGAAGGGCAATATGGAGAGTGGGGGAGGAGCCGCTAGGAGCTAGTTTTTTTTGCTCTGGCTTCTCTCTATAAAAACGACTCTGGCTCCTCAGTGCTCTTTGTTGAGAGCTATTTTTAGACCATTTGGAAGGGCTCCTACAGGAACTGGAGCCGGTTTGGAAGCCCTCTCAAACACGCCCTTAGTTGTCAAAGTTGTATTTTGTAGATTCTGTGATGTCCAAAACAAACTTCCTCTGACCAGATCAAGTACATTTTGCCTAAGTTTTGACAATGAAACTGTTGAGATTTAAATAGCAGAACGTGACACGAGAAAACTGCGGAGAGAGTGGCAGAGGGGCCCTTTCTCCCTCAAGCCATCACAATGCGCAATTGGGTCTAGGAGCAAGGTTTTGGTGTCGTGCACAAAAATTCCACCGTGCAGCGCGTTATCCTTCGGTAGTGTGTGGTGGTGATACAAGTTTGACGAGTTTTGTGGGTTTGTTTGTTCCTGCCATTTGCCTGTCTGCATTGGCTAAAAACCTTGGCAAGCATAGGTTAGATCCAACAATGGCGACCCTTTAGGCACCACTCTCTTCTTGGAAGCATTGCCAAATTTCCCTTGAAATATGGGGAAACTCTGCCTTCATTGTTAGGTGCGCTAGGGCTACCTGTGCGTAGGTAGCTGATGCCCGAAGATGTGGATCAAGTAGATGAGAGATGATGAGGATGGTTGGTTCCATTGGTTGTATGTTCTTGTCATGTTTGTGTTGGTTGCTTCCGGTTGGTCAGTCAAGATGTTGTTTGGAGGCTTTTCGATGGTTTTCTTCAGTGATCTTTTTGTTTCTAAGGTCTTTGAACCTATTTAACCTTATAAACTTAGTCAATTATCTTCTAGCTACGATGAATAGTAGATCTGCCCCATTTCTGAAGTTTCATATAAAAACATAATGGATATATGTTCTAGGTTCAACAATTCTATATAGGGGGCATTAGTCTAGATTTTAGAATCATTATAACGCTGTATCCCAAAAGACAAGTAGAACCACATGCTAAACACAATAAGAACATGTCTCAAATTATTGACCAATCCTAAACAATAAAGACCATTCATGGGATACAAAAGTCTGCATAGCTACTGCATTCGAATTGTGGGAATCATGCATTAATAGGTACATTGAATAATCGGTTTGATGCAAGTGTGTCTAGTGCGAGAGTAAGTCATGTAAAAGGGTTTTTGTTTAGACATCCCAAAAGAAAGTTCATTCTTTTAAGCCAATTTATGCTTCAAATAACACCCACAATTGTCAATAGATTCACACTAATAGTTTATCACATCGATTCAGGTGAATGGGATTTTCCCCCATATTTCTAGGTGGTGTAAATTGTAACACAATATGAGCAGTGTGTCGAATAAACATAACATAATGGTAGTCAAGAAAGAGACATTGAATGGATTAATTCTAGGTACAAAAGCATCAATGTTTACTTTCATTATAATTCATTAGCACTAGATTATGTTCCCTTTCATTACAAATTTGGCTTATTTTCACTTCCATTTTGACATGCTCAAATAAATGTTGTGTCAAAACGTATTTCATAAGAAAATTAATAAAACATATTTAATGATGTAGATGTTGATGCATTTTTCTAAAAATTGGGTCAAATTTAGCAAGACTCGTCCTATCTTTAGTAGTGTAAGAATATATTAATCTTCATAGGTATCTTAAATAAAAAATATGTGTAGAGTTCTAGATCTTGTCGAATACTACAACATAGTTATAGAGCATTTGTCCATCCATGGTTGTTTGACTATTTTTTTTTAAAATAGCATTTAAAGTTTTGCATACTTGAAACATATAAATGGGTCTCTAGACCATCTAAAAAAATAGTTGCCACCTTGCACAATTTCAAGATAAAGTTTGTCTTCATCCTTTTTATTTATAAAAATTATAAATTCCATGCTGCACCTATTTCTAAGGTGGTCCATATTACCGTACCTAAGGTAATTTTAAATGCTTGTTTTTCTAGGGGTGCTTGGTAAACCAACCCTTGGAATCACTTTCCGTTGAGGGTTTGTCTCAATATCCATTTATATGAGCAGCTGAAATTAAAACTGCGTCTAAAACAAGTGCACCTCTAAAAACTACTTCGTGTAATACTCCATTCTTGTTTTTCTACCACATTAGGTTTGTTCTAAGTAAAACATTACTATCTTTGACCTTCATTTTGAAAAATACTTAACGTTATGGATTTTATATATTGAAAATACTTTTTATAGTCACTCTTAAAACCTAAATCTTATATTATAAATATATATATATATATATGTATATATTTAAATTAAGTCACTTTTAAGACGTAAATCTTATATTACAAACCTATATATATGTATATATTTAAATTAATATCTAATAATATAAACATTTGACTGAGGATAAACCTAACATGATATGTAAATAAAAACGGAGGGAGAAGTGATAAAAGGATGACATATAAGCTTGAAATCTAATAAAAATAGAGATTGAAAATTTTCCATTAAGGCAGACTCCATCTTTCTTTGACAATGGCGCCCTTTAAACTAATAAGTACATTTGTCTCTTTTCTATCTTGTATATTTGTATTCTATTTATATATGACCATAACTTGCATTGTGTTCAGAATTTTAATGGAAGGTCAGACACGATTTTTTGTGGAGTTTTTGATGGCCACGGTCCGCATGGCCATATTGTAGCAAGGAAAGTTAGAGATACTCTCCCTTCGAAGCTGCGTGCTCTGATATATGATGACTTTGGGGAGAGCCCCATTTGCAATTCAGATGGCTCAATTCTAGAAGAAACTTTATCTCCGTACGCTGATGAAGAAGACAAGTCTCCAGTGTCTGTAGAAAAAGGAGAACGTCAGGAATCCTTTTTGTCAATGAAAGATTCATTCCGGAAGGCTTTTAGGGTAACAGACAAAGAACTTAAATTGAACCGGAATATCGATAGCATTTGCAGCGGAAGTACAGCAGTTACTTTAATCAAGCAGGTAATAACTTGGTTGCCTATTTTCTACTATTACTTGTGAACTTAATTTAATGTCTATAATTTTTAAAGCTTTGCCTTCGTATTATCAGGGCCAGGATCTTATTGTTGCGAATTTAGGTGACTCTAGGGCTGTATTAGGAACCAGAGATCAAAACGGCCGTTTGGTAGCTCATCAGTTGACAGTTGATTTGAAACCCGATCATCCAAGTAACTCTCTCTCTCTCTCTCTCTCACTTCCAAAAATTTAAATATGTGTGTTCTGTTTCTTTTTCAGTTCCAGTCGTTTGAAGCTTGACTGGAATGCTCGGTAGCTAGCGTTGTTAGGACAGGATAACAATAGGGGGAAAGGAGACATATATTGGATACTTAATGTTTGATAAAAAATTAGAATGAAAGAAGATTCTGAATTAAAATAAAAAATCTATAGATTTTTAGAAATCTATTAACTGCTTTAGTCCAGATCTCAGAACCAAACCAATCTAGGGTTGTGTAGGCGTTAGGCCTGCGGTTGCTCCTAGGTCTTGGACGAGCCCGACGAGGAACCCACTGCAGAATCAACATCGTTCAGGTTGCCGATATCCCTCGGTTCTGGAATGGCAGGATGCTCCGAGGTCGACGCTCGCACATGGGCTCCCAAGTCGCGAGTGCCAGTGGAGAGTGAGACCACTGAATCATGCCTTGTTCAATGGAGTAGTCACCCGGAGATCAATGGCGTTGGACAACTCATACCATAACCGAGAAACATTGTTGTTCATAAAGAGGTGCCGAAGATACATGAGTACATGGAGACAACTTGCAATATATGGTGAATGGTTGCCGAGGACGAAGTTTCAGCTTGGATGTGGCGGAGCCAATTTTTACATCAACCTTGAGGTCTTGTTCGATAGCACAAGGATTAGAGAAGATTGAAGGAGATTAAATCCTTTTCTATTTATTAATTTTGACTAGAAAGGGATTTAAACTCCTCCAATCCCGTCCAAACCAAATGAGCCCTGAAAGGACCAAAGAACATAAAGGATAGCTTATAATTACAATGACGTGCAAGTGAGAACTAAAAAGAGGTTGGAGTTCCACAAACACTCGGTCACCAACTGCAAACGACGGTTCAGAATAAGATGATAGTTGTGCTCACAGGCGCGGGCGCCCACGAGGTTCACACCCATTAGTGGTAGGTCTAAGTATCAAATTCCACTCATGAGTCTATTGAGAGCACCTAGAGGGGGGCACAACACCAACTTGATCTCATAAATGAGTTAGAGTGAATTAAAACCAAGTTCGGATGAGAAGAGAAAATACAAGAGAACCCTTCACTTGATTGCTCTCTTAATATTAGTATTAAACTATGATCAATATCACAAGTGAATATGAGCACTAAGAAAGACAAGAATCACAATAAAGTAAAGTGGACAAGAGACACATCGATTTTTCCCGTGGTTTGGCCAATGCCTACTCCACGTTGTGGTGACCTCCTTTGGTCAAGGGTTGCACTCAACACTTCTCAAGTGATCCAAATATTAAACTTGAGTGCGACATATGCCTTCCTTATATCTTGATTTCATTTGCGAGAAATCTCCACAAGTTAGAGTCTCTCACGCCTTACACAAATGATCACAATCAAAACCAGAGTAAGGGATGGAGTAAGAACACACACACAAGAGCACAATCGCAGCAACAACACGCACAAAAGCAAAGAAGAGAGCGGAAGAACAAAACGACAGAGTGACAGCTCAGAAACGCACTCAAATCTCTCTCAAACAGTTGGAATGTGTGGCCATGAAGTCTCGGAGTTGTAGTGTGCTCTTATAATGCTTGATGTTCTTGTAGAGGCGCCTATGGGCCTCTTTTATATCCCAAGGGGCCAAGGAGCTGTTGCTCCTTTGTTTGGAAATTGAAGATTGTCTTCTTTCTGCAGGTGCACGGGACTGTCCGTCCACAATGGATAGCTCGGCTGCAATGGTCACAGAATCATGTGATTGGCTGCCTTCCTTTTTGGGTGGGCACCGGATTGTCTGGTGACCCCTCCCGACTGTGGTCGTGCTGACGTGGACGACAAACGTTGTGTTGCCGATTGTTGGCACGGGCGAAGAGCCATTGGCCGCCTGGCACCGGTGATTTTTAGCCAGTGAGCCCGGCGAAAACCCGAGAGTTGCCAGTTGACCAGGCCAGGCACCGGACACTCCAGTGCAGCCCAGATTGGCCCAAGTTTGACTCCTTTGAGTCAAACTCCTTTACTTCGTTTTGACTTTCTTTGAGATGATCCCTAACACTTAGACAAACATAGTTAGCAACTAAAACAATTGACTAAGTGAGAGAACCATACCTTTTTCACCTCTTTTCAAAAAGACTTGCAATATGCCCGCTCTCAAGGCCAAAATTTGTTTCTCTATAGTAAGTGTTAGAGCCCAAACACAGGTATTAGAAACATTGTAAATGACCTATGCAACATATTTAAAACTGCAAACCTCACACTTATACCATTTTCCACAAAGTTGCATTGGGTCCATGTTTGTGCTCTTGTGGACTTGATTTCCTCAATTTGCTTTCTATACACCTATGCTCATGCTCACACAAAGGAAGTGTGTGGGTTTATAGTTGATTATTTAATCACCAAAACAACTAGAAATGGATCAATGGCACATTTCCCTTTCATCTATACCCGACCCAATCCAACCCGTAAAATGATGGGTAGTGTGTGGGTATGACTTTTCACCCATGGATGCCCAATGGGCCTCAGAATAGTAGTTTTAAATTCTTGTTCACACATGATTTTGGTCTAGCTCAATAAAACCCTTGGTCATCTACTCATCTTCACTTTTTAAAATGTGAATCGATATTGCAATATGTATTGTGTGCTTCTAAATAATTATCTGTGTGTGCTTTCAAAATTATCATATATGTTTTTCTTATTATCTATAGTGCTTTTATTTAATTATTTCTAATTATCGGCCACCCAACGGGTGCCCAACACCTAGTGGGTGCCCAGCGGGTATGGTTGCGGGTGTAAAAATTCACTCATTAAGCATTACAGGTGCGTGTGTGATTTCATGTGCCGGGTGTCAACATGGGTGAATGTTTGCTCCACCCGCACCATCCACACCCATTGCCATCCTTGGTTCAGAATGCGCCTTGTCGGCATGACGCTTCATAGGGGCCTAGGCACGTAGCAGACGCAGGCAACCTACAACTCAAAGAACTGAAGCTCCCAATTGGCATTGTGGCCATCGGAATGATGACCAAACTCATCGAGGACGAGGCAGAGAATCAAATCCATAGCGCGTGCGGGTAGCTTTGGAGACACGTGTGTTAGATCATTGGGGTGCATGGGTGATCTTTGTTTATGTACGTAATTCGTGTGCCGTAACCACTAGATCTCAACCCATAAAACAGGTTATACCTTCGTTGGGTATTGTGGGCATGGTGAAGATGCTAGATTTGATCTGGTCGCCATCATGTTCGTCGGTGAAGATCTGTGCTAGGGCGCCGACGGTCAGGAAAGTGACATTGGTGACGGTGAAAACTAGCGGCAGGGCTCAGGCTAATGGCGTGCTTTGAGCCGTCGATCTCCACACCTTTATTTATAGGCCAATGTGATGAGGGCCACCAACCATGTAGGGTTGGGCGTCCCCGATCAGGGCATGGATCAAAGGCCCAAGATGGTTGTTGGGCCATCTTGGTGGAGATCAGTCCAATATTCTCCCCCTTGACCTCATCTTTTACTTTAAACGTTAACTTTAACATTTTTATTTTAATCATTACATCATAGATAAGTGTATAAAGCATGCTTCATCGTTATGATCAATCATCAATGGATTTGACAGTTGTTGGTCACTCGTTCTGATTCCTATGAGACATCAAAATGAGGAAACACAATTAAGAACGAGGGATCTTCTCCACTTTAGTTTATCTTCAACTTTGGAGATAAACTGATGTGGAGAAGGTTCTTAAGATTAAAATCTTAACAAAATTAAGAACACAAGAGTACACAAAAGAAATCTTCGCAGTTTTACCTTGACATTATCTCCTTATTACAAATAAATACAATTATTCTTTCGTAGGTACAAAAACCAACCTATAGGAAAAGGTAAAATCTGCTTTGGAGGTGGAGCGAGACGGTGCGACGTGAAATCATGTTCGTGCATGAGCATTATTCACCTATTTATAGGGACAGCTCGGTACCTCAAATCCTATACACATCACTACAAAAAATGCTAGGGACATCATCGTCATTTCTTCCGAAGCAGCAACAGACATGTTAGCTTCCTTTGTTTCCAAGTTATCTGCTTTGGTCTCGACAATATGCTTTGGCTCAACGCTCGAACTAAAGCTTTCTTTCATTCTCTTTTCACCCGTGTTTGTAACTTTAGGCAAACACATGTTAGTTATTCATGAAATAGATGGTAGGATAGTTAGTATCACTTAGTTTTGAGGACCTTCGACAGATGTTTTCCTCCAACAACAACTATAATACACATCTCTGGTGTAAAACAGTTACTTTAACTTTGCGCCCTTTTATAGTCTAGAAATCATTGGTTTTCCCTTAATCCCATGCTGGCAACATGTTCTCTGAACACGTTGGGTGGTATGCTTTTTGTAAGAGGATCCACAAGCATCTTTTTAGTTCTTATGTGCTCAAGACTTAGTTTGATCCTAGACTTTATATTTCACAACATAGTACTTTTATGTCAATGTGTTTGGTAACACCACTTGACCTATTGTTGTGAGCATATTGCTACTAGATTATTATTGTTGTATAACTTTAGTGGTTTATGTATGTTGTCGACCACCTTTAAACCCGGTATGAACTTCTTTATATAGTTCATCTGGCCCTAAGGCTTCATAACACGCTACAAACTCGGCATACATTGTGTATGATGTAGTGACAATTTGTCTTGAGCTTTTTCATGAAATAGCTCCTCCCACAAAATGAATAAATATCCTAATACAGACTTTCTATCATCTCCTGCATAATCAAAATCAAAGTATCCCACTATTTGGATCGAATTCGTTCTTCTATACTTCATCATGAGGCCTTTTCGTGCTTTGTTAATATCATGGGGCTTTCTTTACCAATTTCTATTGTTCAATCCCTAGATTACTTAGAAGTCTGCCAAACAATCTGGTAAAAAAAGCTAAGTCAGGACGCGTACACATGTGAGCATTTTGTAGGCTTCCGACGAGAGAAGCATATGGAACCACTTTCATTTGATCGAGCTCATACTAGTTCCTAGGGCATTGAAAATCCCCATATTTGTCACCCTTGAGTATCGGTGTAGGTGATGCACTACATTTTTGCATATTGAGTTTCTTTAAAACCTTTTCTATGTATGACTTTTATGACAGTCCCAATACCCTTTTATTCTATCTCGGTGAATTTCTATGCCCAAAACAAAAGACACTTCACTAAGATCTTTCATGTCAAATTTTAAGGACAAAAACTTATTTATCTCTAGTAGTAGTCCGACATCACTACTAGCAAGTAAGATATCATCCACACACTCTGGAAGATGTAGTTTCCATACTTCAACTTTGCATATACACAATTTCTTTGTACCAAAAATTTATTATTGTTCTATCAAGCTACAAATACCACTTTCTTGAAGCTTGCTTTAAACCATAAATCGGTTTCTTTAGGTGATATCCCATGCTTTCTTTTCCTTCCACGATAAAAACTTTTGGTTGTGCCATGAAAATATTTTCCTCGAAATCTCCATTGAGGAACGTTGTCTTTACATCCATTTAATGTAACTCTAAATCGTAGTATGCCATTAATGCCATCATTATTTTGAAGGAATCCTTACATGAGACTGCAGAAAATGTCTCATTGTAATCAATCCCTTCTCTTTACATAAAATCTTTTCCCACAAGTCACGCTTTATATCTTTCAATATTTCCTTAGGAGTCGAGTTTTCTTCTATAAACCTATTTACAGCATGCTGTTTTGGCTCCTTTAGGAATTGTTTCTAAATCCCAAAATTTGTTGGCATTCGTTAATCCATTTCATCATCCATGGACCATGACATTAAGCCATTTTAAGGAGTGTTCGCTTCTCATGGCTTCTTCAAATGAGGTAGGATCACCCTCCATTTGAAGTTCTTCAGTGTTATACACCTCATAATCATCAGAAATAGTTGATCTTTTAACACTTGAGACCTTCTTGGGGCCTCTACATTTGGTACATCTAATATTTAAGGCTATTGTTGCTCCCCTTCATTTGTGGCGTCATTTTCTATAGGATCTAGAAGTACAAGCTCATCATGTTCATTCATTATCGCCATGAGAGAACTGACAACAGATGTTGTCACTACAGTGTCTTGCACTGTTTGGGCAACAAGAGCATGTAGTTCAAAAATTGGTTCTTGAATCATCAGTGGGCACACATACATGCTTTTCCTCGAGATCAATTTCTTGAGTTACCATGCTACCCCTCATCATTTCATCCTCTATGAACGCATCGTGACTCATTTACCAGGTGATTTTACTAGTTTGCCAATGTTTGGGTTAAACACTTTAGCCTTAGCAGTACTCTTCCACACATGTAAGTGGTTTTCTAAGGGCACTCTTCATGTCCAGAACCAGAACTCATATAGTGTTTTGGGCACCGACTTACTTGGTACTCTATTGAGGATATGAATGGTCGTTTTAATGCCTCCATCCATAGATTTAGTGGCAAGGTAGAGTAACTTTTCATACTGCGCACCATATCCATCAGGGTACGGTTACACCTTTCATCTACTCCATTCCGTTGAGGTTCACCTGGTGTTGAGTACTAGGCCACTATATCATTTTCCTGTAAGAACCTCGCAAAAGGTCTAGGAATTTGGCCATATGGAGTATGCCGACCATAGTACTCTCCCTCAGTCGGATCAAACTACCTTAATCTTTAAATTCTATGCTGATTTGCATCTTCAACCTTAGATATCTTAAATTTATCCAATGTTTTTGTTCTTTCTTTGATTAGATAAATGTAGCTAAAACAGGAGTAATCACCTCGGTGACGGTGAAGACCTGCGATGGCTTCCTGTCATTGGCTGCACACCCTCGTAGATTGGTGGTTTAGGATTTTGTTAGTGGGGGAATGTGGCTAAGGAGAATGATGTGCTTTGAGCCACCGGCCTCCACCTCTTTATTTATAGTGCAGTGTGACAAGGACCCACCAATCATGTAGGGTTGGGCACCCCCTTGGTCAGGTTGCGGATCAAAGGCCCAAGATGACCATGGCGCCATCTTAGTGGAGATCAATCCAATAGTGTAAAGTAGATGTGTCAAGAATTGGAAGCCAGAATCTGCAAGTATCTGATACCAATTGCGATGGGAAAGAGAGGCGGGGAATAAGAAGAATAGGGGAGAAAGGTTCAGAGGATAGGTTGTTCAGATACAATTTTGTTTATAGTTTCTCTCCCCGCTTACTCTCTTATTAGCACAACTTTAATAGTTCTCTAAACAACTCCGTAAATCTTAAATTTTAGAAGTGAACAGAAAATTCTTCTCCAATAGTTCTATAAATAGACTTGCTAAATTTAGTTACTTGCTATCCATCCCACTTACTCTCCAAGTTTGGCAACTCAAAGGCACTCTCCAAACATAGTTAGCGTCGATTTCTTCACACACGAGTGCTCATTTTTCTTCTTTCCCTTGTGACAAGGTTGGTAGGCCAGATGCGCTCTTTTTTCCCTTTCCCACCTAGTGAGGCAACCAGCTCCTATAAGTGTGACACAAGCTTCTGCTCCATCGTCGGACTAGCGATGTCCCATTGGTTGGGCAGCTGGACCGCCATTCCCCGACAGGTTACACCGACCAGCCTTCTCCTCCCCTCTCGACGTCATCTGCTCTCAACCCCGTCGTTTGCCAGATCCGACCGGAACAGACCTGCCGAACCTAGATTGAAAACTAAACTACTTTCTAAATATTAGGAACTATTGAAGGCCAATGTATGTTTTACTCTTAATAGCACAATTTAGCAACTTGCTAAACTTGTGTTAGGAATTTTTTTACTTCCAATAACTATTTAGCAACTTGTTAAATATGACTTTAGGAAGCTTTTGTTTGAAGAACAATTGGAGTTGCATCCAAGCTTAACCTGTGCCGCGCGTTGGGACTGTAGTTCCTCTGGGGTAGTTGTGCGGACGAGAGGACTCGAGAGTTGGGCGAACCCAAAGAGGAATCCGTTGTAGACTCGGAATCGTTAAGGTTGCTGACAATGTCTCCCTTCAAATATGTTCTAGTACTCTCAATAGTTATTAAGAACAATAATATTATCAGAAAAGTAAATTTTATATTTTACTACACGTTTCAATAGGTCTTATATAGTATCTTTTTTTCAATTATAAATTATTCTAAAATTTGTTGAGAGCCAAAACATCTTAAGTTTTATTAAAATAATTATAAGAATTAAAAAGATTTACGATATCAAATAGATATATTATAAAAATATAATGAACAAAGTATCTAACAATATATATTTGGTATCATAAATATATTATTTTATTATATAAATTTGGTTACATTTGAGATAGTTTGACTCTTAGATAAATTAGAATGACTTAATTCAGAACTAAGAGAGTATACATTTTGTTTATGTACATTTGCACGGGCGACCTGTATTGATTTATACTCACTAAGTTCTTTCCAAATCTCTTTTTTCGAATGAATGATAGTAAATATAGATATGCATACAAACCACATTCATTGGTTAATTAATGAATGCATGTTTAGTCTTAAAATGAATTATATTTTGGAATTGAGGGAGTATCATTCAACAGTGTTAAATGCTAATTCCATTCCGAGTCCACTATTTGGCGCTATCATAATGGTGTAAACTCGTAATAATACAAATATATTATTTATAGGAGAGGCAAGGAGAATCAGGCGATGTAACGGAAGGGTTTTTGCTCATCAGGATGAACCAGACGTATCTCGCTTGTGGCTTCCAAATTGTAACTCCCCCGGTCTAGCAATGGCACGAGCTTTTGGCGATTTCTGTCTCAAGGATTTTGGGTTAATCTGTGTGCCTGAAGTCACCTATAGACAAATCAGTAAGAAGGATGAATTCATTATCCTTGCTACAGATGGGGTAATAATTAATAATGGAATTTTTTTGATGTTAATATATGTGCCTCTTCCAATATATATATAGATTCACTAACCTACTGATTTCAATATGCATGCCTGTAGGTGTGGGATGTCTTGACCAATCAGGAAGTCATGGACGTAGTTGCTTCATGCTCTGAGCGTTCGTCTGCAGCTCGTTCTATCGTTGATCTAGCAAATCAGGCATGGAGGTTTAAATACCCAACTTCCAAAACTGATGACTGTGCAACGATATGTCTTTTTCTCGACGTAGAGGACAAGGCTGCTGGCTTGTCAGTGTCGTCATCTGTTGCTAGCAAGGGAACTGGATCACAAGCTCAGCCAAGGAAGCCCAGGCTCCATACTAGTGTACCACCTGAAGATGTAGATGATGGGAGTGAATCAAATATCAGTGGAGATGAAAGGTCCTTGGACAGCTTCACTAGGTTGAACACACTACTGGCACTACCAAAGCTCGGAGACACAAGTCTGAAAATAAAATGAAGCTTATTGCCTTCGCATGCAGTTAGCAGCATCAGTGGACGAAAACATTGTTGGTTTTATTAGAACACTTAATTTGTGATGTCTCGACATAATTGCCGGTCACTTAAAGGAGGAGTGGGCTGCTGCATTTCTATGCAAACTCATATGTGAGCAAATGCTACTCTCCTAGTGACATCTTTAATCATTATGGTCTCAGAAATATTGGACGTATGCTATGAAAGCATTTTTCTTTTGAAGATATACAAAATCTTCATTTGATCAGCCGTATGTAGATGTGGGTTGCCACATTTCCACATTATGTGGTCACCTATAATCATTTAAATCACATGGATCACCATGAATGATGGTAATCTTGCTAGGTTTCATTTATCTATGATGAATGCCCAATAATCTCACATCGGTCTATCTGATGCAACAATGGGAGTTCGTGCTCTTCTTTTCAACGAAAGTTTGGGTTGTTGGTATTTGTTAACGCACTAGTCTAATACATGCGTTAACGCTACGGTCTTAAGGAGGAGAGGGGAAGGGGCTGCCGGCGGCGGCTTGTGTGATGGGGAGGGGGCGGGGAGGTAGGAGGAGGGTTACTATGTGTGTGAGGAATGATGGATGGATGATGCACTGAATAACATTGGTCATTGGATTTGAGTGAGTAAGAGTGAGGATGATTATACAATAATCTGAACCGTTGGTTTTGAGGATGTGTTAAGTGTGGATGCAATTCGTTTGGTGAATTTAGAGGAGGTTTTGGTTGTGGGGGTGATTTGGTTGGGTGAGTTTTGCAAAGTTGAGACTGGTGGGTTATATAGGGTAAGATGAAGAGTGTTGGGTACATAGGAACAGGGTACCAAAGAAGGCGCGAAAGCCTCCCAAAAACCGCCCACGAACTGGGCGGGCCACCTACCAAGCAGCTCGGCGAGAAGGTCCAAAAGGCCACCCGGGGATGGCCCGCCAAGCACTACTACAATAAACCTCTATACAGGCGGTCCAGTTAGCCTCTACACAGGCGGTTCCAAGAACCGCTTGTGGTGCACCGCCTGTGATGTAAAACAACATCACAGGCGGTCAATCAAAAACCGCTTGTGATAGACACACATCACATGCGGTTCTATCTAAAGGAACCGCCTGTGATAGACACACATCACAGGCGGTTTCTAATCCTAGCCGCTTGTGTTAGACACATACCACATGCAGTTTTAAATATAGGTCCGACTGTATTTCAATAAACAGATTCCAGATTCATATGAAGATTCCATATTCATATACAGAATTAATATACAAATGATATTCATAACAAATCAATATACAGAATCCAGATTCATACATCAAATTCATACACATCATAAAACACATTCACAGAACGATAACAATACTAGTATTAGCACCAAACCACAATGATACACATATCAAGTTCCATATACAACTCAACAACTCAACATCTCAAGTTCCATATACAACTGAACATCTCAAGTTCCAAACTAAAGATCTAAACACTGTGTGATATCGTGTACAAACTTAGTTCTGGGAAGTGTTGCAAATTTCCATTTGTATTGTAGAATAGCCCTTGTTGATGAAGAACTTCACGACGCATAAAGTAAAGCAAGTCTTTTACAACCTTAGCCACGCGGACGGAAACCATATCTCTTTCTAGCCATTCAGCATTGATCTTGGATTTAGGAACCTGCAATGAAAGTAAAAAGCAAGCAGTGCTAAGAGTAATGTGATGAGCAACAATATAACATAAAAATTGCAACATAGACAATGATAGCGAACTTACATCCTCACGATTGACCATGTAATGGAAGGTGACACGACACCATTCGCATACATAATAACCGCACAGGACAATACCCGGAGGTTGTTTGTCACCATATGGAAATAATGATATTAACAAATTAGGCTTGTCCTCTAGATGTTCGCCACCAAGATCTTTCCAATAAAAACGGTATGCACTGCATATAAGAATAACATTGTGAGATTAAGAATACATTTGTTAAGTTGTAATAAGTACAAGTGTGCAATAATAATCATACTTCTCTAAAATCTTCAAGAAGTCATTATATGCATCCTTTTCCATTCTCAGTGAGTCGAAGACCACGACTTTACCATGCTTTGGAAAGATCATGATACAAATGTAGTGGTCACTATATAGACATAGACGAAAACACATGTTAAGATCACAATTGCCATAATTTGTAGTTCAAAACCATGTCGAGAACTTACTTAAAGTGGTGCGGAGCTATTATTAAGTCCTTGCCATGTTGTACATGATTATACATTCTCGTCCAATGTATGCCGCCATTACCTTCATTTTCTTTCTCTGATTCTGTTTGACGGCTTTCTCAAATTCATCATCATTCAAGTCTTTGTATTTTTCTCCATGTCTCCGAGCAACTTCTTTGTAGCGAGCTTGGGATATCATCAACGGGTCAAGAAACCCTGTCTTAAGTTGTTTCTACTTATCATCCATGTATTGCATCCTACGTGTAAAAAGTGTTGATCGTTAGACTCTTGTTTATGTGTGCGTGTACAAAACTAACAAATATGAAAGTTTAGAGGTACTTACAAGCAAAAGAGGGTCAAGTAGTTGGTTTCCATCCTTTGTCGGTGGTACAACGACCACAGATCATCAAAGAATAAATGCAGCACAGGATTTATATTATCTTTGCTCCAAAATGCATCTTCTGGCACAACAAATGTGAAGTCCTCGAGTTTGTATTTGTTGCTGGCCACCATGTACAACTCATGCATTCTAATCTCCGAAGTCAACAACTTAGAAAGTTGCACCGTCGTCAAGAACGGCCTCCCATTCACAAATTTAGGAGGAACATCCTCCTTCTTGTATATCGGGATATTGATTTTAAGACGTAATGATTCTCGAGTATGAATCATTCCATCTTCTTCCCATACTTCGAAATTGTCTATTTGGGACCGTGTGCGTACTCCACGAGATGCTGATTCCGCTTTTGATTGATCTGTCATAACTCTCTTCAATTTTTGCAGGTAGCGTGTCACTGCTTCTGACGGTTTCTTGACATTGTCAGTGGCGATTCGCTGATGAATTTTCTTTGAAGTAGTTGGCCCTTCAACATTGGTGTCAACCTTTGCTTCCTTTTTGATGTTTGTGTCGACATTCTGAGGAACAATTTTGTCTACGTCCCCCTCATTGAGTTCCTTCGCAAGAGGTGATATGATTGTTTCAATGGTTTTTGTGGAGGTCGGTGCTATATTTTCCTGCACCATGGGGTATGGAATGATCGAACTATCTTTCTGTTGCATTGGTGTTGAATTCGGCGTTGGTGACTTATGACGCGATAGACGGCTTAAGATCGGCTCATCACCCAACTTGATGTCGTGTCGATGCCAAAGGACCAACTTGTTCATTGCCTCCTGCAAAGTTATGATCCCCTCAACTGGAAAGTCTATCTCCCAATCTTCACAACCACTGTCTGTGATCTCTAGAACTTGGACCACAGCATAGTGTGGCGGGACAGGATTATCCTGGTAGTTAACAAGTCCTGGTTTTACCAAACCAGTAGCAGCTTGTTTTGTTTTTGTCCCAGATCGATTGATTGGAATATGAAGAAAGCAAGGCTTGTCCTCAACAATATCGTCTACAGGTTACTTGGTGCCCGATACGAAGTCTTGCACAGATCCTACGCTGCTAGGGACTAGAGGTGGACTCATGTGGCCTGGCTTGAGTTCACATGATATGCATTCTGTTTTCTTCATTTTCTTCATCACGTCATTAATAACCTTTTGTACCCTTTCATCAATAGTCTCTTCAAGGGTCCTTTTCGACTTCTCGTGTTTCCTATATGACGCCGCATACTCTGGAAACGCCTCTCTCCAGGAAATCTTAGAAGAGATTCCCCGAGCCCGTCCAGTGTGTTCAGGATTGCCTAGCGCTGCAGTTAGTATGTCATTCTCCCTCCGAGGCTTAAATTCGCCCTTCTTTCTCTTTTCTGCATATTCTTGAATTTTTGTCGAAACTTTGCCTACCAATTCTGGATGCAAAAGTTTGCCGTCCTCAGTCAAACCTGCCCGACCTAAGATCCAACGAATAGCTCGCTCATCGATATCTTTTAATATTGGGTCCAAAGTGCCGTTAGCTATAGCTTCCTCGATTATCCTGTTCCACTGCACAACTTTATGGTGATATCCGGTTGACCCTAGGCAATGGGGGTGCTTGTTCATCTTCGCTCTCTGAGAATTAGTTTCACCCAGTTCTTTGGCATTCAGTTCGGTCTTCTGACGAACAAATTCCTCCCACTGAGCTTGAGTGATTTTCCCCATTTTCTTGGACAGAGGAACCTTATTCTTCTTAACAAAATCCCTATTCATCTCAGTCTTCCACCCACGAAACATCTTGGCCATAGCAGAGAGCACCAACTTCCTTACTGCATCCTCTGTGCCTTTTGGGACCTTGAATGACTCAGACAACTTAGCCCATAGCTTATTGCGGGTGTCTTCATCTAAATCCTTCCATTTCTGAAGTGTGATTGGCACTATATCTCTAACAGTAGACCCGTAGGAATTTCGAAAATTTGTAACCACATCAAGTGGTTCTTCAGGAAACCCCTCTGCACTGAGTTTTGTTACGTACATAACTGCGCCTTCTTTCATCTGATTGGGACCTCGTCGCCCTCGTTTCTGCTTATGTGAAACGGATGATTTAGACATCGGAGCATCCTCCGTGTTTCGTGTAGAACATGCATCCTCTTTCTTCTCTTCATTTGAAATCTATATATTGAAATAATTAATGCCCTTTCATATATGAACATTATTTTAGAATATAGTCGTCATATTTCTATTTACCTCTTCATCGTTGGGAATATAGTTGGCATCAAGCTCATCTGATGTTTTTTTCTTCCTTGGAGGTATAGGAGGAAAAGGATTGTCGTCACTAGAACTATCCTCCCCGCTCCCTTCACCGGAGCTGCTCGTTGTCTGTCATTCAAGTTTGGCCGCGTCTTCATCAACTCTGTTAGATGCACCGGTGCAGAACACATCCATCCTAGTAGGTACCTAGTGCACAGCTGGTTCCATCAATAAGGGGGTCGACCGAGGATATACTGTTAGTCTGATATACTGGTTCCATCAATAAGGGAACTTGGATAAAAGGAGATTCAAAAAAATCGAGCCCAAACCCTAGCTATACCCGGCCGCCACCGGCGGCGGCCTCCCCATCTGCCGGTGGCGGTGAAGGCGATGGCGGCGCCTCAAGGCCCGCCTCCGTGTCCCTCTTTTCCTCCCCAAACAAAAAGGTGTTTCTGATCACTGTCACCCCAGGACCTATCCAAGTCGCTTTCCAATGCAGTTAGACAGAGAAGGCATGACTGTGATGTTATAATGCTGAAGGACCCCAAGAAGAGATTATGGCCTGTCGTTTACCACGACAGACCGTTATTTGTGGGCTTCACCGAGGGCTGGAAACATTTGGTGGCAGCAAACGACCTTCGGGCTAGGGACGTCTGCGAGCTTGTTAAGGGGCCAGACGATGGTGAGCCGGTGTACTCTGTCCGGATGTGTGGTCACAAAATTTAAAGCCGCCCCGGCTTCATCTATGCTCTTCTCTTTCTCTTAGGTGGGCTGCACCGAGGTTGGATGTACAATGTGCCAAGACCACATCCATCGTACATTCGAAATTTGAGAAGCTTTATTGAAGCGGCCAACAAGCACGTGAATTTGCGAAAGAGTAAGGAGATATTATTTCCGTGCATCGATTGTGATAATAAGATAGCTTGGAGAGATACATGAGTAATCCAATCACATCTGCTAAAAAGAGGGTTTAAAAACAATTACATGATATGGTCAGAACATGGTGAGTTGGATCCGTGTGAAGTGCCTGGTAATGACGAGAGAGTTGTCGGAATTTTAGATAAAGTTGATGGTAAAGTGGATTATGTGGATGCCAATCAAGATTTTGAAGAATTTGATTGCGAAGAGATGTTGCGCCATATAGAACCAGAAATGTTGAGTTCTATGGGATCGCAGAAAGGGCTATCTAAAATGGAGGGACTGGAAAGTGCCTCAAAAGAACATTTATATGATGAATCAAAGGGTTGTGACAAAGAGTTTACTACACTGCGTACAGTTATAGAACTTCTTAAGTTGAAGGCTAGCGTCGGATGGTCTGATACTAGCTTCACAGATCTTTTGAATTTTTTGTCCCAATTACTACCAAAACCCAACAAACTACCAACAAGCACTTATAAAGCGAAGAAGCTTATATCTCCCATAGCTATGGGTGTGCAAAAAATTCATGCATGTCCGAACCATTTTGAGAACACAGCAAGATGCCCAGTTTGTAATGCCAGTTGATACAAGAAGAGCTACAATCAAGACTGTGTAAAAAAATTCCCGAAGAAAAATAAAAACAAGAAATCCACTATTGGACCTGAAAGTGACAATGACACTTTTGATGACATGGATGGGAAAAAGAAGTCAAAGATCCCAGCTTTGGTGATGTGGTATCTTCCAGTAATTGATCGCTTGAAACGTTTGTTCTCAAATCCTAGGGAGGCTGAGCTTATGCATTGACATGCTGAAAATCGCAAGCAGAATAACAAACAGATTCGACACCCTGCTGATGCATCACAATGGAAAATTTTCGATCTTATGTATCCTGAGTTTTCCAAAGAAACCAGAAATGTAAGATTTGCTTTGGGTACAGACGGAATGAATCCATTTAGTGAAAAAAGAAGTGTACATAGCACCTGGCCCGTGACTTTAACGATGTACAACCTTCCGTCATGGCTGTGTCACAAAAGAAAGTACATTATGTTGACTATTCTTATTCAAGGTCCGAAATCAGCTGGTGTTGATATTGATGTGTTCCTAGAACCTCTTATGGAAGATATGACAAAGCTCTTGAATGAAGGAGTTCGAATATGGGATAAGTATTGCCATGAGTATTTCAACTTAAGAGCAATTATATTTGTTACCATCCATGATTCTCCCGGTGGCGCCATACTATCAGGGCAAAAGACTAAAGGAAAGAATGGTTGTGTAGTGTGCATCGATGGAACTGCTACCTTGTACCTTAAATCATCCAAGAAGTTGGTGTTCATGGGACATAGATGGTTCTTGATGAAGCAACATAAGTACCGAAAGATGAAAGAGGAATTTAACAATGAACTAGAAAGTGAACGTGCACCAAAGCCTTATAGTGGGAAACTTGTTTTTGAAATTGTAAAGAACATTCATGTTGTATTCGGAAAGGGAAAAAACAAAAGAGAAAAGAGAAAGAGAACTGACCCTTCAACTTACACAACTTTCAAGAAGCAATCAATTTTTTTCAAGTACCTCCCATACTGGAAGGATATGGAAATTTGCCACAACATTAATTTGATGCATGTAACAAAGAATGTTTTTGATAGCATCATTGGAACCTTGTTGGGCATGCCGAGTAAGACAAAGGACGGACTTAATCACGCAATGACCTAGTAGATCTTCAAATCAGATCGGAACTTCATCCAGTGGATAGTGGCAAAGGGAAGCTTTACCTCCCCCCAGCTAGCTACAACTTGTCAGTTGAGGAGAGAACAAAAATTTGCAAATGTTTGCGTGGGGTCAAAGTGCCCAAAGGTTTCTCATCTAATATCAGCAAACTAGTCAGGATGAAGGACTTGTCTCTATTTGGCTACAACTCTCATGACTGCCATATGATGATGATGGTGTTCCTCCCAATTGCGGTAAGAGCCCTCAAAACAGAGCATGTCAAAGTTGTCATCACACGTTTGTGTTACTTTTTCAATGCGGTGTCACAAAAAGTAATAGCTTTAGAATACTTGGACTATCTGAAGGCATACATCATCGAGACTATGTGCAAGCTTGAAATGTGTTTTCCTCCATCATTTTTTGATATGCAAGTACACCTAATCATACATCTCATGGATCAGATAAAAATATTAGGGCCACTATATTTACATCATATGTATCAGTTGGAGCGATACCTGGGAGTATTAAAAGGTTATGTGCGAAATCGCGCTCACCCAGAGGGTTCAATCATGGAGGGATACACTACAGAAGAAGTGATTGAGAGTTGTATAGATTACATCAGAGACGGAACAATGATAGGTGTGCTTATACCTAAACATGAGGGTAAACTATGTGGGAGAGGGAGAATGGGCAGGAAAACTTTTCGCGTTGATGATTACAAGCTAGTACATTGTGCTCATAGTAGTGTACTACAACATCTTGCGATAGCAGAGCCTTACATAGAGGAACACCTGGATCAGCTTCGTAAAGAAAATCAGAACCGCACAGAGGACTGGATCATGAGGGAGCACAAACATCGTTTCAGTGAATGGTTAATGGACAAAAACATCCCTTTCGGAGACTCTTTGGAAGAGAAAACAATGAAGAATTTGGCTTCTGGGCCATCATGTTTTGTGACATCATGGCAAGCATATGACATCAATGGCTACACATTCTACACTAAATCAAAAGACATGAAAAGTGTTGCACAAAATAGCGGTGTTCGTATCGATGCTTTTGACCTACAGGGACAGAAGACCACATATTTTGGATTCATAGAGGAAATATGGGAACTTGATTATGGCCCAAGCATGAAAATACCCTTATTTAAGTGCCAATGGGTACAACATCCCGTGGGGGTGATAGTGGATAACTACGGACTCACACTGGTAGACTTAAAGAAAGTAGGATATAAAGATGACCCGTGGGTTCTCGCCGAATGTGTTGCACAAGTGTTCTATGTACTCGATCCAGCAGATGAGAAGATGCATGTAGTTATTTCTGGAAAGCAAAAAATTGTTGGAGTTGAGAATGTGGGAGACGGAGATGAGGAATACAATAAGTATGAAGAGATGTTCGTCTTTAACGGTCCAGAGAGAATCAAGCGTGTGGAAAAGAAAATTGATAAGAACTTAAAGCCATACATGCGGAAAAATGGTAGTCCATGAAAAATTGTATGAATCAAATTGTATTTGTTAGCATGTATGATCGACTATGCATTGTGGTTGCAAATTAATTTAAAATCTCTCTAGTTATCTATGTGTGCTATTAAAATTCATTTAAATTGTATTTGAATTTTTTGTTAAAAATTAAAATATTAATATGGTAATCAAATCACAATTGGTTCTAATTGAGAACCGCTTGTGATACGAATAGTGCATCACATGCGGTTTTTTCATTACGGACCGTTTGTGAAACAAATCGAGCACCACAAGCGGTTTGTATTTCGGACCGCTTGTGATACTAATACATCACAGGCGGTCCGAATAGCCTGGGACATCCCAGGCGGTTTTCTATCCGAACCGCCTAGGATGTTGTTGGGGACTTGTTCTCAAATGCTATGAATTAAGAACAAGGCAACATAAAATATTAAATGTTAATGTCCTTCGTCCGACGAAGCATTATTCCCTTGGGGATTAATGGACCTTGGACGAAGGTTGATGACAATATGATTACGAAGGTTAAGTCTTCGTAATTGAATTTTAATAGATTGTATAAGATAGCATAAAATATAGAGTATCAACGGTAAATGAATTATAAACGAACTATATTATATTTACTCGGTATATTTAATCATTGAATACAGTTATACCTCTGCCTTGGCAAAGATTGGTTTCCGAATGATGCGATTGCAAAAAATACCGGAGTCCGTGAACAGTAAAGGAATACTGTTCACTATTTATAGGCACGGGATCCAGCCTGTGAGGAATTACAATCACACCCCTCATAAAAGTTTACAACAATGACTCAAACTCTTATGGGCTAAAGGGTCATTCTATCTTTAAGTCGGTTTGCATTTCCGAAGCTTTATGAACTGCATCCTTCGGCATCACGTACAAATAGCTTCAGCCGAAGCTGTTTCTTCCTGCAGGACCTTCGGCGACGAAGCATGGTCCCAACAGTAGCCCCTTCGCGGTGCTAGATCGTTTTTCGTAACGAGCTTGATCCGTGAAAAAAGTATCTCAGGCTTCGGGAAGCCGAAGGTCCAAAAAACACCTTCCCTGAGCTCGTTGCCGAGAAACGATTAAAATAATCCGAGCGCGAGGTGGCCCCGCCATGCAGCAGTTACACGTGTCTTGGCGATTCACCTTCTCGGGTTCTGTGGCCCAGCGTTCAGTGGGTGCCAGCTGTTCGCCTGGTGTAAAAATCCTGGCGATTCATCTTCTTTCCTGCATCACTATATAAACAGACGGGTAGGTGTGAAGTTACCACAACATTCATTGCTATTTGCACTGTTTTGCTGCCAAAATTTTTAACCATAGCCGAAGCTTGACTCTCAGAATCAGACGAAGCTCCAGTTTGAAGCCTACTTCGTCAGAAGAAAAAGCTTCGGAAGAAATAGTATTTAATTCCCAAAAAATTCAGAGTTAAATGGCCAGAGTGCGTTCTACCGCTAGGGTTGAGCGTGAGGGAGGCGAAGATGAAGGATCGGAGACTGTTCCCATCTCCGAAGTGATGCAACGATCCGGACTGGTAACCCCAGAAGAAATCCCCACTGCTGAGACAGAACAGGCGACTACCGAAGCGGAAGAAGGAAACATTGAGGAAACTGATTCCGAAGATGATTATCGTATTGCCATGCCAAGTAAGCCCAGCCACTTGGACTTCGGAAAGTCGACTGTTTCGAAGGCTGATCTCTCCAAGATGGTAAAGTCTGGTTATTTCAGTGAAAGTCAGAAGAAGCTACTACGCTTCGGGGGGGAAGAAACTACTCCGAAGCCAGAGAAGGACGAAATAGTCATTTTCAAGAGCTTTCTAAAGGCTGGGTTGAGATTCCCCCTGCATGGGATTATTGCAGATGTATTGAAGAGATTTGGGATCTACTTTCATCAGCTGACTCCTAACGCTATTGTTAGGCTTAGCGTCTATATCTGGGCCCTCCGAAGCCAGGCGGTGGAGCCGTTCGCCGACAGTTTTTGCCGAGTTCATGAGCTGCATTATCAGACGAAGGCTAGAAAAGATGGATTGCATGATAACTTTGGTTGCTATAATTTTGCCTATCGAAAAACCACAAAGTTTCCTGTCATCAGCTATCGAAGCAAGTGGCCGGCAGGCTGGAAATCGGAATGGTTCTACGTCAAGGTTGATGACGACAAGGAGAAGCTTGTGCAGAGTCCGCTTGAATTAATCTTCGGAGAAACCCGACCTCATTGCAACATGACACCAGAAGGTCCAACCCAAAAAGCATTGGCTGAGTTTAAAATTATTTCAGAGCATATCAGCACAAGAGACCTGGTTCAAGAGTTTTTGGCTTTCAGGGTTTTTCCTACCTTAAAAGAATGGGAAATGCCGAAGCTAGAGGGGGAGAAGAAAGAAGGGGAACTTGTGCGGTTACCTTACTATTACAAGTTTAAGAAATATTTTAAAACACCTTGCCAAGAGTGGCTGGACACAATTGAAATAATGTGCAATGAAATACTCGGTAATTACTCCAAAAAGGAGGATGAGTTGATGACTGCGGCCTTTGGTACCCGTCCGAAGCGAAGACTGAATCGAGTGCTGGACGCCCTGGGTTTCGAATACCCTGACTACGAAAATCTGAATAAAGGTGTCGAAGGCCGGAAAAGGAAAAGGGTAGCCGAAGCTTTAAATGAAGATGAGAAAGAACCACCAAAAAAGAAGAATATTCCGAAGAAGAGGAAACTATCATCTCCAAAGCAGAAAGTATCCGACGAAGAGGAGACTCCCGCATCACGCTCTGCCACTGACGTGGAAGAGATTTTGAAGGTAATGACTGAATCCCTGCCTGCGAAGCTAAGTCCATTGGGGCCTCAACTGACAAAGTTTTTTCAGAAGGAAAAGGAGCCCGAAAAAACGAAGAAAACAACTAAAACAAAGAGACAAAGAATCATCACAGTAACAGAAGTCATTGACAAGACACCACCGAGAGCTTCAGCTCAGAAGATACCAGCGGCTGAGGAAATAACAAATATTGAAGTCACACCTTCGGAGGTTGCGGCTACCGAAGCTGCCTCAACTGAAGATTTGAATTTGGCAAGCACAATCGAACACATCGACAAAATGCTGCTAAACATGGCCACAGAAGAAGCCACTACTGCCGCCGAAGAGGCCATGGCCGCAGTGTCTGAGAAAGAAAAGGAAATTGCTGACGAAGCTTCGGAGGACGAAGCCTTCATGTTTCAAAATTTAGTTGGACAAGAATTGTCAAAAACCGAAATAGAAGAGCTTAAAGAATATGCCAAATCTTGCGGATATAAACCAGGAGCACTCCTCTTCGGGGGTATTGACGATGAAAAATTAGACTATATCCGGGATCAAACTGGAGCTAAGGTTATCGGTACTCTATCAAAGAGTATCGGTTTTCCGAAGCTGGAAATGGACATTAGCCGCTACCGACGACAACATATCGTTGGTAGTTTATTTTATTCCAATTTCAAGGTGAACTACTTTTCCTTTGACTTTTATTGTTTTTAATAATGAAGACATGTCTAACGAAGGTTGTTTACGTGCAGAGTATGCTGTTGAGCAAGGCTTTGAAAATGCAGCAAGATCTAGAAGACAAAAAACACGAAGTTATAATTGAAAATTTAGAGAGCAAATTAAAAGAGCAATCAGCTACTATTGAAAAGAAAAACTTCGAGCTTCAGGTAGCTGAAGGCTTATTGGCAGAAGCCGAAGCTAAAATAGCAGAATTGAATACGAAGCTTCTCTGCCAATCTGAACAGTTTGAACAAGAAAAGCAAGAACTTAATGCGAAACTTGAAGCCGAAGCCCAACAAAATTCAGATTTGAAAAAATTACTGGCAAGCCTTCAAGACAAATGCTTGGAGTTTAGTAATAGATGTATTCGACAACTGAGAAAAATCTTCCACTCAGTCGGGGCTAGCAGTGAGAAGTTCACCCCGTCAACTGAAGATTTACCAAAGACCTTCGAACATATTGAGGGTGAAATTGATGAACTTGACGAAGTTATAGCCGGGCACGGTGACTTCTGTGCCTGGGTAGCTTCTCGGGGCACTGCTGCAGCTTTTCTGAAAGCTGGCTGCGACCATGGAAAAATTGTTAATAGGCCTAATTTCACTCTATCACCATCGATTTTAGATGATATTCCTGACCTCGCCCGAAGCATTTCTAATAGATTTGTAAAGATGATATGGACAAAAGGCGGGCGAGAAAAGGCTGGAGACGAAGCTCGGAGTCATCTTGAACCAGTAAGAAATCATACCTTGTGCTTACCTTTTCCTTCAAGCTTGGTTTTGACCCACAACAACTTAATTCATGTAGGATGACGAAGCCGAGACCGATGCTTAAATAGTATGACGCCGAAGCCGAGGCCTCATGAAGATCAGTAGGAGTAGACTGTAGACAAACTCAAGAAACTTTTGAAATAACTTTTGTAAATATGACTAAACTATTCTTAATGAATTTTGTTCATACCTTGTAATATGCTCTTACCCTTCCATTAATGTATGAGCGACGCTTTGATGTGGACGAAATTATCTTTTTGAGTCGAAGGCGAAAAACACCTTCCCTTCTTTTCGTACACAGCGAAGCATAAAAAAACAACTTTTCCTTTTTTCCGAAGCTCTTCTTTTCGTACACGAAGAAGTACAAAAGACAGTTTTTTTCCTTTTTGCCGAAGCAACCACTTATGCTATGATGATGGTTATCCTACATATGCCTGGATGAATGTTTATGAATGCAAATGTTATGATGTAATGTGATGTGCAAATGAATGTCCAAACACATATCCGAAGCCATAATCACAACCGTTATTTCTTTAGAAACAATCACATATCAGCGCTGACTTTTCGCTGTAAGCCTCCCTTAGGAGCTTCTTCGCCTTTTACTTCAGCGGAATCAGCGTTGACTTTTCGCTCTAAGCTTTGCATTCCCTTAGGAACAACTTTGGAGCTTCTTCGCCTTTTACTTTCGACGGAATCAGCGTTTATTTTTCGCTGTAAGCTCTGCATTCCCTTAGGAACGACTTTGGAGCTTCTTCCCTGTTTCTTTTCGGCACTCGATGGTGCGTTCTCAGTTTTTACATTTACATCTTTGTGGGATTTTGCTCTTATAGAGCTAAAAAAGGAAATTACATGTGATGGCCCCATTAAAAACCTTTCTCCCCCTTCAGAAAGGAAAACGGTGCCATGAAAGAAAAAAAAATATAAAAAATTACATCAAGTTATACATAATATCGCCGAAGCTCATCCGCATTCCAAGATCTAGGAATGTCGTTGCCGTCCATATCCTTCAATCTGTATGAACCGGGTCTTGACGAAGATGCTACCAAAAAAGGTCCCTCCCATTTCAACTGCAACTTGCCCACTGTATCTGGGTTAGCCACTCTCCGAAGCACCAAATGTCCTGGCTCAATATTCTTTAGCCGAACCTTTCTATCACGACATTTGATTGTTTCGGCTTGATATTTATTGATGTTCTCCACAGCTTGAAGCCTGATCCCTTCTATAGCATCTTTTTCCACAGAATGATCAGCTTCAGAATCTGATTCTGCCGAAGCTACTACTCTTATTGATCCAGTTTTAGCTTCCTCCGGAGTTATTGCCTCGTCACCAAACAATAATTTGAATGGAGTAAAGCCTGTTGACCTTGATATTGTTGTGTTGTGGCTCCATACCACTTTGATTAATTGATCTTGCCACTTTCCCCTGGGCTGATTGAAGATTAACTTCATTATTCCTGTCATTATGATGCCATTGGCTCTTTCAACGAGTCCATTTGACTCCGGATGCCTGACTGATGCAAAATGGATCTTCGTGCCAATTTGATCACAGAATTCTCTGAAAGCTTCGGAGTCGAACTGTGTTCCATTATCTACAGTGATGGCCTTTGGTACTCCGAAACGACAAACAATGTTCTGCCAGAAAAACTTTTGAATGGTGGCCGAAGTTATTGTGGCTAAAGGCTTTGCCTCAATCCATTTAGAAAAATATTCCACAGCCACTACAACATATCTTAAGTTTCCTTGGGCCGGTGGTAACGGACCTAACAAGTCAAGGCCCCACCTTTGCAATGGCCAGATATGTTGTATCAGCTGAGTTAGAGACGAAGGTTATTTTTGATCTCTTGCACATTTCTGACAACCTTCGCACCTTTGAACTAATTCCGCTGCATCCGAAGCTGCCTTCGGCCAATAAAACCCTTGACGGAAAACTTTTCCAAGTAACGACCTAGATCCAATGTGAGATCCACACAGGCCTGCATGTATTTCTTTCATCAATTATATGCCTTCGGCTCTAGATAAACACTTGAGTAATGGAGCACAAACTCCATGCTTGTACAACTCTCCTTCTATCATGACATATGGACGAGCTCTTGCCTCTATCCTCCTGTTGTAAGTTTCGTCATCTGAAAGGAAATTACCCTGAAGGTAAGAGATAATCTCAGTTCTCCAGTCTTCACTATAAACAGGAGATATATTGAGGACTGCTCTTTCAAGAAGTTCCACTGAAGATGCTTTTATTGTCTCGAAGAACACATCCGAAGGTAAAGGCAGCCCCTGTGTTGCTGACTTAGCTAGCAAATCAGCATGCTCATTTTGTCCTCGAGGGATATTTTTGACAGAAAATCCTTCGAAGGAAGCTTCAATCCTTCGGACCGTGTCTAAATATTTTTCAAGCTTCGGATCTTTAGCCTTACAACTCTTGTCGATATGACCCGAAACAACCTGGGAATCAGTTTTAAGAATGGCCCTTCTGATTCCCATTGCTTTTAACTTTCGAAGGCCCAAAAGCAGGGCTTCGTACTCAGTAATATTGTTAGTACAACTAAAATCGAGTCTTGCTGCATAACAAGTTTTAACTTTGGATGGTGAGACCAACACAGCGGCTGCTCCTGCTCCGAAGGTTCCCCAAGACCCATCGCAAAACACTGTCCATACTTCGGCATCTTTATTTGTTTCTTCATCCTGAGCCCCTGGCGTCCAGTCAGCAATGAAATCTGCCAACGCTTGAGACTGGATCGAAGATCTATGCACATAATCAATGCAGAATTCATTGAGCTCTGCAGCCCATTTTCCAATCCGTCCAGTAGCTTCTCTATTTCTCATAATATCCTTCAACGGTTGTGAAGAAGGAACAACAATATTGTATGCTTGAAAGTAATGCCGAAGCTTCCTGGATGCCATCAAAACAGCATATAACACCTTCTCCAATTCTGTATAGTTTTTCTTTGATATACTAAGAACTTCAGATACAAAATACACTGGGACCTGCTTCTTGTCTTGGCCATCAAGCTTCTCCTGGACAAGTGCTGCACTTACCGCTGAATACGAAGCTGCCACATATAATAACAAAGGAGCCCCTGGCGTTGGTGGAGTTAATGTTGTTAAATCTATCAAATATTGCTTCAGTTCCTCGAAGGCTTTTTGTTGGCTTGGTCCCCATTGAAAGACTTCGGCTGATTTCAGCACTTCGAAGAATGGTAAATTTCTCTCTGTTGATCTGGATATGAATCTATTGAGAGATGCCAGCCTCCCTGTCAATCTTTGGGCCCCCTTTTTTGTAGTTGGTGGCTCCATTCGAAGTATAGCTTCAATTTTACTTGGATTAGCTTCAATTCCCTTTGTTGAAACCAAGCATCCAAGAAATTTCCCCTTCTTTACTCCAAAGACACATTTTTCTGGATTCAACTTTAGACCAGCTTGTCTAAAACTGGCGAAGGTCTCCTGCAAATCAGCAATGTGATTTTCCTGTTTCGTGCTTTTTACAATGATATCATCAACATAAGTTAGCACATTTCTGCCTATCTGAGACTGAAGAACCTTCGCAGTCATTCGGCTGAAACTTCCTCCAGCGTTCTTGAGCCCCTCGGGCATCCGAAGGTAACAATATGTTCCGCTGGGGGTTATGAAACTGGTCCTCGGCTCATCCTCCTTCTTCATCCAAATTTGATGATAGCCTGAATAACAATCTAGAAGGCTCATAAGCTCTGACGAAGCTGCTGCATCAACTAAGGAGTCTATCCTTGGCAATGGGAATTCGTCTTTCGGACAGGCCTTGTTGAGATCCGTAAAGTCGATACACATTCGCCATTTGCCATTGGCCTTTTTTACCATAACAGTGTTAGCTAGCCATTCTGGGTACTTTACTTCTCTGATAACTCCTGCACTGAGGAGTCTTTTGACTTCATTCCGAGCGCCTTCGGCCTTGTCATCAGACATTTTCCGAAGCCTCTGCTTTCTGGGTCTGAAAGATGGGTCAACATTGAGCGAATGTTCAATAACATCCCTGTTAACTCCGCAAAGATCATTGGCTGACCATGCAAAAACATCTTTGTTGTTGAACAAAAACCTTATCAAGGTTTTCTCCTGTTCTTCGGATAATTGGGAGCCCAACAGCACCTTCTGCTCTGCTATGTCCTCACATAAGAGCATGGGCTTCGGCTGATCTGCCGAAGCTGCTTTCTCCCTTCTGAATTTGTACTGTTCACAAGCTTCAGCTCCATCTATATTATGGATTGCTTTTGAGTCAGTCCAGTTTCCCTCGGCCCTTCTGGCAGCTTCCTGACTTCCATGAATAGCAATGGGTCCTTGATCCGAAGGTATCTTCATGCAAAGGTAAGCAGGATGAAGAATTGCTTCGAAAGCATTAAGGGTACCACGACCAATAATTGCATTGTAAGGGTATTCCATGTCAACAATGTCAAACACGACTTGCTCGGTTCTGGTGTTGTTGATGAAGCCGAAGGTCACTGGCATGGTGATCTTGCCCAGTGCTACAATCTGTCTTCCTCCGAAGCCACAGAGAGGGTGTGTAGCATCATGAATCTTGTCTTCTGGCTCTTGCATTTGTCTGAAGGCCTTAGCAAATATAATATCAGCTGCACTGCCTGTATCAACCAAAACATTGTGGACCAGAAATCCTTTGATAACACAGGAAATAACCATAGCATCGTTATGAGGAAAATCCTTGAGCTGAAGATCCTCTTGGGAGAAGGTGATTGGAATGTGTGACCATCTTGACTTGATGAAGGGTCCCTGCACTCCAACATGTTGTACCCTTCTCTGCGCCTCTTTCTTCTGCTTTTTGTTGGCTGGTTCTGAGCACGAACCACCTGTTATCGGGAGCACCAGCTTCGGGGCCGAAGCAGCTCCAACTTGATCGTTAATCGAAGCCATCAGCTCAAAAAGTGGAAGTGAGTTGACCGGAGGTGGGCGCCAATGTTGGGGACTTGTTCTCAAATGCTATGAATTAAGAACAAGGCAACATAAAATGTTAAATGTTAATGTCCTTCGTCCAACGAAGCATTATTCCCTTGGGGATTAATGGACCTTGGACGAAGGTTGATGACAATATGATTACGAAGGTTAAGTCTTCGTAATTGAATTTTAATAGATTGTATAAGATAGCATAAAATATAGAGTATCAACGGTAAATGAATCATAAACGAACTATATTATATTTACTCGGTATATTTAATCATTGAATACAGTTATACCTCTGCCTTGGCAAAGATTGGTTTCCGAATGATGCGATTGCAAAAAATACCGGAGTCTGTGAACAGTAAAGGAATACTGTTCACTATTTATAGGCACGGGATCCAGCCTGTGAGGAATTACAATCACAGCCCTCATAAAAGTTTACAACAATGACTCAAACTCTTATGGGCTAAAGGGTCATTCTATCTTTAAGTCGGTTTGCATTTCCAAAGCTTTATGAACTGCATCCTTCGGCATCACGTACAAACAGCTTCAGCCGAAGCTGTTTCTTCCTGCAGGACCTTCGGCGACGAAGCATGGTCCCAACAGATGTAAAAAGCCTACCGCTTGTATAGAGCCAAATTGTACTAGTGAAGCCGACCGACCTGCCCACCGAACAAATATCCACAGAGCAACCCAGCGAGGCGGGGCTACCAAGCAACCTGCCCACTGAGCAACCTAGTGTGGTGGGACAACTGACCAACCTGCTCGTCAAGCAACCCAACGAGGCGAGGTTGCCGAGCAACCTGCCCGTCGAGCAACCCGGCGAGGTGAGGCTGTCGAGCACCTGGCCTGCCGGGCAACCCAGCAAGACAACAACAGACTCTTAGGAAGATCCGACCTATGTATTATCAGGCCACGTCGGCATGATGAGACATCACTGAGCCATGTCCAGACTGTGGAAGCAGTACCGAGGGGTCTCTATCAAGCATGACATCGGGTACGTATCCCTGCTGACCAGTGGGATCGGATGACCCCGGCCATAGAGACCTCAGCATCAGGGTCTCTACAGTGACCCATAAGTTGGAGGGGACAGGGCAATACACTATACTAGGTGTGACACCCTAGTGTCACCTAGGGTTTCTCTCAGTGCTAACCCAAGAATCAACATTTCATGTGAGCCAAATTGAGCATGAAACATCAAATTGACTTAATAATAGAAGATCTACTAAGGGTATATCTAAAGAATCATGTTACAAACAAATAAGATTTTCAAAAAGGGAAAAATGTTGAAACCCTAACACCAACCCTAATCAAGCTATCTAAGTAGAAATAAAGAAAAGGGGTAAAAGACCATGAAAAACATAAAATCATGGCTTAGGCCAATTATAAACATTGAAATATACTAAATAAACTACAATAAAGATTATGGAAGCTTGGCCAAAATAGTTTAATAAAAACTCCAAACAAGCTTCTCAAATAGGGTTCAATAGGGATTTCTGAAATTCAGAATTCTGAATTTTAGCCCTTGAGCGAAAGACCGAGCGTGTTCACCTTGATCCCTAGCTCAATTCCTAATGACCCCATTGACAAAAATGTGCCTAACTAACCCCTCTACCTCATATAAGAAGATGGCATCGGGACGTGTGCCTTGGACACATCAAACCCGAGATCTTCTCTCTGTGCGAGGCAGTGAGACAAACCCGATTCTCCCCTCATTATCTCTTGATCCAGTCAGCAAAACCTGCAAGCCTCCACACACAAACGACAAAGGAATATCAGAGGAAGTGATCTCTCAACGGGATCATGGCCATAATCTCAAAGATTTGGAGCCAATCCGCGCTTGAACTCGACCTCTCTCTGCGCTGCCTCGTGCTCGACGCCGTGCCAGGCGCCAGAGCGCGCACTGGCGTTCGCCCGCGCACGCCTTGAGCACTTGTTAGAGCCCCACCCTCGGTTGTGCTCGCCCACGCCTACAAAGCCTTCCCGGGCGCGCCTCACCTCACCCCGTACTCACCTTCGCCGACCATACGCCCCTCCTTAGCTCCGGTGAGCTCTCTTCCACCCGCCATTGCCACCCGAGCCTCGGTCGCCGTGGCCAGCCCACTCTGGTCACTTCCAAGTCGCGCCAGCCGCTCGGATAGCTTTGCCAAGAGCCCGGAAAACCAAGATCGTCCTCGCCGGACTTCAGCCGCCCGCCTGCGCGCGGAGACCGAGCAATCCAGTGAGCCGTTCTTCAATTCCTCGCACACACACCTTCCTTGATCCCTGGTAAAGCTCTCTGACCCATTCAATTGGTCAATTGTGCCCTAGATAGGCTGGACTCCTCGCCGCCGACGAGCTCCCCCGCCTGCTAACGTGGACCGGCCGACTCCGACCATCCCCGACGGCGACCCGCACATCGCCGTGACCCTCAGGACCTCCCCTACACCCTCGACCACCTCACCGGAGCAGTCTCGCCGCTGGTAAGCCCCTCCACCCTTTCCTCTGTCGCGGGTACTGTTAATTTGGGGGAAGGACCTCGGGTTAGGTTTAGAGGAACCCCAGGGGGTTTTCTGAACTGTCAGCGACACATTTGAATAGTAATCCAAGGACTAGTCTGTAAGGAAACTTGAAAACACCCGCCAGGGACCCCGTTGCAAATTCATTTCCCATTTAACCATTTCTGTTTAATCTTTTTAATGAACAGAGAACTTAGGAAATTCATAACTTAAGAAATACTTAACCAAAAATTGTCAAACTAATTTCGATGGATTCTAAATATTATGGACTACCAATTAAAAATACTAAACCCCATGCTTTCTGTTTTAAATTCTAGAGTTTAGAATTAAATACAGAAACTGACCAAACCTTATTAAATTAAAGAAAATTTGTTATGCTTCTGTATTGAACCTAAAAAAATTTGTAGATGTTCAAATCCCAATTAAACACTGTTTAAAAATAGTAGGAACCCCAGTATTGAAAATTTAAGTAGGGATACCTATTAAAAGCCATTTGTGCCCAAAACTTAGGAAAATAAAAAAGGCATTAGAAAAAAATGAACAATGAGTGCAATTATTTTTCCTAACCTACTTAAGTAACAGAGAACCTAGGAAAAATAAAGGGACCTCTAGTCCAGAACAGAATCAAAGTGAAATATTTTATTTAGCATTATTCCAACAAAAAAACAATTATTGGAATTATAAAAACACATCCAACATTGTTAATAAAATTCCAGTGGACTTGTAACCACTAGAACCCCACTACAAAAATGATAACCACCCCAGCCCATCATTTTAAGTAGGGTAAACAAATAAAACTTGATATTGGGTCCTATTGCAAATAAATCATGAGCAACCCAAAAATGGTGCAATAATGGGCAAATAAAATTTTGCTAGATCAATAATGAGATAGGCCACCAGAGAAAAATGCAAACCCATTTGAAAGATGCAAAATAATACATATTGCCAATACTTCATGAAAAGGCCATTTAATCCAAATAATTCCTACCACCCTTTCCTTAAGCAAACATATGCCAAATTCCAGAATGATTGCTCTTGCACAAAGAAGAAGCTAGGAAAAATCAGAAATATGTTGTTTGATATTTTTCAAATATAGTGATAGTAGAAAGCACCTCTTTGACTAGAAACTTTAGAAAATCATAGTAAAATGGCTAAAGGATATTAGTGGCTAAAAGTTTGTACAAAGTCATGTCATAACATCTAAATGCCAGCAAAAATAATTTTTAGAGAATAACCTACTGTTAAATGGTAGTTGTAGTTCAAAACACCCCTTCTGCCCTAATGTTTGATAATTTTATCCAGAAAGAACTATTCACTCTTTAAGTCCCAAATTTTAGGACAGATAATTATACACCAAAAAGAAGCCACTGTAATTTTTACAGAATTTTTGGAAATTTTATAAGACAACTTGTAGTTCAAACCCACTTTAAAAACATAAAAGAAATAAAGGGAAAGAAACGAAAGATAAACCTCGCCCAAATAAGTTCAACTAGAAATCTTGACAAATTCTCACTAAGGCTTTAAAAAGAATTCAGTGGAACACCAAAATAGACTTAGCACTTAGTTTAACTGAGTGTGATCTAAATTACTAAGTATACCACCAAAAATCTTTAGTAGCAAGATTAAACTCTATCTGATTTAAGTGGATCATTCACCATCAAAGTTTAATTGCTAAAGCACATATCATATCATGCATGTATCTTACTCATTGCATTCATTAAATTGTAATCTTGCTGACGGAGAGTACGTGCTCATCCCCGAGCAAGGAACTGTCCAAGAGGAAGACCAGGGGCAAGCTCGCGAGGCTGCCATCGAGGATCTCCCCTCAGCCCCAGCTATTGAAGGCAAGCCCCGGTTTATGCATAACCGTATTATTATATGCTACTTTACTACACTTAATGCTTGTAGGATTGTAATATGCACTTAAGTGTAGGAGTTGCTTGAAACCTCTAGTTGCATGAACTTAGGATTCCTTTTTGAGATGGATACTAGTATGCTAGGTCGAGTAGCTGCCTTGCTAATCAGAATCTCGGTAGAAGTCGAGTGATTTTTCTAGCACTCGCGCGAGGTCAGGAATTGATTGTATTCATCTTGATAATGGGATCTATGTTAGTCTATGGACTTGGATCTAGGGAGGATGCCTTGTCCATGAGACGGGAAAAAGGAATTAAGGATTAATGTGTGGATACCTGAGTCAAGCTTTTGAACGTACTAAGCACATGTCGGGAAATATGGTAACCGGTAAACCTAGTACCTGAGTGAAGCCGGGCGCAGACTTTATCCCTCACGCGACCTGAGACTAGGTCTCCCATGCTCTAGCTATGGTGGGTACAAGTGCGGTCACTGCACGGCGGCAGCTGGGGTCAGTGGAGCATTGTATGCCAAGGCGGTGAGGCCTGGACGCGAACGGGGAATCGATGGGGACAGTTGACATGTGTGGGGTCGGAGTACCCTGACATGTCGTGTGTTTAGGTTTACCTTGCAAGGATAAAACTCGATTCGAATCGTCTGCTTCTCGCAGCTAATGAGACTGCTTGACCCCTTGTACTACGTTGAGTAAGAAGTGAAATGAGGTTACATGAGACAATTTGTTGATTCAACTAAATGCTTGTTACAATGTATGCTTAGAAGGAGCAAACTTAGCTAAGATAATGATACTAGAATTTGAAAAGCTAGGAATTGATTTTAGAAACAGCTAGAGCTTTTGGCAAACCAAACCCCTCAGCCAAATAGTTGCATGGTCTAGAGGTAGAGGAGTAGATTCCTCACACCGGGTAAGTCTAGCTGAGTATTAGTATACTCAGCCTTGCTTGTGGCATAAGTTTTTGCAGGTACGCTTCAGGATATGGTTGATGGTGTGACTTGGCCTACCACCCTGCCACCGGGTTGGACGATCGAGTGGGATGCTGCTCCGGTAGGAGAGGAGCACGAGGATTAGTGGGCTGGCCTTGCCCTTTTCCTCGCTATCGATGACATTGATTATCCGCTTCATCTTATTTTATGAACTCTTATCAGCAACTTGAAAAACTCCGATTTATGTAATAATTCAGTACTTTAATTTGAGGTTTCCTGTTTTATTGTATTTCTTCTGTGACTCACCTTCGAGTGAGTATGTGGTATTTGATCCTGGTTAAGTGGCTTTATCAGACTAGATCTGAGGGACTAACGGGTTATTTCGATTTAAGTGTGTTGTGGCCCTTGAGGCGTGACTTAGGCACTTAAGCTGGAATAATTCGGGTGGTTCTACCACAGCTGGTATCGGAGCAAATACCACCACAGAGAAGGACAATAAACCATGAATACCAATTTTCAAAATCTAAAACTTGCTTAGAAACTAATAAGAATCATCAGGACTAGACCGCTAGACCTAGGACGAAAGGCCTTAGGAATAGAGGGGAAAATAGGTGGCTAAGTAAGTAGGCCCTGTGGGCCAATCCTTAGCTTTTGCAGGGTGCCCTAGGAGCCCCCCTTTTTTTATTCCATTCGGAGAGGAGACGTTGATTTCAGCATGCATACATTATAAAAACTAAAGGGAATTAAAAATTGAGCTAACCCGCTTCCTTTTAAAACCATCCAGGCTCTTTTATTTTTCTTCCTTCCACCATAATCTTTACCTTTGATACCCATCCACAGATGAATTCACCCACCCCCGCCAGTGGAGGAGACACTCATTTTAGCTCTGAGTTCCTTTCTCACGATGGCTTTCCTTCCATCTTGTGGGAAGTGCTTAACTCCGCCGATTACCCTACGCCCCCTTTGTACACGGTGCAGTTGTATGAGGAGCATCGAGTACCTCGTTGCCTCTAGTCTGGCTAACTTTGGAAGCTCATCCCCTTCAGCCGGGTTGGCGTTCTCTTGACTCGGAGATGGTTGGATTCAGGACGGACGACAACACTGAAGCGGCAGCCATGAAGACTCTGACAACTTTCTGTGACTACCATCCCCTGGAGATGGTGATGCACTCCTTGGGACTCTTCCCTGCTGAGAAGAAGGATGACCCCATGTGGTGTAACCGTGTGAGCCATGTAAAAGATGTGTGGGCAATGTATCCTGACTTGGATGGAAGGGTCACTGTTCAGTGCATGAGTGCGCTGTACCACCTTCAGGCCCTGCAGAGCGATGCTATGGCACACCTTGCTAACATCGCTCAAACCACCAAGCTCACCCTCGATAGCCGAAAAGATTTTGTGGTCGACCTATCCTCCGAGTTGGTGGAGAAGGATTTGCAGGTGGAAAGGCTGAGCCAGCGCATTACCACCTTGGAGCAGCAGGTGGAGATCCGAGACAACACTATTGATGTCTTGGAGAACTAGCTCCACGATATGCAGTGGGAACTCGAAGAAGCAAATGACCATCTGGACATGCACCATTTGGAAATGGAGGCCAATGAGGCCGGAAGCAAGGGAGAAGAGGCTCCCGAGGAGTTAGGACAAGCCCCTGGTGCCAATGGGACTACCTCCACGATGCCCCCTTCACCCGCATCTAGTGTCGCTTCCACCACTCAGGGTTGATCAGTCACTTTGACGCTTTAGGCGGATAGAAACCTACGCGAGCTTAGTTAATGTCAGATTTTGGACTAGGCTTACAGGTACTTTCCCCTAATTGATGTAACCCTTGTGAACTTTTGAAATCTATGGGATGTTGTAACCTTGTTATCTTAATTTCGAACCTAATATTATGATTATGGCATTTTATTTCCATATGAGGTAATAGCTTGTCTTTCGGAATTGTGAGTTGGGATAACATTGGCGACAATCACTGTTTTTAGATGGTAGCTAGGCAGCGTCGCGGGCATAACAAGCAAGTTCCCTCGCCACCTCCTCCAGCTCCCACAGTGTAGGAGCTAATGGCCCAGCAGAATGAGATTCTGCGACAGCTCTTACAGCGCCAGCCCCACCCTCAGCAGCATGGTGGAGGCCAGCATCAGCAACCTCCGGCAGCGGCAATCTACCAGGAGTTCCTGAGCACGCAACCATCCTTGTTCACCAAGGCAGAGGATCCGTTGGACGCCGACGTGTGGCTCCGCGTCGTTGAGTCCAAGTTTCCCCTCCTCACGGGAGACTGCCCTGATGAAACCAAGGCTCGCTTCGCCGCACAGCAGCTTCGCGGCCCTACTCGGACTTGGTGGGACCACTTTCGTGCTATGCTCCCCGCTGATCATGAAGTGTCTTGGGAGGAATTCAAAACTGCTTTCAGAGGGCACCACATTCTAGTCGGAATTCTCGATCGCAAGCTAAATGAGTTTCTGGCACTTAATCAAGGAACCCGCACGGTATTGCAGTACGCTCAGGCCTTCAATGACCTGTGCCAGTATGTAGGTTACCATGCTGATTCTGATGAGAAGAAGAGAGATCGCTTCTGCAGGGGTCTCAACACCAAGCTGTGAGAACGTCTCAACACTGTTCGGGCAGATAGCTTCAATGAGTTGGTAAACCTGGCCATCTCCCAGGAGGACTGTATTGTAGCTCACCGGGCAGAGAAGAAGAGAAAGGCGCTAATGGCAGCACCATCCGCTCAGGCCTAGAGATTCAGGATTGTTTCTCATAATCAGAGCAGGGGATTTCAGCAGCAGGCAGGCAGATGGGTGATCAGGCCACCTCAGCAGCAGCAGCCGGCACCCACTCGTTTTCTTGCTCCCGCTCCAAGGAACAATCAGCCTCCGCAGCAGCAGCAGTCCCGCCAGGGCAATGGGAACAAATGCTTCACTTGTGGTAATGTGGGCCACTATGCCAAAAATTGCCCAAGAAATCAGCAGAGGCAGCTGCGAGCACCAAATCAAGACAAGGGAAGAAAGCAGAAGATACAAGTCAGGCAAGGGAAGCTCAACTTCACTACTCTAGAGGAAGTACCTGAGGGAGCCCCCATCATGACCAGTATCTTTTCAGTTTATAATCAACCTGCTTTAATTCTATTTGATTCTGGTGCATCTCATAGTTTCATTAGCCAAAAGTTCAGTGCTAAATGTCAACTGCCTTTCTATCACTCAAAAGGGTCATTTATGATAGCCACACCTGGGGGTAAAATTGCAACTAATCAATTAAACCAAAGTGTGCCTATTCAACTGGGAAGCCACATTATCAAAACCACCCTTCTTGTTTTGGGTTTGGAAAATATGGATATTATTCTGGGAGCTAATTGAATGACCCTGCACCAAGTAGTGCTTGATGTAGCCAGCTGCATCATGGAAATCAATTCCCCATTCTGTGGGAGTTTCACCTTAATTCTGCACAGTCAAGGTTCTACTCAGTCATGTGCTTTTTCTATGACGGAGTTACCTCTGAAGAAGATTCCAGTGGTCTGTGAGTATGCAGATGTCTTTCCTGATGAATTGCCAGGAATGCCACCAGACCGGGATATTGAATTCGCCATCGAGTTGCAACCGGGAACGACACCCATTTCTAAGAGGCCTTACCGGATGCCACCCGCTAAGTTGGCAGAATTAAAGAAGCAATTACAGGAGTTGCTGGACAAAGGTTTTATTCGCCCAAGTACTTCGCCTTGGGGATGTCCAGCCCTGTTTGTAAAGAAGAAAGATGAAAGCTTGAGGCTGTGTATAGATTACCGCCCTCTTAATGCGATGACTATCAAGAACAAGTATCCTTTGCCTCGTATTGATGTTCTTTTTGACCAGTTGGTCGGAGCCAAAGTATTTTCCAAGATAGACCTTCGCTCCGGCTACCATCAGATCAAGATACGAGCAAGCGATATTCCGAAGACGGCTTTCTCAACCAGATATGGGCTATATGAATTCTTGGTGATGTCTTTTGGGCTGACTAATGCACCAGCATATTTCATGTATCTGATGAATTCTGTTTTCATGCCTGAATTGGACAAATTCGTAGTGGTTTTCATCGATGATATCTTGGTGTACTCGAAGAACGAAGAAGAACATGCTGGGCATTTGCATGTAGTGCTTCAACGTCTGCGAGAGCACCACCTTTATGCCAAGTTGTCAAAATGTGATTTTTGGCTAAAGGACATCAAATTCTTGGGTCACACTATCTCTCAGGCAGGAATAGCTGTCGATCCTGATAAAGTGCAAGAAATGATGAACTGGAAGCCACCAACGACTGTCCGTTAGATTCAGAGTTTTCTGGGATTAGCTGGTTATTACTGAAGATTCATTCCGAATTTCTCTCGAATTGCGAAGCCCATAACTGAGCTGTTGAAGAAAGAAGCCAAGTTTGTTTGGGGTCAGAAGTGCGAAGATGCCTTCCATGCATTGAGGCAACATCTGACCACAGCACCGGTGTTAGCGCAACCCGACAGCGGCAAGCCATTTGATGTGTATTGTGATGCCTCTGGCACTGGACTAGGTTGTGCCTTGATGCAAGACAACCGAGTCATTGCTTATGCCTCAAGAGCACTCAGGCCTCATGAGCAGAATTATCCCACTCATGACCTAGAGTTGGCAGCAGTGGTTCATGCATTAAAAATGTGGAGGCACTATTTGATGGGAACCCACTGCAACATCTTCACTGATCATAAGAGCCTTAAGTATATCTTTACTCAGGCTGATCTCAACATGAGGTAGAGAAGATGGCTAGAGCTGATCAAGGACTATGACCTGGAGGTACATTATCACCCAAGAAAGGCCAATGTGGTAGCAGATGCCTTGAGTCGAAAGTTGCAATGCAACTATGTTGTGATGGATTCTCATATTAACACCTTGTGTGATGAGTTGAGCAAGATGCAAATTGAAGTGATTCCTTCTAGTGCTCTGTCTCACATTTCTGTTGAGCCAGCTTTGCAAGACCAGATCATCATGGCCCAGCTCAGTGACAAGGGAGTGCAGATTATTAAGGAGAATCTCCATCAGAAGACCGAGAAGTATAAATGTTTCCGCCAACATGGAAAGGGTATATTGTGGTTTGAAAGCAGATTGGTGGTTCCTAAAAACAAGGATCTCAAGAAGAAAATCTTGGATGAGGCCCATCTCTCCAAATTCTCTATGCATCCAGGAAGCACCAAAATGTACCATGATCTGAAGCCCTTGTATTGGTGGACCAGAATGAAGAGGGAGATAGCCCAGTATGTATCAGAATGTGACACCTGTCAGAGGATAAAGGCCAGCCACTTGAAATCAGCTGGAGCTTTGCAGCCCCTGTCTATACCTTCATGGAAATGGGATGACATCAACATGGATTTCATTGTGGGTCTGCCCAACACCTCTCGTCATCATGATTCGATTTGGGTTATTGTGGACCGACTGACGAAAGTGGCACATTTTCTCCCTGTGCACACCACTGATAAGGCTCAAAAGTATGCAGAGTTGTACATTGACCGGATTGTGTGTTTGCATGGATTGCCCCGGACTATTGTTTCTGACCGAGGAGCCCAATTTGTTGCCAGATTTTGGGAACAACTGCAGGAGACTTTGGGAACCAAGCTAATCAGAAGTTCAGCTTACCACCCATAGACTGATGGTCAGACTGAGAGGGTGAATCAAATTCTTGAAGATATGCTGGGAGCCTGTGCAATCGATTGTGGCAAGAACTAGGATAAGCATCTCTCCTTGCCAGAGTTTGCTTATAACAACAGTTATCAATCCAGCCTAAGGATGGCACCTTTCGAAGCTCTCTATGGAAGAAGGTGTAGAACACCACTCAATTGGTATTAGCCTGGAGAAAGAGAAGTTTTCGGACCTGACTTAGTGACTAAAGCCGAAAGGAAGGTCAAACTAATTAGGAAGAATCTAGAAGCTGCTTAGGCCAGGCAGAAGAGTTACCATGATAAGGGAAGGAAACCTCTCCAGTTTAAGGTGGGAGATTTTGTGTATTTGAAAGTATCACCCACCAAGGGAGTGCAGAGGTTTGGAATCAAAGGCAAGCTAGCCC
Source organism: Zea mays (assembly GCF_902167145.1). Classification (NCBI taxonomy): domain Eukaryota; kingdom Viridiplantae; phylum Streptophyta; class Magnoliopsida; order Poales; family Poaceae; genus Zea; species Zea mays. Next base: position 104,472,943 of record NC_050099.1, on the reverse strand, counting down.
CTCGTTACATTGGACCTTATGAGATCATAGAAGCATGTGGACCCGTGGCATATAAATTGAAGTTACCTCCAATAATGTCGACCATCCACAATGTGTTCCATGTATCTTAGCTAAAGAAGTGTGTTCGATTGCCGACCGAGATCATAGCAGAACCAGAATTGGAGATAGAGCCAGATCTATCATACCAAGAGTACCCTTCCAAGATTCTGGATTGCAAAGAAAGATCAACTCGGGCTAAATCGATCAAGATGTATAAGGTCCAGTGGAGTAATCACTCAAAGGAAGAGGCTACTTGGGAGACTGAGGAATTCTTGCGATCCAACTTCCCCGATTGCCTACCTAAGGAAATTGGTACGTAATCATACCCAATCCCTCCTCCTGCCCTTCGAATCTAAATTTTAGAAATATAATCTTAAATCAGAATGAAGTAATTATGAAACGAAACTTAAAAGGACTTCCTTCTGAAGTTGCAAAGAGAATGACATTCGAAGAGCAGTTTGCCCTAATAATAGAGCACACACTTCCTGTGAGTCTCACCCTTCGCTTCACCCCGGAAGGACTCTGACCCGAATCTCAGGATGAGATTCCTTTAAGGGGGGAAGGATGTGACACCCCAGTGTCACCTAGGGTTTCTCTTAGTGCTAACCCAAGAATCAACATTTCATGTGAGCCAAATTGAGCATGAAACATCAAATTGACTTAATAATAGAAGATCTACTAAGTGTATATCTAAAGAATCATGTTACAAACAAATAAGATTTTCAAAAAGGGAAAAATGTTGAAACCCTAACACCAACCCTAATCAAGCTATCTAAGTAGAAATAAAGAAAAGGGGTAAAAGACCATGAAAAACATAAAATCATGGCTTAGGCCAATTATAAACATTGAAATATACTAAATAAACTTAAATAAAGATTATGGAAGCTTGGCCAAAATAGTTTAATAAAAACTCCAAACAAGCTTCTCAAGTGAGGGTTCAATAGGGATTTCTGAAATTCAGAATTCTGAATTTCAGCCCTTGAGCCAAAGACCGAGCGTGTTCACCTTGATTCCTAGCTTAATTCCTAATCACCCCATTGACAAAATTGTGCCTAACTAACCCCTCTACCTCATATCAGAAGATGGCATCGGGACGCGTGCCTTGGACACGTCAAACCCGAGACCTTCTCTCTGTGTGCGGCAGTGAGACAAACCTGATTTCTCCCCTCTCTATCTCTTGATCCAGTCAGCAAAACCTGCAAGCCTCCACACACAAACGACAAAGGAATGTTAGAGGAAGAGATCTCTCAACGGGATCATGGCCATTATCTCAAAGATTTTTGGAGCCAATCCGCTCTTGAACTCGACCTCTCTCTGCGCTGCTTCGTGCTCGACGCCGTGCCAGGCGCCAGAGCGCGCACTGGCGTTCGCCCGCACACGCCCCGAGCACTTGTCAGAGCCCCGCCCTCGGCCGTGCTCGCCCGCGCCTATAAAGCCTTCCCAGGCGCGCCTCACCTCACCCCGTACTCACCTTCGCTGGCCAGACGCCCCTCCTTAGCTCCGGCGAGCTCTCTTCCGCCCGCCATTGCCACCCTAGCCTCGGCCGCCGTGGCCAGCCCACTCCGGTCACTTCCAAGCCGCGCCAGCCACTCGAATAGCTTGGCCAAGAGCTTGTGAAGCTTCCCAAGCTCTCGGGCTCGGCAGAACTTCACCGGAAAACCAAGATCATCCTCGCTGGACTTTGGTCGCCCGCCTGCATGCGAAGACTGAGCAATCCGGTGAGCCATTCTTCAATTCCTCGCACACACACCTTCCTTGATCTCTGGTAAAGCTCTCTGACCCATTCAATTGGTCAATTGTGCCCTGGATAGGCTGGACTCCTCGCCGTCGACGAGCTCCCCCGCTTGCGCACGTGGATCGGCCGACTCTGACCATCCCCGACGGCGACCCGCACATCGCCGTGACCCTCAGGACCTCCCCTACACCCTCGACCACCTCACCGGAGCAGTCTCGGCGCCGGTAAGCCCCTCCGCCGCAGGTACTGTTAATTTGGGGGAAGGACCTCGGGTTAGGTTTAGAGGAACCCCAGGGGGTTTTCTGAACTGTCAGCGACACATTTGAATAGTAATCCAAGGACTAGTCTGTAAGGAAACATTAAAACACCCGCCAGGGACCCCGTTGCAAAGTCGTTTCCCATTTAATCATTTCTGTTTAATCTTTTTAATGAATAGAGAACTTAGGAAATTCATAACTTAAGAAATACTTAACCAAAAATTGTCAAACTATATTCGCTGGATTTTAAATATTATGGACTACCAATTAAAAATACTAAACCCCATGCTTTCTGTTTTAAATTCTAGAGTTTGGAATTAAATATAGAAACTGACCAAACCTTATTAAATTAAAGAAAATTTGTTATGCTTCTGTACTTAACCTAAGAAAATTTGTAGATGTTCAAACCCCAATTAAACACTGTTTAAAAATAGTAGGAACCCCAGTATTGAAAATTTAAGTAGGGATATCTATTAAAAGCCATTTGTGCCCAAAACTTAGGAAAATCAGAAAGGCATTAGAAAATAATGAACAGTGAGTGCAATTATTTTTCCTAGCCTACTTAAGTAACAGAGAACCTAGGAAAAATAAAGGGATCTCTAGTCCAGAACAGAATCAAAGTGAAATGTTTTATTTAGCATTATTCAAACTAGAAAACAATTATTGGAATTATAAAAACAAATCCAAAATTGATAATAAAAATGCAGTGGACTTGTAACCACTAGAACACCACTACAAAAATGATAACCACCCCAGCCCATCATTTTAAGTAGGGTAAACAAATAAAACTTAATATTGGGTCCTATTTCAAATAAATCATGAGCAACCCAAAAATGGTGCAATAATGGGCAAATAAAATTTTGCTAGATCAATAATGAGATAGGCCACCAGAGAAAAATGCAAACCCATTTGAAAGATGCAAAATAATACCTATTGCCAATACTTCATGAAAAAGGCCATTTAATCCAAATAATTCCTACCACCCTTCCCTTAAGCAAATAGATGCCAAATTCTAGAATGATTGCTCTTGCACAAAGAAGAAGCTAGAAAAAATCAGAAATCTGTTGTTTGATATTTTTCAAATATAGTGGTAGTAGAAAGCACCCCTTTGACTAGAAACTTTAGAAAATCATAGTAAAATGACTGAAAGATATTAGTGCCTAAACGTTTGTACAAAGTCATGTCATAACATCTAAATGCTAGCAAAAATAATTCTTAGAGAATAACCTACTGTTAAATGGTAGTTGTAGTTCAAAACACCCCTTCTGCCCTAATGTTTGATAATTTTATCCAGAGAGAACTATTCACTCTTTAAGCCCCAAATTTTAGGACAGAAAATTATACACCAGTAAGAAGGCACTGTAATTTTTACAGAATTTTTGGAAATTTATTAAGACAACTTGTAGTTCAAACCCACTTTAAAAACATAAAAGAAATAAAGGGAAATAAATGAAAGATAAACCTCGCCCAAATAAGTTCAACTAGAAATCTTGACAATTCTCACTAAGGCTTTAAAAAGAATTCAGTGGAACACCAAAATGGACTTACCACTTAGTTTAACTGAGTGTGATCTAAATTACTAAGTATACCACAAAAAATCTTTAGTAGCAAGATTAAACTCTATCTGATTTAAGTGGATCATTCACCATCAAAGTTTAATTGCTAAAGCACATATCATATCATGCATGTATCTTACTCATTGCATTCCTTAGATTGTAATCTCGCTGACGGAGAGTACGTGCTCATCCCCGAGCAAGGAACTGTCCAAGAAGAAGACCAGGAGCAAGCTCCCCAGGCTGCCATTGAGGATCTCCCCGCAGCCCCAGCTATTGAAGGCAAGCCCCGGTTTATGCATAACCATATTATTATATGCTACTTTACTACACTTAATGCTTGTAGGATTGTAATGTGCACTTAAGTGTAGGAGTTGCTTGAAACCTCTAGTTGCATGAACTTAGGATTTTTTTTGAGATGGATACTAGTATGCTAGGTCGAGTAGCTGCCTTGCTAATCAGAATCTCGGTAGAAGTCGAGTGATTTTTCTAGCACTCGCGCGAGGTCAGGAATTGATTGTATTCATCATGATAACGGGATCTATGTTAGTCTATGGACTTGGATCCAGGGAGGATGCCTTGTCCATGAGACGAGAAAAAGGAATTAAGGATTAATGTGTGGATACCTGAGTCAAGCTTTTGAACGTACTAAGCACATGTCGGAAATATGGTAACCGGTAAACCTAGTACCTGAGTGAAGCCGGGCGCGGACATTATCCCTCACGTGACCTGAGACTGGGTCTCCCATGCTAGCTATGGTGGGTACAAGTGCGGTCACTGCACGGCGGCAGCTGGGGTCAGTGGAGCATTGTATGCCAAGGCGGTGAGGCCTGGACACGAATGGGGAATCGATGGGGACATTTGACATGTGTGGGGTCGGAGTACCTTGACATGTCGTGTGTTTAGGTTTACCTTGCAAGGATAAAACTTGATTCGAATCGTCTACTTCTCGCAGCTAATGAGACTGCTTGACCCCTTGTACTACATTGAGTAAGAAGTGAAATGAGGTTACATGAGACAATTTGTTGATTGAACTAAATGCTTGTTACCATGTATGCTTAGAAGGAGCAAACTTAGCTAAGATAATGATACTAGAATTTGAAAAGCTAAGAATTGATTTTAGAAACAGCTAGTGCTTTTGGCAAACCAAACCCCTCAGCCAAACAGCTGCATGGTCTAGAGGTAGAGGAGTAGATTCCTCACACCGGGTAAGTCTAGCTGAGTATTAGTATACTCAGCCTTGCTTGTGGCATAATTTTTTGTAGGTACGCTTCCGGATATGGTTGATGGTGTGACTTGGCCTACCACCCTGCCACCGGGTTGGACGGTCGAGTGGGATGCTGCTCCGGCAGGAGAGGAGCACGAGGAGTAGTGGGCTAGGCCTTGCCCTTTTCCTCGCTATCGACGACATTGATTATCCGCTGCATCTTATTTTATGAACTCTTATCAGCAACGTGAAAAACTCCAATTTATGTAATAATTCAGTACTTTAATTTGAGGTTTCCCGTTTTACTGTATTGCTTTTGTGACTCACCTTCGAGTGAGTATGTGGTATTTGATCCTGGTTAAGTGGCTTTATCAGACTAGATCTGAGGGACTGACGGGTTATTCCGATTTAAGTGTGTTGCAGCCCTTGAGTTGTGACTTAGTCACTTAAGCTGGAATAATTCAGGTGGTTCTGCCACACTAGGCATACGCCTACGCATGATGAAAGGTGACGGTAAGGGGATGGCGGAAGACAAAGCTGTACTGAAGACATACCTAAGCCACACCATGAGCTGATTCAATAGAACCCACTAAACACCGCCGCGTCTAAATCAGAGTAGCCACAGGAACCCATCGGAAGGTGGACGGGACACGACGCCATACTAGAGGTATGACAACGCACACCTTAGCATATGACTCCATAGGGGCTACGAGGCCTAGAAGCACGACACAACAGACGACCATATTGGCTACAAGCCCTAGAAGCAGGAGGCCGAACTCAACCTAGTAGAATACTAGTTCGTATTGTAACATCTACCCTTGGGCTATAAAAGGGCAAGACAACCCCCATCCAAACATCATCTCATATCCTCCTAGCTTCACACAAGCACCCAACTGTAACACGCTCTAAGCAATACTACTGTCAGCACTACACTAGACTAGGGCTCCAGCCTGAACCAGTATAACCAACTCATCTCAGATCCACCCTTGAGCCCCCTGTAGCTCACCATTCGGAGTGAGTCTACGCTAACACCCATGTCGAACACAAATCTTATTGTCCCCCGGTTCTGGAAACCACGACAGTTGGCACGTAAGGTAGGGAGCGATACGCTCAGCCATGCCCCTTACCAATGGCATTCCGTTCGTCCACCGACGAACTCGACTGAGGAAGATTCGTCAACGTATGGTGAAAGACGGAAAAACAACATCTTAAGATGCTCGTCATTGACCTCAAGCAGCGTCGCAACAGTCGCGCTGACGCCATCAAGAAGATGGCACCGGGAGCCTTAAGCACTTTGCTTGAGGTCACCACCATAGGCTCTCCCCAGGCTTCGCCATGCCTGGGGTCGCAGGTGGTGACCCCTAGCAGAACACGATGGTATTCAAGGTGGTCATTGCCATACGACATCCAATGAGCAAGGCCACCGTCGGCTATCGGCCGCTATGCTCCATAACAGGTGGAGTCACCTCCCCCGCTTGTGGGGAGTCACATCTACCCACCAATGGGTTTTGGGAAGTCATAATGAGGCTACACATTCATCAACATGACCTCCTTGGAATCCATTGGTGAGGCCCCATGGGCCAGGAATGGGGCGCTGACCTATATCCTGGTCCCCCGACGCGTGCGGTGGCCACGGCCTTCCGCCGCACAAACGCACGTCATGCTCAGTCTCCACCGTCGCATACACTTGAGGGGGTTGAGTCCCAAATCCCTCGGTATGCTGGTGGAGACTAGCAAGCAAGCCATTAGTGGGTTGCGCCTTCGGTAGCCTCATCACGCATGAGGTGGCCAGCCGCAGCGAGGAGGGCCCATGGAAGCTCTCCATGCAAGACAGTGTTCCCTAGACCCAACGCGTCAGCCACAAACTCCATGGCATTCGGCATAACAACCAATAGCCTCAACCAGGCACTGCTTACCCCTCAAAGTCAGATGCGTGGTGGAGCTCAGACGATTTAGGCCGTTCTCGAACCTTACATTCGGAAGGTAGCATGAGAACTAACTCTTCCCACATAACGGGGTTACATTTGACCAAGTCCCAGTCTGATAAGGTCAGTCCATGTAAACCTGGTTTCTGGTGCCATACAAGGCCAGCTTGGTCAGAGCCGCCCTTATGAACATGGTCTTGGTTGAAACATGTACCCCTTTGCAAAGGAAGAGTTAGTTCTCATCCATCGATTTCTTTTCCGGCTTACATAAATTTGATTCTTTGTACCCCTTTCGGGGATGCAAACTTCTATTGTGCTCAGAAAAACCGAATAATAGTGCCTATTATTGCATCTGGGTTGAAACATCATTTGACAGTGAATGAGGATCAGATCAACCGAATGTTTAGTCCAAGAAAAAGGCCACATTCTCAGGGATGGTCTCGAGACATGTAGCTGCTTAGCTTGGTCTAGCACCCTAAGCCAACACACTCCACCACCCTAGAATAGCTGACCGAGTACCTCAGAATGAATACTTAGAGGTCTGGACCTCATCCAAACTCTAGAGATGCTCCAAACTAGGATCGACTACAATAAGCACTATTATTAAAGGATCAATGGATTAACTATAGCCGCACTCGAGCAGGATCCAATTTCTAAATACGTTTATGAAACATCGATTATGTTTCCACTTCGTCACCTGGTTTTGGGATCGTCCCTTATAACCGGTAAGGCCCAGGCCGCGAAGGGCTAGGTCTGAGGGGAGAGGAACGCATTCTCAGTGGTGGTCCGGAGCCGAGTAACCACTTAGCTTGGTCCAGCACCCAAAGCTCGCACACTCCATCATACTAGGATGACTATTCCAGAACCTAGAGCTGGCCCCTAAAGGCTTAGGCCTTTTCCTAACCAAGGGACAGGTCCTAAGACCCTGCTCGGTGAGGTTCAGGAAAAAATCCAAAAGATTGAAACCGTTAGGAACGACGACTCGCAGATACACTGTTGAGCACCATAACGAGGCCATGTGGAGGGGTGCCTTTTTTGCAGATCGCAAGGCAAGGAGGCGGAAAGGAGTCGTCACAAGGAAGAGCGGTGCCGACCGCTACTCCCCTTACCAGGCGAAGCCCAGCGCTGCCGCGTATACTACGACACATAGCGTGGACCACCGGGGAAACCCGGTCTCGACCTCCGGAGTACAATGTGCCTCAGCATTAGCCACGGACAAGATGTATACATGCCCACTTCAGTGACGGGCGCTATGACCAAAGTACATGGGCCCTCACACGTTACCGAAGCGGGACCATTGACTCCCTACACCATGTGGGCTGCTGCCATCATGGTTGGTATATTGAGAGTCTAGGGCTTCCAATAGTTACAGGAAGCCACAGTCGCCCTCTGGTCTGCGTCCAACAACTAGGTGCATGCTGTCGGGCGCATCCCGCTGCCATGCACTAGGTCAAACCTCAACATGCACGTAAATCAACCTCCGAATAAACACCGAATCCCCGCGTGCGATGCAAGCCATAAATTGTGGTTCTGTTTTTTTGTGCAAATAGCGTAAATAGTTCATAGGGATAGCATAAAAACCTTGCCCAGACACTGGACCACGTCCACACGCGCAGGCACATGCGTGCAGATCCTATTTTTATGGTAGATCCGATAATTATGACAGATCGTGGGAGTTTCCATTGCATGTGCGCAAATTTTGGATAAAATTTTCATTTCCACTGCATACTCACAAAAAATGGATGGTTTCATAAATATAGGATCGCTCCAATAGACATGCAGCTAGGCTCATTAGAATCAGTTTATGATATATACTGATAGTAATTATGCTACACGGTGTAGGTATTTGTGCAATTTGGTACACTGCGTAAAAATCTGTTTCCTGCTACATGCGCACAAATTTAGGTTGGCAGTAATGTGCGATAAAATGAAATGGATTGGCATGCATGAAAACAAAAATTATTATTTCAATGCTTTATTTTCTCCATAAATATAGGATCTCTCAAACATGCAGTTAGTTTCATTAGAACAAGTTTATGATATATACTGATACTAATTATGCAATATGATATATGCGTAAAAATCTGGCATGCGGTTCACTGGTGGATGCATGTCCATGTTCGAGCATAAAAACCTTCGGTTTTGAGCATAAACACATGCGGTTATGAGTGTAAATACTGATCCAACATTCATGCGGTTCCTATTTTTAAGCATACCTGTAAATACTTATGGTTCATTTTTTATACAGATCCAAAACTTATGGCAAGTCGTGGGAGTTTTCATTACATGCGCACAAATTTTGAATGTCATTTTCGTACCCACAGCATACACGCAAAAAATTGAATGGCTGATATCGCGCAAAGCATTAATCGTTATAGAAAGTTACATAAATACCTACATCGTACATCAGAATTAATGAAAAACAATCCTAGTATAGGCTCAACCAAAAATCACATGCATAAACAAAGGATTGGATGAGGTCGTTGTCGAAGGACGCCGCCAAGACCACCGGATCGGAGGCGTTGGTCACCGAAGGATGCCCGAACCGTCGTACAGATCGCCAACCCTCGCTGCCTGTGCCTCGCGCGATCAACGGAGCCACCGCGCAACAGTGGCCACCGCTGCTAGAGATGGCCGCGACTCGCACAACCGTCGGAGGGGGGCCATCACTACTATGCGCGCGTGGGGAGCCGCCGCTTGCTCCTCCCCGGGCCACGATTGGCGCTCGCTCCTCTGTGGCCACCATCACCGCTGCACGTGCCTCTTGGGTCGTCACCACCGCTCGCGCCTCAAGTAACCGCCGCCGATGAGTGAGGGGCCGCACGTGACTCGCTCGCACCTCCCTGGGCCACAGCCAACGCCCACTCCTCCTGGGCGCCTGCACCTTTCGGGCTGTCGTTGCCGCTCGTGCCTCGAGGAACCGCTACCATCGCTCATGCGTTAGGATGGTGGCATCAAAAAAATGAACCCTAATGGTTAGGGACTCCTTTTATAGACATCGAGACCTGGTTGGGTTGGACCGCAAGCCTAGTGTCTGGCCTAGGCTTCCTCTAGTTATTGGAAGCCTAGTGTTTTAGATATATAAACTATATATATATATATGTAAGCAAATGTTTCAAATATGAAATTCTTTCACCCAAAGATATGTGTTTTAAGAAAATAATTTCTAGTGTATAAAATCCTTTAGAGAGTACTTATACCAATAAAATTCAACAAAGAAATAACTAAATCCATATAGTAATGCTTTTATTTAATTCTTATGAAGAACCATTTATTTTAGGAGATGTAACTTCAAAGTTAACTGTTGGTCCTTGTTCTCAAATGCTATACATTAAGAACAAAGCAACATAATTGTTAATGATTAAAAACCTTCATCCTTCGATACATTATCTCCTTTTTGGGTATAAAGATCTTCAAACGAAGGTGATGAAGGACATACCTTCATCATCTCAGTAAACAAATATAAATGAAGGTATATAAAATACAAGAGAACATAAATAATGATGATATATCAACAAATTACTTATATTCTCATTTTATAAACATGGATAGATATTCACAATATTTATATTACATTGATACCTTCGACTTGCCAGAAGGTGAAAATGCGAGGACGACGCAAGAGCGATTACAGTTCAACGTGAATAATACGGTGTTACTGTTCATCTATTTATAGTCACGGGACGTAGCCCGGACAAAATTACATTCATATCCTTGACATTTACTGCTAATCATAAGGCGAGCTATCAAGGGCTGAGTAGTCTTTTCCCTTTTAGGTCGGTTTCATCTTCCACCTTAAGCCAAATCTCCTTCAGCCACAACTTCGGCGTTCGTTCATCCTACCTTTGGGCTGTATCTCCATATCATGTATACCTTGGTCTTAAAGCCAAAGCTTCCTGTAACAGTTTATGTTACACTAAAAATCATATTAGTCATATTTTTGAGGACCTTCGGAAGAGGAAGGCCGCTAACAGTAGCCCCTCGCAGTATTAATTTGTTTCTATATTAACAAATTCAGACTGCGACGTGAACGAAGGCCTTTATCTGAAGGTCCAAAAAGACACCTTCCCTTCGCTAGAATAGCGAAAGACACTGACTTATAGGGCCCACCAAGCTGTGGTGTGCTGGGCATATAAATAGGGACTCACATTGATAGAGTTTGATGCGCCATTTTAACTGCTTGCGCTATTTTTGCCATTCTAAATTTTCTTGCTCTGCCAAATTTTGATTAATTTGTGAGCTTCGGCATTTGCACAAGCGCCGACTAAATGGCTGAAGAGAAGAAAGTTGTTGACTCTGCATTAGCTAGGTTTTATGAGGCTATGGAGAAGACAAACATAGACAAAATAACCAATGAATTGCTGGCTGGGTTATCTGAGGATTTCGGCGATAGCGAAAGTTTTGATTTGGAAAGTGGAAACGAAGATGTCGAAGATCGGCCCTGGCGGTTGAGTCATACCATCAAGCAAAGTCAGATTGATGCTATGAAAGGGAGATATTTCTGCGATATTTCCATTGTGAGGGCTGGAGGAGATAGCGCCGCCCCTGCTCCCGAAGTAGACGAAGTTGTTGTTTACAGGAGCTTCATGAAGGCAGGGCTTCAGTTTCCCTTGAGTAAATTTTTAGTTGAAGTTCTGAAGTGTGGCGGAACCGCCCGAATTATTCCAGCTTAAGTGCCTAAGTCACGCCTCAGGGGCCATAACACACTTAAATCGGAATAACCCGTCAGTCCCTCAAATCTAATCTGATAAAGCCACTTGTTGGGGGCTTGTTCTCAAATGCTATGAATTAAGAACAAGGCAACATAAAATGTTAAATGTTAATGCCCTTCGTCCGCTGAAGCATTATTTCCTTGCGGATTTAATGAACTCCGGACGAAGGTTAAAAACAGCACAATTACGAAGATTGAACCTTCGTAATTGAACTTTCAGAGATTATATAAAACAATGCGAGATATGAAACATTAAAGACAATTAAATTATAAATGAACAACATCATTTTCCTATTAAATAAACTTGATGTATTCAAATATTAAATACATTTATACCTTTGCCTTGGCAAAGAATGATTCCGAGTGATGCGATTGCAATTACAGGAATGCGTGAACAGTAAAGGAATACTGTTCACTATTTATAGACACGGGACACAGCCTGTGAGGAATTACAATTATACCCCTCATAAGGGATTACAACAGCGACTCAAACATTTATGGACTAAAAGGTCATTCTACTTTTATGTCGGTTTGTAACTCCGAAGCTTCATGAGGAGGAACCTTCGATCATCACATGCGGACAGCATCAGCCGAAGCTGTTCCTTCCTACCAGACCTTCGGCGACGAAGCATAGTCCCAACAGTAGCCCCTTCGCGGTGCTAGATCGTTTTTCGTAACGAGCTTGATCCGTGAAAAAGGTATCTTAGGCTTCGGGAAGCCGAAGGTCCAAAAAACACCTTCCCTGAGCTCGTTGTCGAGAAACGATTCAGTTTCCGAGCGCGTAACGGTCCCACCTTGCAGAGTTACTGTTTGGTCTCTGTGGTCCACCGCGCAGCGGGTGCAAGCAGCTGTTCGCCTGGTGCAAAAAACCTGGCGATTCACCTTCTTACCTGCATCACTATATAAACAGACGGGTAGGTGTGAAGTTACCACAGCATTCATTGCTATTTGCACTGTTTTGCTGCCAAAATTTTTAACCATAGCCGAAGCTTGACTCTCGAAACCAAACGAAGCTCCTGCTTGAAGCCTACTTCGTCAGAAGAAAAAGAAACTTTGGAAGAAAGGTATTTAATTCCAAAAAATCCAGAATTAAATGGCTAGAGTGCGTTCTACCGCTAGGGTTGAGCGTGAGGGAGGCGAAGCTGAAGGATCGGAGACTGTTCCCATCTCCAAAGCGATGCAACGATCCGGACTGGTAATCCCGGAAGAAATCCCCACTGCTGAAACAGAACAGGCAACTGCCGAAGCGGAAGAAAGATACATTGAGGAAACTGATTCCGAAGATGATTATCATATTGCCATGCCAAGTAAGCCCAGCCACTTGGACTTCGAAAAGTCGACTGTCTCTAAGGCTGATCTCTCCAAGATGGTGAAGTCGGGTTATTTCAGTGAGAGTCAGAAGAAGCTACTTCGCTTCGGGGGGGGGAAGAAACTACCCCGAAGCCGGAGAAGGATGAAATAGTCATTTTCAAGAGCTTTCTAAAGGCTGGGTTGAGATTCCCCCTCCATGGGATTATTGCAGATGTATTGAAGAAGTTTGGGATCTACTTTCATCAGCTGACTCCTAACGCTATCGTTAGGCTTAGTGTTTATATCTGGGCCCTCCGAAGCCAAGCGGTGGAGCCGTTTGCCGACAGCTTTTGTCGAGTTCATGAGCTGCACTACCAGACGAAAGCTAGAAAAGATGGATTGCATGATAACTTTGGTTGCTATAATTTTGCTTATCGGAAAACCACAAAGTTTTCTGTAATCAGCTACCGAAGCAAATGGCCGGCAGGCTGGAAGTCGGAATGGTTTTATGTGAAAGTTGACGAAGACAAAGAAAAGCTGGTACAAAGCCCTCTTGAATTGATCTTCGGAGAAACAAGACCGCGATGCCAAATGTCATTAGAAGGTCCCACCTAGGCTGCACTGGCTGAGTTTAAAATTATTTCAGAGCATATTGGCACAAGAGACCTGGTTCAAGAGTTCTTGGCCTTCAGGGTTTTTCCTACTTTAAAAGAATGGGAAATGCCGAAGCTAGAGGGGGAGAAGAAAGAAGGGGAACTTGTACGGTTACCTTACTATTACAAGTTTAAGAAATACTTTAAAACACCTTGCCAAGAGTGGCTGGACACAATTGAAATAATGTGCAATGAAATACTCGGTAAATACTCCAAAAAAAAAGATCAGTTGATGACTGCGGCCTTCGGTACCCGTCCGAAGCGAAGACTGAATCGAGTGCTGGACGCCTTGGGTTTTGAATACCCTGATTACGAACAACTGAATAAAGGTGTCGAAGGCCGGAAAAGGAAAAGGGTAGCCAAAGCTTTAGATGAAGATGAGAAAGAACAACCAAAAGAGAAGAAAATTCCGAAGAAGAGAAAAGTATCATCTCCGAAGCGAAAAGTATCCGACGAAAAAGAGACTCCCGCATCACGCTCTGCCACTGACGTGGAAGAGATTTTGAAGGTAATGACTGAATCCCTGCCTGCGAAGCTAAGTCCATTAGGGCCTCAACTGACGAAGTTTTTTCAGAAGGAAAAGGAGCCCGAGAAAACGAAGGAAACAACTAAAACAAAGAGACAAAGAATCATCGCAGTGACAGAAGTCATTGACAAGACACCACCGAGAGCCTCAGCTCGGAAGATACCAGCGGCTGAGGAAATAACAAATATTGAAGTCGCACCTTCAGAGATCGCGGCTACCGAAGCTACCTCAACCGAAGATTTGAACTTGGAAGCCACAATCGAACATATCGACAAAATGCTGCTAAACATGGCCACAGAAGAAGCTACGACCGCCGCCGAGGAGACCATGGCCGCAGTGTCTGGGAAAGAAAAGGAAATCTCCGACGAAACTTCAGAGGACGAAGCCTTCATGTTTCAAAATTTAGTTGGACAAGAACTGTCAAAAACTGAAATAGAAGAGCTTAAAGAATATGCCAAATCTTGCGGAAATAAACCAGGAGCACTCCTCTTCGGGGGTATTGACGATGAAAAATTAGACTGTATCCGAGATCAAACTGGAGCTAAGGTTATCGGTACTCTATCAAAGAGTATCGGTTTTCCGAAGCTGGAAACGGATATTAGCCGCTACCGACGACAACATATCGTTGGTAGTTTATTTTATTCCAATTTCAAGGTGAACTACTTTTCCCTTGTATTTTATTGTTTTTAATAACGAAGACATTTCTAACGAAGGTTGTTTATGTGCATAGTATGCTGTTGAGTAAGGCTTTGAAAATGCAGCAGGATCTGGAAGACAAAAAACACGAGGTTATAATTGAAAATCTAGAGAGCAAATTAAAAGAGCAATCAGCTACTATTGAAAAGAAAAACTTCGAGCTTCAGACAACTGAAGGCTTATTGGCAGAAGCCGAAACTAAAATAGCAGAATTGAATACGAAGCTTCTCTGCCAATCTGAACAGTTTGAACAAGAAAAGCAAGAACTTAATGCGAAACTTGAAGCCGAAGTCCAACAAAATTCAGATTTGAAAAAATTACTGGCAAGCCTTCAAGACAAATGTTTGGAGTTTAGTAATAAATGTATTCAACGACTGAGAAAAATCTTCCACTCAGTCGGGGCTAGCAGTGGGAAGTTCACCCCGTCAACTGAAGATTTACCAAAGACCTTCGAACATATTGAGGGTGAAATTGATGAGCTTGACGAAGTTATAGCCGGGCACGGTGACTTCTGTGCCTGGGTAGCTTCTCGGGGCACTGCTGCAGCTTTCCTGAAAGCTGGCTGCGACCATGGAAAAATTGTTAATAGGCCCAATTTTACTCTATCACCATCAATTTTAGATGATATTCCTGACCTCGCCCGAAGCATTTCTAATAGATTTGTGAAGATGATATGGACAAAAGGCGGGCGAGAAAAGGCTGGAGACGAAGCTCGAAGTCATCTTGAACCAGTAAGAAATCATACCTTGTGCTTACCTTTTCCTTCAAACTTGGTTTTGACTCTCAACAACTTAATTCATGGGATGACGAAGCCGAGACCGATGCTTAGAGTACGACGCCAAAGCTGAGGCCCCATGAAGATCAGTAGGAGTAGACTGTAGAAAAACTCAAGAAACTTTTGAAATAACTTTTGTAAATATGGCTAAACAGTTCTTAATGAGTTTTGTTCATACCTTGTGATATGCTCTTACCCTTCCATTAATGTATGAGGTGCTTTGATGTGGACGAAATTATCTTTTTGAGACGAAGGCGAAAAAACACCTTCCCTTCTTTTCGTACACAGTGAAGCATAAAAAACAGCTTTTTCTTTTTGCCGAAGCTCTTCTTTTCGTACACAACGAAGTACAAAAAACAATTTTTCCTTTTTTGCCGAAGCAACCACTTATGTTATGACGATGGTTATCCTACATATGCCTGGATGAATGTTTATGAATGCAAATGTTATGATGTAATGTGGTGTGCAAATGAATGTCCAAACACACATCCGAAGCCATAATCACAACCGTTATTTCCTTAGAAACAATCACATATCAGCGCTGACTTTTCGCTGTAAGCCTCCCTTAGGAGCTTCTTCGCCTTTTACTTCAGCGGAATCAGCGTTGACTTTTCGCTGTAAGCCTCCCTTAGGAGCTTCTTCGCCTTTTACTTTCGGCGGAATCAGCGTTGACTTTTCGCTGTAAGCTCTGCATTCCCTTTGGAACGACTTTGGAGCAGAAAACTTACACTGCGCTCCCTTTGGAGCGACTTCTTTAGTAGCTTCGTCGTGCTCCGCATCCCCTTAGGGACGGCTTTCGAGCTTCTTCCCTGTTTCTTTTCGGCACTCGATGGTGCGTTCTCAGTTTTTACATTTACATCTTTGGGGGATTTTGCTCTTATAGAGCTAAAAAAGGAAATTACATGTGATGGCCCCATTAAAAACCTTTCTCCCCCTTCAGAAAGGAAAAGGGTGCCATGAAAGAAAAATAAAAAATATAAAAAATTACATCGAGTTATACATAATATCGCCGAAGCTCATCCGCATTCCAAGATCTAGGAATGTTGTTGCCGTCCATATCCTTCAATCTGTATGAACCGGGTCTTGACGAAGATACTACCAAAAAAGGTCCCTCCCATTTCAACTGCAACTTGCCCACTGTATCTGGGTTAGCCACTCTCCGAAGCACCAAATGTCCTGGCTCAATATTCTTTAACCGAACCTTTCTATCACGCCATTTGATTGTTTCGGCTTGATATTTATTGATGTTCTCCACAGCTTGAAGCCTGATCCCTTCTATAGCATCTTTTTCCACAGAATGATCAGCTTCAGAATCTGATTCTGCCGAAGCTACTACTCTTATTGATCCAGTTTTAGCTTCCTCCGGAGTTATTGCTTCGTCACCAAACAATAATTTGAATGGAGTAAAGCCCGTTGACCTTGATGTTGTTGTGTTGTGGCTCCATACCACTTTGATTAATTGGTCTGGCCACTTTCCCCTGGGTTGATTGAAGATTAACTTCATTATTCCTGTCATTATGATGCCATTGGCTCTTTCAACAAGTCCATTTGACTCCGGATGCCTGACTGATGCAAAATGGATCTTCGTGCCAATTTGATCACAGAATTCTCTGAAAGCTTCAGAGTCGAACTATGTTCCATTATCTACAGTGATGGCCTTTGGTACTCCGAAACGACAAACAATATTCTGCCAGAAAAACTTTTGAATGGTGGCCGAAGTTATTGTGGCTAAAGGCTTTGCCTCAATCCATTTAGAAAAATATTCCACAGCCACTACAACATATCTTAAGTTCCCTTGGGCCGGTGGTAACGGACCTAACAAGTCAAGACCCCACCTTTGCAATGGCCAGATGGGTAGTATAGCTGAGTTAAAGACAAAGGTTGTTTTGATCTCTTGCACATTTCTGACAACCTTCGCACTTTTGAACTAATTCCGCTGCATCCGAAGCTGCCTTCGGCCAATAAAACCCTTGACGGAAAACTTTTCCAAGTAACGGCCTAGATCCAATGTGAGATCCACACAGGCCTGCATGTATTTCTTTCATCAATTCTATGCCTTCAGCTCTAGATAAACACTTGAGTAATGGAGCACAAACTCCATGCTTGTACAACTCCCCTTCTATCATGACATATGGACGAGCTCTTGCCTCTATCCTCCTGTTATAAGTTTCGTCATCTGAAAGGAAGTTACCCTGAAGGTAAGAGATGATCTCAGTTCTCCAGTCTTCACTATAAACAGGAGATATGTTGAGGACTGCTCTTTCAAGAAGTTCCACTGAAGGTGCCTTTATTGTTTCGAAGAACACATCCGAAGGTAAGGGCAGCCCCTGTGCTGCAGACTTAGCTAGCAAATTAGCATGCTCATTTTGTCCTCAAGGGATATTTTTGACAGAAAATCCTTCGAAGGAAGCTTCAATCCTTCGGACCGTGTCTAGATATTTTTCAAGCTTCGGATCTTTAGCCTTACAACTCTTGTCGATATGACCCGAAACAACCTGGGAATCAGTTTTAAGAATGGCCCTTCTGATTCCCATTGCTTTTAACTTCCGAAGGCCCAAAAGCAGGGCTTCGTACTCAGTAATATTGTTTGTACAACTAAAATCGAGTCTTGCCGCATAACAAGTTTTAACTTTGGATGGTGAGACCAACACAGCGGCTGCTCCTGCTCCGAAGGTTCCCCAAGACCCATCACAAAACACTGTCCATACTTCGGCATCTTTATTTGTTTCTTCATCCTGAGCCCCTGGCGTCCAGTCAGCAATGAAATCTGCTAACGCTTGAGACTGGATCGAAGATCTATGCACATAATCAATGCAAAATTCATTGAGCTCTGCAGCCCATTTTCCAATCCGTCCAGTAGCCTCTCTATTTCTCATAATATCCTTCAGCGGTTGCGAAGAAGGAACAACAATATTGTATGCTTGAAAGTAATGCCGAAGCTTCCTGGATGCCATCAAAACAGCATATAACACCTTCTCCAATTCTGTATAGTTTTTCTTCGATAAGCTAAGAACCTCAGATACAAAATATACTGGGACCTGCTTTTTGACTTGGCCATCAAGCTTCTCCTTGACAAGTGCTGCACTTACCGCTGAGTGCGAAGCTGCCACATATAATAACAAAGGAGCCCCTGGTGTTGGTGGAGTTAATGTTGTTAAATCTATCAAATATTGCTTCAGTTCCTCGAAGGCTTTTTGTTGGCTTGGTCCCCATTGAAAGACTTCGGCTGATTTCAGCACCTCGAAGAATGGTAAATTTCTCTCTGCTGATCTGGATATGAATCTATTGAGAGATGCTAGCCTCCCCATTAATCTTTGGGCCCCCTTTTTTGTATTTGGTGGCTCCATTCAAAGTATAGCTTCAATTTTACTTGGATTAGCTTCAATTCCCTTTGTTGAAACCAAACATCCAAGAAATTTCCCCTTCTTTACTCCAAAGACACATTTTTCTGGATTCAGCTTCAGACCAGCTTGTCTAAAACTGGCGAAGGTCTCCTGCAAATCAGCAATGTGATTTTCTTGTTTCGTGCTTTTTACAATGATATCATCAACATAAGTTAGCACATTTCTGCCTATCTGAGACTGAAGAACCTTCGCAGTCATTCGGCTAAAACTTCCTCCAGCGTTCTTGAGCCCCTCGGGCATCCGAAGGTAACAATATGTTCCACTGGGGGTTATGAAACTGGTCTTCGGCTCATCCTCCTTCTTCATCCAAATTTGATGATAGCCTGAATAACAATCTAGAAGACTCATAAGCTCTGACGAAGCTGCTGCATCAACTAAGGAGTCTATCCTTGGCAATGGGAATTCGTCCTTCGGACAGGCCTTGTTGAGATCCGTAAAGTCGATACACATTCGCCATTTGCCATTGGCCTTTTTTACCATAACAGTGTTAGCTAGCCACTATGGGTACTTTACTTCTCTGATAACTCCTGCACTGAGGAGTCTTTTGACTTTGTTCTGAGCTCCTTTGGCCTTGTCTTCAGACATTTTCCGAAGCCTCTGCTTTCTGGGTCTGAAGGATGGGTCAACATTGAGCGAGTGTTCAATAACATCCCTGTTAACTCCGCAAAGATCATTGGCTGACCATGCAAAAACATCTTTGTTGTTGAACAAAAACCTTATCAAGGTTTTCTCCTGTTCTTCGGATAATTGGGAGCCCAACAACACCTTCTGCTCTGCTATGTCCTCACATAAGAGCATGGGCTTCGGCTGATCTGCCGAAGCTGCTTTCTCCCTTCTGAATTTGTACTGTTCACAAGCTTCAGCTCCATCTATATTATGGATTGCTTTTGAGTCAGTCCAGTTTCCTTCGGCCCTTCTGGCAGCTTCCTGACTTCCATGAATAGCAATGGGTCCTTGATCCGAAGGTATCTTCATGCAAAGGTAAGCAGGATGAAGAATTGCTTCGAAAGCATTGAGGGTGCCACGACCAATAATTGCATTGTTAGGATATTCCATGTCAACAATGTCAAACACAACTTGCTCAGTTCTGGTGTGTAGCATGGTGATTTTGCCCAGTGCTACAATCTGTCTTCCTCCGAAGCCACAGAGAGGGTGCGTAGCATCATGAATCTTATCTTCTGGCTCTTGCATTTGTCTGAAGGCCTTAGCAAATATAATATCAGCTGCACTGCCTGTATCAACCAAAACATTGTGGACCAGAAACCCTTTGATAACACAAGAAATAACCATAGCATCGTTATGAGGAAAATCCTTGAGCTGAAGGTCCTCTTGGGAGAAGGTGATTGGAATGTGGGACCATCTTGACTTGATGAAGGGTCCCTGCACTCCAACATGTTGTACCCTTCTCTGCGCCTCTTTCTTCTGCTTTTTGTTAGCTGGTTCGGAGCACGAACCACCTGTTATCGGGAGCACCAGCTTCGGGGCCGAAGCAGCTCCAACTTGATCGTTAATCGAAGCCATCAGCTCAAAAAGTGGAAGTGAGTTGACCGGAGGTGGGCGCCAATGTTGGGGGCTTGTTCTCAAATGCTATGAATTAAGAACAAGGCAACATAAAATGTTAAATGTTAATGCCCTTCGTCCGCTGAAGCATTATTTCCTTGCGGATTTAATGAACTCCGGACGAAGGTTAAAAACAGCACAATTACGAAGATTGAACCTTCGTAATTGAACTTTCAGAGATTATATAAAACAATGCGAGATATGAAACATTAAAGACAATTAAATTATAAATGAACAACATCATTTTCCTATTAAATAAACATGATGTATTCAAATATTAAATACATTTATACCTTTGCCTTGGCAAAGAATGATTCCGAGTGATGCGATTGCAATTACAGGAATGCGTGAACAGTAAAGGAATATTGTTCACTATTTATAGACACGGGACACAGCCTGTGAGGAATTATAATTATACCCCTCATAAGGGATTACAACAGCGACTCAAACATTTATGGACTAAAAGGTCATTCTACTTTTATGTCGGTTTGTAACTCCGAAGCTTCATGAGGAGGAACCTTCGATCATCACATGCGGACAGCTTCAGCCGAAGCTGTTCCTTCCTACCAGACCTTCAGCGACGAAGCATAGTCCCAACACCACTTAACCAGGATCAAATTCCACAATCTCACTCGAAGGCGAGTCACAGAAGAATTACAATAAAGCAGGAAACCTCAATTTAAGTACTGAAGTTATTATATGAATCGGAGTTTTTCAAGTAGCGAATAAAGTTCTCAAAATAAAATGAAGCGGATAATCGACATCGTCTGTAGCGAGGAAATGGGCAAGGCCTAGCCCACTACTCCTCGTGCTCCTCTCCTGCCGGAGCAGCATCCCACTCGACCGTCCAACCCGGTGGCAGGGTCGTAGGCCAAGTCACACCATCAACCATATCCTGCAGCGTACCTGCAAAATTATGCCACAAGCAAGGCTGAGTATACTAATACTCAGCTAGACTTACCCGGTGTGAGGAATCTACTCCTCTACCTCTAGACCACGCAGCTGTTTGGCTGAGGGGTTTGGTTTGCCAAAAGCACTAGTTGTTTCTAAAATCAAGTTTTAGCTTTTCCATTTTTAGCCTCATTAGCTTTACTAAGTTTACTTCTTCTAAGCATACATGGTAACAAGCATTTAGTGCAATCAACAAATTGTCTCATGTATCCTCATTTCACTTCTTACTCAATGTAGTACAAGGGGTCAAGCAGTCTCATTAGCTGCGAGAAGCAGACGATTCGAATCGAGTTTTATCCTTGCAAGGTAAACCTAAACACACGACATGTCAGGGTACTCCGACCCCACACATGTCAACCGTCCCCATCGATTCCCCGTTCGCGTCCAGGCCTCACTGCCTTGGCATACAATGCTCCACTGACCCCGGCTGCCGCCGTGCAATGACCGCACTTGTACCCACCATAGCTAGCATGGGAGACCCAGTCTCAGGTCGCGTGAGGGATAAAGTCCATGCCCGGCTTCACTCAGGTACTAGGTTTACCGGTTACCATATTTCCCGGCATGTGCTTAGTACATTCAAAAGCTTGACTCAGGTATCCACACATCAATCCTTAGTTCCTTTTTTTTCCCGTCTCATGGACAAGGCATCCTCCCTGGATCCAAGTCCATGGACTAACATAGATCCCATTATCAAGATGAATACAATCAATTCCTGACCTCGCGCGAGTGCTAGAAAAATCACTCGACTTCTACCAAGATCCTGATTAGCATAGCAGCTACTCGACCTAGCATACTAGTATTCATCTCAAAAAGGTATCCTAAGTTCATGCAACTAGAGGTTTCACGCAACTCCTACACTTAAGTGCACATTACAATCCTACAAGCATTAAGTGTAGTAAAGTAGCATATAATGAAACGGTTATGCATAAAAATCGAGGCTTGCATTCAATAGCTGGGGCTGCGAGGAGATCCTCGATAGCAGCCTCGGAAGCTTGCTCTTGGTCCTCCTCTTGGACAGTTCCTTGCTCGGGGATGAGCACGTACACTCCGTCAGCGAGATTACAATCTAATGAATGCAATGAGTAATATACATGCATGATATGATATGTGCTTTAGTAATTAAACTTTGATGGTGAATGATCTACTTAAATTAGATAGAGTAAAATCTTGTTTACACAAGATTTTTGGTGGTATACTTCGTAATTTGGATCACACTCAGTTAAACTAAGTGGTAAGTTCATGTTGGTGTTCCACTGAATTCTTTTTAAAGTCTTAGTGAGAATTGTCAAGAATTCAAGTTGGACTTGTTGGGGCGAGGTTTATCTTTCCTTTCTTTTCTTTGATTTCCTTTATGTTTTTAGAGTGGGTTTGAACTACAAGTTATCTTAATAAATTTCCAAAAGTTCTGTAAAAATTACAGTGGCTTATTATTGGTGTATAGTTCTCTGTCTCAAAATTTGGGGTTCAAAAAGTGAATAGTTTTCTCTGGACAAAATTACCAAATTTTAGGGCAGAACGGGTGATTTGAACTACAACTACCTTTTAATAGTGGGAAGT
Organism: Zea mays; assembly: GCF_902167145.1. Taxonomy (NCBI): domain Eukaryota; kingdom Viridiplantae; phylum Streptophyta; class Magnoliopsida; order Poales; family Poaceae; genus Zea; species Zea mays. The sequence goes on along the minus strand of NC_050099.1, from coordinate 104,450,104 downwards.
TTTCTAATACTTATTTTTGCTGGCATTTAGATGTTATAACATGACTTGGCAAAATTTTCTAGCCATTAATACTTACCAGTTATTTTATTATGTTTTCCCAAGTTTCTAGCCAAAGGGGTGCTTTCTACTACCAATATATTTGAAAAATATCAAACAACAGATTTTTGATTTTACTAGCTTCTATTTTGCGCAAGAGCAATCATTCTGAAGTTTGGCATCCTTTTGCTTAAAGGAAGGGGTGGTAGGAATTATTCGGATTAAATGGCCTTTTTTATGAAGTATTGGTAATAGTCATTATTGTGCATCTTTTAAATGGGTTTGCATTTTTCTCTGGTGGCCTATCTCATTAGTGATCTGGCAAAATTTTATTTGCCCATTATTGCATTATTTGAGTTACTAATGATTTATTCAAAATATGACTCATTATCATGTTCTATTTATCTACCCTACTTAAAATGATGGGCTGGGGTGTTTATTATTTTTGCAGTGGGGTTTTGGTGATCACAAGTTCATTGAATTTTTATTAATAACTTTGGGTCTGGTTTTATAATTCTAATAATTATTTTCTAGTTGGAATAATGCTAAATAAAACATTTCACTTTGAATCTGTTCTGGACTAGATGTCTTTCTATTTTTCCTAGGTTCTCTGTTACTTAAATAGACTAGGAAAAATAATTTCATCCACTAGTCACTAATTTCTAAGGTCTTTCTGATTTTCCTAAGTTTTGGGCAAAATGGCTTTTAATAGATATCCCCACTAAATTTTTCAATACTGGGGTTCTCACTATTTTTAAACATTGTTCAAATGGGGTTTGAACATCTACAAATTTTCTTAAGTTCAGCACAGAAGCATAACTAATTTTCCTTAATTAAACAAGGTTTGGTAAGTTTCTGTATTTAATTATAAACTCTAAAATTTAGAACAGAAAGCATGGGGTTTAGCATTTTTAATTGGTAGTCCATAATATTTACAATCCAGCAAAATTGGTTTGACAATTTTTGGTTAAGTATTTTTCAAGTTATGAATTTTCTAAGTTCTCTGTTCATTAAAAAGATTAAACAGAAATGATTAAATGGAAAACTACTTTGCAACGGGGTCCCTGGCGAGAGTTTTCAAGTTTCGTTACAAACTAGTCCTTGGGCTACTATTCAATTGAGTCGCTGACAGTTCAGAAAACCCTTTAGATTCTTCTAATCCTAACCCGAGGTCCTTCCCCCAATTTAAACAGTACCCGCGGCGGAAGAAAGGGCGGAGGGGCTTACCGGCGGCGAGACTGCTCCGGTGAGGTGGCCGAGGGTGCAGGGGAGGTCCTGAGGGTCACGACGATGTGCGGGTCACCGTCGGGGATGGTCGGAGTCGGCCAGTCCACGTGCGCAGGCGGGGGAGCTCGTCGGCGGCGAAGAGTCTGGCCTATCTAGGGCACAGTTGACAAATCTAATGGGTCAGAGAGCTTCACCAGGGATCAAGGAAGGTGTGTGCGCGAGGAATTGAAGAACGGCTCACCGGATTGCTCGGTCTACGCGCGCAGGCGGGTGGCCGAAGTCCAGTGAGGGCGATCTTGGCCTTCCGGTGATGTTCTGCCGAGTCCGAAAGCTGGGAAAGCTTCACAAGCTAATGGCGAAGCTAACCGAGCGGCTGGCGCGGCTTGGAAGTGGCTGGAGTGGGCTGGCCACGGTGGCCGAGGCTCTGGCGGTAATGGCGGGCGGAAAAGAGGTCGCCGGAGCTAAGGAGGGTCGTCTGGCCGGCGAAGGTGAGCACGGGGTGGGGTGAGGTGCGCCCGAGGAGGCTTTATAGGCGCGGGCGAGCACGGCCGAGGGCAAGGGCGCACAGTGGACTTGACTGAACGCTGGGGCGAGCGCGCGTGCGGGTTGGGCGAGCGCCGGCGTGCCGACCAGGGTCGAACACGTGTGCCCGTTCGTTCTGCCCAAGTTCTGGCGCGTGTGGTCACTCATCCGAGCCTGCTCTCGCCTTGGTCAGTGCACAAAAACCTCTTCTCCTCCCTACAAGCTACCGATCTTGTGTGGGGGTCATAGGATTTTGCCTACTGGTTTCAGAGATTTGGAGCCCGGAAATCCGGTTTGTCTCTCTGCTCAAACCCGAGGCAAATCTAGAGTTCTGTCGTGTCTAGGGCTCGTGTCCCAATGCCATCTTCTGGCATGTGACAGAGGGGTTAGTTAGACACGTTTTTGTCAATGGGGTCATTAGGATTTGAGCTAGGGATCAAGGTGAACACGCTTGATCTTTGGCTCAAGGTCTGAAATTTAGAATTCTGAAATTCAGAATTCCCTATTGAGTCCCCACTTGAGAAGCTTGCTTGGGGTTTTATTTAAATTATTTTGGCCAAGCTTCCTTAATCTTTATTATTGTTTATTAAATAAACTTCAATGTTTATATTTGGCTTAAGCCATGGTTTTATATTTTTCATGGTCTTTTGCCTTTTATCTTAAATTTTGCTTTTAGAGCTCAATTAGGGTTGTTATTAGGGTTTCAACATTTTGCCCTTTTGGAAACTCATTTGTTTTGAACATGATGCTTTTAAGTATAAACTTAGTGGATCCTTTATTCTTAAGTCAATTTGATGCTCATGCTCAATTTGGTTCACATAAAATGATGGTTCTTGGGTTAGCACTTGAGAGAAACCCTAGGTGACACTGGGGTGTCACAACCTTCCCCCCTTAAAGGAATGTCGTCCTGAGATTTGGGTCAGAGTCCTCTCGGGGTAGAGCGAAGGGTGAGACTTTCATGAAGTGGGTGCTTATTATTATTAGGGCAAACTGCTCTTCGAATGTCATTCTCTTTGCAACTTCAGAAGGAAGCCCTTTTTAAATTTTGTTTCATGATTACTTCATTCTGATTTAAGATTATATTTCTGAAATTTAGATTTGAAGGGCAGGAGGAGGGGTTGGGTGTGATTATGTACCAATTTCCTTAGGTAGGCAATCAGGAAAGTTGGATCGCAAGAATTCCTCGGTCTCCCAAGTAGCCTCTTCCTCTGAGTGATTACTCCACTAGACCATATACATCTTGATCGATTTAGCCCGAGTTGATCTTTCTTTGCAATCCAGAATCTTGGAAGGGTACTCTTGGTACGATAGATCTGGCTCTATCTCCAATTCTGGCTCTGCTATGATCTCGGTCGGCAATCGAACACACTTCTTCAGCTGAGATACATGGAACACACTGTGAATGGCAGACATTTTTGGAGGTAACTTCAGTTTATATGCCACGGGTCCACAGGCTTCTATGATCTCATAAGGTCCAATGTAGCGAGGGGCTAGCTTGCCTTTGATTCCAAACCTCTACACTCCTTTGGTGGGTGATACCTTGAGATAAACGAAATCTCCCACCTTGAACTGGAGAGGTTTCCATCTTTTATCATGGTAACTCTTCTGCCTGGCCTGAGCAGCTTCTAGATTCTTCCTGATTAGTTTGACCTTCCTTTCGGCTTCAGTCACTAAGTCAGGTCTGAAAACTTCTCTTTCTCCAGGCTGAGACCAATTGAGCGGTGTTCTACACCTTTTCCCATATAGGGCTTCAAAAGGTGCCATCCGTAGGCTGGATTGATAACTGTTGTTATAAGCAAACTCTGCCAAGGAGAGGTGCTTATCCTAATTCTTGCCACAATCGATTGCAAAAGCTCTCAGCATATCTTCAAGAATTTGGTTTACCCTTTCAGTCTGACCATCAGTCTGTGGGTGGTAAGCTGAACTTCTAATTAGCTTGGTTCCCAAGGACCCCTGCAGTTGTTCCCAAAATCTGGCGACAAATTGGGCTCCTCGGTCAGAAACAATGGTTCGAGGCAATCTGTGCAAACACACGATCCGATCAATGTACAACTCTACATACTTTTGAGCCTTATTAGTGGTGTGCACAGGGAGAAAATGTGCCACTTTCGTCAGTCGGTCCACAATAACCCAAATTGAATCATGATGTCGAGAGGTGTTGGGCAGACCCACGATGAAATACATGCTGATGTCATCCCATTTCCACGAAGGTATAGACAGGGTTGCAAGGCTCCAGCTGATTTCAAGTGGCTAGCCTTTATCCTTTGACAGGTGTCACATTCCGATACATATTGGGCTATCTCCCTCTTCATTCTGGTTCACCAATACAAAGGCTTCAGATCATGGTACATTTTGGTGCTTCCCGGATGCATAGAGAATTTGGAGAGATGGGCCTCGTCTAAGATTTTCTTCTTGAGATCCTTGTTTTTAGGAATCACCAATCTGCTTTTAAAGCATAATACACCCTTTTCATCTTGGCGGAAACATTTATACTTCTCAACCTTCTGATAGAGATTCTCCTTGATAATCTGTACTCCCTTGTCACTGAGCTAGGCCATGATGATCTAGTCTTGCAAAGCTGGCTCAACAGAAATGTGAGACAAAGCACTAGAAGGAATCACTTCAATCTGCATCTTGCTCAACTCATCACACAAGGTGTTGACATGAGAATCCATCAGAATACAATTGCAGTGCAACTTCCGTCTCAAGGCACTGCTTCCACATTGGCTTTTCCTGGGTAATAATGTACCTCCAGGTCATAGTCCTTGATCAGCTCTAGCCATCTTCTCTGCCTCATGTTGAGATTAGCCTGAGTAAAGATATACTTAAGGCTCTTATGTTCAGTTAAGATGTTGCAGTGGGTTCCCATTAAATAGTGCCTCCACATTTTTAATGCATGAACCACTGCTGCCAACTCTAGGTCATGAGTGGGATAATTCTGCTCATGAGGCCTAAGTGCTCTTGAGGCGTAAGCAATGACTCGGTTGTCTTGCATCAAGACACAACCTAGTCCAGTGCCAGAGGCATCACAATACACATCAAAAGGCTTGCTGCTGTCGGGTTGCGCTAACACTGGTGCTGTGGTCAAATGCTGCCTCAATGCATGGAAGGCATCTTCGCACTTCTGACTCCAAACAAACTTGGCTTCTTTCTTCGGTAGCTCAGTTATAGGCTTCACAATTCGAGAGAAATCCAGAATAAATCTTCGGTAATAACCAGCTAATCCTAGAAAGCTCCGAATCTGACGGACAGTCGTTAGTGGCTTCCAGTTCATCAACTCTTGCACCTTATCAGGATCAACATCTATTCCTGCCTGAGAGATAGTGTGACCCAAGAATTTGATTTCCTTTAGCCAAAAATCACACTTTGACAACTTGGCATAAAGGTGGTGCTCTCGCAGACGTTGAAGCACTACATGCGAATGCCCGACATGTTCTTCTTCGTTCTTTGAGTACACCAAGATATCATCGATGAAAACCACTACGAATTTGTCCAATTCAGGCATGAAAACAGAATTCATCAGATACATGAAATATGCTGGTGCATTAGTCAGCCCAAAAGACATCACCAAGAATTCATATAGCCCATATCTGGTTGAGAAAGTCGTCTTTGGAATATCGCTTGCTCGTATCTTGATCTGATGATAGCCGGAGCGAAGGTCTATCTTGGAAAACACTTTAGCCCCGACCAACTGGTCAAAAAGAACATCAATACAAGGCAAAGGATAGTTGTTCTTGATAGTCACCGCATTAAGAGGGAGGTAATCTATACACAGCCTCAAGCTTTCATCTTTCTTCTTCACAAACAGGGATGGACATCCCCAAGGCGAAGTACTTGGGCGAATAAATCCCTTGTCCAGCAACTCCTACAATTGCTTCTTCAATTCTGCCAACTCAGCGGGTGGCATTCGGTAAGGCCTCTTGGAAATTGGTGTCGTTCCCGGTTGCAACTCGATGGCGAATTCAATATCCCGGTCTGGTGGCATTCCCGACAATTCATCCGAAAAGACATCTGCATACTCACAGACCACTGGAATCTTCTTCAGAGGTAACTCCGTCATAGAGAAAGCACATGACTGAGTAGAACCTTGACTGGGCAGAATTAAGGTGAAGTTCCCACAGAACGGGGAATTGATTTCTACGATGCGGCTGGCTACATCAAGCACTACTTGGTGCAGGGTCATCCAATTAGCTCCCAAAATAATGTCCACATTTTCCAAACCCAACACAAGAAGGGTGGTTTTGACAATGTGGCTTCCCAGTTGAATAGGCACACTTTGGTTTAATTGATTTGTTGCAATTTTACCCCCAGGCGTGGCTATCATAAATGACCCTTTTGAGTGAGAGAATGGCAGTTGACAATTAGCACTGAACTTTTGGCTAATGAAACTATGAGATGCACCAGAATCAAACAGAATTAAAGCGGGTTGATTATAAACTGAAAAGATACCGGTCATGATGGGAGCTCCCTCGGGTAATTCCTCCAGAGTAGTGAAGTTGAGCTTCCCTTGCCTGACTTGTACCTTCTGCTTTCTTCCCTTGTCTTGATTTGGTGCTAGCATCTACCTTTGCTGGTTCCTGGGACAATTCTTGGCATAGTGGCCCACATTGCCACAAGTGAAGCACTTGTTCCCATTGCCCTGGCGGAACTGCTGCTGCTGAGGCTGGTTGTTTCTTGGAGCGGGAGCTGGAAAGCGGTTGAGTGTCGGCTGCTGCTGCTAGGGTGGCCTGATCACCCATCTGCCTGCCTACTACTGAAAACCCCTGCTCTGATTGTGAGAAACAACCCTGAACCTCTAGGCCTGAGCGGATGGTGCTGCCATTGGTGCCTTTCTCTTCTTCTCTGCCTGGTGAGCTACAATGCAATCCTCCTTGGAGATGGCCAGGTTGACCAACTCATTGAAGCTATCAGCCCGGACAGTGTTGAGTCATTCCCGCAGCTTGGTGTTAAGACCCCTGCGAAAGCGGTCTTTCTTCTTCTCATCAGAATCAGCATGGTAACCTGCATACTGGCATAGGTCGTTGAAGGCCTGAGCATACTGCAAGACCGTGCGGGTTCCTTGATTAAGTGCTAGAAATTCATTCAGCTTGCGATCAAGAATGCCAGCTGGGATGTGGTGCCTTCTAAAAGCAGTCTTGAATTCCTCCCAAGACACTTCCCGATCAGCTGGGAGCATAGCACGGAAGTGGTCCCACCAAGTCCGAGCAGGGCCGCGAAGCTGCTGCGCGGCGAAGCGAGCCTTGGCTTCATCAGGGCAGTCTCCCATGAGGAGGGGAAACTTGGACTCAACGACGCGGAGCCATACGTCGGCGTCCAACGGATCCTCTGCCTTGGTGAACACGGGTGGCTGCGTGCTCAGGAACTCCTGGTAGGTTGCCGCTGCCGGAGGTCGCTGATGCTGGCCTCCACCATGCTGCTAAGGGTGGGGCTGGCGCTGCAAGAGCTGTCGCAGAATCTCATTCTGCTGGGCCATCAGCTCCTGCACTATGGGAGCTGGAGGAGGTGGCGGGGGAACCTGCTCATTATGCCCGCGACGCTGCCTAGCTGCCATCTGAAAACAGAGATTGACGCCATTGTTATCCCATCTCATAATCTCAAACAATAAGCCATTACCTCATATGGAAGGAAATAATGCCATAATCATAATATGAGGTTCGAAATGAAGATAACATGGTTACAAAACATCCCACAGATTTCAAAAGTTCATAGGGTTACATCAATTAGGGGAAGTACCCGTAAGCCTAGTTCAAAATCTGACATTAACTAAGCTTGCGTAGTTTTCTATTCGCCTAAAGCGTCAAAGTGACTGATCAACCCTGAGCGGTGGAAGCGACACTGGATGCGGGTGAAGGGGGCATCGCGAAGGTAGTCCCATTGGCACCAGGGGCTGGTCATAACTCCTCGGGAGCCTCTTCTCCCTCGCTTTCGGCCTCATTGGCCTCCATCTCCAAGTGGTGCATGTCCAGGTGGTCATTAGCTTCTTCGAGTTCCCGCTGCACATCATGGAGCTGGTTCTCCAAGACATCAATAGTGTTGTCTCGGATCTCCACCTGCTGCTCCAAGGTGGTAATGCGCTGGCTCAGCCTTTCCACCTGCAAATCCTTCTCCACCAACTCGGAGGATAAATCGACCACAAAATCTTCTCGACTGTCGAGGGTGAGCTTGGTGGTTTGAGCGATGTTAGCAAGATGTGCCATAGCGTCGCTCTGCAGGGCCTGAAGGCGGTACAACGCACTCATGCACTGAACAGTGACCCTCCCAACCAAGTCAGGATACATTGCCCACACATCTTTCACATGGCTCACGCGGTTACACCACATGGGGTCATCCTTCTTCTCAGCAGGGAATAGTCCCAAGGGGTGCATCACCATCTCTAGGGGATGGTAGCCACAGAAGGTCGTCAGAGTCTTCATGGCTGCTGCCTCAGTGGTGTCGTCCGTCCTAAATCCAATCGTCTCGGAGTCAAGAGAACGCCAACCCGGTTGAAGGGGATGAGCCTCCAAAGTTAGCCAGATCCGACAACAAGGTACCCGATGCTCCTCATACAGCTGCACCGTGTACAAAGGGGGCGTAGGGTTACCGGCGGAGTTAAGCACTTCCCACAAGATGGAAGGAAAGCCATCGTGAGAAAGGAAGTCAGAGCTGAAACGAGTGTCTCCTCCACTGGCGGGGGTGGGTGAATTCATCTGCGGAAGGGTATCAAAGGCAAAGATTATGGTGGAAGGGAAAAAAAATAAAAGAGCCTGGATGGTTCTTAAAGGAAGCGGGTTAGCTCAAGTTTTAATTCTTTTTAGATTTTATAATGCATGCATGCTGGAAGTATCGTCTCCTCTCTGAATAATAGGGTGCTTCTAGGGCATCCTTAAAAGTCTAAGTACTGGCCCACGGGGCCTACTTAATTAGCCACCTATTTCCCCCTTTATGCCTAAGGCCTTTCGTCCTAGGTCTAGCGGTCTAGTCCTGACGATTCATAGCAGTTTCTAGGCAAGTTTTAGATTTTGAAAATTGGTATTCATGGTTTATTGACCTCTGTGGTGGAATTTGCTCCGATACCAGCTGTGGCGGAACCGCCCGAATTATTCTAGCTTAAGTGCCTAAGTCACGCCTCATGGGCCATAACACACATAAATTAGAATAACCCGTTAGTCCCTCAGATCTAGTCTGATAAAGCCACTTAACCAGGATCAAATTCCATAATCTCACTCGAAGGCGAGTCACAGAAGAATTACAATAAAGCAGGAAACCTCAATTTAAGTACTGAAGTTATTACATGAATCAGAGTTTTTCAAGTAGCGAATAAAGTTCTCAAAATAAAATGCAGCGGATAATCGACGTCGTCTGTAGCGAGGAAATGGGCAAGGCCTAGCCCACTACTCCTCGTGCTCCTCTCCTGCCGGAGCAGCATCCCACTCGACCGTCCAACCCGGTGGCAGGGTGGTAGGCCAAGTCACACCATCAACCATATCCTGCAGTGTACCTGCAAAATTATGCCACAAGCAAGGCTGAGTATACTAATACTCAGCTAGACTTACCCGGTGTGAGGAATCTACTCCTCTACCTCTAGACCATGCAGCTGTTTGGCTGAGGGGTTTGGTTTGCCAAAAGCACTAGCTGTTTCTAAAATCAAGTTTTAGCTTTTCCATTTTTAGCCTCATTAGCTTTACTAAGTTTACTTCTTCTAAGCATACATGGTAACAAGCATTTAGTGCAATCAAAAAATTGTCTCATGTATCCTCATTTCACTTCTTACACAATGTAGTACAAGGGGTCAAGCAGTCTCATTAGCTGCGAGAAGCAGACGATTCGAATCGAGTTTTATCCTTGCAAGGTAAACCTAAACACACGACATGTCAGGGTACTCCGACCCCACACATGTCAACCGTCCCCATCGATTCCCCGTTCGCGTCCAAGCCTCACCGCCTTGGCACACAATGCTCCACTGACCCCGGCTGCCGCCGTGCAGTGACCGCACTTATACCCACCATAGCTAGCATGGGAGACCCAGTCTCAGGTCGCGTGAGGGATAAAGTCTGCGCCCGGCTTCACTCAGGTACTAGGTTTACCGGTTACCATATTTCCCGGCATGTGCTTAGTACGTTCAAAAGCTTGACTCAGGTATCCACACATTAATCCTTAGTTCCTTTTTTTCCCGTCTCATGGACAAGGCATCCTCCCTGGATCCAAGTCCATAGATTAACATAGATCCCGTTATCAAGATGAATACAATCAATTCCTGACCTTGCGCGAGTGCTAGAAAAATCACTCGACTTCTACCGAGATCCTGATTAGCATAGCAGCTACTCGACCTAGCATACTAGTATTCATCTCAAAAAGGTATCCTTAATTCATGCAACTAGAGGTTTCACGCAACTCCTACACTTAAGTGCACATTACAATCCTACAAGCATTAAGTGTAATAAAGTAGCATATAATGATACGGTTATGCATAAAAACCGGGGCTTGCCTTCAATAGCTGGGGCTGCGGGGAGATCCTCGATAGCAGCCTCGGAAGCTTGCTCCTGGTCCTCCTCTTGGACAGTTCCTTGCTCGGGGATGAGCACGTACTCTCCGTCATCGAGATTACAATCTAATGAATGCAATGAGTAAGATACATGCATGATATGATATGTGCTTTAGTAATTAAACTTTGATGGTGAATGATCTACTTAAATTAGATAGAGTTAAATCTTGTTTACACAAGATTTTTGGTGGTATACTTAGTAATTTGGATCACACTCAGTTAAACTAAGTGGTAAGTTCATGTTGGTGTTCCACTGAATTCTTTTTAAAGTCTTAGTGAGAATTGTCAAGAATTCAAGTTGGACTTGTTGGGGGCGAGGTTTATCTTTCCTTTCTTTCCCTTGATTTCCTTTATGTTTTTAGAGTGGGTTTGAACTACAAGTTATCTTAATAAATTTCCAAAAATTGTGTAAAAATTATAGTGGCTTATTACTGGTGTATAATTCTCTGTCTCAAAATTTGGGGTTCAAAAAGTGAATAGTTTTCTCTGGACAAAATTACCAAATTTTAGGGCAGAACGGGTGATTTGAACTACAACTACCTTTTAATAGTGGGAAGTTTTCTAATACTTATTTTTGCTGGCATTTAGATGTTATAACATGACTTGGCAAAATTTTCTAGCCATTATTACTTAACAGTTATTTTATTATGTTTTTCCCAAGTTTCTAGCCAAAGGGGTGCTTTCTACTACCACTATATTTGAAAAATATCAAACAACAGATTTCTGATTTTTCCTAGCTTCTATTTTGCACAAGAGCAATCATTCTGAAGTTTGGCATCCTTTTGCTTAAAGGAAGGGGTGGTAGGAATTATTTGGATGAAAAGGCCTTTTCATGAAGTATTGGTAATAGGCATTATTGTGCATCTTTTAAATGGGTATGCATTTTTCTCTGGTGGCCTATCTCATTAGTGATCTAGCAAAATTTTATTTGCCCATTATTGCATTATTTGGGTTACTAATGATTTATTCAAAATATGACTCATTATCATGTTCTATTTATCTACCCTACTTAAAATGATGGGCTGGGGTGTTTATTATTTTTGAAGTGGGGTTTTGGTGATCACAAGTTCACTAAATTTTTATTAATAACTTTGGGTCTGGTTTTATAATTCTAATAATTGTTTTATAGTTGGAATAATGTTAAATAAAACATTTCACTTTGAATCTGTTCTGGACTAGAGGTCTTTCTATTTTTCCTAGGTTCTCTGTTACTTAAGTAGACTAGGAAAAATAATTTCATCCACTGGTCACTAATTTCTAAGGTCTTTCTGATTTTCCTAAGTTTTGGGCAAAATGGCTTTTAATAGATATCCCCACTAAATTTTTCAATACTGGGGTTCTCACTATTTTTAAATAGTGTTCAAACGAGGTTTGAACATCTACAAATTTTCTTAAGTTCAGCACAGAAGCATAACTAATTTTCCTTAATTAAACAAGGTTTGGTCAGTTTCTGTATTTAATTCTAAACTCTAAAATTTAGAACAAAAAGCATGGGGTTTAGCATTTTTAATTGGTAGTCCATAATATTTACAATCCAGCAAAATTGGTTTGACAATTTTTGGTTAAGTATTTTTCAAGTTATGAATTTTCTAAGTTCTCTGTTCATTAAAAAGATTAAATGGAAAACTACTTTGCAACGGGGTCCCTGGCGAGTGTTTTCAAGTTTCCTTACAAACTAGTCCTTGGGCTACTATTCAATTGAGTCGCTGACAGTTCAGAAAACCCCCTGGATTCTTCTAATTCTAACCCGAGGTCCTTCCCCCAATTTAACAGTACCCGCGGCAGAAGAAAGGGCGGAGGGGCTTACCAGCGGCGAGACTGCTCCGATGAGGTGGCCGAGGGTGTAGGGGAGGTCCAGAGGGTCACGGCGATGTGCGGGTCGCCGTCGGGGATGGTCAGAGTGGGTCGGTCCATGTGCGCAGGCGGGGGAGCTCGTCGGCGGCGAGGAGTCCGGCCTATCCAGGGCACAATTGACCAATCAAACGGGTCAGAGAGCTTCACCAGGGATTAAGGAAGGTGTGTGCGCGAGGAATTGAAGAACGGCTCATCGGATTGCTCAGTCTATGCGTGCAGGCGGGCGACCGAAGTCTGTTGAGGGCGATCTTGGCCTTCCGGTGATGTTCTGCCGGGTCCGAGGGCTGGGAAAGCTTCACAAGCTAATGGCAAAGCTAACCGAGCGGCTGGCGTGGCTTGGAAGTGGCTGGAGTGGGCTGGCCACGGTGGCCGAGGCTCTGGCGGTAATGGCGGGCGGAAAATAGGTCACCGGAGCTAAGGAGGGGCGTCTAGACGGTGAAGGTGAGCATGGGGTGGGGCGAGGTGCGCTCGGGGAGGCTTTATAGGTGCGGGCAAGCACGGCCGAGGGCAAGGGCACTCGGCGGACTTGACTGAACGCTGGGGCGAGCGCCGGCGTGCCGACCAGGGTCGAACACGTGTGCCCATTCGTTCTGCCCAAGTTCTGGCGCGTGTGGTCACTCATCCGAGCCTGCTCTCGCCTTGGTCAGTGCACAAAACCTCTTCTCCTCCCTACAAGCTACCGATCTTGTGTGGGGGTCATAGGATTTTGCCTACTGGTTTCAAAGATTTGGAGCCCGGAAATCCGGTCTGTCTCTCTGCTCAAATCCGAGGCAAATCCAGGATTTTGTCGTGTCTAGGGCTCGCGTCCCAATGCCATCTTCTGGCATGTGATAGAGGGGTTAGTTAGACACGTTTTTGTCAATGGGGTCATTAGGATTTGAGCTAGGGATCAAGGTGAACACGCTTGATCTTTGGCTCAAGGTCTGAAATTCAGAATTCTGAAATTCAGAATTCCCTATTGAGTCCCCACTTGAGAAGCTTGCTTGGGGTTTTATTTAAATTATTTTGGCCAAGCTTCCTTAATCTTTATTATTTCTTATTAAATAAACTTCAATGTTTATATTTGGCTTAAGCCATGGTTCTATATTTTTCATACTCTTTTGCCTTTTCTCTTAAATTTTGCTTTTAGAGCTCAATTAGGGTTTCAACATTTTACCCTTTTGAAAACTCATTTGTTTTGAACATGATGCTTTTAAGTATAAACTTAGCGGATCCTTTATTCTTAAGTAAATTTGATGCTCATGCTCAATTTGGTTCACATAAAATGATGGTTCTTGGGTTAGCACTTGAGAGAAACCCTAGGTGACACTGGGGTGTCACATGAAGACCTTTGAGATTTATCTTCATCAGATTACCCCCGAAGCTATTATCAGGATGGGGATTTTTATTTGGGCCATGAGGAGCCAGGGACTGGAGCCGAGTGCAAAATGCTTCTGCAACATGCATGAGCTGTCCTATGAGACGAAGGCTACTGGCAAGAAGCAATATCATAATAATTTTGGTTGTTATGGCTTCGTGCCTCGCTCTGATGTGAGCTATCATGTTCCGACCTTTCGGAAGAGGTGGCTAGGAGCCTAGATGGAAGAATGGTTTTATGTAAAGAACAACTTAATTGAAAGAGAAGATATAAAGGGGATCATCCAACGCCCTATTTGGTCTCGCTTTGGTATTAGAAGGCCAGCCACTGCTCTTGGAAATGAAATTGAAGCATGCCATAGGACTTTTAACACTGTATGCACTTTTATTGGCACAAGAGACTTAATCCAAGAGCATATTGCTTATAGAGTATGGCCTCTTGTAAGTGACTGGGAGATGCCGAAGAAAGCTGCTACCGGGTCCAGTCAAGGCGGCTTGGTTTATCTGCACCTTAAGATACAAAGATCAATTTGATGAGCCGAATGATGACTGGCTGAATTGTGTTGAGGCAACTAGTGACGAGTTGCTTGGGACCTACACAAGGGTCAAAGATGATTCCATGACATTAGCCTTCGGAGGATGAGGCAAGAGAAGATTGAACAGACTATTGCTATCCCTCGCGAAAGCAGGGAAAGAAAAGAAAAGTTGCTGCTTCGACCATCTCTGCTACATCGAAGGGAAAAAAGATCAAGGTTTTGACACATCGGCCTAGGTACATTGAAATGAATAGGGTGCCGAAGCTTGCCGAGGGGACCTCTTCCGCCATTGAGCTGGAATACCCTGCTCCTACCGGTACCAAGGGAGAATTGGCTGAAGTGCCAAAAGCAATGGGACAGGAGAAAGTCGAGCTAGCTGAAGCGCCCTGCTAAAGCCAAGGAGAAAACGGTCGAAGAACCAGAGCTAGAGGAGTCGACAGGGCTGCCAAAAATCTTGAGCCCGCCACCACCCACCTCTGGTGTACTCACTTCCACAACCTTCGGCAAAGCATCAACCTTCGTTATGCCGCCGAAGAAGACAGCAGCGCCAGGGGCTGCACTGCAGCCACTAGACACGAACCAGGAGACGCTCCCTCTCTGTGAAGCCAGAAACCAGAAGAGAAAGGCTACTAGCCCAACACTTTAGGAGGAGGAGCTGGACCAGGAGGTCATGGACCTGGAAGTCATTCATCAGCAGGTGCAGAGGAAGAAGGAGAAGATGGCCCGTCTAGCCGATCTGCAGAAGAGGATTGATGAAGCTGCTGAAGAGATGCATCATCTTACTCAAGATGACCAGGACTGAAGGCCTCAGCACAGGGAGCTTCGCCAAGAGAGCTCATACAATGACGATGAATGGTACGATGATTTTCATCATGGAAACTTCACTTTTGATGATGCTTCTCCCTGGCAGCAGAACTGCAGGCTATTCCATGGCCACAATCCTACAAGCCACCACGATGGGCACTCGGACCCAAAACAATTCTTAATGAGTTATGAGGCAACAATATCCTCATATGGAGGCAACACCGCTGTCATGGCAAAATCCTTTGTCATGGCAGTCCGAAGTGTGGCCCAAACATGGTACTCCTCTCTTCGACCAGGTACAATTACATCATGGCAGAAGCTCAAAGACATGCTGGTCACTAGCTTCTAAGGTTTCCAGACTAAGCCAATTACTGCTCAGGCATTGTTCCAGTGCACACAAGACCAGGAAGAATACCTTCAGGCGTATGTCCGAAGGTTCCTGCGACTAAGAGCACAAGCACCCATAGTGCCCAATGAGATTGTCATTGAGGCCATGATCAAGGGACTTAGGCCAGGACCCACAACTCAGTATTTTGCTAGGAAGCCACCACAAACTTTGGAGAAGCTGCTTCAGAAAATGGATGAGTACATCTGGGCCGACAACGACTTTCGCCAAAGAAGGGAGGAGGCCTATAGGTTCTCCGAGATGACCAGGGGCTTCGAAGGGAGGCTTCATCCTAGGCATGTCCGGTCCATTCACAACTCCAATGCCAATGATGAAAGGGCCAGCAATGCTCAGCATAGTCATCAAAATTCTTAGTCCTCAAGCATGACTTCTTTCAGACCACCAGCTCCAAGGGGCAGAGGAGGAAGAAGTTTCAGTGGAGGAAGGTTTGGCAACCAACCCAGGAAATTGTACTGTCTTTTTTGTGGTGAGGACAAAGGCCACACAACAAGGACATGCCATGTTACCACCCAAAAGAAAAAGGAAATTGCTGAAGCTGAAGCGCGATAGAGTCAGCCGAAGCAAGTCCTCCACATTGCTATTTTCCTTATGTCCCGGAGTATGTGGGAAACCAACAGCCTACGGCTTCTATCGCTTCGACAAGCCATTCTCACGTTTCCTGGGCCCAGTTGCCACCACCACCACCACTGGCACCTGTCTTTGGTCACAGTCAGTAGCTAGAAGGGCAACACCATGCTCAGCAGCAACGCAACCTTCGGGAGGAGTCCGAAGCTCGCACAGTCAATAGCACTATGCCAGAATCAAAACACATTTACTAAAGAGACTACAGTGGCACGACTAAAAAATATCCTCTTTTGATGTATTTTAAATTCTTCTGCCTTTATATTTTCTTGCACAAAAGATAATTCAGGAAGATTTAATATCCAATTTCATGTAATAATAATACTTTGGTTGCACTATCGATTGTTAAAGTTGTTCCTAAGGGAGCGCAGTCTATGTTCCGAAGCTACAAAGTCGTTCCTAAGGGGGCGCAGAGTAAGTTTCAAAGCTCAAAAGTCGTTCCTAAGGGAGCGCAGTCTAAGTTCCAAAGCTACAAAGTCGTTCCTAAGGGCGCGCAGAGTATGTTTCGAAGCTCAAAAGTCGTTCCTAAGGGAGCGCAGAGTAAGTTCCGAAGCTCAAAAGTCGTTCCTAAGGGAATGTAGAGCCAATATGCCACCGAAATAAAAGGTGAAGAAGCTCAAAAGTCGTTCCTAAGGGAATGCAGAGCTTAAATACCACCGAAATAGAAGGTGAAGAAACTCAAAAGTCGTTCCTAAGGGGATGCAGAGCTTAAATGCCACCCAAATAGAAGCTGAAGAGACTCAAAAGACGTTCCTAAGGGGATACAGAGTCTGGGTATGTTTTCGGGTGGGTATGTGTCTTCGACATAAATATCATGCTGCATCATATCATCGCATCATTTCGCATAGCATTACATCATACATCATGTCGCATCAGCAACAAGATTGTGCAGAAGGAAAGTTACTTCTTTCAAAATATGTGATGAATGAAACAGTGTGCTGGAGCACAAAGTACACCATCGACAAATATAACTTTACATACCAAGAAAATTTTCGTCGACAACAATATTATACAAGAACTGTGCCATAGAAGGGCTCTCTCTTTACGAAGCATGAAAAGAAGGGAAGGTGTTTTTTGCCGAAGGCTAAAAAATGGCATGAATGTAAATTTCATGCATCGCAAAGAAATGTATTACATTAATATACACATAGATATACAATGTTTAACTTATGTACGAATATTACATTCCCCAAAATACTACATTTCTTAAGGGTACAAGAATTCAGTCTTCTTTTAGAATCTTTTCGGCAGCTTCATTCAACAGTTTGTTGACAGCTTCGTCAACGGCTTCTTCGGCAATCTTTATTGTTTCTAATGCTGCTTTTATAGCTGGATCGGCTTCAAGATCATATGGCTCGGGTGGCGGTGATAGTTCAGCTGAAGTAAAATAACAAGTTGTTAATTCAAAGCCAGGAAAAAATATATACTGAAGCTAAGATTCAGTAAAAATAACTATACGCCTTGTGCGCTCAGCAGCCTCTTCGACTCGCTTGCTTCTTCTCGGGCATCATAGGATCCTTTTTCATTTTTCTTTATAGCTTCGACGGCTATTTCCTGGCCGCCCTTCATCCAAACGTTGGAATAAAATTTCCCGCCCATCAAAGTAGCTTCAGCCGAAGGATCCTTCGTATTGTCTATGGAGAAGACGGTTTTCGTTTGAGCTGTAACCTTAACATGTTCACAACCAGTTTTCTCTAAAATTGTTGCAACCCCTCGGGCACCAGCGAAGGCGCAAAAATCCCCACGATCGCTAAGAACTTCTTCAAAAGCTTCAGCTTTTTTGCCGATCGATTCAATGATTCCTTCGGGATCACCTCTAATGAATTTTTGCTCCGATGAGTATGCACCCACCTTTGCAAAACTATCTTTCAATTTCTTAGCACAATCCAAGGATTTCTCGTAATACCTCTCCTTCGATTCCTGAAGCTCATCCACATTCTTTTGCAATCTTAAGCTAGTCCATTCGCTTATTTCTTGTTTTGCTTTAGCCACTTCAAAATCCACATTCTTTTCGGCAAGCTTTTTCTTTAAGTTTTCAACTTCGGCTTTATGAGCTTCGGACTGTGCAGCAAGATTGGCTTCGCTAACCATTACTCTATCTACCAAGGAAAGCAGAATTTTATCCTTTTCTACGGCTTCATTTCTTAGTCTGATAACCTCCGACCGATGGTTCCCAAGGGCTATTTGGCAGCTTTCGTCCTCAACATTCTTTTGTGCCCTTAAAGCATTGCTCAAGATTAAGCCCTGCAAAAAAGGGGGAGGGGGACCAGCACAATGGTAAAAGATACAAAAATAATCTGTTTGTAAGTCAAAGCATCTTTACCTTCAGACTATTATAAGCGAGGCTGTCTGCAAGGTCGTCCTTTGACATTGCGGAGAGACCAACCTCGAGCTTCAGAAACCCTATGTTCCTTGCCATCTCTTGGCAAACAGATATCTCTTTGTTGTCCGGAAGGCAGTACAAAAAGTCATCTTCATCAGTGCCATTATACACCAAGGATCCTTTTGGGTACTTTAATTCCCTGGCATAGTGTTTAGCTTCGGTAATCTGCTCTTCCGACAACTGTTTACCCGAAGCGTGTCGTATGATAAAGTCTAGCTCTTCAGTAGACGCTTCAGGAGTAGGAGATTTAACCTTCTTGGGTGCGCCTTCTTGTTCTAAGATCAGAGCGATATCCAAAGGTCCTTGTTCAGTATCCTTTCCAACAATTTCAATGGGCCCTGTTTCGGTGGGAACTGAGGGCTCAACTTCGACTTCAACATGAGTTGTAATAGCTTCGGTGGCCTCCTTTATATTTTTCTCTTTGGTAGAGGTAGGAGTTGATACCCTCGTCGACTCCATGACAGCGTACAACACGCACGCTGGCCATTCTCCTCCTTTTGGGAGTTATTGCAGGAATTTTGGACACCTTCGGCAACTCTGGCTCTGGTGGCGGGTTCAGGATTTTTTGCAGTCATGCCGTCTCCTCTAGCTCTGGCTCTTCGACCGTTTTTCCTTGGCTTCGGCAGGATGCTTCGGAGCTTCGGTCGACTCGGCTTTCTCCTGTCCCATTACTTTCGGCACTTCAGCTGATTCTCCCTTGGCACCGGCAGGAGCGGGGTATTCTGGCTCAACGGCAGAAGAAGTCCCCTTAGGAAGCTTTGGCACCCTGGCCGTTTCAATGTACCTAGGCCGGTGTGTCAAAACCTTGATCTTTTTACCCTTCGGCGTAGCAGAGATGGTCGAAGCAGCAACTTTTCTTTTCTTTCCCTGCTTTCGCGAGAGATAGCAATAGTCTGGGTATACAAAACCAATTACATCGAAAACTCTGTTTAATCTTTTATTGCCACGTCCTCCGAAGGCTAATGTCATGGCATCATCTTTGGCCCTTGTGTAGGCCCCAAGCAACTCGTCGCTAGTTTCCTCAACACAGTTTAGCCAGTCGTCGTTCGGCTCATCAAACTGATCTCTCTATCTGAAGGTGTATTTCAGATAAACCAAGCCGCCTTGACTGGACCCGATAGCAGCCTCCTTTGGCATCTCCCAGTCACTCACAAAAGGCCACACTCTATAAGCAATGTGCTCTTGGACTAGGTCTCTTGTGCCATACACTGTTAAAGGCCTTCTAGCATGCTTCAATTTCATTTCCAAGAGCAGTAGCTGGCCTTCTAATGCCGAAGCAAGACCAAATAGGGCGTCAGATGATCCCCTTTATATCTTCTCTTTCAATTAAGTTGTTCTTTACGTAAAACCATTCTTCCATCCAGGCTCCTGGCTACCTCTTCCGAAACGTCAGAATTGGATAGCTCACATCAGAGCGAGGCACGAAGCCGTAACAACCAAAATTATTATGATATTGCTCCTTGCCAGTAGCCTTCGTCTCATTGGACAGCTCATGCATGTTGCAAAAGCATTTTGCACTCGGCTCTAGTCCCTAGCTCTTCACGGCCCAAATAAAAATCCCCATCCCGATGATAGCTTCAAGGGTAATCTGATGAAGGTAAATCTCAAAAGTCTTCAAAACTTCAACAAAAAATTTACTCAAGGGAAACCAAAGCCCTGCCTTCATGAAGCTCCTGTAGACAACAACTTCGTCTACTTCGGGTGCAGGGGCGACGCTATCTCCTCCAGCCCTCACAATAGAAATATCACGAAAATATCTCCCTTTCACAGCATCAGTCTGAGTTTGCTTGATGGATGACTTTCCGAAGATGGTATAACTCGGCATCTTAATTTCCACTTTCCAAATCAAAACTTTCGCTATCACCGAAATCTTCAATAACCCAGCCAGCATTTCATTGGTGATTTTCTCTGTGTTTGTCTTCTCCATAGCCTCATAAAAACCAGCTAATGCAGGGTCAACAACCTTCTTCTCTTCAGGCATTTAGTCAGCGGTTGAGCAAATGCTGAAGCTTACAAACTAATCAAAATTCGGCACAACAAGAAAATTCAGAATGACGAAAATAGCGCAAGCACTTGAAATGGCACATCAAACACTATCAATGTGAGTCCCTATTTATATGCCCAGTGCACCACAACTTGGTGGGCCCTATATATCAGTGTCTTTCCCTATTCTAGCGAAGGGAAGGTGTTTTTTCTGACCTTCGACTAAAGGCCTTCGTTCACGTCGTAGTCTGAATTTGTTAATATAGAAAAAAATTAATACTGCAAGCGGCTACTGTTGGGGGCCTTCCTCTTCCGAAGGTCCTCAAAAACGTGACTAACATGTTTTTCAGTGTAACATATACTGTTACAGGAGGTTTCGGCTTTGAGACGAAGGTGTGCGTGATATGAATATATGACCTGAAGGCAGGATGAATGGACGCCGAAGCTGTGGCTGAAAGAGCTTCAGTTTAGTATAATGATGAAGGTGAAAGATGGAACCGACTTAATGGAGAAAAGACTACTTAGTCCTTGATAGCCTACCTTATGATTAACAGTAAATGTTAGGGACATGGATGTAATTTTGTCTGGACTGCATCCAGCACCTATAAATAGATGAACAGTAACACCGTACTATTCACACTGAACTGTAATCGCTCTTGCTTCACCCTCGCATTTCCAATGTTGGTCCTTGTTCTCAAATGCTATACATTAAGAACAAAGCAACACAATTGTTAATGATTAAAAACCTTCGTCCTTCGACACATTATCCCCTTTCGGGTATAATGATCTTCAGACGAAGGTCATGAAGGACATAACTTCATCATCTCAGTAAACAAATATAAATGAAGGTACATAAAATACAAGAGAACATAAATAATGATGATATATTAACAAATTGCTTATATTCCCATCTCATAAACATGGATAAATATTCACAATATTTATATTACATTGATACCTTCGGCTTGCCAGAAGGTGAAAATGCGAGGGTGACGCACTGACGCAAGAGCGATTACAGTTCAGCGTGAACAGTACGGGGGTAATGTTCATCTATTTATAGGCACGGGACACAACTCGGACAAAATTACATCCTTGTCCATGTTAACTAATTATAATCATAATGCGAAATGTTAAGGACTATATAGTCTTTTCCTCTTTAAGTCGGTATCGTCCTTCGCCTTTATCTTTACACCAAGCCAAAGCTCTGTCAATCATAGCTTCAGCTTTTGTCCACATCATCTTTGGCTTATATCTTCATGTCTCGCTTGCCTTTGTCCTGTCTAGCCAAAGGTGTTTTTGCCTTGAGGACCTTCGGCGGAGGAGAAGATCCCCAATAGTAGCCCCTTCGCGGTGCTAGATCGTTTTTCGTAACGAGCTCGATCCACGAAAAACATGAAGGCTTTGGAATGCTGAAGGTCCGAAAAACACCTTCCCTAAGCTCGTTGCCGAGAAACGATTATAATATTCCGGATGTCGGATGCTCCACCGCTCAGCCAGTGCGAGCAGTGTAGCAGTTCGCCTTCTCCCCCTGCAGCACTATATAAACAGACAGGTTGGTGAGGAGTTACCACAACATTCATTGCCATTGCACTGTTGTGCTGTTAAAATTTTTTAACCATAGCCGAAGCTCTCTGTATTGCACTTTCGAGCAAACACTTCATCACTGGTGATTAGCTTCGTCTTAGAAAAACATAAACACAAATGGCCAGAGTTTGATCCACCGCTAGGGTGTCTCGTGAGGGAGACGAGGCCGAAGCTGCCGAAACAGCGCCCATCTCAGAAGTGATGAAGCAATCAGGTCTAGTTGTGCCAGGGACAGTTACTGATGAAGGTGCCTGCAATGTTGAAGCTGGACAAACTGCGGTTGAGGGTGATAGTGACAATGAGAGCGAGGAGGACTACATCATTCTAAACCCGACAAAGCCTAGTCATCTGGAATTTGAAAAATCTACTGTATCAGAAAGTGACATGACTATGATGAAAAAACTGGGCTACTTCGGAGAATCTGAGAGCAAGCTTGTTCGATTTGCTGTGGAAGAGATAATTCCGGAGCCGAGGGATGACGAAGTTACCATTTTTAAGAGTTTCTTCAGAGCAGGGCTTCGGTTCCCGCTAAATGACATGATAGGGGAGGTCCTAAAGAACTTTGAAATATACCTTCATCAGCTGACCCCCAATGCCATTGTTAAACTTAGTGTGTACATATGGGCTCTTCGAAGCCAGGGAATGGATGCGAATGCTGAAGCTTTCTGCCGAGTGCATGAACTTCACTACCAGACGAAGCAGATGGCCTTCATAGGAACTTTGGCTGCTACAATTTTGTGTATCGAAAGGATACGAAGGCCCCAGTTATTGACTATCGTACCAAGTGGCCGACTGGATGGACTAATGAATGGTTCTATATGAAAACAGATGAGAAAAAGAGGGAGAAGCTAATGAGCATGGTTATGAGTCCGTTAGAGCTAAACTTCGGCATGACTCGACCCTTGTGCAATATGCAATTGGGGTTACCCTACTGTTGCAGACTTGTTCTCAACTGCTATAAATCAAGAACAAGGCAACACAAAATATTAAATGTTAAAGTCCTTCGTCCTTCGAAGCATTATTTCCCTTAGGATATAACGACCTTCGGACGAAGGTCATGAAGGACGTACCTTCATCATCACGGTTATAAGATAATGAAAAATGAAACACATGAAATATGAAAGATTATACAAACAAACATGTAATGTCATTCGTGTGTTATCATTATATAAACTTGAATATTAAATACGATATTTAATTACATTTATACCTTCGACTTGTCAGAAGGCAAAGATCCAAGTGTTGTGCGCGAGCAATTATAGGATAGCGTGAACAGTACAAGGGTACTGTTCATCTATTTATAGGCACATGATGCAGCCTGTGGGGAATTACATTCATGCCCTTTACAAAGGTCTACAATCATAAAACAAATTATCATGGGCCCATTGGTCATTTCATCTTTAAGTCGGTGCCTTTGGAAATGTACTCCGAAGCCTTCTAATTGATAGCTTCGGCTTTGTGTTAGTCTTCCGAAGGTGTTTCTTCTTATCGAACCTTCGGCGACGAAGCAGACCTCCAACAGTAGCCCCTTCACGGTACTAGATCGTTTTTCAAGACGAGCTCGATCCGTGAAAAACTCTTCCAGGCTTCGGAATGCCGAAGGTCCGAAAAACACCTTCCCTGAGCTCGTTGCCGAGAAACGATTAAAATACTCCCAGCGTCGGGTGGTCCACCATTCAGTGTGTACGAGCGATCTGGCGATTCACCTTCCAGGCACCGAGTGGTCCACCGTTCAGCGGGTGTGGGTGACTGTTAAGCGGGTGCGAGTGACTTGACGATTCACCTTCCCACCTGCAGCACTATATAAACAGACGGGTAGTTGTGAAGTTACCACAACATTTACTTCTATTGCACTGTTGTGCTGCCAAAACATTTGACCACCACCGAAGCTTGTTCACTATGTTCTAAATTGAAGGATCATTTTGCTCTAGCTTCGTGACAAGAGGAAGCTTCGGCAAAGATAAAAATTTTCAACTTCGTCAAAACCCAAGAAATTCAACATCAAATGGCCAAGGTACGCTCAACAGCTAGGGTTACTCGCGACGGAGAGGAAACCGAGGCTGCCGAAACTGCTCCGATCTCCGAAGTTATGAGGCGGTCGGGATTGGTTGTGACTGAAGGCGCTGCTGACAAAGAATCACCCGCTGCTGAAACCGAGCAGGCAGATATTGAAGAGGGTGATGCTAATGAAGGAGAGATTGATTATGACATCATTATGCCATCAAAGCCTAGCCATCTAGATTTTGGGAAATCAACTGTGTTTGAAGCTGATATGACTATGATGACGAAGCTAGGCTACTTCAGAGAAGCCGAGAAGGGGTTGGTTCGCTTTGGCGGGGAAGAAACTATCCCAAAACCAGAAGATGATGAAGTTGTAGTTTTTAAGAGCTTCTTCAAAGCAGGGTTGAGATTTCCTCTGCACGGAATGATTGCAGAAGTCTTGGAAAAATTTGGGATTTACCTTCATCAGCTGACCCCTAACGCCATTGTTAGGCTTAGCGTGTACATCTGGGCTCTTCGAAGTCAAGGGGTAGAGCCGCTCGCCGATGCATTCTGTTGAGTACATGAACTTCATTATCAGACGAAGGCTAGAGAAGACGGATTGCATGAGAACTTCGGCTGCTATAATTTTGCTTATCGGAAGGATATGAAGACATCGGTGGTAAGCTATCGTACTAAATGGCCAACCGATTGGAAATCTGAATGGTTTTATGTTAAAATTGATGAAGAAAAAGGGAAGCTAGTTCAGAGCCCGTTGAAGCTAATCTTTGGGCTGACTAGGCCTCAATGCAACATGACACCGGGGGATCCATGCCAAGATGCTGTGTATGAGTTTAGAATTGTGTCTGAACATATTGGAACTAGGGATCTAGTCCAGGAATACTTAGCCAACAGAGTATTCCCAACGCTGAGGAAGTGGGGTATGCCAAAGCTTGAAGAAGAGAAGAAAGAGGGTGAACTCGATCGGCTGCCTTATCACTTTAAGTTCAAAAAACACTTCAAGGAACCCTGCCAAGAATGGTTGGACACGATCGAAGTTATGTGTAACGATATTTTAGGGAACTATACGAAAAAAGAAGATCAGTAGATGACTGCAGCCTTCGGCTCCCGACCGAAGCGAAGATTGAACTGGGTAATGGATGCTCTACATTTTGAATATCCTGATTATGAGCGTTTGAACAAAGTTGCCGAAGGGCAAAAAATAAAAAGAGTTGTTAGTGTTGTGGGCAGACAGGCCGCTAGAATGGTAAAAGAAGATGAAGAAAACCTGAAGAAGAGGAAATTGAGCCCTGAGCCGACAGTAGTTGCTCCGAAGAAGAGAAAAGCTACGGCGCCGAAGCAGAAGGCGACTGATATAGAAGAAGAAACTCCTGCAACACCTTCTGCTACCGATGTGGCAGAAATTCTAAAGGTAATGACTGAATCCTTGCCTATCAAGCTAAGTCCACTAGCGCCACATCTGACGAAGCTTTTTTAGAAGAAGAAGAAGGAGCCTTCGATAGTGAAGAAAGCAGCTGGGCCGAAAAAACGAAGAATTATTACTGTGACAGAAGCTATTGAGAAGACACCACAACCGGCTTTGGCTTCAAAGGCACCAGCTGTTGAGAACGCTACAGCTACCAAAGCTGCACCTACTGAAGCTGCAACTACCGAAGTTGAACCGGCTGAAGATGCAAACCTAGAAAGCACACTTTCTAATATTGATAAGTTACTTCTTGACATGGCCGCAGAAGAAGGTGCTACAGCTGCCAAAGAGGCCGTGGCCACAGTGCCTGAGAAAGAGAAGGAAATAGCCGAAGATGCTTCGGAAGAAGAAAATTTCAATTTTCAAAACTTACTTGGACTAGAATTATCGAAGGCTGAGAAGGAAGAATTGAGAGACTATGCCATATCCTGTGGATATGAACCAGGGGCGCTACTCTTTGGCGGTGTTGATGACGAAAGCTTAGGCTGTCTCCGAGACCGAACCGGAGCGAAGGTTATCAGTACTTTGTCGAAGAGTATTGGTTTCCCGAAGCTTGAGACAGACATTAGCCGCTACTGATGATAGCATATCGTCGGTAGTTTATTCTATTCTAATTTCAAGGTAAAAAACTTTTCTTCAACTTTTTACTGTTTTTAACAACGAAGGTGTTTTCTAATGAAGGTTGTTCCTGCACAGAGTATGCTATTGAGTAAAGCTTTGAGGATGCAACAAGATCTCGAAGATAAAAAGCATGAAGTTATAATTGAAGGTTTAGAAAGCAAAATAAAAGATCAAGCAGCTGCTCTTGAAAAGAAGGATTTCAAACTTCAGTCAGCAGAGGGTTTATTGGTAGAAGCTGAAGCTAAAATTGCAAAGTTGAATATGGAGCTTCTCTCAAAGTCAGAAAGCTTTGATCAAGAAAAGCAGAAGTTTGATGCAAAATTTAAGGCTGACGTCGAAAAAAGTTCAAATTTGCAAAAATCATTGACAGAGCTTCAAAACAAATGTCTGGAGTTCAGCAGCCGATATGTGCAACAGTTGAAGCAGATCTTCAATTCGGTTGGAGCCGGCTGTGAAAAATTTAGTCCTTCGATTGAAGACCTGCCAGGGGCCTTCAAACATATCGAGGGTGAAATTGATGCTCTTGATGAAATTATAGCTGGACATGGCGATTTCTGTGCCGTGGGAGCTTCTCGGGGCACAGTTGTTGCCTTCCTGAAATCTGGTTGCACACATGGAAAGATTGTCAATAGACCCAAATTTAGCTTATCACCAGCAGATCTGATTGATATTCCCAGTCATGCCCGAAGCATAGGAAACAAATTTATAAAGCTAGTATGGACGAAGGGTGGACGAAGCTTAGCTGGTGACGAAGCTCGAAGTCATCTTAAGCCGGTAACAAAATCATACCTTGTGCTTACCTTTTCCTTTAAACTTGAATTTTCCTTACAACACTTTAATATGTACAGGATGACGAAGCTGAAGAGCACAAAGCCGAAGCTTAGCAGACGATCCGAAGCTCACTAGATAATGATGAAGCTTGAATAGCTAGCTATGGAAGAAACTCTAAGAACTCTTGTATTAACCTTTGTAAAGAATATTGTAATTTAAGAATTAGATTCTACTCTGTAAATTTTGTCCATACCTTGTAATATATTTTTACCTTTCCATCAATGTGTGAAGTGCTTCGATGTGAACGAAACTTGTACTTTTTGAGCCGAAGGCGAAAAACACCTTCCCTTCTTTTTGTACACAATGAAGCATGATTCTGCTTTCGAAGCTACTTTCTTAGAGCCGAAGCAACTGTTTGTATCTATATGGTATAATGATGATGATCCTATGTATGTCTAAATGAATGTTTATGTATGCAATGTATGATGTAATGTATCGTGCAAATGAATACCCAAACACACACACACATCCGAAGCTTCATCCACAACCTTCATTCCCTAAGGAATGACTGAAATCTCTTTGTCGTTTATTTTTCGGCTGAACCGTTTATTTTTCGGTGTAAGTTCTGCATTCCCTAAGGAACATCTTTTGAACTTCTTCGCCTTCTATTTCGGCGGTATTCGTGTTGACTTTTCGCTCTTCGCCTTATATTTCGACGGTATTTGGCTCTGCAGTCCCTAAGGAACGACTTTTGAGCAGAAAACTTATGCTGCGTTCCCTTAGGAACGGCTTTTTGTAGCTTCGTGATGCTCTGCATCCCCTTAGGGACGACTTTCGAGCTTCTCCCTGTTTTTTCTTTTTCTCTGCACTCGATGGTGCATGCTCATATTTTACATTTACATATTTGGGGGATTTTGCTCTCGTGGAGCTGAATAAGAAAGGAAAAGGGTACAAACTATGGCCCCATTAAAACCTTTCCCCCCTTTGGAAAGGAAAAGGGTGCCATAGGAAAATAGAAAAAGATTGCATGAATCTATACATAATACCGCTGAAGCTCATCCGCATTCCAAGACTTAGGAATATCATTGCCTTCCATATCTTTTAGTCTATAAGAACGGGGCCTTGACGAAGATAGGACCAGAAAAGGTCCCTCCCACTTCAACTGTAGTTTGCCTATTGTGTCCGGATTAGCCACTCTCCGAAGCACCAGATGCCCTGACTTGATATTTTTCAGCCGGACTTTCCTGTCGCGCCATTTTATTGTTTCGACTTGATATTTATTAATATTTTCCACAACCTGAAGTCTGACCCCTTCTATAGTGTCTTTTGCTACATGTAACCAGCTTCGTCTTCAGTTGAAGCTGTTGTTCTTATTGACCTTGTTTTAGCTTCTTCTGGGGTTATGGCTTCGTCACCAAATAATACCTTGAATGGCGTAAAATCTGTTGATCTTGATACAATCGTGTTGTGGCTCCACACCACTTTAATCAACTCTTCCGGCCACTTTCCTCTGGGCTGGTTAAAAATTAGCTTCATTATTCCTGTCATTATAATACCATTTGCTCTTTCGACAAGTCCATTTGATTCTGGATGTCTGACTGACGCAAAATGGATCTTCGTGCCAATTTGATCACAGAATTCCTTGAAGGTTTCGGCATCAAACTGTGTTCCATTGTCCACAGTTATAGCCTTTGGTACACCGAAGCGACAAACAATGTTTTGCTAAAAGAATTTCTGAACTGTGACCGAAGTTATTGTGGCCAAAGGCTTCGCTTCAATCCACTTGGAGAAATATTCTACAGCCACCACAACATATTTTAAATTCCCTTGTGCTGGTGGAAGTGGACCTAACAAATCCATGCCCCATCTTTGCAATGACCAGGTTGGTTGTATCAGTTGGGTTAACGACGAAGGTTGTTTCTGGTCTCTTGCGCATTTTTGGCAATTT
The DNA here is from genome assembly GCF_902167145.1 of Zea mays. NCBI lineage: Eukaryota > Viridiplantae > Streptophyta > Magnoliopsida > Poales > Poaceae > Zea > Zea mays. The sequence continues at coordinate 104,421,465 of NC_050099.1, read as the reverse complement.
TCACATTTTTGAACTAGATCCGCTGCATCCGAAGCTGCTTTCGGCCAATAAAATCCTTGTCTGAAGACTTTCCCCAACAAAGGTCTAGATCCAATGTGAGATCCACACAATCCTGCATGTATTTCCTTCATCAATTCTATACCTTCAACTCTAGATAGACACTTGAGCAGTGGAGAGCAGACTCCATATTTGTATAACTCCCCCTCTATTATTACATATGGTCGTGCTCTTGCCTCCATTCTCTTATTATAAGCTTCGTCATCTGAAAGGCAGTTGCCTTGGAGAAAAGATATAATCTCAGTCCTCCAATCTTCACTATGAACATGAGATATATTGAGCACTGCTCTTTCAAGAAGTTCCACCGAAGGTGCTCTTATTGTCTCAAAAAATACTTCCGAAGGTAAAGGCAGCCCATGTGCCGCTGACTTGGCTAACAGATCAGCGTGCTCATTTTCTCCTCGTGGAATATTCTTGACAGAAAACCCTTCGAAAGAAGCTTCAAGCCTTCGAACTGTATCCAGGTATTTCTCAAGCTTCGGGTCTCTTGCTCTACAACTCTTGTTAACATGGCCAGAAATAACATGGGAATCAGTTTTAAGGACCGCCCTTCTTATCCCCATTGCCTTTAACTTTCGAAGCCCCAAAAGCAAAGCTTCATATTCAGCAATATTATTTGTGCAGCTGAAATCAAGTTTTACTGCATAGCATGTTCTGACTTTGGAAGGTGCGACTAGGACAGCAGCTGCACCTGCCCCAAAGGTTCCCCAGGAACCGTCGCAGAACACTGTCCAAGCTTCGGCATCTTTATTTGCTTCTTCTTCCTGAGCCCCTGGCGTCCAGTCAGTGATGAAGTCTGCTAACGTCTGGGACTGGATCGAGGATCTATGCACATAATCAATGCTGAATTCGTTGAGTTCCGCAGCCCACTTTCCAATCCTTCCAGTAGCTTCTCTGTTCCTCATAATATCTTTCAAAGGCTGAGATGAAGGAACAATTATATGGAATGCTTGAAAGTAGTGCCAAAGCTTCCTGGAGGCCATTAAGACAGCATACAACACCTTCTCCAATTCTGTATAATTTTTCTTTGATAAGCTTAGAACTTCAGAGACAAAGTATACTGGGGCTTGTTTTTTGATTTGTCCTTCCAATTTCTCCTGCACAAGTGCCGCACTAACTGCAGAGTGCGAAGCTGCCACATATAATAGTAATGGAGCCCCTGGCGCAGGTGGAGTTAATGTTGTTAGATCAATCAGGTATTGCTTCAGTTCTTCGAAGGCTTTCTGTTGAGCTAGGCCCCACTGAAAGACTTCGGCTGACTTTAGTATTTCAAAGAATGGCAAGTTTCTTTCTGCAGATCTAGATATAAATCTGTTCAATGAAGCCAATCTTCCTGCCAACCGTTGGGCCCCCTTCTTCGTACTTGGCGGTTCCATTAGAAGTATAGCTTCGATCTTGATTGGATTAGCTTCGATCCCCTTCGTTGAAACTAGGCAACCAAGGAACTTACCCTTCTTTACTCCAAAGACACATATTTCAGGATTTAATTTCAGGCCAGCTTGCCTAAAATTAGCAAATGTTTCTTGCAGATCAGTGATATGATTTTCTTGCTTCGTGCTTTTTACTACGATGTCATCAACATATGTTAGCACATTTCTGCCTATCTGAGAATGAAGGACCTTGGCTGTCATTCTGCTGAAGCTTCCTCCAGCATTCTTAAGCCCCTTAGGCATCCGAAGATAACAATATGTACCACTGGGGGTTATGAAGCTGGTCTTCAGCTCATCTTCCTTCTTCATCCAAATTTGGTGGTAGCCTGAGTAACAATCTAGTAGACTCATAAGCTCTGATGAAGCTGCTGCATCTACTAGAGAATCTATGCTTAGCAATGGGAACTCATCTTTTGGACAAGCCTTGTTAAGATCTGTAAAATCGATGCACATTCTCCATTTACCATTTTCCTTCTTCACCATAACAGTGTTAGCTAGCCATTCTGGGTATTTGACCTCTCCGATAACGCCAGCACTATGAAGCCTTTTCACTTTGTTTCGAGCACCTTCAGTTTTGTCATCGGACATTTTCTGAAGCCTTTGTTTTCTTGGCCTGAATGATGGATCCACATTGAGTGAATGTTCAATAACATCTCTATTGACACCACAAAGATCATTAGCTGACCAAGCAAACACATCTTTGTTGTTGAATAAAAACCTTATCAAGGTTTTCTCCTGCTCTTCAGATAATTGAGAACCCAGCAATACCTTCTGTTCTACTATATCTTCACATAGAAGCATAGGCTTCGGCTGATCAGCCGTGGCAGCCTTCTCTCTTCTGTACTGTTCACAAGCTTCATTTCCATCTATGTTGTGGATTGCTTTTGAATCTGTCCAGTTTCCTTCAGCTTTTCTAGCAGCTTCCTGACTGCCATGAACAGCAATGGGTCCTTGTTCCGAAGGTATCTTCATGCATAGATATGCTGGATGAAGTATTGCTTCGAAAGCGTTGAGTGTCCCACGACCAATGATTGCATTGTAGGGGTATTCCACGTCAACAATATCAAACACAACCTATTCAGTCCTTGTGTTGTGGACAAACCCGAAGGTCACTGGCATTGTGATCTTGCCAAATGCTACGATCTGCCTTCCTCCGAAGCCACAAAGAGGGTGTGTAGCATCATGAATCTTGTCCTCTGGCTCTTGTATCTGTCTGAAGGCCTTAGCAAATATGATGTCGGCTGCACTGCCTATATCAACCAAAACATTGTGGCCCAGAAATCCCTTGATGACACAAGATGACCATAGCATCATTATGAGGATAATCCTTGAGCTGAAGGTCCTCCTGGGAGAAGGTGATTGGGATGTGGGACCATTTTGACTTGATGAAGGGTCCCTGCACCCCAACATGTTGTACCCTTCTCTGAGCCTCCTTCTTCTGCTTCTTGTTGGCTGGTTCTGAGCATGAACCGTCTATTATTGGGAGCACCAGCTTCATAACCGAAGCAGCTTCTGCTTGGATGTTGGACGAAGCCATCATCTCAATAGTAGAAGTGAGTTCACCGGAGGTGGGCGCCAATGTTGGGGACTTGTTGTAACGCCCCGAATTTTTGCAGTTGAATTTTTTCTTTTCTTTACTCGCCAAAATTCGGGCGTTACCTTTTCTTTTTCTTTTTCCCCTCGCTAAACCTTGACCTTTTCCAAAGTTTTAGCGGGATTCGGTTTGGAATTCCCGTGTAAGAAAAACCCTAAATACTTTATGTTGTTTGATGCACCATGCCGAACCTTGCATTTCTTTTGATTGCTTTGAAAGCGCAATTGCATTCATGTAGAAAGATCGGATTTCGAAAATGAGAAAAAGATCTTTTCTTTTCTTTTTCTCTCTCTTTCTCTCTCCTCTTTTTCTCTCTCTCCCGCGCCGTGGGCCGACCCCGGCCGGCCCAGCCGCCCCTGGCGTCCCCTCTTGGGCCTTGGCAGGCCCAACCGCCCCCCCACCTCCCCTTTTTCCCAAATTCTTTCTCCCTCCCTCTCATTTTTTCTCTCATTTTCTCCCCCACCCTAAGCCGCCGCCGCCCCTACCCCCTGCCCTAGCGCCGCCCCTGCCCCGTCGCCGATCGGCCGCCCCGCTCGGCCGCCCTGCCCCGCCCCGTCCCCGTCCCCGGTGAGGCCCCCTCCCCCTCTCCTCCCTCCCCCATCCCCCCTCCCCTTTCCCCTCGCCGCTCGGCGCCATGGCCGCCGCCATGGCCGGCTCGCCCTGGCCGCCCGGCCGCGCCCTGGCCGCCCGGCTCGCCCTGGCCGCCCGGCCGCCCGCCTGGCCGCCCCAGCCCGCCTGGCCGCGCGCCCTGGCCGCCCGCCCGGCCGCGCCCCCGCCCCTGCGTGCTCGGCCGTCCAACCGGCCGGTTCAACCGCCCCTAGGGCCGGTTCAACCGCCCCCCCCCCTCTGTTTTTTTTATTTTTTTATTTTATTTTATTTACTTTCTGTGCTCATAGCTATTTTATTTTAGGTAGGCTAATCATTGTTCATGCCATTGAAATAGGAAGTTTAATTTAAAATTCCGTTATGCTAGTTGATTCATGTAGTTAATTGTTTACCTCGTGCAATGTTGATCAACTTAAAATGATTAGGTTTCCATTAGTGTATATGTAACAGAATTCTTTTGTTAAGAACCAATTGTAATTGATCGTTAGTGCATAAGATTTAACCCCCTGCGAGACCCTTTCCCGTTTCTTTCTAACCATAACAAATGCGATATCGAATGTCATACTTGATGCATATTCGCTTTGTTTGTTCCCTTGTATGGTGTACTGTTCTTTTGTATTAAATATGTGGATGTATGTATGTTTGCGCTCGCATAGAGAACGATCCGGTCGAAGAGCCCGAGGAATTCGCAGGAGAAGCCCCTTAGCAGCAGTCGGTTGGTGGAGGCAAGTGTCCTTTGACCTATCTATGTCCTATTCATTATTTAATTCACCCCCCCCCGCTTTACACATTTATGCCTAAGGATTGACTAGTTTTGTTATCCATGTCCTTGTTTACCTATTTGGGTCGGATTATTACTGCTTAGTTTGATGCTATTGCTCAACTTTAATCAATGAACATGATGTGGTTATCTATGATACGTTGTTTTCCCTTCTCTTATGATGATGTGATACTTGTGGTCTTCAAGGGGGCTCGAGCGGTTTCTCGAGTGCCTCTCCGTAAGGACCTGTTCTATGGATGACCGCCCGGGAAAACAGTGCAACCATAAGGGTGGAATGGGGTGCCCTTAGCTGAATAATTAGAGGATCCGGGGTGTAGTTCACTTAGCCGTCGTGTCGTCAATGGGGCTCGGTGTATGCGGCTCGCTCTGCCAAGTTTGGGTTCGCCCCTTGGGGAGGAGTGCGGTGCATTTAGGAAACCTAATGGGTGGCTACAGCCCCGGGGAATCTTTGTAAAGGCTTCGTAGTGAATCCTTGGCCATTCACCTTGGGAGTGAATAAGGGTCTTGCAAGCCCGGGCCAGAGAGGGAATCACGGCTTGTGGGTAAAGTGCACAACCTCTGCAGAGTGTTTGAAAAACTGATATATCAGCCGTGCTCACGGTTACGAGCGGCCAAGGGAGCTCCAGTGATTAGTGATACTTGATCAGAGATACTTTGGTACAGGTGGATATGAGATTGATGGTTTTGATTATGATTATGGTGCTGGTAAGTGGTACTCTTTCCGTTTGGAAAGGAGTACGTTTGGGTTAATAACTTGGGTTAATGTTAAAACCTGGCTTTCTACTAGTAAGTAATAACCTGACCAACTAAAAGAAACTGCTTGACTTATCCCCACATAAAGCTAGTCCACTACAGCCAAACAGGATACTTGCTGAGTATGTTGATGTGTACTCACCCTTGCTCTACACACCAAACCCCCCCCCCAGGTTGTCAGCATTGCAACCATTGCTCAGGCGAAGATGAAGCTGTGGAAGGAGACTTCCAGGAGTTCCAAGACTACGACGAGTTCTAGGTGTGGGTTAGCGGCAACCCCCAGTCGGCTGCCTGTGAAGGCCGCGTTATCTACGTTTCTTTTCCGCACTTTGATTTATTGTAAGAACTATATGGACGTCTCAGACGTATGATGTAATCGACTATTTCCCTTATTAATACTATTTTGAGCACTGTGTGATGATGTCCATATTATGTAACTGCTGTGTACGTGAATAACTGATCCTGGCACGTACATGGTTCGCATTCGGTTTGCCTTCTAAAACCGGGTGTGATATAAGTGGTATCAAAGCCGTGCTGACTGTAGGACCGCTAACCTAGAGTAGAATGGTCGTTCTAAGGACTATAGACCTCTGTCTCTGCCTTGACTTTGATATCTCTTCAAAAGTTGGTCATACCGACCAAAACTATGTTCTACTATATATTATACCTTGCTGAAAATCATGTTTTATTCTAATCCTTCATTTACTTATGATTCATTATTTGCTGGTCATATTAATTCTGTTCTCACCCTTTTGCTTGCGATGTCTTTTGTAGATGGCTCGACTTAGACACACTACACGAAAGTCAGTCATCCCCTTCTTACCCTCCCGCCTTGCTGAGCGTCCGCTTCGCCGTCCCGTGGCCGGACAGTCCAGCCACTTGGAGAGACTACACCACCGCCTGCGTGAGGAGCAGGAACGTCGACGACAGGAGCAGCAGGGCTCTTCCTTCTCGCTCCAGCAGGAGATAGAGTCTGTGAGGAGCTGCTCCCCTGTGCTTCCTCTGGAGCCGCCCCCTGCACCACCACTGGGCGCCCCAGCTTCTGGAGTAGCTGCTGGAGGAGACCCAGACGACGGAGATGGCGACGACAGCTCGAGCCACGACACCGACTTCTCTGCTAACCCTGAGCCGGAAGGATGGGTTGCTCGACCCATCACTCGCGACGCTGCTCGCGGGTGTCACTTCCATGATGCGCTCGACACCCTGCTACGTCGGGCATTTGACCGGCATACTTGGTCCGTCGAGTATCGCTGTGTGGTCTACCAGCACAGTCACGGGGTCTACCCGGATCGCTGGGAGGCAACTTGCTTGGTGCGCTGCCCGGAGGACAGTCTCCAGGGTGCAGAGGCCTGCTCAGAGCACTATTCTATCTCTGAACGGGACTCAGCTGAGGCAGCCATGCAAGATGCTGCACGGCGTGCGCTTTCGCACTACTGCTCGGTTTTCGGTGGGGCAGCTGATGGTCTTGACCTGAAGTATTAACCCCGCCGTCAATCTGGCAGCACAGGAGGCGTGATTGTCTCACCTGTCGGTGAGGGCAATCCTAGGTTGAGCAGCACAGTCAACCTAGCCGCCGTGCTAAACACGGAGCTGGACCATGCATTAGATGAGCTGAGTAGGGCTCGTGCTGAGATCGCCCTGCTGCGGGCTGAGCGCGTGGAACGTCGTCACTTGGATGGTGGTTCCCCCGCTCCCGTCGGGACTCAGCACCCGTACCGCTCACCTCAGCGTGGACACCAGTCTTATGGCAATCCCGCCTGCAAGACCAAGATAACTCTAGAACCATAGATCGTTAGAGTTAGATCTTGTAATTAATACGAAATATATGCATAGAAGCTTCAGTCTTAGCGTTAGTCTCAGTCTTAGTTAGTCTTAGTTAGACAGGGTAGTTTGCTATATCCTGTGCATTTATGCTTGTCATGATGAACTATGTTTGGTTTGGATCTTTGTAATGACTGTCACCAGAGTGTGGGTATCCCCTGCATTTTGGTTTACTTATTATGTTAATAAAGTTAGTTATATAGTTGGGAAACCCCTTTTATTCCACTTTCCTTTCTATCTGAGAAGCTGTGTGGCCTGTGTTGGAGATCAGTGAAGATGCTCATCTGTTCAGTGCTGTTGAAGAATTCTATTCTCTTTTCTTATGCTGCAAGATCTGCCAGATCAGTTCTGATGTGTGGTTGCATTCTGCAGATGTCAGAGAACAGGCGCAGAGGAGGAAGGCGTGCTCAGCAGGAGCGAGCCGCTCAACAGGATGAGGTGCCTCAGCAGCAGCACCTGCCGCCCCCGCCCCCGATGTCCATCGAGCAGATGTTTCTGATGCAGACTCAGGCAGTTCAAGCCATCGGTCAAACTTTGGCCGCCATTCAGCAGCAGCAGCAGCAGCAGCAGCAGGCCCCACCTCAGCCTCAGATGCCTCAGATGCCCAGAGACAAGCGTGCTGAATTCATGAGAGGCCATCCACCAACGTTTGCTCATTCTTCTGACCCTATGGATGCTGAAGATTGGCTGCGCACTGTGGAGCGGGAGTTGCATATCGCTCAGTGCGATGACAGGGAGAAAGTCTTGTATGGTCCCCGTCTGTTGAGAGGAGCAGCCCAGTCATGGTGGGAGTCTTACCTCGCCACCCATGCCCATCCTGACGCCATCACTTGGGAAGAGTTCAGAGGTAGCTTTCGTCAGTACCACGTGCCTGCAGGTCTGATGACAGTGAAGAAGGAGGAGTTCCTGGCCCTTAAGCAAGGGTCATCATCTGTCAGTGAGTATCGAGACAGGTTTCTGCAATTGTCTCGCTATGCTCCTGAGGATGTCAACACCGACGCCAAGCGACAGTACCGTTTCTTGAGAGGGTTGGTTGACCCTCTGCAGTACCAACTGATGAATCATACCTTCTCGACATTCCAGCACCTGATTGATAGAGCGATCATGACAGAGAGAAAGCGCAAGGAGATGGAAGATCGTAAGCGCAAGATCAGTGGACCCCAGCCTGGAAGCAGCAGCCGCCCTCGTTTTTCAGGCAATCAACCTCAGCAGTTCAGGCAGAACCAGCGTCCACCTCAGCAGCATCAGCAGTTTCAAAGGCAGTACCCTCAGAATCAGTACCAGAACCGTCAGAGCAATCAGTCAGGAGGTCAGTTTCCAAGGCAGAATCAGCAGGCACCTCGCCTTCCTGCCCCAGCAAACCAGCAGAGCAGTCAGGCAGCACCAGCTCAGGTTGGAAACAGGGCATGTTTCCACTGTGGAGAGCAAGGCCACTGGGTGATGCAATGTCCAAAGAAGGCAGCCCAGCAGCAGTCAGGCCCCAATGCCCCAGCAAAGCAGAATGTGTCTCAGCCCGGAGTAGGCAATCGCTCTCAGCCGCGCTATAATCATGGAAGACTGAACCACTTGGAGGCTGAAGCAGTTCAGGAGACCCCCGGCATGATAGTAGGTATGTTCCCAGTCGACTCCCATATTGCAGAAGTGTTATTTGATACTGGAGCAACGCATTCTTTCATTACTGCATCATGGGTAGAAGCACATAATCTTCCAATTACTACCATGTCAACCCCCATTCAAATTGACTCAGCCGGTGGTAGAATTCGAGCCGATAGCATTTGTTTGAATATAAGTGTGAAAATAAGGGGGATAGCATTTCCCGCCAACCTTATAGTAATGGGTACTCAGGGAATAGATGTCATCCTAGGGATGAATTGGTTAGATAATTATCAGGCAGTTATCAGTTGTGATAAAAGGACAATCAAGTTGGTGTCCCCACTAGGAGAGGAAGTGGTGACCGAGTTAGTCCCACCTGAGCCGAAGAAAGGAAGTTGTTATCGGATAGCTGTCGATAGCTGTGAAGCAGATCCAATTGAGAGTATCAAGGTTGTGTCTGAATTCCCAGATGTGTTTCCAAAGGATTTACCGGGTATGCCACCAGAGCGGAAAGTTGAATTTGCTATAGAGCTTCTTCCTGGAACCGCCCCTATCTTTAAGAGAGCTTACAGAATATCTGGACCAGAGTTGGATGAACTTAAGAAGCAAATTGATGAGCTGTCAGAGAAAGGTTACATTCGGCCAAGCACCTCGCCTTGGGCCGCCCCTGTCCTATTTGTGGAGAAGAAAGATGGCACCAAAAGGATGTGTATCGATTATCGAGCTTTGAATGAAGTCACGATCAAGAACAAGTATCCCTTGCCCAGAATAGAAGATCTGTTCGACCAATTGAGAGGAGCCAGTGTGTTTTCCAAGATTGATCTGAGGTCAGGTTATCATCAGCTCAGGATCCGACCTTCGGACATTCCGAAGACGGCATTCATTACCAAGTATGGTTTGTACGAGTTCACAGTGATGTCTTTTGGTTTGACCAATGCGCCCGCATTCTTCATGAACTTGATGAACAGTGTATTCATGGATTACCTTGATAAGTTTGTGGTGGTATTCATTGATGATATTCTGGTTTATTCTCAAAGCGAAGGAAGACCATCAGAATGTGCAAAGTCAGATGGAATCACCACTCTGAGGAAGAAGCAACCTGGGAGCGTGAAGATGATCTAGTGGCCAAGTACCCAGAGCTCTTTGCTAGCCAGCCCTGAATCTCGAGGGCGAGATTCTTTTAAGGGGGATAGGTTTGTAACGCCCCGAATTTTTGCAGTTGAACTTTTTTCTTTTCTTTACTCGCCAAAATTCGGGCGTTACCTTTTCTTTTTCTTTTTCCCCTCGCTAAACCTTGACCTTTTCCAAAGTTTTAGCGGGATTCGGTTTGGAATTCCCGTGTAAGAAAAACCCTAAATACTTTATGTTGTTTGATGCACCATGCCGAACCTTGCATTTCTTTTGATTGCTTTGAAAGCGCAATTGCATTCATGTAGAAAGATCGGATTTCGAAAATGAGAAAAAGATCTTTTCTTTTCTTTTTCTCTCTCTTTCTCTCTCCTCTTTTTCTCTCTCTCCCGCGCCGTGGGCCGACCCCGGCCGGCCCAGCCGCCCCTGGCGTCCCCTCTTGGGCCTTGGCAGGCCCAACCGCCCCCCCCACCTCCCCTTTTTCCCAAATTCTTTCTCCCTCCCTCTCATTTTTCTCTCATTTTCTCCCCCACCCTAAGCCGCCGCCGCCCCTACCCCCTGCCCTAGCGCCGCCCCTGCCCCGTCGCCGATCGGCCGCCCCGCTCGGCCGCCCCGCCCCGCCCCGTCCCCGTCCCCGGTGAGGCCCCCTCCCCCTCTCCTCCCTCCCCCATCCCCCCTCCCCTTTCCCCTCGCCGCTCGGCGCCATGGCCGCCGCCATGGCCGGCTCGCCCTGGCCGCCCGGCCGCGCCCTGGCCGCCCGGCTCGCCCTGGCCGCCCGGCCGCCCGCCTGGCCGCCCCAGCCCGCCTGGCCGCGCGCCCTGGCCGCCCGCCCGGCCGCGCCCCCGCCCCTGCGTGCTCGGCCGCCCAGCCGGCCGGTTCAACCGCCCCTAGGGCCGGTTCAACCGCCCCCCCCCCCTCTGTTTTTTTTATTTTTTTTTATTTTATTTTATTTACTTTCTGTGCTCATAGCTATTTTATTTTAGGTAGGCTAATCATTGTTCATGCCATTGAAATAGGAAGTTTAATTTAAAATTCTGTTATGCTAGTTGATTCATGTAGTTAATTGTTTACCTCGTGCAATGTTGATCAACTTAAAATGATTAGGTTTCCATTAGTGTATATGTAACAGAATTCTTTTGTTAAGAACCAATTGTAATTGATCGTTAGTGCATAAGATTTAACCCCCTGCGAGACCCTTTCCCGTTTCTTTCTAACCATAACAAATGCGATATCGAATGTCATACTTGATGCATATTCGCTTTGTTTGTTCCCTTGTATGGTGTACTGTTCTTTTGTATTAAATATGTGGATGTATGTATGTTTGCGCTCGCATAGAGAACGATCCGGTCGAAGAGCCCGAGGAATTCGCAGGAGAAGCCCCTTAGCAGCAGTCGGTTGGTGGAGGCAAGTGTCCTTTGACCTATCTATGTCCTATTCATTATTTAATTCACCCCCCCCCCCCCCGCTTTACACATTTATGCCTAAGGATTGACTAGTTTTGTTATCCATGTCCTTGTTTACCTATTTGGGTCGGATTATTACTGCTTAGTTTGATGCTATTGCTCAACTTTAATCAATGAACATGATGTGGTTATCTATGATACGTTGTTTTCCCTTCTCTTATGATGATGTGATACTTGTGGTCTTCAAGGGGGCTCGAGCGGTTTCTCGAGTGCCTCTCCGTAAGGACCTGTTCTATGGATGACCGCCCGGGAAAACAGTGCAACCATAAGGGTGGAATGGGGTGCCCTTAGCTGAATAATTAGAGGATCCGGGGTGTAGTTCACTTAGCCGTCGTGCCGTCAATGGGGCTCGGTGTATGCGGCTCGCTCTGCCAAGTTTGGGTTCGCCCCTTGGGGAGGAGTGCGGTGCATTTAGGAAACCTAATGGGTGGCTACAGCCCCGGGGAATCTTTGTAAAGGCTTCGTAGTGAATCCTTGGCCATTCACCTTGGGAGTGAATAAGGGTCTTGCAAGCCCGGGCCAGAGAGGGAATCACGGCTTGTGGGTAAAGTGCACAACCTCTGCAGAGTGTTTGAAAAACTGATATATCAGCCGTGCTCACGGTTATGAGCGGCCAAGGGAGCTCCAGTGATTAGTGATACTTGATCAGAGATACTTTGGTACAGGTGGATATGAGATTGATGGTTTTGATTATGATTATGGTGCTGGTAAGTGGTACTCTTTCCGTTTGGAAAGGAGTACATTTGGGTTAATAACTTGGGTTAATGTTAAAACCTGGCTTTCTACTAGTAAGTAATAACCTGACCAACTAAAAGAAACTGCTTGACTTATCCCCACATAAAGCTAGTCCACTACAGCCAAACAGGATACTTGCTGAGTATGTTGATGTGTACTCACCCTTGCTCTACACACCAAACCCCCCCCCCAGGTTGTCAGCATTGCAACCATTGCTCAGGCGAAGATGAAGCTGTGGAAGGAGACTTCCAGGAGTTCCAAGACTACGACGAGTTCTAGGTGTGGGTTAGCGGCAACCCCCAGTCGGCTGCCTGTGAAGGCCGCGTTATCTACGTTTCTTTTCCGCACTTTGATTTATTGTAAGAACTATATGGACGTCTCAGACGTATGATGTAATCGACTATTTCCCTTATTAATACTATTTTGAGCACTGTGTGATGATGTCCATATTATGTAACTGCTGTGTACGTGAATAACTGATCCTGGCACGTACATGGTTCGCATTCGGTTTGCCTTCTAAAACCGGGTGTGACACTTGTTCTCAACTGCTATAAATCAATAACAAGGCAACACAAAATATTAAATGTTAAAGTCCTTCGTCCTTCGAAGCATTATTTCCCTTAGGATATAACGATCTTCGGACGAAGGTCATGAAGGACGTACCTTCATCATCACGGTTATAAGATAATGAAAAATGAAACACATGAAATATGAAAGATTATACAAACAAACATGTAATGTCATTCATGTGTTATCATTATATAAACTTGAATATTAAATATGATATTTAATTACATTTATACCTTCGGCTTGTCAGAAGGCAAAGATCCAAGTGTTGTGCGCGAGCAATTACAGGATAGCGTGAACAGTACACGGGTATTATTCATCTATTTATAGGCACAGGACGCAATCTGTGGGGAATTACATTCATGCCCTTTACAAAGGTCAATCATAATACAAATTATCATGGGCCGATTGGTCATTTCATCTTTAAGTCGGTGCCTTTGGAAATGTACTCCGAAGCCTTATGATTGATAGCTTCGGCTTTGTGTCAGTCTTTCGAAGGTGTTTCTTCTTATGGAACCTTCGGCGACGAAGCAGACCCCCAACACCTGCCAGCTGGCTGAAGTGAAATTTAGAGTGGTGGCCGAGCACATCAGTACTAGAGACCTAATGCAAGAGTATATATCAAACAGAACATATCCGACTTCTAGTGGTTGGGGAATGCCAAAGAGAAAAGAAGTGGGAAAGAAGCACGAACTTGTACGGCTCCCTTATCGCTTTAAGTTCGAGAAACAATTAAAAAATCTTTGCAAAGAATGGCTAGATATGATTAAGACCATGTGCAACAAAATACTTGGTAATTATGCGAAGAAAGAAGATCAATTGATGACTGCAGCCTCCGGTACCCGGCCAAAACAAAGATTGAACCGGGTAATGGACGCCTTGAACTTCGAATACCCCGACTATGAAAAGCTTGACAAAGGGGGCGAAGGGGTGAAAAGGAAGCGGGTTGTCATCATCCTGAATAGGCAGGCTGCCCGACTGATAAAAGAAGATGAATTTTTTTGAAGAAAGCAAAAATAGCTGCTGTGCCAAAGGCGACACCTTCTAAAAAATGAAAACTCGACATAACTTCTTCTGTTGAGCCGAAGGTAGGTGAGACAGACGAAGCTCCTTCAACACCCTCTGCTGCTGAAGTAGCAGAAATTTTAAAGGTAATGACTGATTCTCTGCCCATCAAGCTGCTAAGTCCTCTGGGACTGGAACTGGGTATGAAATTTTTACAGAAGAAAGATCAACCTTCGGCTGCAAAGGAGAAGGCTGAAGGGCAAAAGAAATGAAAAATAGTCAATGTGATGCAAGCCATTGAACGAACACCGCCTTCAGCCTCAGCGCCCAAAATGGTGACTGCTTCAAGTGTCGAAGCTGAAGCTGCAAAACTTGTGAGCACAATGTTAGGAATTGATAAGCTTATGTCAAATATAGTTGCAGAAGGGACAGCTGTGGCTGCAGAAGAAAGCATGGCTGCAGTGCCTGATAAAGGGAAAAAGTTGTTGATACTTCTTCGGGAGAGAGATTTTGACCTTCGGCACCTGAGTGGCCAGGAACTATCCGAGGCAGACAAGGAGGAGCTAAAAGAATATGGAATATTGTGCGGCTATCAGCCAGGATCTATGCTCTTCGGGGGGGGGGGGTTGATGAAGAAATTTTAGGATGTATTCGCGACCATGCCGGGGCAAAAATAATCGGCACTCCGTCTAAGAGTGTTGGTTTCCCTAAGCTGGAATCTGACATTAGTGGTTACCGACGGCAACACATTGTCGGTAGCCTATTCTACTCCAATTTCAAGGTGAAATCTTTGCCTAGATTCTTGTTATCTTTGTGATGGATCACAATGTTCTAACCTTAACGTGTTTTCCCAGAGCATGCTGCTAAGTACGGCGCTAAGAATGCAGCAGGATTTCGAAGATAAGAAGAATGAAATAATAATTGAAGGCTTGGAAAACAAAATTAAAGATTTGGAAGCTTCTTTAGAGAAGAAAGATGTCCTGCTACAAGTAGCCGAAGGTTCTCTCGCGGAAGCTCAAGCTGAGAAATACTAAATTAAGCGAAGAACTTTCCAATGCTCAAGGAACTTTAAAGGAAAAATCAGAGCGCTTTGAGCAAGAAAGAAAAGAACTGCAAGCAAAATCCAAAGCCGAAAATGCTAAGAATACGAAGCTGCAGGAATCACTGAAAGACCTTCGGAATAAGTGCTCAGATTTCGCCACCCGCTGCGTGCATCGATTAAAAGAAATTTTCAACTCGGTTAGGGCTAGCTCTGAAGAAATTGCCCCTTCGGCTGAAGATATCCCTAAAGCCTTCGAGCATATTGAAAATGAAGTTGATGCGCTCGACGAAGTTATAACCGGGCATGGGTCAAATGATGACTGGCTGAATTGTGTTGAGGCAACTAGTGACGAGTTGCTTGTGGCCTACACAAGGGCCAAAGATGATTCCATGACATTAGCCTTCGGAGGACGAGGCAAGAGAAGATTGAACAGAGTTTTTGATGTAATTGGCTTCGTATACCCAGACTATTGCTATCCCTCGCGAAAGCAGGGAAAGAAAAGAAATCTACTGCTTTGGGCATCTCTGCTACACCGAAGGGAAAAATGATCAAGGTTTTGACACACCGGTCTAGGTACATTGAAACGGCCAGGGTGTCGAAGCTTGCCAAGGGGACCACTTCCACCGCTGAGCTAGAATACCCTGCTTCTACCGGTACCAAGGGAGAATCGGCTAAAGTGCCAAAAGCAATGGGACAAGAAAAGCTGAGCCGGCCGAAGCGCCGAAGCGCCCTGCTGAAGCCAAGGAGAAAACGGTCGAAGAACCAGAACTGGAGGAGTCGGTAGGGCTACCAAAAATCTTGAGCCCGCCACCAGAGCCGGAGTTGCCGAAGGTATCCAAAGTTCCTGCAATAACTCCCAAGAGGAGGAGGATGGCTAGCATGCTAGACGCTATCTTGGAGTCGACAAGGGCACCAACTCCTGCCTCTGCAAATGAGGCCACCGAAGCTGCTAGAACTCGTGTTGAAGTCGAAGCTGGGCCCCCAGTGCCCATCAAAACAGGGCCTGTTGAAACTATTGAACAGGATATTGAACAAGGACCTTCGGATGCCACTCTGATCTTGGAAAAAGAAGGCGCATCCATAAAGGTTAAATCTCCTACTTCTGAAGCGTTTACTGAGGAGCCAGACTTTATTATACGACACGCTTCGGGTAAACAGTTATCGGAAGAGCAGATTGCTGAAGCTAAGCACTATGCCAGGAAATTAAAGTACCCAAAAGGATCCTTGGTGTATAATGGCATTAATGAGGATGACTTTCTGTACTGCCTTCCGGACAACAAGGAAATATCTGTTTGCCGAGAGATGGCAAGGAACATAGGGTTTCCGAAGCTCGAGGTTGGCCTCTCTGCAATGTCGAAGGATGACCTTGCAGATAGCCTCGCTTACAATAGTCTTAAGGTAAAGATTTTCCGACTTATAAACAGATTACCTTTTACATCTTTTATGATTGTGCTGATCTCGCTTTTTTTGTAGGGCTTAATCTTGAGCAATGCTTTAAGGGCACAAAAGAATCCTGAAGACGAAAGCTGCCAAATAGCCCATGGGAACCTTCGGACAGAGGTTATTAGACTGAGGAATGAAGCCCTACAAAAGGATAAAATTCTTCTTTCCTTGGTAGACAGGGTAAAGGCCAGCGAAGCCAAACTTACTGCACAGTCCAAAGCTCATAAGGCCGAAGTTGAAGACCTAAAGAAAAAGCTTGCCGAAAAGAATGAGGATTTTGAAGTGTCGAAAGCCAAACAAGAAATAAGCGAATGGACTAGTTCAAGATTACAAAAGAATGTAGATGAGCTTCGCGAATCGAAGGAGAGATATTATGAGAAATCCTTGGGTTGTGCTAAAAAATTGAAAGATAGCTTTACAAAGGTGGGTGCATACTCATCGGAGCAAAAATTTATTAGAGGCGATCCCGAGGGAATTGGATCGGCAAAGAAGCTGAAGCTTTTGAAGAAATTCTTAGCGACCGTGGGGATTTTTGCGTTTCGCTGGTGCCAGAGGGGTTGCATCAATGTTAGAGAAAACTGGATGTGAACATGTTAAAGCTGCAACCCAGACAGAAACCGTCTTCTCCGTAGACAACACGAAGGATCCTTTGGCTGAAGCTACTATGATGGGCAGGAAATTCTATTCCAACGTTTGGATGAAGGGCGACCGGGAGATAGCCGATGAAGCCATAAATAAAAATGAAAAAGAATCCCATGATGCCCGAGAAGAAGCCAAGCGAGTTGAAGAGGCTGCTGAGCGCGCAAGGCGTATAGGTATTTTTATTGAATCTTAGCTTCGGTATTTTTTCTGGCTTCGGATTAACAACTCGCTACTTTACCACAGCTGAACTTTCACCGCCACCCGAGCCATATGACCCCGAAGCCGATCCAGTCATGAAAGCGACACTAGAAACAATAAGAATTGTCGAAGAAGCTGTTGATGAAGCTGTCAACAAACTTCTGAACGAAGCTGCCGAGAAGATCTTAAAAGAAGACTAATTTTTTGTGTACTTGAGAAATGTAGTATTGGGAAATATAATATTTGCACATGAGTTAAACATTGTATATCTATGTGTATATTAATGTAATATATTTCTTTGTGATGCATAAAATTTGTGTAAATACCATTTTTGAGCCTGTTGGGGCGAAGGCGAAGACTCCACCCTTCGCTCGATGCCTTCGCCGATCTCACCGAACCAACGGAGGCAAAGTGGCCGGCATTTTTCACCCTTCGTCCAACACGCTGCAAGACAAAGGCCTACGATGAGGCCGCTCCGTCTCGCGTCCTCGTTTGACACGAAGGCCCACGTAGCATTCGGCTCATTGTAACAGGCCCTGCGCGGCTGAGCGCATTACGGGCCCGATTTGTGAAGGCTTTTCTGTAATGACAGTCTGTAACCCTGCTTTATGGGAATATTCCGGGGATGACCTAGGCGCCTGAGGGCACATGCGTCCTTAATCCATGACGCTGGGTACTCAGGCACCTATAAATACCCCCGCACAGTGCCCTTGAGAGGCTAGATTAACAGAGCAATTGCCTTCTTGAGCTAAAACCTCGTCTGCATTACTTTCACCACCCCATTGGATCTTCTTGCTCGGGAGAGCAAGTTCCCACATTTGGCTCCCACTGTTCGTGCTACGAAAAAACCACCCGCGATGGCACCCAAGAGAGCTAGCTCGAAGGCAGCCCCATCCATTGACGAAGCTGTGAAGGCAGCGCTGCTGGCCGATAAAAAGGGCAAGGCTCTTGTCGACACCACCCACCAAGAAGCCTGCGAAGACGACGCACTCAGCAAGAGGCAGCGCAATGAACAACCCACACCCGAAGGCAGTCTCCTTACCTGCAGCTCCGGAGGACAACCGCAACCTCCCCCAGGCTTCGCTCCACCGGAGGGCGCGGACGCCACCGAGGACGGCGAAGTCATCGGCGTTTCAGCAGAGGAACAGCTACAGCTGTGTGCCTTGCGCATCAAGAACCGCAACCTCCAGAATCAAAAAAAGATCCTCGAGTCCAAGCGCCAACGTGTGTCTGCGCAAGCCAAGGTGCGCCAGATGATACGCGACGAAGAGCAGAAGGCTCAGGAGCTTGAGCAAGAGATCGCGCTCATGCAGCGCGAAGGCCAACTCGGTCTGCAACACGGCCCACCCCTCCAACAGCGCGCGCAAATCAAAGACATGTTCATCCCTCAGCGCGGACACGCCATCCCGCACGCTGCAGCATTCCAAGGTGTCAACTACCTTGACGAGCGGAGTCCCCTGGCGCCACACCTGCAAGTGTCACCATGGCCTACCAACTTCAGGGCAGGGACCTATCCCAAGTACAACGGCAGGACTGACCCAGCAGAGTATATCATGAGCTATCAGGTCGCCGTTGCATCATCCGGAGGGGACGACGCCACGATGGCCAAGTCATTCATCATCGCCCTCGAAGGCCCGGCCCTCACCTGGTACACCAGGTTGCCCCCGTTGTCCATCGACTCCTGGAGAAGTCTCCGGGACAAATTCCTGCTCAACTTCCAAGGGTACCGCCCAGACACCGACGCCTTGGCTGAACTTTCACTCTGCAAGCAGCTGGAAAGAGAAACTCTGCGGGAGTACTACCGCAAGTTTCTGACTCTCAAATCACAACTGCCTTCGGTTGATGACCAAATCGCCATTCACTACGCAATCAGTGGCCTTCGGGTTGGCGTCCTTTACAGCCACTGCATCAGAGATCCGCCTAGGAACCTCCAGGAGTTGTATCAGCTGTTCGAAAAATACGCCAGATCCGAAGAGCTCCACCAGCGCAAAGTCGAGTCTCAGAGGAAACCCAAAGACCCTCTGCAGTCCAGCCGTACGTGGACGAGGCCTTCGCAGGCAGACTCCGGTCGGGGCGGCCGTAGTCAGCAGCATGTACACAACATCGCCAACCAGCACCCCGCTGGTGAGGCCCCTCACCGCCAGGAGTATCCCCCCAGGGCCACAGAAACGGAACTCGTGGTCGGGGCCGGGGACGTGCGCAGCAGCCGTGCAGATTTTACTGCTTGTTCCACGACGAAGACTGTGCGCGCCCTACAAGGGACTGCCTAGAAACGAAGGCCACCAGAGACAGGATGTCTCGGGCGCAACCAGCCGACAACCCCAGAGTTGTCGCACACACATATCAACAACTCCCTCCACCATACAACCACGGCCCCGCTCAGCATCCACCCAACCACACATACCAACACCATCAGGAGGTACAAATCGTACCTCCCCCACTACCACCTCCACACCCGCAACAGCAAAACATCCACCACCCCCAAGCCCCAAAACAAGAAGACTTCGCCGATCAGCCGTATCGCGGAGTCATTCACATGATCACTGGGGGGTCCAGCGCCGACTTCGACACAAAGCGACAGAAGAGGGACCACTACCGCAGCATCAACCACGTCGCCGTCACTGGTCCAGTCGTGCAGACAAAGTGGTCCCATGTGCCATTGACCTTCGACGCCCAAGGCGTTGACCTGCGCAACGCACCCCACATCGATGCCATGGTTATCAACTGCAGCGTGGCAGGCTGGGACCTGCACAAAGTCTTAGTCGACAATGGCAGCTAGGCGGATATCATTTTCCTCCATGCCTTCGACCGCATGGGCATCAGCCACAGCTTGATTAAGCCTTCGGACAACCCACTGTATGGCTTCGGTGGCAAAGGCACCTTTCCTGTCGGCAAAATAGAGCTACCCCTCTTCTTCGGTGTAGCACCCAATGCACGAAGTGAGCAAGTCACGTTCGACATCATCGACATGGTGTACCCGTACAACGCCATAATGGGTCAGGGCTCCATCAACAAGTTTGAGGCAGCTATTCACGGACTTTACCTGTGCATGAAGATCCCAGGTCCGCAAGGCGCGATCAAAGTCTACGGCAACCAGCAGGCCGCGCGCAACATAGAAAGAGACTTCGTTCCTGGGCAAAGGAACATACACTGCCTCACGGCCCAGTGCGAGGTCCCCGAGTCTGCCAGCCCAACCGCCAAAGAACATGACAAGGCACAGCTGCAGAGCAACGATGGGACCAAGACTGTTCCCCTCGACCAGGCAACGCCCAAGCAAACGGTCACCATCAGCGAAGACCTCACTTCGCATGACGAGGAGAGACTCCTCTACTGTCTGTCCAAAAATAAAGACGTCTTCGCATGGTCCGCCCTCGACCTGGTCGGAGTCAGTCGCTCCATCATTGAGCACAGCTTGGGAATCGACCCTTCGGTGAGGCCGAAGAAACAGTGGCTGCGCAAGATGTCTGATGAGAAGACAGAAGCTGCCAAGGTCGAGGTACATCGCCTGCTTGAGGCCAAATTTATCGAGCCAGTCGCCTACCCTACATGGCTCGCCAACATAGTGATGGTGCAGAAGAAGAGCGACAAATGGCGGATGTGCATTGATTTCACCAGTCTCAACAAGGCCTGCCCCAAGGACAACTTCCCGCTGCCTCGGATCGACAAAATCATCGATAGTGCGGCCGGGTGTGAAGTCATGTCACTCCTTGATTGCTTCTCCGGCTACCATCAAATGTATATGAAGGAGGAAGACAAGGCAAGCACCAATTTCATAACACCCTTCGGCACGTATTGCTTCATCAGAATGCTGGAGGGACTTAAGAACGCTGGGTCCACATTCTCTCGACTCACCAAAACGGTGCTCGAGAGCCAAGTTGGCATAAACATATTTACGTATGTGGACGACATCGTCGTCGCCAGCAGAAGCAAGGAAGACCATCTGGTTGACCTCGCAGAAACGTTTGCGAACATGCGGGACGCACGACTTCGCCTCAACCCCGAAAAGTGCGTCTTCGGCGTTCGCCAGGAGAAAATACTGGGCTACCTGGTGTCGCACCGCGGGATTGAAGCCAATCTGACCAAAATCTAGGCTATCATCAACATGACGCCCCTGCAGTCAGCCAGAGACGTCCAACGACTGACAGGCAGATTGGCCGCCCTCAATAGATTTATCTCCAAATCCGCAGAGCGAAGCCTCCCTTTCCTCAAAACACTCCGCGGCGCAAAAGACTTCGCATGGGGACCAGAGCAGGCGGCGGCCTTCGCTTCATTAAAGCAGTACCTGTCAGAGTTGGCGATTCTTACAAGCCCCAACCCCTCGCTACCCCTGTTGCTCTACATCGCAGATTCGCCACATGCGGTTAGCGCAGCACTGGTTCAAGAGCAGGACAGAGAGGGCACGATCAAGCAATATCCAGTTTATTATGTCTCCGAAGTGCTCACGACATCAAAATGCAATATGACAGAACTGGAAAAATCGCCTACGCAGTTGTTATGGCTTCGCGCAAATTGCGCCATTATTTTGAAGCGTTCAAGGTCCGGGTCACCTTAGATAGGGGACTCGGCGAATTGTTTAGAAACCCGGAGGCATCAGTCTGGATTGCCAAATGGGCAGCCGAACTCTCCGGCTACCATATCACATTCGAGCCCAGGACAGCCATCAAGTCACAAGTCCTGGCAGACTTCATTGTTGACTGGACTGGGCCAATAACGCAGCCGGACACGTCCGCAGAGAAGGTGTGGACAATCCATTGCGACAGCGCATGGTGCCATGCGGGGGCAGGCGCCGCTGCAGTCATTACCTCACCCACAGGGGTCAAGCACAGATAAGCAGCACGCCTCAGCTTTGCTTTGGAGTCTGACAGATGCACCAACAATATAGCAGAATACGAAGGTGTCATCCTCGGCCTTCGCAAGCTAAGGGCACTTGGTGTCACTACCTGCATCATCAGAACAGACTCCAAGGTAGTCGTCGGCCAAGTCGAGAAAGACTACGCAGCGAAGGACCCCGCACTTATGCAATACCTCGCGGCTATCCGCAGTCTCGAGAGGCAATTTAAAGGTTTCACCTTGCAGCATGTGGACCGAGCCAAGACTGAGGAGGCCGACGCATTGGCCAAGGCAGCCGCCAGAGGCGAGGCCCTGCTGTGGCGGAACTGCTCGAATTATTCCAACTTAAGTGCTCAAGTCCCGCCTTAGAGGCTAGACCACACTTAAATGGGAATAACCCGTCAATCCCTCGGATCTAGTCCGACACAGCCACTGACAGGATCAAGTACCACAATCTCACTCGAAGGTGAGTCACAGAGCAAATACAATAAAGCATAAAACCATACATGTCACGAGGTTAAATTATTACATCACCATCATCATCATCAGAGTTTTTGCAAAAGTATCCATCATTGTTCGAAGTGCAGCGGAATAAAACTAACGATAATTAAACAGAGAGATGGGGAAGCCTGTCCCATCACTCCTCATGCTCCTCCTCAGCCGAGGCAGGGTCCCACTCAACAGTCCAACCCGGTGGCAAGGTGGACGGCCAAGTTATCCCAGCAACCATCTCCTCCAGAGAACCTGTAAAAATTATGCCACAAGCAAGGCTGAGTATACTAATACTCAGCTAGACTTACCCGGTGTGAGGAGTCTACTCCTCTACCTCTAGACATGCAGCTGTTTGGCTGTGGGGTTTGGTTGCCAAAAGCACTAGCTGAGTTTCTAAATCAAGATTTTAACTTAATCAAAGTTAAGTGTGACTCTCTTAAGGCTAAAAGTGGACTATCTACTCATACATGGTAGCAAGCATTATTAACAATCAACATCTTATCTCAACTCATCATACTTCCACTTATTACTCAATGCAGTACAATGGATCAAGCAGTCTCATTAGCTGCGAGAAGCAGACGATTCGAATCGAGTTTTTATCCTTGCAAGGTAAACCTAAACACACGACATGCAGGGGCACTCCGTCCCCACACACATCAACCGTCCCCATCGATTCCCTGGCAACAGATCAGGGCTCACCGCCTTGGCGTACAATGCCCCACTGACCCCGACTGGCCGTCGTGCAGTGGCCGCACTTGTACCCACCATAACCGGAATGGGAGACCTCGTCTCAGGTCGCGTGAGGGGTAAAGTCTGCGGGCAGGTTCACTCAGGTACTAGGCTTACCGATTTACCATATTTCTAGGTATGTGTTTAGTACGTTCAAAGGCTTGACACAGGTATCCGCACGTTAATCCTTATTCCATTTTCCATCTCGTAAACAACCAATCCCCATGGATTGTTGTCCACCAACTAGTATCATGACAGTGTGAAAGTGGTTACAATCGATTTCCTGATCTCGCGCGAGTGCTAGAAAAATCACTCGTCTTCTACCGAGATCCTAATTAAATAAAGCAACTACTCGACCTGTCATACTAGTATTCATCTCAAAAGGGATTCCTGAGATCATGCAACTAGGGTTTCAAACAACTCCTACACCTAAGTGCACAATCAAACCTACAATCATTAAGTGAAGTAAAATAGCATAAATAACAGGTTATGCATAAAACCGGGGCTTGCCTTCCAAAGCAGTGGCAGGCAGGTCCTCTGGTGCTGGCTCGGGTGCTGGATCTGGGGCTACCTCCTGAGCAGCTCCTTGCTCCGGCACGAGGATGTACTCTCCGTCGGCAAGATTACAGTCTATCGAATGCAATGAACATGTATGTCATGATTATGCATGATTTAATAACATTATGTAAAAGAAACTAAGTCAAGAAGTAACTTAGGGTTTCTTAGTCATGTGGGGCTTCTAGTGGTATATATATAGATACATAGACTTATGACCCTTTAAACTTAGGTTTTCTTTTAGGATAACATAGTGGTTTGGTATTGCCTTGATATATTTTAGTGGACAGATTACAAAGTTTTTGGGACAACATTTATTCACATCTTTCATTTTTCTTTCCTTAATTTCCATTTAGGGCTTTTAGTGTAGGTTTGAACTACAACAGGGTTTTAATAATTTCCAAAAATTCTGTAAAAATTACAGTGGGTTGTCACTGGCTATTGTAGCTTGTTTTAAGAATTTGAGGCTTAAAGTATAAAAGTTGGGCTTTAAACAAAAATAACAAAAGTTAGGCAAAATGGGTCACTTCACACTACACCTCCTAGTTAGGGGTAGGTTCTGTCCTAAAGGTTATTTTTGTTGGCATCCTCTGGTAATAATAGGCCTCTGTGCTAAAAATCACAGAAAACTAAGGGGTGGTTATTTAGTTATGATTTTCTTAAGTTTAATGTCAACAAGGCACTTTCTACTACATTATTATTTGAAAAATGTCAAACAGCAGATTTCATATTTTTCTTAAGTTCTCTCTAATAAAACAATAGTTATCCCAAGGGTGGGGGTGTTTTTACCTTGGGGTTATTTTTGTAGAGTTTTTCTAAGTTTCACTTGTTCTATTAAAACAACAGGGATCTTACTTATTTTACACTAAAACAGGGTATGATATATTTTTCCAGTGAACTATATTGAATAAGTAACCTAACAAAAATAGAGGTACTCTCTGGTTCATTAATTAAATTACATTTTCTATTTTCCTTATCCTTAAGCATATTATAGAATAAGGGGTAAAACTAACTTAAATGGAGTGGACAGAGAGGTTTAACATTTTTAAACAGGTTAGTAGGTAAATATAAACTTCTCCAAATTTTCCTAACCCTAGTCAAATAGCCTAACTATTTTTCTTACTATTATTTAGCCTTTGGCCAAAACTAACATTAAATCAGAACTTTTAAGTTTTCCACAGCACCAAGGGGTTTTATATTTTTCTTAAATAGGTTACATTATTTGGAGTCTGACAAAATTGGTTTGACCAAATTTGGATGATTTAAACAGAAGTTATGCATTTTTAAAGTTGCTGTCCAATTTAAAAACAGATTTAATTAAGGTTTTCTGGAAAAACAGTTTACACCGAGGTCCCTGGGTTTAAACTAAATCCACCTTCACAATTCTACCCCCACGCCACTATTCCCCTGTGTCTCTGACATTACACAAAACCCCCTGACCTTTCTTTCCTCTCACCCGCAGTCCTTCCCTTCACTGAAACAGTAACCGCGGGAAAGAAAAGGGCGGCGCGGCTTACCGGCGGCGAGGGAGGTCCGGCGAAGGGTGGGGTTGGCTCGGGGAGACTCTGGCGGTCACGTCGAGGTACGGCTCGGCGTCGGAGGTGGCCGGAATCGCCCGGTCCACGCGTGCAGGCGGGTGTCCTCGTCGGCGGCGAGTATACCGGCCAAACTACGGCGAACTGGTGCAATCCGAGGGCACAGTGAGCATCACGGGGTTACGCAGCGACTATGTGCACAAGGAATCGAAGGGTGGTGGAGTGGTTTACCCGGTCCACGTACTCCGGCGGGGGCGAGAGCTCCGGCGAGCGTGGACTGGCTTCTCCGGCGAAGGAAACTCCGATTCCTTGCTCGGGGAGCCTCACGGAGGTGTGCACAAGCTTCTCCGAGGACAGGACAGGGTTGGGGATGGCTCTGCTGGCCGGTCTATGGTGGCAGAGGGGTTGGGCGGCCGCGGACTCGCTGCGCACGGGCAAACAGCGACGAGCTAACTCCGGTGAGATGTGGAGGGTGCGCGGAAGGGTGTAGTCGAAGCCTGGGAGGGCTTTATAAGCTCGGGCGCGGGCCACGGCGCGGGTTTGGCTCGGGCGCGGCGCGGGGCAGACGGGGACGCGCGCGAGCGTGCTCTGGCGCGGGCAGAAGGCGTCGAACACGTGGCGGTGAGTTTCTTCCAATGTTCAAACGCTTCCAGAGATCGCAAACGTGCGAATCTCGCCATGAATCCGGCGCAGACCTCCTCCTGGCACCTAGGGCTATCTCACATGTGTGAGTTCCAAGGGATGATACGCCCTAGATCGGGAGATAGACGGGCGCCAAATCTGGCTTGTCTCTCTGCCCACTCAGCGACAAAACTGATGTCAAGTGCTGTCAAACGTCTGAGTCTTGGTCTCAAATTTTTCCAGGGGGTGCCTTAAGTGGTATAGCACATTTTTGGTATAGAACCCAAGTGGTTTTGGCGCCATCTTCAAAGTGAACACGGCTGGTCTTTGATTTAGGGCTAAAATGTGACTTAGAGGGAAATAGAGAGCTCTAGCTCTCTCTCCACTTGGAGATTTGAATTGGGGTTTCTCTAGGGACCTTTTTGCAATATTTCCCTCCCTTAATTGATGGTTATAATGTTGCTTAGGGTTTGGGCAAAGTTACACACACTTTGCATTCTTGTTCACTCACTTTCCCCCCCCCCTTACTTAGGGTTTTGGAAGATAGGGTTTCGGAGAGGTCTAGGGTTCTTCTCCCCCTATCATCCAAGGTAGTAAGTGTGCAAGGATTAGAGTAATGCTTCTTATGTCATTGGCAACTTGATTAGCACATGAGCTCCAAAGTTCCTATGTGGTGCCCTAAGTCTTCACCATTGAACACAGCTTCTAGTGCCAAAGTGGCTCTAGCCAAGGTAACACCTGGGGTGTTACAGCCCTCCCCCCTTAAAGGAATCTCGTCCCGAGATTTAGGTAGAGTCCCTTGGAGGGGTGCTTGAAGGTGTGATGGTGGTGTTTTTCCTTTACACTTAAGTTTCTCTTGTTAACTGCCCTTCGAATGTCATCCTCTTTGCAACTTCAGAAGGAAGCCCTTCCTAAGTTAAATCCACAACTTAGACTATCCTTGTTATCTAAGTTTTTCTTATAATTGGATTCAAAGGGCAGGTGGGGGTGGGGTTTTGGGGTTACATACCGACTCCTTTGGGTAGAAAGTCGGGGAAGCGAGAGCGTAGAAAATCTTCAGTTTCCCATGTAGCTTCTTCTGCTGAATGGTGACTCCACTGAACCTTATACATTCTGACCGACCTTGCCCGAGTTGATCTCTCCTTTTGATCTAATACCTTGACGGGGTACTCTTGGTAGGACAAGTCTGGTTCTATCTCAATGTCTGGTTCTGGTAGCACTTCAGTGGGTAGACGAACGCATTTCCGCAGCTGAGATACATGGAACACATTATGAACTGCTGACATGTGAGGTGGCAATTCCACTTGATAGGCCACGGGTCCACAACTTGCCTGGATCTCATAGGGTCCAATGTAGCGAGGAGCTAACTTGCCCCTGATCCCGAATCTCTGGACAACCTTGGTGGGTGATACCTTAAGGTAGACATGATCTCCCACCTCAAACTGTAGAGGCTTCCGCCTCTTATCATGATAGCTCCTTTGCCTGGCCTGAGCAGCTTCTAAGTTCTTGGTAATAACCCTGACCTTTGCCTCTGCCTCGAGTACCAAGTCTGGCCCAAAAATTTCCCTTTCTCCTGCTTGAGACCAGTTTAGTGGGGTCCTGCACCTTCTCCCATATAATGCCTCAAAAGGTGCCATCTTCAGACTGGACTGGTAGCTGTTATTGTAAGAAAACTCTGCCAAAGACAGACACTTGTCCCAATCCTTTCCATAATGTAGTGCACATGCCCGCAACATGTCCTCCAAAATCTGATTCACCCTTTCTGTCTGGCCATCTGTCTGTGGGTGATATGCTGAGCTTCGGATTACTTGGGTTCCAAGTGATTCTTGCAGTTTTTCCCAAAAGCGTGCCACAAACAGTGCTCCTCTGTCAGATATAATGGTCTTTGGAATACCGTGCAATCTTACTATCTGATCAACATAAATTTCAGCGTACCTCTCTGTCTTGTGGGTGGTGTGTACTGGCAAGAAATGAGCAGTCTTGGTCAATCTGTCCACGATAACCCAAATAGAATCATGGTGCCTGGAGGTATTGGGTAATCCCACTATGAAGTCCATGCAAATGTCCTCCCATTTCCAAGATGGTATGGGAAGGGGTTGCAAAGGGCCTGCTGCCTTCAAGTGACTAGCCTTTATCCTCTGGCAAGTATCACACTCGGATATGTACTTGGCAATTTCCCTTTTCATTCTAGTCCACCAATATAGAGATCTGAGATCATGGTACATCTTGTTGCTACCAGGGTGCATGTAGAATTTGGAAAGGTGAGCTTCATCCAGTATCTTCTTTCTGAGCTCAGGGTCCTTGGGAACAACCAATCGATCTCCAAACCATAGAATTCCCTTGCTGTCCTGTCGGAAACACTTGTATTTCTCTGTCTTTTGCTTGATCATATCCTTGATAACCTGAACACCCTTATCCTCAACCTGTGCCTTGACAATCTGTTCTTGCAATGTGGGCTCCACCGAGATATAGCTTAGTTTACCCGAAGAAACAACTTCCAGGTTCAGTTTGCACAACTCATCACACAGGGTGGTCACTCCCACATCCATGCTCATACAATTACACTGGGCCTTTCTGCTCAAGGCATCTGCCACAACATTGGCCTTACCTGGGTGGTAATGCACTTCTAAATCATAGTCCTTGATCAACTCTAACCATCTCCTTTGCCTCATGTTCAGATCTGCCTGAGTGAAGATGTATTTGAGACTCTTGTGATCAGTGTAGATGTTACAGTGAGCTCCCATCAGGTAGTGTCTCCATATCTTAAGAGCATGAACTACAGCTGCCAATTCTAGATCATGTGTAGGGTAGTTCTGCTCATGGGGCCTGAGTGCCCGGGAAGCATAAGCAATCACTCTGTTCTCTTGCATCAAGACACATCCCAAACCAGTACCAGAAGCATCGCAATAAACTTCAAATGGCTTGGTGTTGTCGGGTTGAGCTAGCACTGGGGCTGTTGTCAAATGCTGCCTCAAGGTATGGAATGGAACGCACCTTCACACTTTTGGCTCCACTCAAATTTGACTCCCTTCTTTAACAGTTCAGTCATTGGCTTGGCAATTCTGGAGAAATCCGGAATAAATCGTCGATAATACCCTGCCAATCCCAGAAAACTCCGAATCTGCTTCACTGTAGTCGGGGGTTTCCAATCCATGACCTCTTGTACCTTCTCAGGATCAACTGATATCCCATCCTGAGAAATCGTGTGACCCAAGAATTTAATCTCTTTCAGCCAAAACTCACACTTACTCAGCTTAGCATACAACTGATGTTCACGCAGTCTCTGAAGTACAGTATGCAAGTGTTTAGTGTGCTCGGCTTCGTTCTTGGAATAAACCAGTATATCATCAATGAAAACGACCATGAACTTGTCTAACTCTGGCATGAATACGGAGTTCATCAAGTACATAAAATAAGCCGGGGCATTGGTCAGCCCAAAAGACATCACCAGAAACTCATACAGTCCATATCTGGTAGAGAAAGCCGTCTTGGGAATATCGCTGGCACGGATCTTTATTTGATGGTATCCTGAGCGAAGGTCTATCTTGGAGAATACCTTGGCTCCTACCAACTGATCAAACAGAACATCAATGCGGGGCAGCGGGTATTTATTCTTTATAGTCACCGCATTGAGAGGACGGTAGTCAACACACATCCTCAAACTCTCATCCTTTTTCTTCACAAATAATGCTGGACATCCCCATGGTGAAGTGCTTGGACGAATAAACCCTTTGTCCAACAACTCTTGCAATTGTTTCTTTAACTCTGCCAATTCCGCGGGAGGCATCCTATAAGGTCTCTTGGAGATAGGAGCAGTCCCGGGTTGCAATTCGATGGCGAACTCAATATCTCGGTCAGGTGGCATCCCTGGCAATTCATCTGGAAAAACATCGGGGTAGTTACAGACTACTGGAATCTTTTCCACCGGGGATTCTAACATAACAAAGGCACAAGATCGGGTACAACCCTGGTCAGGTAAGAATAGTGTGGTCTCACCACAAGTTGGTGAGTGCACCTCAATGGCTCTGGCTGCAATATCCATAACTGCTTGGTGCCTGGTCAACCAGTCAGCTCCCAATATAATATCCACACTATCCAACCCCATTATCATTAGGGTAGTTTTGAAAATGAGACTACCCAGCTTAATTGGTACGTGCCTACAGATCTGATAGGAGGCAACCCTGCCTCCTGGGGTTGAGATTGTAATACCCCCATTGGTGTGGTGAAAAGGCAATTGGCACTTGGCACTAAATTTGGTACTGATAAAACTGTGTGATGCACCAGAATCAAAAAGAACAATAGCAGGATAATTCAAAACTGTAAAGATACCAGTCAAGACGGGTGCTCCCTCTGGAATGTCAGCCATGGTGGTGAAGTTCAGCCTGCCTTGCCTTACTTGCACCTTCTGTCTCTTGCCTTGGTTCTGATTGACATTCTGCCCCTGCCTCTGCTGGTTCCTGGGGCAATTCTTGGCATAATGCCCAGTGTTGCCACAAGTGAAGCACCTATTGTCATTGGCTTGGCGGTACTGCTGCTGCTGTTGATTGCTCCTCTGGGCTGGAAATTGGGTGCGGTTGGGTGCCTGCTGCTGCTGCTGCTGAGGTCGGATTACCCATCACCCTTGCTGCTGCTGGGGCCCCCTGCCCTGGGTGTCGGACACAATCCTGAAGCGCTGCGGCTGAGCCGAGGGTCCTGCCACAGGGGTCTTCCTCTTCTTCTCTGCCTGCCTAGCTGTAATGCAGTCCTCTTGGGAGATAGCCAAGTTTACCAACTCGTTGTAGCTGTTGGCCCTGACGGTGTTGAGACGATCCCGGAGCTTAGTGCTGAGCCCCCTTCTGAATCTGTCTCTCTTCTTCTCATCTGTATCTGCATGATATCCCGCGTACTGGCACAAGTCATTAAAGGCCTGGGCATACTGCAACACTGTCCTGTTGCCCTGAGTGAGTGCCAAGAACTCATTGAGTTTCCTGTCCATGATCCCGGCGGGTATATGGTGTCCTCTAAAAGCTGCCTTAAACTCCCTCCACTCCACCTCTCGGTCCTCTGGCTGCATAGCAAGAAAATTATCCCACCAAGTCCTTGCGGGTCCGCGAAGCTGCTGGGTGGCGAACCTGACTTTGGTGACCTCTGAGCAAACTCCATGGAGTAGTGGGAATTTGGATTCCACCACTCGCAGCCATACATCTGCGTCAAGTGGGTCCTCCGCCCTTGTGAACAGTGGAGGCTGGGTGCTGAGGAATTCCTGATAGGTGGCCGCCGCGGGGTGACGTTGGTGGTCCCCACCACCATAATGCTGAGGTGGTGGCTGACGTTGAGCCAGCTGCCTCAGGATCTCATTCTGCTGAGCCATGAGCTCCTGCAGAGTGGGAGGTGGTGGTGGCGGTGGAGGAACGCGCTCGTTCTGGCCACGACGCTGCCTTCCGGCCATCTGAAAAACCACATACTTACTTAACACCACAGTTCCAATTTCAAGATTTCATCATGGGGAAAAAGTTAAAACAGCATGATAGACTCTGACTTCAACAAAAGGGGTTTTAAGAGGCATAATTTCTTCCTTCCAAAATTAAACTGATAATAGCATCCATCAAACAAGCTCCCAAGAGAGTTTAACACGATTACATCAAATTGTTCCACAATGACTCAACTCTATCTAGCCTAGTACCCCAAGGGTGCAAAAGCTAAGCTAGCTGCGAGGAGTCCGACTACCCAACTTCTAAGCCTACCCTGGGCACCTAGTGAGCGAACGAAGCAACACTTGACTCGGGGGAGGGTGGTCTTCCCGAGCCAGCAGTGTCCACACTGGAGGCAGGCTCATCTCCTCCCTCAATGTCGACGTCCTCGTTGGCCTCCTGGTCCTGGATCTCCTGGTGATGCATGTCCAGGTGCTCGTTAGCCTCAGCAAGCTGCTGCTGAGTGTTAATGAGCTGATCCTCGAGAACCTCGATGGTGTTCTCCCTGGTGCCTACCAGCTCCTCCAACTCCTGAATATCAGTGGATAGCTGCTCCACCTGCAAATCCTTCTCCACCATTTCTTGAGATAAATCAACCACGAGCTCCTCTCTGTTATCCAGCGTGATCTTTGTTGCCTCCAGCAGTGCCATCAGATGGGACATTGCCTCACCGCGCATCACCTGCAGACGGTACAGCGCATTCATGCACCGTACGGTCAAGTGTGCAGTCTGACCTGGGTAGATGGCCCAGATGTCCTTGGCATGCTCCACCCGATCCTTCCACATTGGGTCGTCCTCCTTCTCAGCGGGGAACAAGCCAATGGGGTGGGTAGCCAGCTCCAAGGGATGGAATCCGCAGAAGGTAGTCAATCCATGCAGAGCGATCGCCTCGATCGTGTCCTCTGCTCGGTACCCGAAAGACTCGGAGTCCAAAGAGCGCCATCCTGGCTGCAAGGGATGAGGCTCCAAGGTCATCCTCACCCGGCAGCGAGGCACTCGGTGCTTCTCGAACTGCTGCACCGCGTACTGAGGGGGTGTCGTGTATCCGGCCCCCTGAAGTACTTCCGACAAGATGCGGGGAAAGCCCTCTCGTGCAAGCCCGTCAGTGTGGGTCATTGCATTTCCGTCATTGGAGGATCCGTGGGAAGTCATCTGTGTACAGTTAAGCGTAAGTAAAAGAAAAAGAATTATAAAAAGAACAAGGAAAAACTCAACCTTTCTCTAGTTAAATGAAAAGGCACTGGGTTGTGATCTTGTTTTTAAGTCCTTACTCAGTTATCCATTTGCTTAATCATGAATGCATGCATGATCGTCCTGAACGGCCTCACAATAAGCTAAAAGAAGTAGGGAGAAACTCCCATCCGTAAAAGTGGCCTGTAGGGCCTGTTTACTTAGCCACCTAGCTACCCTTCTAGTAACCTAAGGCTTCACGTCCTAGGTCTATCCTGCTCGTCCTACTATCTATCCAACCTTGTTTCTATCAAGTTTTATTTAGAAAGTTTGATGGTATTTACATTTTATTGATTCCTCTGTGGTGGTACAAGCTCCGATACCAGCTGTGGCGGAACTGCCTGAATTATTCCAACTTAAGTGCTCAAGTCCCGCCTTAGAGGCTAAACCACACTTAAATGGGAATAACCCGTCAATCCCTCGGATCTAGTCCGACACGGCCACTGACAGGATCAAGTACCACAATCTCACTCGAAGGTGAGTCACAGAGCAAATACAATAAAGCATAAAACCATACATGTCACGAGGTTAAATTATTACATCACCATCATCATCATCGGAGTTTTTGCAAAAGTATCCATCATTGTTCGAAGTGCAGCGGAATAAAACTAACGATAATTAAACAGAGAGATGGGGAAGCCTGTCCCATCACTCCTCATGCTCCTCCTCAGCCGAGGCAGGGTCCCACTCAACAGTCCAACCCGGTGGCAAGGTGGACGGCCAAGTTATCCCAGCAACCATCTCCTCCAGAGAACCTGTAAAAATTATGCCACAAGCAAGGCTGAGTATACTAATACTCAGCTAGACTTACCCGGTGTGAGGAGTCTACTCCTCTACCTCTAGACATGCAGCTATTTGGCTGTGGGGTTTGGTTGCCAAAAGCACTAGCTGAGTTTCTAAATCAAGATTTTAACTTAATCAAAGTTAAGTGTGACTCTCTTAAGGCTAAAAGTGGACTATCTACTCATACATGGTAGCAAGCATTATTAACAATCAACATCTTATCTCAACTCATCATACTTCCACTTATTACTCAATGCAGTACAATGGATCAAGCAGTCTCATTAGCTGCGAGAAGCAGACGATTCGAATCGAGTTTTTATCCTTGCAAGGTAAACCTAAACACACGACATGCAGGGGCACTCCGTCCCCACACACATCAACCGTCCCCATCGATTCCCTGGCAACAGATCAGGGCTCACCGCCTTAGCGTACAATGCCCCACTGACCCCGACTGGCCGTCGTGCAGTGGCCGCACTTGTACCCACCATAACCGGAATGGGAGACCTCGTCTCAGGTCGCGTGAGGGGTAAAGTCTGCGGGCAGGTTCACTCAGGTACTAGGCTTACCGATTTACCATATTTCTCGGTATGTGTTTAGTACGTTCAAACGCTTGACACAGGTATCCGCACGTTAATCCTTATTCCATTTTCCATCTCGTAAACAACCAATCCCCATGGATTGTTGTCCACCAACTAGTATCATGACAGTGTGAAAGTGGTTACAATCGATTTCCTGATCTCGCGCGAGTGCTAGAAAAATCACTCGTCTTCTACCGAGATCCTAATTAAATAAAGCAACTACTCGACCTGTCATACTAGTATTCATCTCAAAAGGGATTCCTGAGATCATGCAACTAGGGTTTCAAACAACTCCTACACCTAAGTGCACAATCAAACCTACAATCATTAAGTGAAGTAAAATAGCATAAATAACAGGTTATGCATAAAACCGGGGCTTGCCTTCCAAAGCAGTGGCAGGCAGGTCCTCTGGTGCTGGCTCGGGTGCTGGATCTGGGGCTACCTCCTGAGCAGCTCCTTGCTCCGGCACGAGGATGTACTCTCCGTCGGCAAGATTACGGTCTATCGAATGCAATGAACATGTATGTCATGATTATGCATGATTTAATAACATTATGTAAAAGAAACTAAGTCAAGAAGTAACTTAGGGTTTCTTAGTCATGTGGGGCTTCTAGTGGTATATATATATAGATACATAGACTTATGACCCTTTAAACTTAGGTTTTCTTTTTAGGATAACATAGTGGTTTGGTATTGCCTTGATATATTTTAGTGGACAAATTACAAAGTTTTTGGGACAACATTTATTCACATCTTTCATTTTTCTTTCCTTAATTTCCATTTAGGGCTTTTAGTGTAGGTTTGAACTACAACAGGGTTTTAATAATTTCCAAAAATTCTGTAAAAATTACAGTGGGTTGTCACTGGCTATTCTAGCTTGTTTTTAGAATTTGAGGCTTAAAGTATAAAAGTTGGGCTTTAAACAAAAATAACAAAAGTTAGGCAAAATGGGTCACTTCACACTACACCTCCTAGTTAGGGGTAGGTTCTGTCCTAAAGGTTATTTTTGTTGGCATCCTCTGGTAATAATAGGCCTCTGTGCTAAAAATCACAGAAAACTAAGGGGTGGTTATTTAGTTATGATTTTCTTAAGTTTAATGTCAACAAGGCACTTTCTGCTACATTATTATTTGAAAAATGTCAAACAGCAGATTTCATATTTTTCTTAAGTTCTCTCTAATAAAACAATAGTTATCCCAAGGGTGGGGGTGTTTTTACCTTGGGGTTATTTTTGTAGAGTTTTTCTAAGTTTCACTTGTTCTATTAAAACAACAGGGATCTTACTTATTTTACACTAAAACAGGGTATGATATATTTTTCCAGTGAACTATATTGAATAAGTAACCTAACAAAAATAGAGGTACTCTCTGGTTCATTAATTAAATTACATTTTCTATTTTCCTTATCCTTAAGCATATTATAGAATAAGGGGTAAAACTAACTTAAATGGAGTGGACAGAGAGGTTTAACATTTTTAAACAGGTTAGTAGGTAAATATAAACTTCTCCAAATTTTCCTAACCCTAGTCAAATAGCCTAACTATTTTTCTTACTATTATTTAGCCTTTGGCCAAAACTAACATTAAATCAGAACTTTTAAGTTTTCCACAGCACCAAGGGGTTTTATATTTTTCTTAAATAGGTTACATTATTTGGAGTCTGACAAAATTGGTTTGACCAAATTTGGATGATTTAAACAGAAGTTATGCATTTTTAAAGTTGCTGTCCAATTTAAAAACAGATTTAATTAAGGTTTTCTGGAAAAACAGTTTACACCGAGGTCCCTGGGTTTAAACTAAATCCACCTTCACAATTCTACCCCCACGCCACTATTCCCCTGTGTCTCTGACATTACACAAAACCCCCTGACCTTTCTTTCCTCTCACCCGCAGTCCTTCCCTTCACTGAAACAGTAACCGCGGGAAAGAAAAGGGCGGCGCGGCTTACCGGCGGCGAGGGAGGTCCGGCGAAGGGTGGGGTTGGCTCGGGGAGACTCTGGCGGTCATGTCGAGGTACGGCTCGGCGTCGGAGGTGGCCGGAATCGCCCGGTCCACGCGTGCAGGCGGGTGTCCTCGTCGGCGGCGAGTATACCGGCCAAACTACGGCGAACTGGTGCAATCCGAGGGCACGGTGAGCATCATGGGGTTACGCAGCGACTGTGTGCACAAGGAATCGAAGGGTGGTGGAGTGGTTTACCCGGTCCACGTACTCCGGCGGGGGCGAGAGCTCCGGCGAGCGTGGACTGGCTTCTCCGGCGAAGGAAACTCCGATTCCTTGCTCGGGGAGCCTCACGGAGGTGTGCACAAGCTTCTCCGAGGACAGGACGGGGTTGGGGATGGCTCTGCTGGCCGGTCTATGGTGGCAGAGGGGTTGGGCGGCCGCGGACTCGCTGCGCACGGGCAAACGGCGACGAGCTAACTCCGGTGAGATGTGGAGGGTGCGCGGAAGGGTGTAGTCGAAGCCTGGGAGGGCTTTATAAGCTCGGGCGCGGGCCACGGCGCGGGTTTGGCTCGGGCGCGGCGCGGGGCAGGCGGGGACGCGCGCGAGCGTGCTCTGGCGCGGGCAGAAGGCGTCGAACACGTGGCGGTGAGTTTCTTCCAATGTTCAAACGCTTCCAGAGATCGCAAACGTGCGAATCTCGCCATGAATCCGGCGCAGACCTCCTCCTGGCACCTAGGGCTATCTCACATGTGTGAGTTCCAAGGGATGATACGCCCTAGATCGGGAGATAGACGGGCGCCAAATCTGGCTTGTCTCTCTGCCCACTCAGCGACAAAACTGATGTCAAGTGCTGTCAAACGTCTGAGTCTCGGTCTCAAATTTTTCCAGGGGGTGCCTTAAGTGGTATAGCACATTTTTGGTATAGAACCCAAGTGGTTTTGGCGCCATCTTCAAAGTGAACACGGCTGGTCTTTGATTTAGGGCTAAAATGTGACTTAGAGGGAAATAGAGAGCTCTAGCTCTCTCTCCACTTGGAGATTTGAATTGGGGTTTCTCCAGGGGCCTTTTTGCAATATTTCCCTCCCTTAATTGATGGTTATAATGTTGCTTAGGGTTTGGGCAAAGTTACACACACTTTGCATTCTTGTTCACTCACTTTCCCCCCCCCCTTACTTAGGGTTTTGGAAGATAGGGTTTTGGAGAGGTCTAGGGTTCTTCTCCCCCTATCATCCAAGGTAGTAAGTGTGCAAGGATTAGAGTAATGCTTCTTATGTCATTGGCAACTTGATTAGCACATGAGCTCCAAAGTTCCTATGTGGTGCCCTAAGTCTTCACCATTGAACACAGCTTCTAGTGCCAAAGTGGCTCTAGCCAAGGTAACACCTGGGGTGTTACACCTGCCCTCCGACGTATTCTACCATGTCATCGGCACGCCAGCCGTCCGCAGCCCAGAGGGCCTCCAAATAACCAATGACAGCGAGGCCCACCGCATAGTCAACCTCATCATGACCGAAGACTGGCGGGCACCAATAACTCTGTTCCTGCAGGGGTACTATCATCCAACCGATATCAACGAGGCCAAGCGCCTCAAACACCGAAGTCGGGACTTTGCACTCGTCGACGGTCAGCTTTACAAGAAGGGGGTCAGCCAAACCATGCTTAAATGTGTCACCGAGACCGAAGGCGTCCAAATCCTGCGCGAAGTCCATAGCAGGACTTGCGGCTCTCACGCAGGGCCTAGGGCCTTAGCCGCAAAGGTGATCCGACAAGGCTTCTATTGGCCCGCCATGATCTGCGCCGCAAATCGGGTCACAAGGTCATGCGAAGCCTGCTAGAAGTTTTCTCCACGCTCAGGAAGCCCTTCGCAATTCACAAAGCTAATCGCCCACACGTGGCCCCTTCAGCGCTGGGGCCTGGACATTATCGGGCCACTACCCACAGCCCAAGGGAACCTCAAGTTCACCTTCGTCGTCGTCGAGTATTTTACCAAATGGATCGAGGCGAGGGCAGTATCCATAATATAACATCGAAGACTGCCAAGAAATTCTTCTGGCAAAACATTGTTTGCCGGTTCAGAGTCCCGTCTGAGCTCACAGTTGACAATGGCAAGCAATTTGACAGCCAAGACTTCAGGGATTTCTGCTTCTCTATTGGCACCAAACTTGCCTTCGCCTCAGTGTACCACCCACAATCCAATGGCGTCGTGGAGCACGCCAACGGCAAGATTTTCACAGCAATCAAGAAAATGCTCCTCGACGACAAGAAGGGCAAATGGGCTGACCTGCTACCTGAAGCAGTCTGGGCACTGAACACGACCGAATGCCAGGCGACCGGATTCACTCCCTTTCGCCTGCTGTACGGATCGGAGGCCATGACCCCGCAGGAAATCAAACATGGGTCCCCGCGGACAAGCGCTTCAGCATTACCCAACGTCGACGAGCCAACTTCCAAAGACCTCATTAACGGAGACCGCGTCTTCGCCCTGCAGGCCCTCGACAAATATCAAGCCCAAACAAAGGCCTGGCGCGACCACGTGGTCGTCCCAAGAGAATTCAATGAAGGAGACCTCGTACTTGTCCACACAACCCGGATAGAGTCACGGGGTAAGCTGGAACCGAAGTGGGAAGGACCATTTATCGTCAAGACGAAGTCGTCTCCCAGCGCATACAGATTAACAACACAATCTAGCGAAGACCTGGAACATTCCTGGAATATAGACAATCTTCGCAAATTTTTCGTTTGACTCAGGGCCATCACGCCCTTGTAATTCACTTAACATTGTTATTCTGGCCCGCACTCTTTTCCTCCCAGGGGGTGAGGTTTTTAATGAGGCGGTGCCATGTAATATACAAGCAAAAATCCCCTGCAAAAAACTAAGCCAATGTCGAAAAAGACCGCATCGACGGTCTTCGGCATTCGACCACACTGAAGTCACCGCGAGGGGCAGCGCTAACTACCCTCGCGTGCGACACTCCGCGCAAAAGTCGCCTACGGGTGCAGCCAGAATAGCACAATAAGTGCGCAAAATCGAAGTCTTCTCCAAAAGACTATCCGCGCAAAAGTCGCCTACGGGTGCAGCCGGAATAGCATAATAAGTGCGCAAAATCGAAGTCTTCTCCAAAAGACTATCCGCGCAAAAGTCGCCTACGGGTGCAGCCGGACTAGCACAACAAGTGCGCAAAACCGAAGTCTTCCCCAAAAAAACTATCCGTGCAAAAGTCGCCTAAGGGTGCAGCCGGACTAGCACAACAAGTGCGCAAAACCGAGGTCTTCCTCAAAAGACTATCCGTGCAAAAGTCGCCTAAGGATGCAGCCGGACTAGCACAACAAGTGCGCAAAATCGAAGTCTTCCTCAAAAGACTATCCGTGCAAAGACCGACTACAGGTGCAGCCGGACCGACATAATAAACGCGCTAGATCAAGTGCACAAGTCCCCTATGGGCACGGCCGGATCAGCGAAGGCACACAACCTCATCATACAAATTATAGTTACATACATACAGTGAGGGCATCACACCTTACATTGGTTCAACCTTCGGGATGATACCCATCTCCCTATAGTTAAACAGCATTATCCTCAGCTCCTCACCCTCAAAAAGACTTCGCAACTCCCCCTCACCCACACTCGCCCCAACCGGCGAGGACAACAATTCCCGC
This sequence comes from Zea mays, assembly GCF_902167145.1. Taxonomy (NCBI): domain Eukaryota; kingdom Viridiplantae; phylum Streptophyta; class Magnoliopsida; order Poales; family Poaceae; genus Zea; species Zea mays. Next base: position 104,382,207 of record NC_050099.1, on the reverse strand, counting down.
TTGCCAGCCCTGTCCACACGAAGACGACCACCCTCCACCTCACTCACTCTACGCTTCGCCACCGCCCTTCGCTGCCTACGCCCAGCACTCGGACCAGGAAGAACTTCAGCATCCATCACACGCGGAGAAGCCTCCGCCGCAGCCACATCCAATGCCGCAAAATAATCCAAGTCCTCATCCGAAGACCCTTCCGTCCACACAACCGAACTCCGAGAATCATCAGACTCAAAAAACTTAGACACGGAATCATCCGAATCATTTTCAGCAACCACGGTCGAAGCCGCCACAAAATTAGCACTGTCAGTAGCGGTTGCGTGCGCAGACCCAAAACCCTGAACCTATGCAGCAACCGAGGTTCAGTAACACGTAGACAAAATTTACAAACTCTCCTGCACCTATTCAACTACTTAGCCACCTACGAGGGCACGGCCGCGGCCGTAGGGCCTTCGACTGTCGGCTCCGCCACCACCTCCTGGGCGCCTTCGACCGTCGGCACAGGGGCCGACACAGGGTCTTCGCCGGCCATAGCAGGCACGGGCGCTTCCGATGGGCCTTCACCGGCATCCGAGGACAGCACCGGCTTGACCTCCGCAGCTTCGGGCGGCGCGCCGACCAGACCTCCAAAGTCCTCGACGTCCTCGGCATGCTCCATCTGCAGCAACAGCAAATTCATTCAGCAAAAACTACACATACCCACGCGCAACAAACCACAGCAAAATAATAACTGTCACCTGCTCTCTCGCCTGGTCGGATCGCTCCCTAACAGCCTCCCGACGATGCGCCCCCCACATCCTATCAAAAAGTGCCCCCACTGACTGCTTCACAACAGGGTCTTCAGCCTTAAAAATCTCGCGTTCAAAGCTCTCATCTGATCGGTCGAAGACCTCGTAGTGTATGCAGCCCTCACGAGACAGCGCATTCATGGCCCATTCGCAGGTGACGAGGGAGGCATAGGACATGAAACCCTCCATGATGGTTGGGAGTACCAGCAATTCCTCTTGCAACCACTCGAGGAAGCGAAGGCCCGCCTCTCGGTCGGGCACCTCGAAGTCAGCAGTCCGCGCACCCAGCTCGCGTTACGAGTCCACGATCTGTGCGAGCGTTCGCTCAACCTCCGAGCGTGTAGAGGCCTCAGCCATGTCCATGCGGCCGCGCAGAGCATTGAACCTCACCTCCCACTCCTCGGCGCGTTGGCTGGCGAGACTTCCCTCCGCCCGCGCCACTTTGGCCTCCGCCTGTGCCTCGGCGATGGCCTGGTTGGCCTCCCTCCTTTCCTCCACCAGCTGGCGCCGGAGGTCCGTCTTCTTGGCCTCCATGGCGGCCACCTTCTCCGCCAGCCTGAGGTTTTTGCTCTCCGCAGCTGACTTCTCCCGGATGGCATCCGCGTGCTGCGCCCGAAGTCTCTCGACTTCGGCAGCCACATCTGCGGTAAGGGCACCCGACGCCACGCGGTCGGCAAAGTCGGTCGCCTAACAGAAACACATGAGACCACAATCCCCATGGAAACAGCAAACATCGAAGTCCAGCCCAACTTACTTGACTTAGCTGTTGCGACAGCTGCTGCGACACCTCCCTCAGCCGGCGGGACATGGAGCCCGCCTCGTCCTTGACGGCAGCGGCCAACGAAATCTCGCCGCTCACGCAGAAAGCGCCACCCTTCACCCCAACCACCGCGGTTGACGCCGTGGTTGCCACCGCAGGCGGGACAACAACCATTTGCCCCTCGCCCGACCCTGCAACGTATCACCGGTCAGAAGACCTCAAAAAAACCTTACTTACCAATGAAATAGTCGTCCACGCTAATATTTGTGCCGAAGTCGGCAACGCGTTTCCCCGGCGAAGGCAGCTCCCGAACCTTCGCAGCTTCGCTCGGGGTAGGCTTGGTTCCGCTGGCGACGACCGCCTTCGCGCTCTCCGACACCTTGCTGGATCCGGGCGCGACCGGTTTCACAGCCGGCGTCGGCTGGCTACCGCCGGGGGCAGCAGCCTTCGTGCTCCCTCGCGCTCTCTTCGCCTCACGCCTAGGATCGGGGAGCCTGATAACCGCCCGGCGCTTCTGCGCAACATCCTGGCGATCCTTGTTCATCACTGCCGACACAACAACAACAATATTTCGTCCGTAAGGGAAAATCCTTAAGCCACGAGCTATACGAGACGTAGACATGTCTTCGCCCTCTGCCCAGGGGATCGGAAGATTCTTTGGCCACCGACCCCCGGTAACCTCCAGCATTCGTGCCGAAGACTCCTGGAGCTCAGGCGAAGACATCCTTCCCCCGAGCGCCGCACATGTCCCCATCAACTCCACAGCAAAATTATCAGACACCCCCTTTCCCCCCACTGTAGTACCTAATTTTCTCTTCTTAGTGGCCGGGGCAGCCTCCTACGAAGGCCCTTCCTCGGTACCGCCCATCGGTTTCTTCCCGCGACGGTCGGCAGCATCTTCCCCAGGATAACCACCGTACGACAAGCGGTTCAATTCAAAGACCCGATTCAACCTGTCATTAGACCCACGGATATCCCAGCTCCGCAGACCCTCTGTCTTCGGCACGTAGCGCCCCACGATCCTCGCCGCACCGTCTTCCGCTTCATGCATGAATGCGGCGGGATCTTGGCCATGCAAATCCAGCGTGAAGGCCGGACTTCGCACCAACATTCCGCCCCGGGAGGGCATATCGAGAGGGCATACTTTGCCCAGCGCCCAGCCATGCGCCAAGGGCCATACCCCATACCCGACAAACTCCTCAACAAGGTCACGCCCGCTACTCATGCGGACAGCGCACCAAAGGGCTCCTTCGTCTTCATCATCCTCCGCTACCTCAAACTGTGGGTACGCTACATAATGATGTGAGCACATGACGGCCACGGGGAGCCCTGGGTGGTCTTCGACTGTGCCTTCGGAAACGTAAAACCCGAATTCCCACCAGTTGCCCCATTTTTTACGGGCGCAGGGAACCAACTCTACGACTTCCATCGAAGTCTTGCCGGTCTTCGGCGTAAATGTGCAAGATCCAAATTGTGCAATCTCAGGTCCAATTTTCCTCTTTTGCCAATGCAGACAATAATGTTTTGCGAAGACTTCCACAGAGGGCTGCCCGCCATACGAAGTCGTCGCCCAGACTTTGCCAGGGCCACCACGACATTCGGCGTCAGTTGGTGGACCTGGAGTTCAAATCTACGCAGGACCTCCGCCACGAATCGATGCACAGGAAGGCGAAGGCCAGCGGTGAAAAAGGCCTCAAAGACGACCAACTCGCCTTCTGGCTCGGGGACCTCCTCCGTCCCCGGGACACGCCCCACTCCGCTGCCAAAATATCCAAGTTGTTGCATGTCTTGCACGCGGACCGAGGACATCCGCGACACGCCGAATTCCATTGTGTCACCAGGATGCAACTCCTCTGCCACCACGTTGCTCAGTGTATACTCGGACGATGCGCCGGCCGGCGGTGTATCGGCAGCAAAAGAGGAAGAGGATGGCATGGCTACGTACCATCGGCGGCGGCGGGCGGTTTGCTTCACACGGGCCAGATCTCCGACGAGCAGAAGCAAGGAGGGTAGGCGAGCGATCAAACGGTTTCAAAAGGAGGCTAGGGTTTTGCGGCGCGCAGAAAGAGTACCTAACCCGCGCCGCCCCGCCCACTTTTATACACAGGACGCGACGCTTCGGGAAACCCGCAGTCCAACAGTGCCGCGTCCGTCAACGGTCACATCAAAAACCCCCGCGGAACCACTTCAAGCGAGGGCAGCGTCTCCACCATCTAGCGACGCCTTCGGCACTAGATAACTTAGTCGAACTGGTCCCTCGGAGGGCAAATGTTGGGGCGAAGGCGAAGACGCCACCCTTCGCTCGATGCCTTCGCCGATCTCACCGAACCAACAGAGGCAAAGCGGCCGGCAGTTTCCACCCTTCGTCCAACATGCTGCAAGATGAAGGCCTACGACGAGGTCGCTCCGTCTCGCGTCCTCGTCTGACACGAAGGCCCACGTAGAATTCGGCCCATAGTAACAGGCCCTGCGCGGCTGAGCGCATTACGGGCCCGATTTGTGAAGGCTTTTCTGTAATGACAGTTTGTAACCCTGCTTTATGGGAATATTCCGGGGATGACCTAGGCGCCTGAGGGTACATGCGTCCTTAATCCATGACGCTGGGTACTCAGGCACCTATAAATACCCCCGCACAGTGCCCTTGAGAGGCTAGATTAACAGAGCAATTGCCTTCTTGAGCTAAAACCTCGTCTGCATTACTTTCACTCCCCCATTGGATCTTCTTGCTCGGGAGAGCAAGTTCCAACAGAGCCTTCGGCGAAAAAGCACCTTCCTTCTTTTCATGCTTCGTAAAGAAAAGCCCTTCTATAGCACAACTATTGTATAATATTTTTGTCGACGAAAATTTTCTTAGCATGTAAAATTATAATTGCCAAAGGTGTACTTTATGCTCCAGCACACTGTTTCATTCATCGCATATTTTGAAAGAAGCAACTTTCTTTCTACACAATCTTGCTACTGATGCGACATGATGTATGATGTAATGCTATGCGAAATGATGCGATGATATGATGTAGCATGATATTTATGCCGAAGACACATATCCACACGAAAACACACCCAGACTCTGCATCCACTTAGGAACGTCTTTTGAGTCTCTTCACCTTATATTTCGGTGGTATTTAAGCTCTGCATTCCCTTAGGAACGACTTTTGAGCTTCTTCACCTTTTATTTCGGTGGCATATTGGCTCTGCATTCCCTTAGGAACGACTTTTGAGCTTCAGAACTTACTCTGCGCTCCATTAGGAATGACTTTTGTAGCTTCGGAACTTACTCTGCGCTCCATTAGGAACGACTTTTGTAGCTTCGAAACTTACTCTGCGCTCCCTTAGGAATGACTTTGCAGCTTCAGAAGCGTTGTTGAGGGGTGGCATTCTACACTCGATAGTGTGACCACAACATTATTACATCAAGTTGGAGATTAAACCTCTGTGAACTGTTTTTCATGCAAGAAAATAAAATGACAAACAAAACGAAAATACATCAGGTTAGTATATCCTTTAGTAAATGTGCTTCGACTCGGGCATAGTGTTGTTGACTGTGCGAGCTTCGGACTCCTCCCAAAAATCGCGTTGTTGCTGAGCATGGTGATGCCCTTCTGGCTGCTGACTGCGGACCAGAGTAGGTGCTAGCGGTGGTGGCAGTGGCAACTGGTGCCAAGAAGCTTGAGAATGGCTTGCCGAAGCGATAGAGGCCGTAGGCTGTTGATTGCCTACATACTCGGGGACATACGGAGAGTAGCATGAAGCGGTATGTAGAACCTGCTTCGGCTGATTCTACTGTGCTTCGACTTTGGCAATCTCTTTCTGCTTTTGGATCGTAACCTGTCACATTCTTGTGGTATGCCCTTTGTCTTCGCCGCAGAACAAACAAAAAAGTTTTCTGGGCTGATCTCCATATCTTACTCCGAAGTTTCTGCCCCCTCTGCCTCTTGGAGCTGGTGGCCTGAAGGAAATTTGTTGTGCCCCTGATGATTGGGAGCTGTGCTGCTGCCTTTGGGTTTGGTTTCCCCTGTCGTCACTTGAGCTGTCATTATGGATTGATCTGACATGTCTGGGATGGAATCTTCCTCTGAAGCCCCTGGCCATTTGAGAGTATCTATAGGCTTCTTCCCTTCTTTGTCGAAAGTCATTGTCGGCTCTGATGTACTCGTCCATTTTCTGGAGAAGCTCCTCCAAGGTTTGTGGTGGCTTCCTTGCGAAGTATTGAGTCGTGGGTCCTGGCCGAAGTACCTTGATCATGGCCTCAATGACGATCTCATTAGGCACTGTAGGTGCTTGAGCCCTCAGCCTTAAGAACCTTTGGACATACACCTACAAGTACTCCTCCTAGTCCTGTGTACACTGAAAGAAAGCTTGGACAGTGACTGGCTTTGTTTTAAATCCCTGAAAGTTGGTCGCTAACATATCCTTTAGCTTCTACTGAGAGCACCTAGAGGGGGGGTGAATCGGTGATCCTGTAAAAATTAAACTTATTGCCACAAAAACTTGGTTAAGTGTTAGTGCAATAGGATCAAGTAGCTGGAGAGGAGTACTTGTGAAACACAGAAACCACAGAGAGAAACAACATAGTAGACACAGTGGTTTATCCCGTGGTTCGGCCAAGTACAAAACTTGCCTACTCCACGTTGTGGCGTCCCAATGGACGAGGGTTGCACTCAACCCCTCTCAAGTGATCCAATGATCAACTTGAATACCACGGTGTTCCTTTTTCTTATCACTTTTCCCATTTACGAGGAATCTCCACAAGTTGGAGTCTCTCCCCCTTACAACAAATATCAAAGTGAAAGCACTAGAGTAAGGGAGGGAAGCAACACACACAAATCCCAGCAATACGCAAACACACAAGCCAAGACTTAAGCTCAAATGAAACACAACAAGTTCACCACTAGAACGGAGCTCAAATCACTAAGAATGTCAATCGAGTGTGCGAGGATGGAGTGCGGGAGTCTTAGAATGTTCATAGTATGCTTAGTTGACTCCTCCATGTGCCTAGCGGTCCCTTTTATAGCCCCAAGGCAGCTAGGAGCCGTTGAGAGCAATTCAGGAAGGCAATTCTTGCCTTCTGTCGGGTGGCGCACCGGACAGTCCGGTGCACCACCGGACATCCCCTGTTCACTATCCGGTGCAGATAGCCTTCCTAAATTGGCGCAGCCGACCGTTGAAGACTTGGAGCCATTGGCGCATCGGACACTGTCCGGTGCACATCGGACAGTCCGGTGCCCCATTCAGACCGTTGGCTCGGCCACGCGTCACGCGCGGATTGCGCGGCCGACCGTTGGCTCACCGGACAGTCCGGTGAATTTTAGCCGTACGCCAACGACGAATTCCCGAGAGCGGCCAGTTGACCACACGCCAGCCTGGCGCACCGGACACTGTCCGGTGCACCACCGGACAGTCCGGTGCACCCAGACTGCGCAGAGTCTTGGCTGCTCCAGCCAAGTCTTTTTCCTTTTGTGTTTTCTCTGATTCTAGCACTTAGATAAATATGTTAGTACACAAAAACCAATGTACTAAGTCTAGAATCATACCTTTGTGTTGATTTTCACTTCATCCACCATTTTGCACAATTTAATACTTAAGGCATTTGTGTTGGACACTTAATCACCAAAATCCTTAGAAATGGCCCAAGGGCACATTTCCCTTTCAATCTCCCCCTTTTTGGTGATTTATGCCAACACAACACAAAGCAACTAAAAGAAGTGCAACATCAACGCAAATGAGAACAAAAATTTGTTTTTGATTCAAATTTGGCATATTTGGATCATTCTTTGCCACCACTTGGTTTGTTTTTGCAAGTCAAACTCAATTTCCTATCTCTAAGTCAAATTCACTTGTTGAGGCATAGAGAGAGGTATTCCAAGAGAAATTGATCAAAGATTCAAAAACTCCTCCTTTTCCCATAATCAAACATTCTCCCCACAAGAGACCAACTTTTGACAAAAAGAGACAATAAGAGAATTTTGACAAACAAAGACTCTAACTCTACTATTTTCAAAATTCTCAAGTGGTAGCTGATCCATTTCTTGCTTTGGCCTTAATTTCTCCCCCTTTGGCATTAAGCACCAAAATGGGATCATTTTTGGCCCTTGAACCCCATTGCCTCACCAAAAATTTTCAATTAAGAGCAAAAAGGCAATAAGAGCATGGAGATGAACTTTGAGTTAGTTTCCCTCTCATCGGAGTGCAGTGGAAGTCTTTCATGGTCCAAGTCCACCTTTCCCTTTCAATCCACTTTTGAGACTAGAACAAGTAAACTCAAACACAAGGTTAGTCTCAAAGTGTCAAGTTGTAACATGCCTCCCCCTAAATAAGTGCATCACTTGCAAGTGGACTTGTGAGGTCCGGGGATCATGTGTACAACTCCTTTGTTGAGATCGACGTGTCAGTAGGTTCCCATTGGAGTCTTTGCGGGCTTGGCGTCCTTCACCCCAAACCGCTTGAGCAAGTCTTGTGTGTACTTCATTTGTGAGATGAAGGTGTCATCCTTGAGTTGCTTCACTTGGAACCCAAGGAAGTAGTTCAACTCGCCCATCATCGACATCTCGAATTTTTTAGTCATCACCCTGCTAAACTCTTCACAAGACTTTTGGTTAGTAGAACCAAATATTATGTCATCGACATAAATTTGGCACACAAATAGATCACCATCGCAAGTCTTAGTGAAAAGAGTTCGATCGGCTTTCCCAACCTTGAAAGCATTAGCAATTAGAAAATCTCTAAGGCATTCATACCATGCTCTTGGGGCTTGCTTAAGTCCATAGAGCGCCTTAGAGAGCTTACACACGTGGTCGGGGTACCGTTCATCCTTGAAGCCAGGGGGTTGCTCCACGTACACTCCTCCTTGATTGGCCCGTTGAGGAAAGCGCTCTTCACATCCATTTGGAACAACCTGAAAGAATGGTGAGCGGCATAGGCTAACAAATACGAATAGACTCTAGCCTAGCCACAGGAGCAAAAGTCTCCTCAAAGTCCAAACCTGTGACTTGGGCATAACCTTTTGCCACAAGTCTAGCCTTGTTCCTTGTCACCACCCCGTGCTCGTCCTATTTGTTGCGGAATACCCACTTGGTTCCCACAACGTTTTGCTTGGGACGTGGCACCAGTGTCCAAACTTCATTTCTCTTGAAGTTATTGAGCTCTTCCTGCATGGCCAACACCTAGTCCGGATCTAGCAAGGCCTCTTCTACCCTGAAAGGCTCGATAGAAGAGACAAAAGAGTAATGCTCACAGAAATTAGCTAATCTAGAGCGAGTAGTTACTCCCTTGCTTATATCACCCAAAATTTGGTCGACGGGATGATTCCTTTGAATTGTCGCTCGGACTTGGGTTGGAGGGGCCCTTGGAACTTCTTCCTCCACAACTTGGTCTTGTGCTCCCCCTTGATCACACGCCTCTTCTTGATGAACATGTTCATCGTCTTGGGTTGGGGGATGCACCATTGTTGAGGAAGAAGGTTGGTCTTGCTCTTTGTGTTCCTGTGGTCGCACATCTCCAATCGCCATGGTGCGTATTGCGGCCGTTGGAACATCTTCTTCATCTACATCATCAAGATCAACTTGCTCTCTTGGAGAGCCATTAGTCTCATCAAATACAACATCGCTAGAGACTTCAACCAAACCTGATGATTTGTTGAAGACTCTATACGCCTTTGTATTTGAATCATACCCTAATAGAAACCCTTCTACAGCTTTGGGAGCAAATTTGGAATTCCTACCTTTCTTCACTAGAATGTAACATTTACTCCCAAATACACGAAAATATGAAATGTTGGGTTTGTTACCGGTTAGGAGTTTGTACGACGTCTTCTTAAGGAGGCGATGAAGGTAGACCCGGTTTATGGCGTGGCAAGCCGTGTTCACAGCTTCCGTCCAAAACCGTTCGGGCGTCTTGAATTCACCAAGCATCGTCCTCGCCATGTCTATGAGCGTCTTGTTCTTCCTCTCTACCACACCATTTTGCTGTGGTGTATAGGGAGCGGAGAACTCGTGCTTGATTATTTCCTCCTCAAGGTACTCCTCCACTTGAAGGTTCTTGAACTCGGACCCGTTGTCGCTCCTTATCTTTTTCACCTTGAGCTCAAATTCATTTTGAGCTCTCCTTAGGAAGCGCTTGAGGGTCCCTTGTGTTTCTGATTTGTCCTGCAAAAAGAATACCCAAGTGAAGCGGGAAAAATCATCAACTATAACAAGACCATACTTACTTCCCCCGATGCTGAGGTAGGCGACGGGTCTGAAGAGGTCCATGTGAAGTAGCTCCAAAGGTCTTGATGTGGTCATCACATTCTTGCTATGATGAGAGCTTCCCACCTGTTTACCTGCTTGACAAGCTGCACAAGGACTATCTTTTTCGAAAGTTACATTTGTTAGACCTAACACATGTTCTCCCTTTAGAAGTTTGTGAAGGTTCTTCATTCCCACATGTGCTAGACGGCGATGCCACAGCCAGCCCATGCTAGTCTTAGCGATTAAGCAAGCATCTAGATCGGCCTTCTCCTTCGAAAAATCAACTAAATAGAGTTTACCGTCTAGTACACCCTTAAAGGCTAATGAACCATCACTCCTTCTAAAGACGGACACATCTACGTTTGTAAATAAGCAATTGTAACCCATATTACATAGTTGACTAACGGACAACAAGTTATACCCGAGCGATTCTACTAAAAACACATTAGATATGGAATGCTCGGATGAAATAGCTATCTTTCCTAAACCTTTAACCTTGCCTTGATTCCCATCACCGAATATGATTGAATCTTGGGAATCTTTGTTCCTGACGTAGGAGGTGAACATCTTCTTCTCCCCGTCATGTGGTTTGTGCATCCGTTGTCGATAATCCAGCTTGAGCCCCTGGATGCATAAACCTGCAAGGCAAATTAGGCTTGGGTTTTAGGTACCCAACTCTTGTTGGGTCCTACAAGGTTAGTTATAATCGTCTTTGGGACCCAAATGCAAGTCTTGTCACCCTTGCACTTGGCCCCCAACTTCCTAGCAATCACTTTCTTATTCTTACTATAAATTGCAAAGGAAGCATTACAAGCATGGTAAATTGTAGACGGTTCATTACTTACTTTCCTAGGCATATGAACAACATTTTTTCTAGGCATATTTCTACCATGCGCAACAGAGGAACTAGAAGCAGTCATAGCATGTGAATCATAAGCATAGTTCCTATAAGCATTTCTAGAGAATTTTCTATCAATATAAATGAAAGCATGATTCTTTTGAGCACTATTAGCCATAGGGGCCTTTCCTTTCTCCTTGGCGGAGATGGGAGCCTTATGACTTGTTAAGTCCTTGGCTTCCCTTCGGAAGCCAAGCCCATCCTTAATAGAGGGGTGTCTACCAATAGTGTAGGCATCCCTTGCAAATTTTAGTTTATCAAAGTCATTCTTGCTAGTCTTAAGTTGGGCATTAAGACTAGCCACTTCACCATTTAATTTTGCAATAGAAGGTGCTCAACACATGTATCAACATTAAGGTCCTTACACCTATTACAAATTACTACATGTTCAATACATGAGCTAGATTTATTAGCTATTTCTAACTTAGCATTTAAGTCATCATTGACACTCTTTAGACTAGAAATAGACTCATGACAAGTAGATAATTCACATGAAAGCATTTCATTTCTTTTAACTTCTAAAGCAAGAGACTTTTGCACACTTACAAATTTATCATGCTCTTCATATAAAAGATCCTCTTGCTTTTCTAATAATCTATTCTTCTCATTCAAAGCATCAATTAATTCATTGATCTTATCAATTTTAGTTCTATCTAAACCTTTGAATAAACTTGTGTAGTCTACTTCATCATCACTAGATTCATCATCATTTGAAGAAGCATATGTAATAGTATTTCGAGTGCTTACATTCTTCTCCTTTGCCATGAGGCAGGTGTGATGCTCGTTGGGGAAGAGAGACGATTTGTTGAAGGCCATGGCGGCGAGTCCTTCGTCGTCGGAGTCAGACGAAGAACAATCCGAGTCCCACTCTTTTCCAAGGTGTGCCTCGCCCTTAGCCTTCTTGTAAACCTTCTTGTTCTCTCTCTTCCCATTCTTTCCTTGTTCCTGGTAACTATCATTATCGGGACAGTTAGCAATAAAGTGACCTATCTTACCACACTTGAAGCAGGAGTGCTTTCCCTTCGTCTTGCTCTTGTTGGGATGCTCCTTGCGACCTTTGAGCGTTGTCTTGAAGCGCTTGATGATGAGGGCCATTTCATCCTCATTTAGCCCGACCGCCTCAACTTGCGCCACCTTGCTAGGTAGTGCCTCCCTGCTACTTGTTGCTTTGAGAGCAATAGTTTGAGGCTCGTGGATCGGCATTGGGCCATTCAACGCCTCATCAACATATCTTGCCTCCTTGATCATCATTCGCCCGCTTACAAACTTTCTGAGTATTTCCTCAGGCGTCATCTTGGTGTACCTAGGATTTTCACGAATAGAGTTTACAAGATGAGGATCAAGGACAGTGAAGGACCTTAGCATAAGCCGGACGACGTCGTGGTCCGTCCATCTCGTGCTTCCATAGCTCCTGTTGGGGGCCTTCGGCTTCCGAAGGTCCTCAAAAACATAATTTGACAATGTTTTCCTAGTGAAATATGTGAACAGGTATCTTCAGAATTGGGTTATGAGTATACAAAAGTATGGTTAGGACGAAGCTTGAGTAAGACGGAAGGCGATTATGATGAAGGATAAGATGATCACGAAGCTATGCGCAGAAAAGCTTCGGCATGGCAGCAGAAAAGGGGAACCGACTTAAAGATGAAAAGGCTATTCAGACCTCGATGGGTTATTATAGAGTCATTAGCAAATGTAAAGGGCATGGGTGTAATTTTACATGGGTTGCGTCCCGTGCCTATAAATAGATGAACAGTGCTCCCGTACTGTTCACGCTGACTTGGCATTCGCTTTTTGCATCACGCCTTGTACCTTTACTTTCCGTCAAACCGAAGGTACATTTATAACTTGTTATTCTGGATATGATAACGCAAATAAAAATAAATTGGTAATGATATCTATATTGTTCTTCATATTTTGCATATGAATTCCTCCTTATTATCTATGATGCTTACAAAGGATTTTTCCTTCATGACCTTCGTCCGAAATACAATATATCCGAAGGGACATAATGTCTTGAAGGACGAAGGACCTTTATATTTAACACATTTTATGTTGCCTTGTTCTTAACTCTTAGCATTTGAGAACAAGTCTCCAACATTGGCGCCCACCTCCGGTGAACTCACGTCCATTTTTTGAGTTTTGAACACCTTCGGCAAGCATCACCTTCGTCATGCCGCCGAAGAAAGCTTCAGCCACAGGGGCTGCCACTCTGCAGCCATTGGATCCCAATCAGGATGTCATTTTTCTTAGGGAGGCCCGAAGCCAGAAGAGGAAGGCCACCAGTCCAACGCCTCCGGAGGACGACTTGGATCAAGAAATCCAAAACTTGGAGATGCTCCATCAACAGGTCCAACGAAAGAAGGAAAAGATGGCTCGTCTAGCTGACCTACAAAGGCAGATAGACGAAGCCTCGGAAGAAGTTCGTCATCTTGCTCAAGATGACCAGAACCGAAGGCCTCCGCGCAGAGAGCTTCATCAGGAGGGCTTCTACAACGAGGACGACTGGTATGAAGATTTCCATCATGGAAATTTTGCTTTTGATGATGCTTCTCCTTTGTCAACAGAACTGCAGGCTACACCTTGGCCCCAGTCTTACAAGCCACCTCAGCTCCCCATGTACGACGGTCATTCAGACCCGAAGCAATTCTTGATGAGCTATGAAGCAACCATATCTGTGACACCTCAGTGTCACCTAGGGTTTCTCTTAAAATGCCAAACCAAGAACCATCATTTTATGTGAACCAAAGTAAGCATGAGCATCAAATTAACTTAAGAATAAAGAATTCACCAAGCATATACTTAAAAGTATCATGATCAAAACAAATGGGTATTCCAAAAGATAATAATGTTGTAACCCTAATAAAACCCTAAGTGAGCCCCATGAGCAAAATTCAAGAAAATAAGCAAAAGGGTATGAAAAATTTAAAATTATGACTTGAGCCAATTATAAAGATTGAAGTATATTTAATAAGCAACAAGAAAGGTTGAGAAAGCTTAGCCAGATTAACTCAAACAAAACCCCAAATCAAGCTTTTCATGTGGGGACTTAATGGGAATTCTGAATTTCAGACCTTGAGCCAAAGATTAGGGATGTTCACCTTGATCCCTAACTCGAATCGTAATGGCCCCATTAACAAAAATGTGCCTAACTAACCCCTCTGTCGTGTGCCAGAAGATGGCATTGGGACGCGAGCCCTAGACACGACAAAACCTTGGATTTGCCTCGGGTTTGCGCAGGGAGACAGACCGGATTTCCGGGCTCCATATCTCTGCAACCATTAGGCAAAATCCTATGACCCCACACAAGATCGGTAGCTTGTAGGGAGGAGAAGAGGTTTTGTGCACTGACCAAGGCGAGAGCAGGCTCGGATGAGCGACCACACGCGCCAGAACTGGGACAGAACGCACGGGCACACGTGTTCGACCCTGGTCGGCACGCCGGCGCTCGCCCCGGCGTTCGGTCAAGTCCGTCGCGCGCCCTTGCCCTCGGCCATGCTCGCCCGCGCCTATAAAGCCTCCCCGGGCGCGCCTCACTTCACCCCGCGCTCACCTTCACCGGCCAGCCCCCTCTCCTTAGCTCCGGCGAGCTTAATTCCGCCCGCCATTGCCGCCAGAGCTTCGGCCACCGTGGCCAGCCCACTCCAGCCACCCTCAAGTCAAGCCAGTGCTTCGGCTAGCTCCGCCAGTGGCCCGTGAAGCTTTCCAAGCCCTCGGACCAGGCCGGACTTCACCGGAGGCCCGAGATCGACCTCACCGGACTTCGGTCTTTCGCCGCCGCGCGTGGACAGAGCTAACCGGTGAGTCCCCGTCCAATTCCTTGCACCCATATCTTCTCTGGCATCCCGTGAACCTCTCTGACCCGTCCAATTGAACTATCTCGCTGTGAGCAGGCCGGACTCCTCGCCGCCAACGAGCATCCCCGCCTGCGCATGTGGACCGGCCAACTCCGACCATCCCAGACGGCGACCCGCACACCGTTGTGATCCCCGAGACCTCCCCTACGTCCTCGACCACTTCACCGGAGCAATCTCGCCGTCGGTAAGCCCCTCCGCCTTTTCTTCCGCCACGGTTACTGTTTAAGTGAGGAGAAGGACCTCGGGTTAGGATTTGTAGAACCCAAGGGGTTTTCTGTAACTGTTGGGGGCTTGTTCTCAAATGCTATGAATTAAGAACAAGGCAACATAAAATGTTAAATGTTAATGCCCTTCGTCCGCTGAAACGTTATTCCCTTAAGGATCTAATGCACTTCGGACGAAGGTTAAAGACGAAACAATTACGAAGGTCAAATCTTTGTAATTGAACTCTAATAGATTGTATGAAATAATACGAGATATGAAACATTAAAGATAAGCAAACTATAAATAAACAACATCATTTTCATATTATATCAACTTGATGTACTTAAATATTAGATACATTTATACCTCTGCCTTGGCAAAGAATAATTCCCGAATGACGCGGTTGCAATTACAGAAAAGCATGAACAGTAAAGGAATATTGTTCACTATTTATAGGCACAGAACACAGCCTGTGAGCAATTACAATCATGCCCCTCATAAAAGTTTACAACAACGACTCAAACACTTATGGACTAAAAGGTCATTCTACTTTTAAGTCGGTTTATAATTCCGAAGCTTCATGAACGGCACCCTTCGGCATCACGTGTAGACAGCTTCAGCCGAAGCTGTTTCTTCCTGCAGGACCTTCGGCGACGAAGCATGGTCCCAATAGTAACGTCAGTGACCCATGTGAATAGTAGCCTAAGGACTAATCCGCGAAGAAAACTTAAATACCGCCAGGGACCCCAGTGCAAAGTGGATTTCCATTAAATCAATTCTGTTAATCTTTTTAAAATGACCAGAGAACTTAGAAAACCCATAACTTGATGAATTCTTAATAAAAAGTTGTCAAACTAATTTTGCTAGCTCCTGAATATTATGAACTATCATTTAAAAATGATAAACCCTATGCTTTCTGTTCTGAATTTTTAAGTTTAAAATTAAAAGCAGAAACCTACCAAACCTTGTTTAATTAAGGAAAATTAGTTTTTCTTCTGTGCTGAACCTAAGAAAATTTGTAGGTATTCAAACCTCATTTAGACACTGTTTAAAAATAGCAGGAACCCCAGCATTGAAAAATATGATGTAGATATTCATTTAAAGCTATTTTGCCCAAAACTTAGGAAAAATCAGAAAGGCATTAGAAGTTAATGAACAGTGATTAAAGTTATTTTTCCTAGTTTGCTTAAGTAACAGAGAACCTAGGAAAAATACAGAGATCATTAGTTCAAATCAGTTTTAAATTAAAATGTTTTATTTAGCCTTATTTGGACTGAAAATAAATTATTAGAATTACAAAACTATATCCAAAATGAGTAATAAAAATCCAGTGGACTTACAACCACCAGAGCCCCACTACAAAAATAAAGAACACCTCAGCCCAACTTTTTATGTGAGGAAAATAAATATAAAGTGATAATAAGGCATTTTCCAAATAAATCATGAACAACCCCTAATAATGTGATAATGGGCAACCAAAAATTGACTAAGTCCATAATGAGATAAACCACCAGGGAAAAATGCAAACCCATGAAAAAGAAGCAAACTCATACCTATTGCTAGTGTCTTAGGAGAAAGGCCACTTAATTCAAATAATGCATACCACCCCTTCCCTTAAGCATAAAGATGCCAAACTTGAGAATGATTGCTCTTGCACAAAATAATAACCAAGAAAAATAAGAACTCTGTTGTTTGACATTTTTCAAATATAGTGGTAGTAGAAAGCACCTCTTTGACTAGAAACTTGAGAAAACTATAGTAAAATAACTAAAAGGTATTAATGGCTAGAAATTTGTATCAAGTCATGTCATAATACCTAAAAGCCAGCAAAAATAAGTTTTAGAGAATTACCCACTGTTAAATAATAGTTGTAGTTCAAAGCACCCTTTCTGCCCTAGAATTTAATAATTTTGTCCAGAGAAAACTATTCACTTTCTGATCCCCAAATTTTGAGACAGAGAAACATACACCAGTGCCAAGCCGCTGTAATTTTTGCAGAATTTTTAGAATTTTATAAAAGCAACTTGTAGTTCAAACCCACTCCAAAACATTTAAGAGATTAAAAGAAAAAGGAAGAAGAAATAAACCCCACCCCACTAAGTCTAATTTGAGTACTTATCAACTCTCACTAAGACTTAAAAGGAAATCAGTGGAACCTCAATAATAAACCTACCACTTACCTTAGCTAAGTTTAACCCAATTTACCAAGTATACCACCCAAGGGTCTTATATAAGTAAAGTTAACCTTGTTTAACTCAAGTAGATCATACACCTCCAAAGTTGTAATTTCTAAAAGCACATATCATATCATACATATATCTTACACATTGCATTCATTAGATTTTAATCTTGCCAACGGAGAGTATGTGCTCATCCCCGAGCAAGGACCTGTCCAAGAGGAGGACCAGGAGCAGGCTTCAGAGGCTGCTATTGAGGATCTCCCCGCAGCCCCAGCAATTGAAGGCAAGCCCCGGTTTTATGCATAACCTGTTAATTATACTATTTTACTACACTTAATGCTTGTAGGATTGTAATGTGCACTTAAGTGTAGGAGTTGCTTGAAACCTCTAGTTGCATGAACTTAGGATTCCTTTTTGAGATGAATACTAGTATGCTAGGTCGAGTAGCTGCTGTGCTAATCAGGATCTCGGTAGAAGTCGAGTGATTTTTCTAGCACTCGCGCGAGGTCAGGAATTGATTGTATTCATCTTGATAACGGGATCTGTGTTAGTCTATGGACTTGGATCCAGGGAGGATGCCTTTTCCATGAGACGGGAAAAAGGAATTAAGGATTAATGTGTGGATACCTGAGTCAAGCTTTTGAACGTACTAAGCACATGCCGGGAAAATGGTAACCGGTAAACCTAGTACCTGAGTGAAGTCGGGCGTGTACTTTATCCCTCATGCGACCTGAGACTGAGTCTCCCATGCTAGCTATGGTGGGTACAAGTGCGGTCACTGCACGGCGGCGGCCGGGGTCAGTGGAGCATTGTATGCCAAGGCGGTGAGGCCTGGACGCGAACTGGGAATCGATGGGGACGGTTGTCATGTGCGGGGTCGGAGTACCCTGACATGTCGTGTGTTTAGGTTTACCTTGCAAGGTTAAAACTCGATTCGAATCGTCTGCTTCTCGCAGCTAATGAGACTGCTTGACCCCTTGTACTGCATCGAGTAAGAAGTGGAATGAGGTTACATGAGATAACTTGTTGATTGAACTAAATGATTGTTACCATGTATGCTTAGAAGGAGCAAATCTAGCTAAGTTAGTGATGATAGAATTTGAAAAGCTAAAATGGATTTTAGAAACAGCTAGTGCTTTTGGCAAACCAAACCCCTCAGCCAAACAGCTCCATAGTCTAGAGGTAGAGGAGTAGACTCCTCACACCGGTTAAGTCTAACTGAGTATTAGTATACTCAGCCTTGCTTGTGGCACAATTTTTGCAGGTACCATTCAGGAAATGGTTGATGGTGTGACTTGGCCTACCACCCTACCACCGGGTTGGATGGTCGAGTGGGATGTTGCTCCGGCAGGAGAGGAGCACGAGGAGTAGTGGGCTAGGCCTTGCCCATTTCCTCGATACCGACGACATCGATTATCCGCTGCATTTTATTTTGTGAACTCTTATTTGCTACTCAAAACTCCGATTTATGTAATAACTCAGTACTTAATTTGAGGTTTCCTATTTTATTGTATTTCTTCTGTGACTCACCTTCGAGTGAGATTGTGGAATTTGATCCTGGTTAAATGGCTCTATCAGACTAGATCTGAGGGACTGACGGGTTATTCCGATTTAAGTGTGTTACGACCCCTGAGGCGTGACTTAGGCACTTAAGCTGGAATAATTCGGGTGGTTCTGCCACAGCTGGTATCGGAGCAAATTCCACCACAGAGAAGGACAATAAACCATGAATACCAATTTTCAAATCTAAAACTTGCCTAGAAACTGCTATAGATCGTCAAGACTAGACCGCTAGACCTAGGACGAAAGGCCTTAGGCATAGAGGGAGAAATAGGTGGCTAACTAACTAGGCCCTGTGGGCCGGTACTTATATTTTTAAGGATGCCCTAAAAAGCACCCTATATTTTTTTTTGAGAGGCAACGTTACTTCCAGCATGCATGCATTTCAAAACACAAAGAGGAATTAACATTTGAGTTAACCCACTTTCTTTAAAACCATCCCGGCTCTCTTTTTCTTTTTCCTTCCACCATAATCTTTACCTTTGATTCCCTTCCGCAGATGAATTCACCCACCCCCGCCAGTGGAGGAGACTCTCGTTTCAGTTCTGACTTCCTTTCTCGCGATGGTTTTCCTTCCATCTTGTGGGAAGTGCTTAACTCCGCCGGTTACCCTATGCCCCCTTTGTACATGGTGCAGTTGTATGAGGAGCATCGGGTACCTCGTTGTCGGGTCTGGCTGACTTTGGAGGCTCATCCCCTTTAGCCGGGTTGGCGTTCTCTTGATTCTGAGACGATTGGACTCAGGACGGACGACACCGTTGAAGCAGCAGCCATGAAGACTCTGACGACTTTCTGTGGCTACCGTCCCCTGGAGATGGTGATGCACCCCTTGGGACTCTTCCCTGCTGAGAAGAAGGATGATCCCATGTGGTGTAACCACGTGAGCCATGTGAAGGATGTGTGGGCGATGTATCCTGACTTGGTTGGGAGGGTCACTGTTCAGTGCATGAGTGCGTTGTACCGCCTTCAGGCCCTTCAGAGTGATGCTATGGCACTCCTTGCTAACACCGCTCAAACTGCCAAGCTCACTCTCGACAGTCGAGAAGATTTTGTGGTCGATCTATCCACCGAGTTGGTAGAGAAAGATCTGCAGGTGGAGAGGCTGAGCCAGCGCATCACCACCTTGGAGCAGCAGGTGGAGATCCGAGACAACACTATTGATGTCTTGGAGAACCAGCTTCCCGATGTGTAGAGGGAACTCGAAGAAGCAAATGACCACTTGGACATGCACCACCTGGAGATGGAGGCCAATGAAGTAGGAAGCGAGGGAGAAGAGGCTCCCGAGGAACTAGGACCAGCCCCTGGTGCCAATGGGACTACCTCCGCGATGCCTCCTTCACCCGTATCCAGTGTCGCTTCCACCGCTCAGGGTTAAGCAGTCACTTCGACACTTTTAGGCGGATAGAAACCTATGCGAGCTTAGTAATATCAGATTTTGGACTAGGCTTATGGGTACTTTCCCCTGATTGATGTAACCCTGTGAACTTTTGAAATCTGTGGGATATTTGTCACCATGTTATCTTCATTTCGAACCTAATATTATGATTATGGCATTTTTACTTCCATATGAGATGATATCTTGTCGTTCGAAACTGTGAGTCGGGATAACAATGGCGACAATCTCTGTTTTCAGATGGCACCTAGGCAGCGTCGCGGGCATAATGAGCAGGTTCCCCCGCCACCTCCTCCAGCTCCCACAGTGCAGGAGCTGATGGCCCAGCAGAATGAGATTCTGCGACAGCTCTTGCAGCGCCAGCCCCACCCTCAGCAGCATGGTGGAGGCCAGCATCAGCGACCCCCGGCTATGGCAACTTACCAGGAGTTTCTGAGCACGCAGCCACCCTTGTTCACCAAGGCAGAGGATCCGTTGGACGACGACGTATGGCTTCGCGTCGTCGAGTCCAAGTTTCCCCTCCTCACGGGAGACTGCCCTGATGAGGCCAAGGCTCGCTTCGCCGCACAGCAGCTTCGCGGCCCTGCTCGGACTTGGTGGGACCACTTCCGTGCTATGCTCCCTGCTGATCATGAAGTATCTTGGGAGGAATTCAAGACTGCCTTCAGAGGACACCACATCCCAGCTGGCATTCTTGATCGGAAGTTGAATGAATTTCTGGCCCTTAATCAAGGAACCCGCACGGTACTGCAGTATGCGCAAGCCTTCAACGACTTATGCCAGTATGCAGGGTATCATCCTGATTCTGATGAAAAGAAGAGGGATCGCTTCCGTAGGGGTCTTAATACGAAGCTGCGGGAACGACTCAACACTATCCGGGCTGATAGCTTCAATGAGTTGGTCAATATGGCCATCTCCCAGGAGGATTGTATTGTTGCTCACCGGGCAGAGAAGAAGAGAAAGGCACCAATGGCAGCACCATCCGCTCAGGCTCAGAGGTTCCGGATTGTTTCTCACAATTAGAGCAGGGGTTTTCAGCAGCAGGCAGGCAGATGGGTGATCAGGCCACCTCAGCAGCAGTAGCAGCCGGCACCCAACCGCTTTCCAGCTCCCGCCCCAAGGAACAATCAGCCTCCGCAGCAGCAGCAGTTCCGCCAGGGCAATGGGAACAAGTGTTTCACTTGTGGCAATGTGGGCCACTATGCCAAGAATTGTCCTAGGAACCAGCAGAGGCAGATGCCAGCACCAAATCAAGACAAGGGAAGAAAGCAGAAGGTGCAAGTCAGGCAAGGGAAGCTCAACTTCACTACTCTAGAGGCAGTACCTGAAGGAGCTCCTATCATGACCGGTATCTTTTCAGTTTATAATCAACCTGCTTTAATTCTGTTTGATTCTGGTGCATCTCATAGTTTCATTAGCCAAAAGTTCAGTGCTAAATGTAAACTGCCATTCTCTCACTCAAAAGGGTCATTCATGATAGTCACACCTGGGGGTAAAATTGCAACTAATCAATTAAACCAAAGTGTGCCTATTCAACTGGGAAGCCACATTGTCAAAACCACTCTTCTTGTGTTGGGCTTGGAAAATGTGGACATTATTCTAGGAGCTAATTGGATGACCTTGCACCAAGTTGTGCTTGATGTAGCCAGTCGTACCGTGGAAGTTAATTCTCCGTTCTGTGGGAACTTCACCTTAATTCTGCCTAGTCAAGGTTCTACTCAATCATGTGCTTTCTCTATGACGGAGTTACCTCTGAAAAAGATCCCAGTAGTCTGTGAGTATGCAGATGTCTTTCCTGATGAATTGCCAGGAATGCCACCAGACCGGGATATTGAATTTGCCATCGAGTTGCAATTGGGAACGGCCCCAATTTCCAAGAGGCCCTACCGAATGCCACCCGCTGAGTTGGCAGAATTGAAGAAGCAATTGCAAGAGTTGCTGGACAAGGGATTTATTCGCCCAAGTACTTCGCCTTGGGGATGTCCCGCACTGTTTGTGAAGAAAAAGGATGAAAGCTTGAGGCTATGTATAGATTACCGCCCTCTTAATGTGGTAACTATCAAGAACAAGTATCCTTTGCCTCGTATTGATGTTCTTTTTGACCAGTTGGTCGGGTCCAAGGTGTTTTCCAAGATAGACCTTCGCTCTGGCTACCATCAGATCAAGATACGACCAAGTGATATTCCGAAGACGGCATTCTCAACCAGATATGGGCTATATGAATTCTTGGTGATGTCATTCGGGCTGACAAATGCACCAGCATATTTCATGTATCTGATGAATTCTGTTTTCATGCCGGAATTGGACAAGTTCGTGGTGGTTTTCATCGATGACATTTTGGTGTACTCAAAGTACGAAGAAGAACATGCTGGGCATTTGCATGTAGTGCTTCAACGTCTGCGAGAGCATCACCTTTATGCCAAGTTATCCAAGTGTGATTTTTGGCTAAAGGAAATCAAATTCTTGGGTCACACTATCTCTCAGGCTGGAATAGCTGTTGATCTTGATAAAGTGCAAGAGGTGATGAACTGGAAGCCACCAACAACTGTTCGTCAGATTCGGAGTTTTCTGGGATTAGCTGGTTATTACCGAAGATTTATTCCAGACTTCTCTCGAATTGCAAAGCCTATAACTGAGTTGCTGAAGAAAGAAGCCAAATTTGTTTGGAGTCAGAAGTGCAAAGATGCCTTCCATGCATTAAGGCAGCATCTGACCACAGCACTAGTATTGGCGCAACCCGATAACAGCAAGCCTTTTGATGTATATTGTGATGCCTATGGCACCGGGCTAGGTTGTGTCTTGATGCAAGACAACCGAGTCATTGCTTATGCCTCAAGAGCACTCAGGCCTCATGAGCAAAACTATCCCACTCATGACCTCGAGTTGGCAGTAGTGGTTCATGCATTAAAGATGTGGAGGCACTATCTAATGGGAACCCACTGCAACATCTTCACTGATCATAAGAGCCTTAAGTACATCTTTACTCAGGCTGATCTCAACATGAGGCAGAGAAGATGGCTAGAGCTGATCAAGGATTATGACCTGGAGGTACATTATCACCCAGGAAAAGCTAATGTGGTAGCAGATGCCTTGAGTCGGAAGTTGCAATGCAATTGTATTCTGATGGATTCTCGCATTAACACCTTGTGTGATGAGTTGAGCAAGATGCAAATTGAAGTGATTCCTTCTGGTTCTTTGTCTCACATTTCTGTTGAGCCAGCTTTGCAAGACCAGATTATCATGGCCCAGCTCAGTGACAAGGGAGTGCAAATTATCAAGAAGAATCTCCATCAAAAGGTTGAGAAGTATAATTGTTTCCGCCAGGATGAAAGGGGTGTGTTATGGTTCTAAAGCAGATTGGTGATTCCTAAGGACCAGGATCTCAGGAGGAAAATTTTGGATGAGGCTCATCTCTCCAAATTCTCTATGCATTCGGGAAGCACAAAGATGTACCATGATCTGAAGCCTTTGTACTGGTGGACCAGAATGAAGAGGGAGATAGCCCAGTATGTATCAGAATGTGACACCTGTCAGAGGATAAAGGCAAGCCACTTGAAGTCAGCTGGAGCTTTGCAACCCCTGTCCATACCTTCGTGGAAGTGGGATGACATCAGCATGGATTTCATTGTGGGTCTGCCCAACACCTCTCGTCATCATGATTCAATTTGGGTTATTGTGGACCGATTGACGAAAGTGGCACATTTTCTTCCTGTGCACACCACTGATAAGGCTCAGAAGTATGCAGAATTGTATATTGACCGAATCGTGTGTTTGCACGGATTACCTCGGACCATTGTTTCTGACCGAGGAGGCCAATTTGTTGCCAGATTTTGGGAACAATTGCAAGAGTCTTTGGGAACCAAGCTAATCAGGAGTTCAGCTTACCACCCACAGACTGATGGTCAGACGGAAAGGGTAAACCAAATCATTGAGGATATGCTGAGAGCTTGTGCAATCGATTATGGCAAGAACTGGGATAAGCACCTCTCCTTGGCATAGTTTGCTTATAACAATAGTTATCAATCCAGCCTAAAGATGGCACCTTTTGAAGCTCTCTATGGAAGAAGGTGTAGGACACCACTCAATTGGTCTCAACCTGGAGAAAGAGAAGTTTTTGGACCTGACTTAGTGACTGAAGCCGAAAGGAAGGTCAAAATAATCAGGAAGAATCTAGAAGCTGCTCAGGCCAGGCAGAAGAGCTATCATGATAGAAGAAGGAAACCTCTCCAGTTCGAGGTGGGAAGTTTTGTATACCTCAAGGTATCACCTACCAAGGGAGTGCAGAGGTTTGGGATCAAAGGCAAGCTAGCCCCTCGTTACATTGGACCTTATGAGATCATAGAAGCATGTGGACCCGTGGCATACAAGCTGAAGTTACCTTCAAAAATGTCTGCCATTCACAGTGTATTCCATGTATCTCAGCTGAAGAAGTGTGTTCGATTGCCGACCGAGATCATAGCAGAGCCAGAATTGGAGATAGAGCCAGATCTATCGTACCAAGAGTACCCCTCCAAGATTCTGGATTGCAAAGAAAGATCAACTCGGGCTAAATCGATCAAGATGTACAAGGTCCAGTGGAGTAATCACTCAGAGGAGGAAGCTACTTGGGAAACCGAGGAATTCCTGAGATCCAACTTCCCCGATTGCCTACCTAAGAAAGCTGGTACGTAATCACCCCCAACCCCTCCTCCTGCCCTTCGAATCTAATTTTCAAAAATATGATATTAATTCAGAATGAAGTAACTATGAAGTAAAACTTAAAAAGGGCTTCCTTCTGAAGTTGCAAAGAGAATGACATTTGAAGAGCAGTTTTACCCTAATAATAACAATAATCACCCATTTCCTATAAGTCTCACCCTTCGCTTCACCCTGGGAGGACTCTGGCCCGAATCTCGGGACGAGATTCCTTTAAGGGGGGAAGGCTGTGACACCCCAGTGTCACCTAGGGTTTCTCTTAAAATGCCAAACCAAGAACCATCATTTTATGTGAACCAAAGTAAGCATGAGCATCAAATTAACTTAAGAATAAAGAATTCACCAAGCATATACTTAAAAGTATCATGATCAAAACAAATGGGTCTTTCAAAAGATAATAATGTTGTAACCCTAATAAAACCCTAAGTGAGCCCCATGAGAAAAATTCAAGAAAATAAGGAAAAGGGTATGAAAATTTTAAAATTATGACTTGAGCCAATTATAAAGATTGAAGTATATTTAATAAGCAACAAGAAAGGTTGAGAAATCTTAGCCAGATTAACTCAAACAAAACCCCAAATCAAGCTTTTCATGTGGGGACTTAAAGGGAATTCTGAATTTCAGAATTCTGAAATTCAGACCTTGAGCCAAAGATCAGGGATGTTCACCTTGATCCCTAACTCAAATCCTAATGGCCCCATTAACAAAAATGTGCCTAACTAACCCCTCTGTCGTGTGCCAGAAGATGGCATTGGGACGCGAGCCCTAGAAACGACAAAACATTGGATTTGCCTCGGGTTTGCGCAGGGAGACAGACCGGATTTCCGGGCTCCATATCTCTGCAACCAGTAGGCAAAATCCTATGACCCCCACACAAGATCGGTAGCTTGTAGGGAGGAGAAGAGGTTTTGTGCACTGACCAAGGCGAGAGCAGGCTCGGATGAGCGACCACACGCGCCAGAACTTGGGCAGAACGCACGGGCACACGTGTTCGACCCTGGTCGGCACGCCGGCGCTCGCCCAACCCGCGCGCGCGCTCGCCCCGACGTTCGGTCAAGTCCGCCGCGCGTCCTTGCCCTCGGTCGTGCTCGCCCGCGCCTATAAAGCCTCCCCGGCCACGCCTCACTTCACCCCGTGCTCACCTTCACCGGCCAGCCCCCTCTCCTTAGCTCCGGCGAGCTCAATTCCGCCCGCCATTGCCGCCAGAGCTTCGGCCACCATGGCCAGCCCACTCCAGCCACCCTCAAGTCAAGCCAGTGCTTCGGCTAGCTCCGCCAGTGGCCCGTGAAGCTTTCCAAGCCCTCAGACCAGGCCGGACTTCACCGGAGGCCCGAGATCGACCTCACCGGACTTTGGTATTTCGCCGCCGCGCGTGGACAGAGCTAACCGGTGAGTCCCCATCCAATTCCTTGCACCCATATCTTCTCTAGCATCCCGTGAACCTCTCTGACCCGTCCAATTGAACTATCTCGCCATGAGCAGGCCGGACTCCTCGCCGCCGACGAGCATCCCCGCCTGCGCACGTGGACCAGCAAACTCCGACCATCCCCGACGGCGACCCGCACACCGTTGTGATCCCCGAGACCTCCCCTACGTCCTCGACCACTTCACCGGAGCAATCTCGCCGCCGGTAAGCCCCTCTGCCCTTTCTTCCGCCGCGGTTACTGTTTAAGTGAGGAGAAGGACCTCGGGTTAGGATTTGTAGAACCCGAGGGGTTTTCTGTAACGTCAGTGACCCATGTGAATAGTAGCCTAAGGACTAATCCGCGAAGAAAACTTAAATACCGCCAGGGACCCCAGTGCAAAGTGGATTTCCATTAAATCAATTCTGTTAATCTTTTTAAAATGACCAGAGAACTTAGAAAACCCATAACTTGATGAATTCTTAATAAAAAGTTGTCAAACTAATTTTGCTAGCTCCTGAATATTATGAACTATCATTTAAAAATGATAAACCCTATGCTTTCTGTTCTGAATTTTTAAGTTTAAAATTAAAAGCAGAAACCTACCAAACCTTGTTTAATTAAGGAAAATTAGTTTTTCTTCTGTGCTGAACCTAAGAAAATTTGTAGGTATTCAAACCTCATTTAGACACTGTTTAAAAATAGCAGGAACCCCAGCATTGAAAAATATGATGTAGATATTCATTTAAAGCTATTTTGCCCAAAACTTAGGAAAAATCAGAAAGGCATTAGAAGTTAATGAACAGTGATTAAAATTATTTTTCCTAGTTTGCTTAAGTAACAGAGAACCTAGGAAAAATACAGAGACCATTAGTTCAGATCAGTTTTAAATTAAAATGTTTTATTTAGCCTTATTTGGATTGAAAATCAATTATTAGAATTACAAAACTATATCCAAAATGAGTAATAAAAATCCAGTGGACTTACAACCACCAGAGCCCCACTACAAAAATAAAGAACACCTCAGCCCAACTTTTTAAGTGAGGAAAATAAATATAAAGTGATAATAAGGCATTTTTCAAATAAATCATGAACAACCCCTAATAATGTGATAATGGGCAACCAAAAATTGACTAAGTCCATAATGAGATAAACCACCAGGGAAAAATGCAAACCCATGAAAAAGAAGCAAACTCATACCTATTGCTAGTGTCTTAGAAGAAAGGCCACTTAATTCAAATAATGCATACCACCCCTTCCCTTAAGCATAAGATGCCAAACTTCAGAATGATTGCTCTTGCACAAAATAATAACCAAGAAAAATAAGAACTTTGTTGTTTGACATTTTTCACATATAGTGGTAGTAGAAAGCACCTCTTTGACTAGAAACTTGAGAAAACTATAGTAAAATAACTAAAAGGTATTAATGGCTAGAAATTTGTATCAAGTCATGTTATAACACCTAAAAGCCAGCAAAAATAAGTTTTAGAGAATTACCCACTGTTAAATAATAGTTGTAGTTCAAAGCACCCTTTCTGCCCTAGAATTTAATAATTTTGTCCAGAGAAAACTATTCACTTTCTGATCCCCAAATTTTGAGACAGAGAAACATACACCAGTGCCAAGCCACTGTAAGTTTTGCAGAATTTTTAGAATTTTATAAAAGCAACTTGTAGTTCAAACCCACTCCAAAACATTTAAGAGATTAAAAGAAAAAGGAAGAAGAAATAAACCCCACCCCACTAAGTCTAATTTGAGTACTTATCAACTCTCACTAAGACTTAAAAGGAATTCAGTGGAACCTCAAAAATAAACCTACCACTTACCTTAGCTAAGTTTAACCCAATTTACCAAGTATACCACCCAAGGGTCTTATATAAGTAAAGTTAACCTTGTTTAACTCGAGTAGATCATACACCTCCAAAGTTGTAATTTCTAAAAGCACATATCATATCATACATATATCTTACGCATTGCATTCATTAGATTGTAATCTTGCCGATGGAGAGTACGTGCTCATCCCCGAGCAAGGACCTGTCCAAGAGAAGGACCAGGAGCAGGCTTCAGAGGCTGCTATTGAGGATCTCCCCTCAGCCCCAGCAATTGAAGGCAAGCCCCGGTTTTATGCATAACCTGTTAATTATACTATTTTACTACACTTAATGCTTGTAGTATTGTAATGTGCACTTAAGTGTAGGAGTTGCTTGAAACCTCTAGTTGCATGAACTTAGGATTCCTTTTTGAGATGAATACTAGTATGCTAGGTCGAGTAGCTGCTGTGCTAATCAGGATCTCGGTAGAAGTCGAGTGATTTTTCTAGCACTCGCGCGAGGTCAGGAATTGATTGTATTCATCTTGATAACGGGATCTGTGTTAGTCTATGGACTTGGATCCAGGGAGGATGCCTTTTCCATGAGACGGGAAAAAGGAATTAAGGATTAATGTGTGGATACCTGAGTCAAGCTTTTGAACGTACTAAGCACATGCCGGGAAAAATGGTAACCGGTAAACCTAGTACCTGAGTGAAGCCGGGCGCGGACTTTATCCCTCATGTGACCTGAGACTAGGTCTCCCATGCTAGCTATGGTGGGTACAAGTGCGGTCACTGCACGGCGGCGGCCGGGGTCAGTGGAGCATTGTATGCCAAGGCGGTGAGGCCTGGACGCGAACGGGGAATCGATGGGGACGGTTGTCATGTGCGGGGTCGGAGTACCCTGACATGCCGTGTGTTTAGGTTTACCTTGCAAGGTTAAAACTCGATTCGAATCGTCTGCTTCTCGCAGCTAATGAGACTGCTTGACCCCTTGTACTGCATCGAGTAAGAAGTGGAATGAGGTTACATGAGATAACTTGTTGATTGAACTAAATGATTGTTACCATGTATGCTTAGAAGGAGCAAATCTAGCTAAGTTAGTGATGATAGAATTTGAAAAGCTAAAATGGATTTTAGAAACAGCTAGTGCTTTTGGCAAACCAAACCCCTCAGCCAAACAGCTCCATAGTCTAGAGGTAGAGGAGTAGACTCCTCACACCGATTAAGTCTAGCTGAGTATTAGTATACTCAGCCTTGCTTGTGGCACAATTTTTGCAGGTACCATTCAGGAAATGGTTGATGGTGTGACTTGGCCTACCACCCTACCACCGGGTTGGACGGTCGAGTGGGATGTTGCTCCGGCAGGAGAGGACCACAAGGAGTAGTGGGCTAGGCCTTGCCCATTTCCTCGATACCGACGACATCGATTATTCGCTGCATTTTATTTTGTGAACTCTTATTTGCTACTCAAAAACTCTGACTTATGTAATAACTTAGTACTTAATTTGAGGTTTCCTGTTTTATTGTATTTCTTCTGTGACTCACCTTCGAGTGAGATTGTGGAATTTGATCCTGGTTAAGTGGCTCTATCAGACTAGATCTGAGGGACTGACGGGTTATTCCGATTTAAGTGTGTTACGGCCCCTGAGGCGTGACTTAGGCACTTAAGCTGGAATAATTTGTGTGGTTCTGCCACAATATCTTCGTATGGTGGCAATACTGCGGTCATGGCAAAGTCTTTCGTCATGGCTGTCAAGAGTGTTGCACAAACCTGGTACTCCTCTCTTTGGCCAGGAACAATCACCTCATGGCAAAAGCTGAAGGACATGTTGATAACCAGCTTCCAAGGGTTTCAAACGAAGCCGGTCACTGCTGAAGCTTTATTCCAGTGCACCCAAGACCACAAAGAATACCTTCAGGCATATGTCCGAAGGTTCCTGCGGCTGAGGGCACAGGCACCAACAATGCCCAACGAAATTGTCATTGAGGCCATGATTAAGGGGCTTCGGCCGGGACCTTCAGCTCAGTACTATGCCAGGAAGCCTCCTCAAACTTTGGAGAAGCTGCTCCAGAAGATGGACGAGTATATTCGAGCTGACAATGACTTCCGCCAAAGAAGGGATGAAGCATACAGGTTCTCTGAAATGAGCAGGGGCTTCGGAGGAAGATTCCATCCGAGGCACGTCTGGTCAATTCACAACTCTGCTCAGAGTGATGATAGAGGGAGTCAACAGCAAAGGCCACAGTACTCCTCGCAAGCTTCGGGGCAGCAGCAAAGCTCTTTCCTGCCGCCAGCTCCAAGGGGCAGAGGCGCCAGGGGCTTCGGAGGAAGATTTGGGGATCAACCAAGAAAAATTTATTGTCTATTCTGTGGTGAGGACAAGGGCCATACCACCAGGATGTGCCATGTTACCATCCAAAAGCAAAAGGAGATAGCAGAAGCTACAGCGCAACAGAGTCAGCCGAAGCAAGTCATGCATACTGCTTCGTACCATTCACCTTATATTCCAGAATATGTAGGCAACCACCCTGCAGCTTTTGTTGCTTCGGCAAGTCAACCCCAAGCATCTTGGCAACAGCCTCCACCTCCACCACCAACGCAACGAGGCCAGCAGCCAGAAGGGAGTCAGCACACTCACCTTCAACGGGACTTCAGAGAAGAGTCCAAAGCTCGCACAGTCAATAGCACTGTGCCAGAGTCGAAGCACATTTACTGACAAATATCCTACCCCGACATCAGTTTTTCACATTCAGTATTATTTTCTTTTTAAAAAGGAACAATTATGGGAGGCTTAAGTGTTTTTTGTCGTTTTTTAATCTCTTGTAACAGTTTCGCTTTTTACCATAATGAAAATATATCTTCTCCATAAGCTTAAGTCGCCGAAGCATAAGAATTTATGGTGGCAAGGAGGATCTTCGAATTATCAAAAATTTCGTTCTAAGGAACGCAGCGTAATTTCTTCGAAGCAACAAAAGTCGTTCCTAAGGGAGCGCAGTGTAAGTTTTTTGCTCAAAAGTCGTTCCGAAGGGAATGCAGAGCTTACAGCGAAAAATAAACGCTGATTCCGCTGAAAGTAAAAGGCGAAGAAGCTCCTAAGGGAGGCTTACAGCGAAAAATAAACGCTAATTCCGCTGAAAGTAAAAGGCGAAGAAGCTCCTAAGGGAGGCTTACAGCGAAAAATAAACGCTGATTCCGCTGAAGTAAAAGGCGAAGAAGCTCCTAAGGGAGGCTTACAATGGAAAAATGTCAACCTTCGGCAAATATCATTTTGCATAACATCACATCATTACATCATTTGCATAACATAACATCATACATCATATTGCATCAACAACGCAAGAAGGGGGTCTCGGTATTGATATTCGAAGATTGTTTTGAAGACATAGTGACAGGGCACAAAAAATAGCTATTGAAGAGTTTTACCTTCGTCAAACTCTGAAATGGAAAGATTTATTGATTATTGATTTTACGAGGATTGGTTACTGATTTTATGAGAACATGGATATTATTTACGAAGCATGAAAAGAAGGGAAGGTGTTTTTTTCGCCGAAGGCTCAAAAATGGTATGTATATGATGTTTCATGCATCGTAAAGAATAGGACTATAAACAGCTAATATATTACATTCAAAGTTACAAAATATTACACACAACAAATGTTACATTCTAAAAGTTTTTTACAATAACAGCTAATCTTCCCTTAGAACTATCTCTGCAGCTTCGTTTAGTAGTTGATCAACAACTTTATCCATGATGGCTTCGGCCATTTTCCTAATTCCGTCGTCCCCCTTTGCGTGGGGGTCCGCAGATGGCTCGGCAGGTTCTGAGGGAGGAGAAGATACGGCTATATTACTATTACAAACCGTGAACAAGTTCGAAATCAAAAAATTACAACAACGAATCAAAAACCACTAGTCAATACCTATTTGCCCTTCGGGCTCTGCACTTTTCTCAGCGGCCTCGGCTACTTTTCTAGCATCATGAATGTCTTTTTCGCTTTTTCGGATAATTTCTTGGGCCATTTCCCGGCCACCATTGTCCCAGATGTTGGTGAAAATTTTTCCACCGACCAGGCTTGCTTCGGCCGAGGGGTCTTTTATATCTTTGGAGGATAAGGCGGCTTCGGATTGCGCCAAAAATTTCACATGCTCACAGCCTTTCCTCTCCAAAATGGTAGCAATCCCCCTGGCACTCGAAAAGGCACATATGTCTCCGCGGCTATTCAAAATTTCTTCAAAGGCTTCAGCTTCGTGGCTGATCCATTCGATTGGGCCTTCGGGGTCACCCCTTATAAAGTTCTCCTCACTTGTGAATGCGCCAACGCTGGCGAAGCTGGTTTTTACTTTTTTAACACATTCCACGGATTTTTCATAGCATCTTTTCTTAGATGCACGAAGCTCTTCAACGCTTTTTTCCAAATGGTTGGCCCATTGTTCAATGATTTCTCGTTTTGTTTCTTCAAGTGTGCGTTCCTCTTTAGCCCTGGCTAGTTGTTTTCGGAGGTCTTCAATTTCACGCCTCTGAGCCTCAGCTTGAACATTAAAAGTAGCTTCGTCTTCTTTTATTCTATTTATTAATGAATGCAATATTTTATCTTTTTCGAGACCTTCATTCCTTAGTCAATTACTTCGGAACGAAGGTTGCTCAGGGCCATAACACACCCTTCGTCTTCGGCATCTTTTTGAGACCTGAGGGCATTGCTAAGTATAAGACCCTGCAAAAAAGTTTGGTTTCAATAAGTTTAAACAAATGAAAAATTTTGATTCCAAGAAATAATAACAAAAGGCCTTATTTTCACACCTTTAAGCTATTGTACGCCAAGCTGTCGGCTAGATCGTCTTTTGATAACACCGAGAGCCTGTTTTCTAGTATTGGGAATCCGAAGCTCTTGCTCATCTCCCGACAGACAGAAATCTCCTTGCTGTCAGGGAGACAATACAAAAAGTCTTCTTCTCCACTGCCGTTGAATATCAACGCCCCCTTTGGATACTTTAGCTTTTGAGCGTAAAACCGGGCCTCTTGCTTTTCTTTTTCAGTCAATTTTTTCCCCGAAGCATGACGTAAAATATAATCGAAGCCTTCGAAAGACGCTTCGGGGGCGGCAGTACCAGTTTCTTCAGCCGTAATTTGTTATGTTGTTTCTGTTTCTTCGGCTTCCAAGGATTTCACCTTGGTGGGCTCTGAAGGCCCAGCTTCAGTCACAGATTGATGTTTTGAAATTCGGCATCATGTGCTCCAATATGCACTTCAGAAGATTCAACAATTTTCTTCGGAGTTGTGCTTGAAGACTTTATTGTCTCCAAAACATCCAGCACATTAACCATCCTTTTTCTTTTGGGGGTCACTGCTGGACCCTTTTGGCTTGTTGCTGCCTCAATTTTTGCTGAAGGACTTAGAACTTCCAATGTCTTTGGTTCTTCAGCCCTCGGTTCTTCTATTTTTTCCGTCGCCAGCACTTCGGCCGGCCCTTCAACATTCGGCAGAGGAGTTGGTTCTTTAGCTTCGGTGGCCGAAGAGGCCTCACCGACAAACTCAGG
This sequence comes from Zea mays, assembly GCF_902167145.1. Taxonomy (NCBI): domain Eukaryota; kingdom Viridiplantae; phylum Streptophyta; class Magnoliopsida; order Poales; family Poaceae; genus Zea; species Zea mays. The sequence goes on along the minus strand of NC_050099.1, from coordinate 104,348,904 downwards.
CACTAAGGCCGGTTCAATATAACGTGGCCGGTGAGTGAGAACCTTTACCCTTTTCCTTTTCGGCGTCGGCTCGCTAGGTGCGGCTGAAGCAACTTCCTTCGCAGAAGATGTATTCTTTCTTTTTTGACCCCGCGTTGGATAACGGTAGTCGGGGTAGACAAACCCAATTGCATCAAATACTCGGTTGAGTCTCTTTTTCTTTCGGCCTCCGAAGGTCGCTGATAATGCAGTATCTTCGGCCCTCGAGTATAATCCAAGCAATTCATCACTTATGGCCTCAATACTTTTTAACCAGTCATCATCTGGCTCGACGAATTTATCTCCATATTGGAATGTGTATTTTAGCCTAACTAATCCACATTCGTCAGTTTCTCTAACAGTCTCCTTCGGCATTTCCCACTTTTCTACAAGTGGCCATATTCCGAAGGCAATGTGTTCTTGGACCAAATCCCTTGTCCCAATAAAAGAGCAAACCACGCCGAAAGGCTCTCTGGCATTCTTCGGGTGCTTCATTCATTTCCACCTTCGGCCTCCGAAGGCCGAAGCGTTGCCAGATAGGGCGCATAATGATATCTTTAATATCTTCCCGTGTTTTTAAGTCATTCTTCACATAAAACCATTCCGTCATCCAGTCGCCGGGCCACCTCTTTCGAAAGGTTGGCACATGACAGCTTGACCCAGACCGGGCACCGAAGCTGTAGCAGTCAAAGTTGTTGTGATACTGCTCTTTACCCCATGGTTTTGTCTCATGCAATAGCTCATGTATGTTGCAGAAACTTTTTGCATTTGGTTCTAAACCTTGGCTCCTCACGGCCCAGACAAAGATACCCATTCTTATGATTGCTTCGGGAGTAAGTTGATGAAGGTAGATTTAAAATATCTTCAGTACTTTCACGACAAAACTGCTCAAGGGAAACCGCAATCCAGCCTTTAAGAAGCTTCCGAAGATTACGACTTCATTCTCTTTGGGAGTAGGCACGGTCCTCTCTCCGTCATCAGCCCGTACAATAGACATGTCCCGAAAATATCTTCCCCTCATATTATCAAGATGACTCTGTTTAATAGTTGATTTTCCAAAAACTGAATGGCTTGGTCGCCAGGGTCGATCTTCGGAGTCTTCTCCCCCACTTTCTACATCATAGTTGTCACTGTCACTAGTGTCTTCAGATAAACCCTCCAAAATCTCTCTAGTGATCTTCTTTGTATTGGTCTTTGATATTGATTGAAGAAACCCGAGATGCATCTCCTCAGAAAGGCTCAGCTTCGATTCAGCAACAGCTTTTTTATCTTCAGACATCCTCGTAAACGCTGAGAAAGTGCTCTCGAAACCGAAGCTTAAAAATTTAAAAAGCCAAGCAAGTGTTGTTGCGCACATGCTAAAAGTTGAGTGAGCAAGAGCAGATGGCAAGAAAGCATGCCAAATAAACTCGTGGTGAGCTCTTATTTATACACCTAGTGCGTTGAAAACTGGAGGGTCTCGCTTGTCAATGACTGTTGCTATTCTAGCAAAGGGAAGGTGTTTTTTCGGACCTTCGGCTTTAAGCCTTTGTCCATGCCGCAATATGAATTTATTATTCCAACAAATTAATATTGCGAGGGGCTACTGTTGGGAGCCTTCGACTTCCGAAGGTCCTCAAAAACATGATTTGACAATGTTTTCCTAGTGAAATATGTGAACAGGTATCTTCGGAATCGGGTTATGAGTATACAAAAGTATGGTCAGGACGAAGCTTGAGTAAGACGGAAGGCGATTATGACGAAGGATAAGATGATCACGAAGCTATGCGCAGAAAAGCTTCGGCATGGCAGCAGAAAAGGGGAACCGACTTAAAGATAAAAAGGCTATTCAGACCTCGATGGGTTATTATAGAGTCATTAGCAAATGTAAAGGGCATGGGTGTAATTTTACATGGGCTGCGTCCCGTGACTATAAATAGATGAACAGTGCTCCCGTACTGTTCACGCTGACTTGGTATTCGCTTTTTGCATCACGCCTTGTACCTTTACTTTCGTCAAACCGAAGGTACATTTATAACTTGTTATTCTGGATATGATAACGCAAATAAAAATAAATGGGTAATGATATCTATATTATTCTTCATATTTTGCATATGAATTCCTCCTTATTATCTATGATGCTTACGAAGGATTTTTCCTTCATGACCTTCGTCCGAAACACATTATATCCGAAGGGACATAATGTCTTGAAGGACGAAGGACCTTTATATTTAACACATTTTATGTTGCCTTGTTCTTAACTCTTAGCATTTGAGAACAAGTCTCCAACAGCTCCTTATTTTGTTGACCAGGGTCTTGAGCCTGTTGTATGTTTGAGTTGGCTCCTCCCCCCTGATCATTGCGAACTTTCCTAGTTCGCCTTCCACCAACTCCATCTTGGTGATCATGGTGGCGTCGTTCCCCTCATGTGAGATCTTAAGGGTGTCCCAAATTTGCTTGGCATTATCCAAGCCGCTCACCTTATGATACTCTTCCTTGCACAAGGATGCTAAAAGAACAGTGGTAGCTTGTGCATTTTTGTGAATTTGTTCATTGATAAACATGGGATTATTTGTACTATCAAATTGCATTCCATTTTCGACTATCTCCCATATACTTGGATGAAGAGAGAACAAGTGGCTACGCATTTTGTGACTCCAAAATCCGTAGTCCTCTCCATCCAAGTGTGGAGGTTTACTAAGAGGAATGGAAAGCAAATGAGCATTGGAATTTTGCGGAATACGAGAATAATCAAAAGAGAAGTTTGAGTTGACTGTTTTCTTTTTCTCGTCGTCGTCTCTTTGGGAAGAAGAGGACTCGTCGCTGTCGTAGTAGACTATCTTCTTGATGCGCCTCTTCTTCTTCCCATCCTTTTTCTTATGACTTGAGCCCGAGTCAGTGGGCTTGTCATCTTTTGGCTCATTGAGGAAGGACTCCTTCTCCTTGTCGTTGATCACCATCCCCTTTCCCTTAGGATCCATCACTTCGGGCGATTAGTCCCTTCGTGAAGAGAACGGCTCTAATACCAATTGAGAGCTCCTAGAGGGGGGTGAATAGGTGATCCTGTAAAAATTAAACTTATTGCCACAAAAACTTGGTTAAGTGTTAGTGCAATAGGATCAAGTAGCTGGAGAGGAGTGCTTGTGAAACACAGAAACCACAGAGAGAAACAACACAGTAGACACAGTGGTTTATCCCGTGGTTCGGCCAAGTACAAAACTTGCCTACTCCACGTTGTGGCGTCCCAATGGACAAGGGTTGCACTCAACCCCTCTCAAGTGATCCAATGATCAACTTGAATACCATGGTGTTCCTTTTTCTTATCACTTTTCCCATTTGCGAGGAATCTCCACAAGTTGGAGTCTCTCCCCCTTACAACAAATATCAAAGTGAAAGCACTAGAGTAAGGGAGGGAAGCAACACACACAAATCCTAGCAATACGCAACACACAAGCCATGACTTGAGCTCAAATGAAACACAACAAGTTCACCACTAGAACAGAGCTCAAATCACTAAGAATGTCAATCGAGTGTGCGAGGATAGAGTGCGGGAGTCTTAGAATGTTCAGAGTATGCTTGGTTGACTCCTCCATGCGCCTAGGGGTCCCTTTTATAGCCCCAAGGCAGCTATGAGCCGTTGAGAGCAATCCAGGAAGACAATTCTTGCCTTCTGTCGGGTGGTGCACCGGACAGTCCGGTGCAGATAGCCTTCCTAAATTGGCACAGCCAACCGTTGAAGACTTGGAGCCGTTGGCACACCGGACATTGTCTGGTGCCCAATTCAGACCGTTGGCTCGGCCATGCGTCACGCGCGGATTGCGCGGCTGACCGTTGGCTCACTGGACAGTCCGGTGCACCACCGGACAGTCCGGTGAATTTTAGCAGTACGCCGCCGACGAATTCCCGAGAGCGGCCAGTTGACCACACGCCAGCCTGGCGCACCGGACACTGTCCGGTGGTGCACCGGACAGTCCGGTGCACCCAGACTGCGCAGAGTCTTGGCTGCTCCAGCCAAGTCTTTTTCCTTTTGTGTTTTCTCTGATTCTAGCACTTAGATAAATATGTTAGTACACAAAAACCAATGTACTAAGTCTAGAATCATACATTTGTGTTGATTTTCACTTCATCCACCATTTTGCACAATTTAATACTTAAGGCATTTGTGTTGGATACTTAATCACCAAAATCCTTAGAAATGGCCCAAGGGCACATTTTACTTTCATCTACCACGACATAATTGTTCCTGGCCGAAGAGAGGAGTACCAAGTTTGAGCTACGCTTTTGGCTGCCATGACGAAGGACTTCGCGATGACTGCAGTATTGCCCTCATATGAGGATATGGTTGCTTTGTAGCTCATCCGGAATTGCCTGGGGTCTGAGTGCCCGTCATACATAGGGAGCTGAGGTGGCTTGTATGATGGTGGCCACGGGGAGCCTGCAATTCTGCTGCCAAGGGAGAAGCATCGTCAAAAGCAAAATTGCCCTGATGAAAGTCATCGTACCATTCATCATCATTGAGTGGACTTTCTTGGCGAAGCTCCCTGTGTTGAGGCCTTCGGTCTTGGTCATCCTAAGTGAGATGGCGCATTCCTTCAGCAGCTTCATCGATCTTCTTTTGAAGGTCGGCGAGCCAAAGCATCTTTTCCCTCTTCCTTTGCACTTGTTGATGGATAGCCTCCAGATCCCTGATCTCTTGATCCAGTTCCTCCTTCTGAGGTGTTGGGCTAGTAGCCTTCCTCTTCTGGCTCCTAGCTTCTCGCAGCGTCTCCTGATTAGTGTCCAGTGGCTGCAGGGCAGCCCCTGGCACCGTTGTCTTCTTCGGCGGCATTGCGGAAGTCGATGCTTGCCGAAGGTGGTCGAATGAGTTCACCGGAGAACAAAGCAACACAATTGTTAATGATTAAAAACCTTCGTCCTTCGATATATTATCTCTTTTTTGGGTATAATGATCTTCAGACGAAGGTGATGAAGGACATACCTTCATCATCTCAGTAAACAAATATAAATGAAGGTAAATAAAATACAAGAGAACATAAATAATGATGATATATCAACAAATTACTTATATTCTCATTTTATAAACATGGATAGATATTCACAATATTTATATTACATTGATACCTTCGACTTGCCAGAAGGTGAAAATGCGAGGGCGACACAAGAGCGAATACAGTTCAGCGTGAACAGTACAGTGTTACTGTTCATCTATTTATAGGCATGGGACGCAGCCCGGACAAAATTACATTCATGTCCTTGACATTTACTGCTAATCATAAGGCGAGCTATCAAGGGCTGAGTAGTCTTTTCCCTTTTAGGTCGGTTTCATCTTCCACCTTCATCATCATACTAAGCCAAAGCTCCTTCATCCACAGCTTCGACGTTCGTTCATCCTACCTTCGGGTTGTATCTCCATATCACATATACCTTCGTCTTAAAGCCAAAGCTTCCTGTAACAGTTTATGTTACACTAAAAACATATTAGTCACGTTTTTGAGGACCTTCGGAAGAGGAAAGCCCCAACAGTAACAAATATCTTATTAAGAGGTACTCTAATTCAAAAACTTGGGAGAATATTACTAAATTCCAAAATAAGACTTTTGGGTTGTTACACTAGGGGTGTATACAACTCATCCAAAGTGTAAAACTAGGTAAAGTTCTTCTATTCCAACTTTTACTCTTTATTGGTTGGTTTTGAGCTATTTCTAACTAAGAATATGAACCTGTGAATCAAAGACTAGGCAAGCTATTTAGTCCATAAGGTTGTGATGGTCATCAAGCACCAAAATCAATTAGAGAAAATGGTTAAGTCTATTTCCCTTTCATCGGCTTCGAGGTGCGAAGATCTCGCCATCGAAGAAAGTAGATGACTAAGCCATCGAAGTGAAAGCATCGCTTTGGCATGCTAACAGTCCCCCTACCTGTCGTGTCAACTGTCGTGGTTTCGAAAACCGGGGACATAATAGAATTTGTGTTCGGCGGGGGAGGCTAGCGTGGACTTACTCCAAATGATGAGTCAAGAGTGGTGAGTCAAGAGACCAAAGCAGGGGTACATATTGGTTCAGGCTTGCACCCTAGTCTAGTGTAGTGCTGATCGTAGTATTGCTATAAGGAACATGTTACAATGGGTGCAAGTGTGAGAATGAGAGGAAGTGGATAACTCAGGTCGAATGCTCCCCTCTCTTTGGCTGTTTGGTCATCCCCTTTTATAGTTCAAGGGGAGGCTCTTACAAGGGGATTTGTTGTCTGAAGCAAGGAGCGTCGCATTGTCTATGGCGGTCCTGCTTACGAAGTTCTCATGACGTCGTCTTCTGGTACGCGAGTAGTCGTACGCCCAATATGGCGGATCGCTCCATCTACCTGGTATGCGGGTCACTCTAGGGACTCTAGCGTTTAGGCGGCACCCACGGGACAGAGTCAGGGGATACTGAGGGCCGTACGTGGCGATGCCTCAACCCGTTGTTAGAGACTCTCTGTCACCCCTCAGCGCATCGTGGCATCATCCAAGGCGGTGTGTGGTGGCGATGTGCCTTACCATGGCTGGCGTGGGGTAACAGTGCATGTCTTGCCTCCATGTCAGGCGAGTATTGGAGTGCTCCTACGCGCACGTGATAGGAGGGCATGGCACCAGGGCCCACATGTACCAAAGAGAAAGTCAACGAAATGATATAAAGGACATGTCCTCATAAAAATCCCCGGACTGGATGGCTTCACGAGGCACTTCTATAAATGTTGTTGGTCTATTATTAAATCAGATGTTTTAGCAACCCTAGTGGCTTTCCAGTGTGACGATGTTCGTAATCTTTCGGTGCTTAATTCAGCCTTCCTCGCTCTCATTCTAAAAAGGGAAGATGATAATCAAGTTAAATATTTATGACTAATTAGCTTGATCTACAATTTTGTGAAGCTTGTTGCCAAGATCTTAGCCAACCATCTCACAAAGAAGCTAGACATTCTAATAGCTCCTAAGCGCCTTCATCAGAGGAAGATGCATCCAAGACAACTTCTTACTTCAACAAACCACCAAACTTCTCCATCAACCAAAGCTCCCTCGAATATTAATTAAACTTGATACCCCCGTCTACCTCGTCTACCCCCCTCATGTATGCGCGTTCGCGCCGTTCGCACGTGTCGTTGTTGCCTTTCGCGTGCGCGGTCTGTGCGCGTCGTCACCGTCCATTCGCGCTATGTCGCGCACGCGATCCGCACACATTAGTTAATCATTTCGCTATAATCGTTCATAATTAGTAATGAGTTCTTGTTAATCGTTTACTAATTGATAATTCAATTTATCTAAAATGTTTTACGCAAATAATTTATATTAACTAAAAATCAACTTAGAAATATAGTTTCGCATATCTAATTATAATCTAGTGATATTCGCATGTCGCGTGTTGCCCGCACGCTACCCACTTGTATTGTTCGCGTACGCTGTCACCACCCTTTCCTCGCGTGTCACGTGTGTCCACACGACGTTCGTGCGTGCTGTTCACGTGTCGTCGTTCACGCGAGTCGCGATTCGCGTGCTTTAATAAAAATGTTTACTAGCCATGAATTGTTAGCTATTCCATATATAATGCGCCATAAACCCGTTTCTATTTCGTTTCGGTCGCTTTAACTTCGTAACCTCGTCACCAACATGTTAGTAACATTATTTCGTCGTGAGGCATGTTTTAATTAATTAGTTGATTATTTACTTATTTATCCGAGTCATTAAAGTAGTAGTTTACTTAAACTAATTTATAATTTTAGCCACACTTTATTTATATCTGTTAATAGGATTATATCTACTCAAATGTTTTAATTAATGTTTGTTTAGTATAAGCACGACGTAACTTAATAATTCCCTTATGTTGTATCGTTCGGTGTCAAGTTGTCGCGTGTCGTTCACGCATCGTTTCGCGCATGTCGTGCGCGTAGTCGTGCTGACTCGCGCGCTGTCGTGCGCGTAGTCGCGCTGATTCACGCGCTGTCGTGCGCGTTGTTTCGCGTGCCGTTCGCGCGCTATGTCGTGCAGTGTCGCGTGTCGTCACACGTCGTGTCCGTGCGTCGCGTGTTCCATTTACACGTGTCACTTGCCTTGCCGCGCGTCGTTAGCGCGTATCTCGCGTGTCGATCACGTGTGTCATGTGGTGTTTGCGCATGATAATACATTGTTCTCGCTTATAAACAATCGTGTTGGTAATATTAATTCGTAAGATCTCATATTTTAGATAATTAACTTAAGGTTGGCTCGACTAATATTTATTAGATTAATATTCCAATTAGATTAAATGGGTAGTGCTCCACTTGAGCTTTTATAATAAATATTGACATGATAAATATTAACTTAACTATTTTCTATTTATTTAACATTTGTTTAGTATAAATGTGTCACCTATTTAGTTTTCTCACCTGTCGCGCGTGTTGTTCCACACGTGGTGGCGTGCTCGTTCGCGCTGGTCGCGCGCGCTGTTTCGTGTGTCGTCAGCGTGCTATGTCGTGCGTGTCTGCATGTCGTTTGCACGCTGTCATGTTGGGTTCGCCGTCGTCACGTTGTCTGCGCGTGCCGCGCGTGTCGCGCGCGCTAGGTCGCGTGCGGGCGTGCTGTTTCACGCGTTATGTATTTCGTCTCGCTCCGCTAATTCGCTCTGCTAATTCATCCCGCTTAGAGTCGTTGATGTTATTTAAATTACTTATTTAACTAAGAATTGTTAGTGTGGTCAGCTAATTAAAACTGTGTGATAGCTCTAGTTTCATTTTAAATAAATATCGATTAATATAATCAGGTCAAACTAAATATTATGATTAATACTCGTTTAGTGTAGACGCGATAACTTCTCGACCGCCTCGCGTGACCGTAGTAACACGCTCTATTTCGTTTTGCATATTTTATTATGTTTTTATTTGAATGGTGTAACGTTCTTATGCATATATATATATATATATATATATATATATATATATATATATATATATATATATATATATATATATATATATATATATTTGTTTATTTGTGTCTGTTTGTATTCTTTGTGCGTCGTGAATAGATTGTGATCCGTTTCTGAGCTTCGAGGGATCGAAGATCAAGCGTTGGCAACCAAGCGATCTTGCTCTTCGAGTTCTACAAAGTCGAAGACCCTGAGCATCTGTTTGGTGAAGGCAAGTGTCCTCTGACCCATTATGTTCTATCTACTTATAATTCATCGTCCCGCATTACTTAATTGAAACATAAGGATTGACTAACTTTCTATTTACCTTGTCCTTGATTACCTTTTGGGTTATTATGGTTAGCTTCATGATATTGCTCTACTTTAATCAATAAACATGATGTGAACACTTATGATACGATGATATCTTGATTATGCTGATGATCTTGTGATATTTTAGGGGACTCAGGCCATTTTCCTAAGTACCTCTCCGTAAGGACCTGTTCGTGGAGTGACCACCCAGAATAACAATGCAGCCATGAGGGTGGAATGAGACGCCCTTAGCTGATTAATTAGATGAACTTGGGGGTATAGTTGGCTTTACCGGAGGGCCACCTAGGATAATGTTTTTCGTCGATGAGGAAATGGTTCACGGGTTGGCTATTACTAAAACTTGGCTTCCACTAATAATAAATACCTGACCAACTAAAAGCAACTGCTTGAGCTTAACTCCACATAAAGCTAGTCCACCTTAGCCAAACGGAACATTTGCTGAGTATGTTGATGTGTACTCACCCTTGCTTTCACAAAACACCAGGTTGCCTTTGGTGCAATCTATGCTCAGGTAAAGAAGAACGCGTCGAGGCGGATCTCCAAGAGTTCCAGGACTTCGACGAGTTCGAGGATTAGGCTAGCGACCTCCCCCAGTCAGCTGCATGTGGTGGGTTTATTTACGTTGGCTACGTTTCTATTATGTGCACTTTGATTTATATTATGTAAATGACTCTAGTCTTTAATATTATTAATTACTCTTTATTGTTATTCGAAGCATTGTGCTATGATGAGTCATTTATGTAATCGATGTGTATGTGAATTTCTGATCCTGACACGTACATGGTTCACATTCGGTTTATCTTTCAAAACTGGGTGTGACAATCATCTTCGACCCTTGTGTATGCCCCGAGCAATTCGTCACTGGTTTCCTCTATACTGCTCAACCACTCATCATTTGGCTCGTCAAACCGGTCTCTATATCTAAAGGTATATTTCAAGTAAACTAGGCCACCATGGCTAGACCCGGCAGCAGCTTCCTTCGGCATCTCCCACTCATTCACAAGAGGCCATACCATGTAGGCTATGTGCTCCTGAAATGCCGATGAAGACGCAAACATTGTTGAAAGCCTTCTAGCAATGCTTCGGTATCATTCCCAAGTGCAGTAGCCGGCCTTCGGAGGCCGAAGCGAGACCAGATAGGACGTTGGATAATCCCCTTTATATCCTCCCTTTCAATCAGATTATTTTTAACATAAAACCATTCCTCCATCTAGGCCCCGGGCCACCTTTTTCGAAATGTTGGAACTGGGTAATTTACATCAGAACGAGGAACGAAGCCGTTACAACCGAAGTTGTTGTGATATTGCTCTTTGCCAGTGGCCTTTGTCTCGTACAGTAGTTCGTGCATGTTACAGAAGCACTTTGCGCTTGGTTCTAGCCCTTGGCTTCTCACGGCCCAAACAAAAATACCCATTCTGATTATAGCTTCGGGAGTAATTTGATGAAGAAAGATCTTAAATGTCTTCAGAACTTCAACCAAAAATTTGCTTAATGGGAACCGGAGACCTACTGTTGGGACCATGCTTCGTCGCCGAAGGTCCTGCAGGAAGAAACAGCTTCGGTTGAAGCTGTCCGTATGTGATGCCGAAGGGTGCCGTTCAAGAAGCTTCGGAATTACAAACCGACTTAAAGATAGAATGACATTTTAGTCCATAAGAGTTTGGGTCGTTGATTGTAAACTTTTATGAGGGGTATGATTGTAATTGCTCACAGGCTGTGTCCTGTGCCTATAAATAGTGAACAGTATTCTTTTACTGGGCACGCATTCTTGTAATTGCAATCACATCACTCGGAAATTATCCCTTGACAAGGCAGAGGTATAAACGTACCTAAACATTATATTTGAATATCTTAAGTTTAGATAATATGTAAATGATGTTGTTTACTTCTAATTTACTTGTCTTTAATGCTTTATAACTCGTGTTGTTTTACATTATCTTTGAGAGTTCAATTACGAAGATATAACCTTCGTAATTGTGTCATTATAACCTTCGTCCGAAGTTCATTAAACCCTTGGGGAAATAATGTTTCAGCGGACGAAGGACATTAATATTTAACATTTTATGTTGCCTTGTTCTTGATTCATAGCATTTGAGAACAAGTCCCCAACACCTACCTTCATAAAGCTTCTGTAAACAACAACTCCATCTTCCTCGGGTGCAGGGGCGGCACTGTCCCCCCCAACTCTCACAATAGACATGTAACGAAAATAGCTTCCCTTCATGGCATCAATCTGACTCTATTTGATGGACGACTTTTCGAAGATGGTATGACTTGGCCGCCAGGGTCGATCTTCGGCATCTTCATTCCCGCTTTCCACATCAAAGTTATCGCTATCAACAGAATCCTCAGACAACCCAGCTAATATCTCATTCGTAATCTTTTCTGTGTTTGTTTTTTCATAGCTTCGTAAAACCCAGCTAGAGTAGGGTCCACAATCTTCTTCTCCTCAGACATCTTCTCTTCAGACATCTAATGAGCACTTGTGCAAGTGACGAAGCTCAAAATTAAGCGAGATCTGACAGCAAGAAATTTCAAGCTTGAAACAATAGCACAAGCAATTGAAAAGCGCAACAAATGATATCGTTGCAGGTTCCTATTTATATGCCCAGCTCACTACAACTTGGTGGCCCCATTTGTCATTCACTTTCGCTATTCTAGCGAAGGGAATGTGTTTTTCGGACCTTCGGCTAAAGGCCTTCGTTTACGTCACAGTTTGAATTTGTTAGACGCAAAAACAAATTAATACTGCGAGGGGCTACTGTTGGGGGCCTTAATCTTCTGAAGGTCCTCAAAAACATAACTAACATGTTTTTCAGTATAGTATACTGCCACAGGAAGCTTCGACTTTGAGATGAAGGTGCAGCGTATGGTATGAAAGGCGCGATCTAGTAGAAGGATGAACCAGCTCCGAAGCTGTGGATGGAGAAGCTTCGACTTAGCACAAGGACGGTGGTGCAGAATGAAACCGACATAAATGGAAAAAGACTGCTTAGTCCTCGACAGCTTACCCTTTGGCTAACAGTTAATGTCAGAGACATGAATGTAATTTTGCCCAGGCTGCGTCCTGTGCCTATAAATAAATAAACAGTAACACCGTACTGTTCACGCTGACTTGTAATCACTCGTGCGTCACACCTGCCTTTTTTTACCTTCTATCAATCCGAAGATATAAAATGCAATTCAAATATCATTGATGTTTGTTTATCTTTATATAATAAAAATGTGAAAAGTCCAATGATTCGAAATGATTATTCATGTTCCCTTTGTGTTTCATGCCTTTGTTTACATCCTTGCCTACTGAAATAACAAAGGTATGCCCTTCTTGACCTTCAACTAGATATCATTATACCTAAGGGAGATAATGTTTCGAAGGACGAAGGTCACTAATCAATAACAATTGTGCTGCTTTGTTCCTGAGTATAACATCTGAGAGCAAGGGCCAACAATACATCTGTAATATAAGTTTATAACATATCTTATAGAGAAATCTTTAGGGGATACATAGAGAAGAAATATAGAGATGTATAACGGTTCACATCGTCAAATGGTATAGGTCGTTACCTCTTAGATAGATGGTAAGAAAACACCCAAACTAAAACACGACACAACCACATATAGCACAGCGCTCCTAGATAGTACCACCTCACTAGAACAAACAGCCAAGCTAGATATTAAGTGACAAGTCTCCTTTTTAACAAATATCTTTCTCAAATATGGTCGTCATTGCACAAGCATCATACGTTAAGAGACAACCTTACAAATGTTGAAGCGAATCCAACGGCTCCAACGACGCAGAAACATGCCGTTGTGTTCCATCGTACTCGTAGGTACCTCCAAAACCAAATGAAACCGTAGCGATTTTGTATGACATCATGTGAAGCAAAAAAAACGGATGCTAGATTGTGAAACATTCATTGATGTCGTGAAACATCCATCACCCAGTGCACACATTCCATCCTCTGGCCAGATTAAATAAGTATACAACAACGAAGGATAGGTTTCACGCAACTGACGTAACGGCGTAACAGAGCCTCCTAAAGCTTGTTAACATTGCTCTGGCACCAGTACTTGGCATAAATTAACTGGATTCGACTAGCAAACGAGTGCGTGCTACAGCCTCCTAGAACACCCTTAGTCAAATATCTCTTGGGATTCAATTATGCTGTGCTGGCTGCATGCGGTTTGGTCAAACGTGAATCAGTTATTTATTCACCAAACGACAACCAAAAGAGCAAAAGCACTACTTACTTCTCATCCTTGGAGACTCGATAGTACTTCTCAGCAAGCTGCCTTTGACCGATAAGATGGGCAAATCTCTCATCATGAGTGATTACAATCAACTGGAAGTTCTCCTGCCCTTTCCTGGCTTCCATTATTCTGAGCGAGAGACATACATTCGGTTACAAACTCAACCTGATGGTAAATTAGTGACAGTCAGCTATTGTTGTCTAAAGGAGTACCTCAACAGCGCAGCAGCAAGACTCTCTGCATTTGGCCCATCTAGATTCGTAGTTGGCTCATCCAAAGCCAATATACCGCAGTTCAGGCAGAAAGTTTCCGCAAGTGCTAGTCTGATTATAAGAGAAGCAAGAACCTGAAGATAAAGACAGACATTGTCAAGATCTGACTCTGTTAGCTTCAAAAATATTCAACGAATCCTTTTGATTAAAATATGTCCGCATAACATATGCTACACAGTTGAAGTTCGTGAAGGCAGAATATTTTACCTTCTGACCAGCACTGCAGCGCCCTCGCATTTCCAGCTCAGCATCACCAGTTTGCATAACAACCTAAAGATTGCGCAGGGCTAAGAAATTAAAATTCAATAAAATAATTTTACCCTAGCAATAACTAGCTCAACATACGCGGTAGCTGTATGATCGAGTGCCAGCACCCTCAGAATCAGAATTTATGCTTATGTAATCAATATCCTGGCCTCTGTATGTCTGTTGCCACAGTTCCTTGATTATTTTATTTATCTCCTCCATCTTCATGCTGTGGAACCGCATAAGAGCCCTGGCAAAAAATATGAGCATGTCATACCAGGAAATTCAAAATGAGGGGAAAAAACAAGCACCTTAATATCAGCCACTGCCCTAAAAAATAATCATATGTAGTCAGTTATTTTTTTTCGAACACACAGGAGAACTGTGCATCATTATATTAAGAAGAAAAAAGCAAATACAAAAAAACAAAAACAAATAAAAACAAAGGGAAAAGATCCCAAAGCCTCCATAACACACTCACGCCTACAGGGTTCCCCACCCCTGCTGGCTCCAAACTAGCAGCAGCAGCAGGAGGGAGAACACCGACAGCACAAGCAGACACCCCTACACTTAGCCGAAACTAAACTTTAGGAATCTAAGCATGAAGGAAGGACAACCCCTTAGCACCCAGCCATCGACCAAAGTAAGGCTTCCTCCCTAACAGCCACTGCCAAATGTGGAGGAGAGCCTTGAAAGACGCAGGCATTCCTTTGTTTCCATAAAATCCAAGCTCAACCCAACCATAGAATCAAAACCTTTTTTGGACAGCCCATTCAAACGACCACTAGAAAAGCTCCACCATTGATGAAAAACAATGTCACCTGGTCCTGGGTGAAGGTTCTGCATCCCAAAGGGCCTGAACAGCTCAAACCAAAGCTGCCGCGCAAAGGAGCAGCCCACCAGCAGGTGGTTGATTGTCTCATATTGCTGATCACATAACGGGCAGTGGATGGGATGAGGCAGCCCCCTTCTAGCAAGCCTATCCACAGTCCAACATCTGTCGTGAGCCACTAACCATATAAAAAATCGATATTTGTTAGGAGCCCAAGCCTATCCGCAGTCCATGTAACATTGCTGTGTATGCAGACTGAGCTCCGGTATCAAGGCACACAGGCAGAGCGATGTCAATGTCAGGGACATAGAGGCGGCTCGCTGAATTTCGCACCTTAACCAGCAATTGTCGGCGCTGCAGCCAGATCCTGAGAACGTCGTTCTAGATTAGAACCTTACTTTGGTCATCCTTGTCGAGCTAACTGTTATAGACTCCTTCTATGGTCAGCAGTACCAAAGGCGCAGAAAAGGAAAGGAGCAGCAGCAGCAGCAAAAGGAATCAGGAGAGGAGATATGATTTAGGCACAGAAAAGGAAAGAAGGAGCCGCAGAAACAAAAGGAATCAGGAGATATGATTTAGTTTGTTCCTATACTAAGCAGATTGCTTAAGAATAAATGAGGAGAGTGTTTCCCTCAATTAAGAGATATGATCTAGTTTATTTCCCTGTTAGTATATTTCCTTAAGAGAAAGAGGTGCTAGCTATATAAAGCACCATAGTTTGTAATAGGGGACATCGAAGAAGAATAGATCTCCCAGAGAGGGCGATCTCCTTCGGTCACCTCGACTGGAGATCGACCTCCTCTGGTTCCACCTTCCCCATAGTCCATTGAGTCCATTTCACTCGAGTTCAGCTTTGTGTGGAGTCGATTTCCTGGTTTCCTTCCCCAATCCACATCACTAACCCAGACTGATTTCCTGGTTTCCTGATCAGGGAGATGGCCAACATGACAGACCTGGGCACTAAGTTGTCTGCGCAGATGACTACTGTCACCAACCGGATGAACTCCCATGACAGCCGTCTCGCACGGCTGGAAACAGAGGCTCCCGAGGGGGACCAGCCAGTCCCTCCTCCCCACCCCCAAGCCGCCGATGCATCCGCCAGCGCCGTGCACGACGACACGCACGACCCATCGGGAGGGCGGACCATCCAAGGGGTCGATCGGGAGGGACACCGCTTCCCCGACGGGTTTGGTGGCGGCCACGTGCAGAGCGACCGTGCAAGGGGCCTTTATGGCCGCGCCGCTGGCCGCATGAGGGGTCCCTACGGCCGCGTTGACGACGGCGACTTCTACGACCGCGGTCACGGTGCTGGCGGCGGGCGGGATGGCTTCGACGGCGGCTTCCCCCACCGCGACCGTCCCAAGCTCAACTTTCTCTCCTTCGACGGTACATCAGACCCTCTTCCGTGGCTGACAAAGTGTGTGGCCTATTTTCGTGGCATGCGTACCATGGAGGAGGAGAAGGTTTGGATGGCAATGATGCACCTCGAAGGCATTGCTGCAGAGTGGTACTACGCTCTGGAGCGGGATTATGGCATCCTCACCTGGCCTCGCTTCGCCAATTTCGTCAACATGCGGTTCGGACCGCCGTTGAGGACCAACGGTCTCGCTGAGCTGAAGGATCTGCGTCGCACGAGCACAGTGGATGACTACATACGTCAATTTTCCTTGGCATTATGTCATTGTGCTGATCTATCTATGCAGCACCAAGTGAATTTATTCACAGCAGGTCTGGGCGAGCCTTTACGCACGGACGTGGAGCTGCAGGCCCCGTCCCATCTACAAACAACCATGAACCTGGCCCGGGCCTATGAGCGGCGCGACACGGAGGCCAACAAGGCGTTGCGGGGTATGTATCGCGCACCAACAACCAAGACTGACGCATCGCCAGCCCAACAGCGGCCGACGATGGTCACCAGACCGCGCTTCAAGCGCCTGACTACTGAGGAGATGGCAGCCAAGCGTGCCAACGGCGAGTGCTACCACTGCGCCGAAAAGTACACTGCTGACCACAAGTGCAATGCCCGGGGGATATTCTTGATCGAGCTGGACGACGACGCGGAGGCCGACACACTTGCCGACGATTTGGGTGTGTCGCTCCACGCCCTCACCGGCATCGACGTGGGCGGGACCATGAAGCTACACTTCCGTATCGGGGATACAACCTTGCTGGCCCTAGTGGACTCTGGGTCGACCCACACCTTCATCCATGAGACCACGGCGTCCCGGTTGGGCCTCAGCGTGGAACCACGCCCGGGCCTCACCGTCAAGGTGGCCAATGGAGAAAGAGTCACCAGCCAAGGTGCCTGCCCCATGCTACGCGTCTCCATTGATGCAGAGGACTTCGACCACACCTGCTACGTTCTACCTCTCGTCGGCTTCGACGTGGTTCTGGGGGTCCAATGGCTTCGCTCCCTCGGACCGGTACTCTGGAACTTCGACGCCCTAACCATGACGCTCTGGCGTCACGGCCGCACCATGACATGGACAGGGGTGGGAGGCCCTACACCCCGGTGCAACGCCATCGTCGGGACGCAGGACTTGCTACCCGCGTTACTCGACTCCTACGCCGACGTCTTCGCGGAACCACGAGGACTGCCTCCACAACGTCGCCAAGACCACCGCATCCGGCTGCTGCCGGGTACGCCTCCAGTGGCCGTCCGACCATATCGCTATCCTCAACTCCTCAAGGACGAGATCGAACGCCAGTGTGAGGACATGCTTCAGCAAGGCATCATCCGGGAGTGTACATCGGCATTTTCCTCGCCGGTGTTGTTGGTCAAGAAGGCGGACGGCTCATGGCGATTCTGCGTCGACTACCGCGAGCTTAATGCGCAGACGGTGAAGGACAAGTTTCCAATTCCGGTGGTCGACAAGCTGCTCGCCGAATTACACGGCGCCAAGTTCTTCACCAAGCTCGATCTTCGCAGTGGCTACCATCAAGTCTGCATGCATCCAGACGATGTTGACAAGACGGCGTTCCTGACACACCGGGGACATTTTGAGTTCCTGGTGATGCCCTTCGGCCTCACCAACGCACCATCGACATTTCAGTCCTTAATGAATGACGTGCTCAAGCCCTTCATTCGCAAATTTGTTCTGGTTTTCTTTGATGATATTATGATCTTTAGCAGTTCATGGGCGGAACACTTACAACATGTCAAGCAGGTGCTTCAGGTTCTGCAGGAACACCACCTCGGCCTAAAACGGTCCAAGTGTTCTTTCGGCCAGGAGTCTGTGGCGTACTTGGGCCACATCATCTCGGCCACAGGTGTGGCAATGGATCCTGCAAAGGTCTCGGCAGTGGAGGCCTGGCCGCGGCCGCGGTCTCTGCGGGCACTCCAAGGCTTCCTTGGTCTTACGGGCTACTACCGTAAGTTCATCGCTGAATACGGTGTTGTGGCCGCCCCCCTGACGTCTCTCTTGAAGCGCGAGGCATTCACTTGGACAGAAGAGGCGACAACTGGCTTTACCCGCCTTAAGCAAGCCTTGATCATGGCGCCACTACTCCAGCTTCCGGACTTCTCCGAGCGCTTCATCGTCGACTGTGACGATTCCGGCACGGGTTTTGGTGTCGTACTGCACCAAGGGGATGGCGCCATTGCATTCTTCAGTCGAGTGGTGGCGCCTCACCACCAGAAGCCGCCGGCCTACGAGCGGGAGTTAATTGGTCTTGTCAAAGCAGTCTGACATTGGCGTCCGTACTTGTGGGGGCGTCCATTCACGGTACGGACTGATCACTATAGCCTCAAGTTCTTATTGGACCAGCGTCTTTCTATCATTCCGCAACACACATGGGTCAGTAAATTATTTGGGTATGACCTCACGGTGGAATACCGCCCTGGGAAACTTAACGAGGCAGCGGACGCTTTATCCCGCCGTGATGAAGATGTTGCAGCACTTCACAGCATCTCGGCCCCGATTTTTCAGCTTTTTGACACACTTCGGGCAGACTTGGCTAATGATTCCCAAGGTATAGAACTGCGAGCAGGGCTGCAGAATGGGACGGCTCCTCCTGGTTGGACTGAGTCTAATGGGTTATTATTGTATAATGGGAAAGTGTTTGTTCCTGCTTCCTCTTCTATGTGGTCTTCCTTGCTAGCTGAAGCACATGAAAGTGGACATGAAGGTATTCAGAAGACATTGCACAGATGGCGGTCTTCTTTCTACAGCCCTTTAGCTGCCCGAAGGGTGCGAGAGTTTGTACAAGGCTGTTCGGTATGCCAGAGGAATAAAACTGAACATCTACACCCCGCTCGGTTACTGCAGCCGCTACCTGTTCCCTCCGAAATCTGGAGTGATATCTCGATGGATTTTGTCGAAGGCTTTCCGAAGTTTGGGGGCAAGTCTGTGATCCTGACAGTGGTAGATCGGTTCTCTAAATTTGCTCATTTTATTTCCCTCGGTCATCCATACACTGCCTCATCTGTTGCTAAAGCATTCTTCGATGATATTGTGCGCCTTCATGGTATTCCGTCCTCCATTGTGAGTGATAGGGACACTGTCTTTACTAGTTCTTTCTGGACAGAACTGTTTCGTTTGGCTGGTGTTAAACTGCAGATGAGCTCAGCTTTTCATCCTCAGTCTGATGGGCAGTCCGAGGTGGTCAACCGAGTGATTGTTATGTATCTTCGCTGTCTCGCCGGTGACCGGCCTAAAAGTTGGCTCAAGTGGCTTCCTTGGGCTGAATTTTGCTATAATTCTTCTTATCAAACTGCCCTGCAATGCTCTCCATCCAAGGTGGTTTATGGGAGAGACCCCCCGACCATGGTCTCTTATTCACCAGGGACAACATGGGTGGTGGCTGTGGACCGACAGATGCAGGACCGGGACCTTTTCTTGGCAGAAATTCGGGAAAGACTGCTTCAAGCTCAAGTGACAATGAAAACGTATCAAGACAAGAGCCGTCGGGATGTCCAGTTCATCGTGGGCAATTGGGTTTGGCTCCGTTTACAGCACAGGACTGCTGTTGGTGTCACTGCAGCTTCTCCGTCCAAATTAGGGCCCAAGTTCTATGGTCCGTATCAAGTGCTGCGGCGCATTGGCAATGTGTCTTATCAGCTCCAACTTCCTCCACGTGCCAAGATTCATGATGTGTTTCATGTTTCACTGCTTAAGAAGTTTGAAGGACCCCCGCCAGCGGCTGTTGTTCCTTTACCAGATATTCTTCATGGCAGAATTGTCCCTACACCTAACAAGGTTACTAAAGCCAGGCTGAATCGTGGAGTCTGGGAAGTCCTAGTGCATTGGGTTGGTCGGCCTGCTACTGACGCCTCATGGGAGCAGCTGGATGACTTCAAGCGTCAGTTTCCTGCAGTACAGCTCGCGGACGAGCTGTTTGTTGAGGAGGGGGGAAATGTTATAGACTCCTTCTATGGTCAGCAGTACCAAAGGCGCAGAAAAGGAAAGGAGCAGCAGTAGCAGCAAAAGGAATCAGGAGAGGAGATATGATTTAGGCACAGAAAAGGAAAGGAGCCGCAGAAACAAAAGGAAACAGGAGATATGATTTAGTTTGTTCCTATACTAAGCAGATTGCTTAAGAATAAATGAGGAGAGTGTTTCCCTCAATTAAGGGATATGATCTAGTTTATTTCCCTGTTAGTATATTTCCTTAAGAGAAAGAGGTGCTAGCTATATAAAGCACCATAGTTTGTAATAGGGGACATCGAAGAAGAATAGATCTCCCAGAGAGGGCGATCTCCTTCGGTCACCTCGACTGGAGATCGACCTCCTTTGGTTCCACTTTCCCCATAGTCCATTGAGTCCATTTCACTCGAGTTCAGCTTTGTGTGGAGTCGATTTCCTGGTTTCCTTCCCCAATCCACATCACTAACCCAGACTGATGATGTTCGCTATCAGCCAGGGGATGAAGTAGACGTCAGCCAACACCTAGTGCTCGCAGCTCATGCACCTGAAGTAGATAGTGTCGTGACCCTCAATGGCGACCATGGAGCATTTGCCAAACTTAACAGTCCCATGAACGCTGATGTCGAGCTCGAAGGCCATGAGCTCCCCGATGATGTGGTTCGTCGTGCTAGTGTCGAGGATCCAGCGCGTGCTCCCACCATAGGCCTTCTCCCCAAGCTAGACAAATAGTCGATTCCTATCGAGGTGGATCTTCAGCATTAGGGTTGAAGTAGGGATGAAAACAATAATGGTAATTGTCGAATTTTCGGAATCGTTTGACTTTTTATCGATTTTTCAACATAAACGAAAATGGTTACGGTTATTGACAATTCGAAATCGGTTCCGGTAAAAATAATACGAAACTGAAACCGAAATCGATATTAGTTTTACCGACCGTTTTCGATAATTTTCGATATTATTTGATAATTTACCGTCGATAATTTAGTCGATAATTTGAATTACATTCCAGCCTGACCGTAGAGGCCCAGCCAAAAGCCCATGAAGACATCAAGTAACCCTAAATCCCTAATCCCCTCCATCTCGGCATCTCCTGTCTGCCTCCACGGCTCCACACGAGTGACGCACGACGCTGCACAGCCACCTGACCGCGCGCCGCACAGCCGCTAGGCGTAGGGAGCACTGGAGCAGGGGCACGCCGCACAGCCGCCAGCCGGCCAGGGCCACACCGCACACCCGCCAGCCGGCCAGGGCGACGCCGCAGCGACCAGCGAGGCTGTCCGCGGCTCCGCGCGCCGTCCAGGGGCTCCACGCGCTAGGAGTCTGTCCGTGGCTCCGCGCGCCGTCCAGGGGCTCTCCGCAGCGACCAGCGAGGCAGCGAGCCACCAGGGGCACTTTGGCGACTCCGCTCTGCACACCAATGGCCAGCCGCCCGCCTATGACCAACCGCCCAGCGCCCTGCCGCTCGCCAGCGGCCAGCCCGCCAACGCAGAGCTGCAGAGCCTCGATTGCTCCCGATGAGGCTGTGAATCCTGCAACGATGGATGCATCTGGTGGCGGTGCACAACCTCAGGTCCGCGACATCAACGGATCCGGCTCTTAGGCTTCTACGGCAGTAGTCGTGGCCTCCTCTGCCTCCGGTAAACATGGACAGTAAGAGTCAGTACAACCCTTTTGTTTGTTGTTGGCTTGTTGCTTATAAGAGTCCTCCAATTATTTGTAGCAGCGGCAGCAAGTCAGAGCCAGCGAATTATATCCACATCGTCTACAACACCATTAAGTGTAGTGCCAATTGGTGCTGCAAATCGTGATGACACAATTAATGTAGATGTGGACATGGACAGTGATGACGATGACGATGAGCCTTCTGGCAAAAGGGCAAAGAAGAGCACATCTGAAGTCTGGCAATATTTCACCAAGTATTGGGTGACAGTGGAGGTGGATGGCAAGCAAGAGAGACAGAGGTGGGCTACCAGTCTGAAATTGACAAGTTTATTGGTGTCCTAAAGAACTTGTTTCAGTGCTATGTTTCGGCTGCACCTATTTCACAGAACAATACCGATCAAGGATATGCACCTCTAATTTTAAATCAGTTTGTGAACAACATGGATGAGGAGCTTGATAACTATCTATTTGACAATGAGTCATGTGGTGCTGGTGTGGAATCAACTGAATTAGATAGGTATTTATCTCAACCACCATTGAAGACTTCTAAAGCCAACCTGAATGCATTTGATATCCTAGCATGGTGGAAAAATCAAGCTGACGAATATCCAATCCTCTCACTACTTGCTCTTGATGTGTTGGCAATGCAAGTTTCAAAGGTTGCATCTTTTTTTTCTCGAAAACGCAGGAGAGCTGCATTTCATTAAAATAAGGTGAGCCCCAAAATGGGGCGGTACAAAAATGGTGTGGCTTTTTATGGCGGCCAACACCTTACATAGACAAACGTATCCATAGTACCAGGAGACATCTCAGCCCACAGCCCTAGGGGCGCCAGCAAGGCGCCAGAAAGTGGCATCTTCGCTAATCTCCTGGACCACTTTAGCGATATCAGCAACCTCATCATCGAACACACAACAATTCCGATGCTTCCACAACCACCAAGCAACCAAGCAGACCACCGAGTTGAAAACCTTTCGCCGCTGCTTTGGTACATTTTGCTCCGCCTGCTGCCACCAGACTTGAAAGTTGTCCTCCCCAGGGGAAGGGCACAAGTGTTGAAGACTGCAGGCGGAAAGAACCTGGAACCAGACTTGCCTAGAGAAGACGCAGCCAGCCAACAGGTGTTGAATCGTTTCCTCTTCTTGATTACAGAGCACACAGCAGTCAGGATGATCCAGCCCTCTTCTCGCCAAACGGTCCGCTGTCCAACATCTATTTAGACTTGCTAACCAAAGGAAAAACTTGCACTTCGGAGGGGCCCAGGACTTCCAAATCCTATGGGCAGGTTCAAAAGCGATGGAGCCTATAAAGAACCTCCGGTAAGCCGATCTTGAAGAGTACTGTCCTGAGGATGATGGGGTCCAGAGGTGCTGGTCACTAACCCCCGGCGCAAGATTAACTGTTTCTATGACATCCCAGAGTTGAAGGTACTCCGAGAGAACTTGAGCATCCAGAACACCCCTGATATCTCTGACCCAGCGACCATCAACCAAAGCCTCCTGTACCGTTCTACCTCGCTTGAACTTAGAAGGGACCAGCCTGCATAGGGATGGTGCCAAAACTGAAAGTGAGTGACCCTGAATCCATCTGTCTTGCCAAAACAGTGTGTTAGCCCCATCTCCCACGATCGAAACCACTGAGGCAGCGAACATTGCTGCTGCAATGGGATGGACCTGAATGTCGAACTCCGTCCAAGGGCGATCTAGCTGAGTCTTTTTAAACCAAAGCCAGCGCATACACAAGGACCAGCCAAGAGCTTCCAAGTTATGAATACCTAGGCCACCAAGCTCGATTGG
Organism: Zea mays; assembly: GCF_902167145.1. NCBI lineage: Eukaryota > Viridiplantae > Streptophyta > Magnoliopsida > Poales > Poaceae > Zea > Zea mays. The sequence goes on along the minus strand of NC_050099.1, from coordinate 104,325,240 downwards.
TCTGCAAACACGGCCCCAATTAACCAGGCAGTGCCCCCCTCTAATGTCACGTCTGCCTTTCCACAAGAAGCCCCTCTTGATTTTATCAATGGCTTTCAGCACCCACTTCGGACATTGAAGCACCATGAGATGGTGGATAGGAATGGCTGTAAGGACAGCTTTCACCAAGACATTTCTTCCTGCCGGATGCATCAAAGCAGCTTTCCATCCTGGGAGTTTGTCCGCGATCTTATCAATCAAAGGTAGCAAGTCAACCGCTGTCAACTTTTTGTGAGATAGAGGCAAACCAAGATATTTGCATGGAAAATTCACCACATTGCAACCCAAGGTTCCCTGAACTTCCTCCACCACCTGATCCGAACATCGAATTGGTGTAATGGAGCATTTGCCAATGTTGGTGACAAGCCCCGAAGCTTCTCCGAAAACCCGCAGCAACTCTTTTGTCAAGGTTAATTCACTCGCCACCGGCTGCACGAAGAGCACCACATCATCCGCGTACATTGAAACCCTCTGTCCAGCACCCCGCCTTAATAGGGGGAGTAACAGACCTAGATCTGCAGCCCTCTTGATAAGGAAATTCAGCACGTCCATGACTAGAATAAACAACATTGGCGAAAGGGGGTCCCCTTGCCGCAGCCCCCGCTGGTGAAAAATAAGATCACCAGGTTCTCCATTAACCAGGACTCTAGTGGAAGCAGTTCTGAACATTTTAGCCATGATGTCGCACCAGAACGAGCCAAAGCCAAGAAATTGCAGGACTTCCAACAAAAAGGGCCACGAAACTGAGTCAAAAGCCTTGCTGATGTCAAGTTTGAGAAGTATCCTAGCCTCTTTCTGCCGGTGAAGCACACTGGCCATCTGTTGCACAAGGATGAAATTGTCATGAATACATCGACCCTTCACGAAGGCGCTTTGGTTGAGAGAGACCAGCTGCGGCAGCTTAGGAGCAAGCCGGTTGGCCAGCAGCTTCATTATGATTTTTGCAAAACTATGGATGAGACTAATTGGTCTGTAATCTTTTAGCTCCAGGGCCTCCGCCGTTTTAGGAAGAAGGGTAATAAAGGCTGAATTCAGCAAAGACAACCTGGAAACATCCCCTTGCATCAACCTGTTGACCGCCGCCATGAAATCTCCTTTAATTGTTGGCCAAGCAATTTTGTAGAAACGGCCTGTGAAGCCGTCCGGGCCAGGTGCCTTATCCGCCGGCAGCGATTTGATAGTGTCCCAAACCTCCTCCTCAGTGATAATTTGATTCAATCCTTCGAGATCAAGTTGAGTTCCTGGGTTAGCAAGTCTAAATAGATGTTGGATTCAATCCTCGTCGGCTGGGAGTGTACGCACATTGCATGCGCACTCGACATATGTGGGGCCCACCTTTCTATTGGGTAAGCTTTGCTACCGGTATCTCAAACACCCACTTCGTCAAGATCTGTTCCAGCCCGGTCAAGTGTCACCGTTGTTTTCTGCTCGGTCACTTGGAAAAATATTGCAATAGTACGCACATACAGCCTTCGTCGTGTCTGATATGGAGGCTTAAGGCTAATTGCATTAAAGGATTGGCGGCAGGCTGCTATGATGCTCTTGTTGCATTGGAAGTTGCTCCCGGAGCCTTAGCTAAGGCCCCTTTGCCTTCGATCATCGGGACCACTCAATCTTTCAGTAAAGGCGCCTTTTCATTCACTGACGAGGGCAACTGTTCGGCTCCTATCCCCGAAAGAGTTTCGTCCCGCTTTCAACAAGCTTCAGTTGCTGGCTCACTACTATACCCGGTTGCAGGTGCCTTTTCGATTCTAACGCTGGCCACTCTCCCCATACTGTTGCCGAGAAAACCCTCTTACTCTCACTGTTGCCATCGTCCCTCTTGCAAATGGCCAACTTCCCGGTGGATCCTCGTCCCTTCCTCCCGCCGGAGTTCGTCACCGTGGATGGAGACGCCAATCGGCGTACGCATGCCCGCATTCATCTCGCTCTGGGGCAGGAGACCCGACGGGATGACTTTGTCATTGCAGAGGATGTGGAAGGAGTGGTGCAACAGGCTGATCTTGGTATGTGGGCTCATCATATTCGGGATTATCTTCAGAATGATCTTAGATTGCATGTTCTTAGTTGTTCTGATCATCCATTTGGGCTAAGAATCTTTGAAATGGGAAGCCTTCTCAGAAGGATAGGCTGATCTTGGGTGATATTTTCAATATTGATGGCACTTTGGTGCGTTTTATCAAATTGGATAGAGCGCAAAATTTTAGAGAAGTGAACTATAGAAGGAAAGGATGGATTTTGTTGGTTTTCCTGTTACTCTCATGAATGATATGTGAACTATAGTCGTAGCTTCCTTCGGCAAGCTCCTTCGTTGGCACAATAATCCTAGAATCAAGTCTTATGTCCTTGTCAAGTGCATGTACAAATCCTTCAATGATGTGCCAAGAAGCATCGTGCTCACTCAGGGAGAGGTTTCCACTGGTCTGGGATGCTCTTGGATTGTCCCAGTGTACATTCTCACACCGGAAGACAACTAGAGGCTGGGGGACATTGAAGCCATTGTTAATCATGAAGATGATGTTCCTCCCAACGACAACCCTCGTCCTCTTCCAGAAGAAGACAATGATGAAGATTTCTTTCAAGATGAGGGAGACATCATGGAAAATGCCGCTAATCACAACTTGGGAGGTGTTCAGGGTCCTGCAAAGGGTGATCCAATCTAGGATAATTCTGCCATGAACATGGGGATCGTTAACAACTGGCATCTGTGGCCCCAACAGCCCCATTTTCCTCCTTAGGCTCATGGCTTGCATGACCATATTATGTTGGACCCCTCTGATAGACTGGATGATGGGGTCGATTCCTCCTCCAACAACTTGGTTGTAAGAAGCAAGAACAGTAACAGATTCACGTTCAGGACTGCTGGTGATCTCCCTGAACTTGGTGCTTTCCCTCTATCTCTGGATCTTCTATCACGTGAAATGTCGGGATGGGCTGAACAATTCGTGTCAATGGGACTCAAAAGAATTCTATGTCGTGCTCTCCCTCAGGCCTCTTGGTGGGGCTCTTTCTCGTGTGGTCCATCCACGACTCCAATTCAGATTCAGGAAGAAAATGTTGAGGCTTCCATCATTGAAAAAGTTCAGCCTGTGACTGGTAGCCAGCCTCTCCGCTCCTCCTTTGCCTATCAAACATGCTTGCTTACATTGGCATAAGCAGGAGGTTTTAAAGCAAAAGCAAGTGCTCTTCAAAGCAGGCGCCTAGGCAGATTGAGCAGATTGGCAAGAAGACCAGGTTTGTATGTAAGAAGGCTTCTCAATAACCTTATCCACCTCAAGTCAGAAGGAGTGCAAGGATCAATGCTAGAACTAAGGGACTCAAGGTCTCCTTCGAGCTTCGAGCTTGGTTCGGCCTCACGGTCCCTGGAGGTACCCACTCAACATCTGCCCCTTGAGTTGGAAGTCCTTTTCCTGGACCGGTTAAATTCCCATTCTTGCAAAACCTCTTGGATATTGATGGTACTTACCCAGAAATTAATGCTACCACCTTGCAGAAGATGGCTATTGAGTATTGTGGTGTGCCCCCTGTGGAAGCATCCGTGGAGGCGTGGAGGTGCGGCTTCGTCCGTTTTTTGGATCTTGGGCAACAAATATCATTTGGCCTTGATGGCAACTTGGCCTTTTATTTGCGTTCCGATGATGCTGTTTTTTCTGATCCATTTTCACCTAGGAAAGTCTGCGAGGAGGGCTGCGCCCTGCGTATGCGTCATGGATGTGAAATCCAGGTGCTCGTTGGCCTTAATTATTTTTGTGATAATTAATGAATCACAGCGTTAGAAATTGGAATGTTCTTAATTGGAACATCAGAGGTTTGAATGAAGGCAAAGCTCGTGCAGTGCAGCAAAAAATTGAAGAAAGTGGTTGTTCTGTCTTCTGCATCCAAGAAACAAAAATGGGGCACTTCACTCCTCATTCTTTCAAACGATTTGCCCCCAAGCGCTTCACCAAATTCACCTTTAGCCCCTCTAGAGGTGCCTCGGAGGGTATTCTGATGGGTTGGAATGACTCATTGCTTCAGGGTTCGGTCCTAACAAGTTTGGTTCACCTTATTCTCATCCCTGAACCACTCAGCCTTAGCCCCCAGACAGCAAGACAACAATTTTGCAGATTGGTGAAGGACTTCGAGAAGAGTCTAAAAAGAGGATAAAAAGGAATGAACTCCCTAGTTATTTTAGGGGCATGGTGTATCTGGAAGCATAGGAATGCATGTGTCTTTGACGCTGTCTCTCCCTCGGTTATCTTGATCTTGAATTCAATAAGGGATGACCACAACCTTTGGTGCCTGGCAGAAGCTAAGAAGCTCCAAGGCCTGGGCCTAGGTGGAACTAATTAGTTCTTTGCATGGGAGTCGGGTCAGCTTATTTTTGTTTAAGTAAATTAGTCTTTGGTAGTTTGGTGTGTGTATTTCCCACCTCTCATACTTGGTCCCCGTATGAGAGGCTTGGGTTGTTTGGGGGCCTCTTTTTCTTTTTCTGGTCAATGAAACACGGCTCTCTTGCGCTTTCCAAAAAAATACAGGTTTCAATAGTAAAGTAAATATATTAAGAAAATCAATGAAAATTCTTCGAGAACAGAACAGGAAACAAGGACATTACATGGTACTTACTTGTCTAAAGCAGTATAATATCTGTCCAAGTCCTTGTTTGCCATTTCAGTTGTCTGCAACCACCTCAAATTTTAGATCAACAGAAAAATATTGGAGTCACAGGAACAGGATCTGCAATACCATGTCATCTACCTTAAGCTGGAGAAATTGATTAGTATATCGCTTCTCGATATCCTTGTACTGTGACAGTTTAAGCTCTTGTTTGTGCTTTGAAATATTACTTTGATAAACAGAAAGTGTTCCTTGCCACCTGTTAAACTACAAGCATATCCACACAGATCAGTTTCATGATTTCCACTTTATACATGTAAATTTCATTCAGATGTAAACTTTTTAACTCCACATACCAAATATCATGCTTTATCTGAATGAAAGTATAAAAAGTTATGTTGTCATATTAGAGGCATATTTTCTTAATTGCTACAATGAATAAAGAATACACTCTCTGTCCCAAAATATAGTTCTTTCTAGCCCAACTTTTTTCCGTCCACATTCATTCAAATGATAATAAATAGACATACATGCAAACCGCATTCATATGTTACTTAATGAATGTATGATTAGTCTAAAACGAATTATATTTTGGGATGGAGGGAGTACTTCTGAATTAAGCCTCTCTTTTTCTTGAGAATGGCGTTTCAGATCAGCTTCTATAGCAGACAAGCTACCTATTGAAAGCAGCCTTTCTTCAAGTGATTCTATATCACGAGTAAGTTGTTCCACATCAGCCTTTGTTTTCCTGTACTTGAGATTGTCATCAATGTTTCTTTTCAACTGGCCCTGGCCCTGCAGTAGTTCTTTGCTCTTGTTTAACTCAGCTGATATTCTTTGCTGTTTTGCCATGCAACTCTGTAACTGAGAATGGCAAAGAACATGCCTTCCCTGCAATTCCTTAAGCTTTTCGTTTTTCTTGGAATCCAAGTACCTGAGAGAAAAATTTCAGGTTACCAATAAGCAGCAAAAGTCAGGTAAATGAAAATCTGAGAAATGGAAAAGGATACCTAACCCTTTTATCTTCATACTAAGTCTTCCAAGAGCATCAAGTTCTTGCTGGAACTCCCTTTTTCTTTCTGCAAGCTGATGATACTCTTCATCCAGCTTTTGCTTCAAAGCATTATACTCTTGCAACAAGCTCTCTTTCTCTTTGGACAATGGATCAAGAGACTCTTCTAAAAGCTAAGTTATTCAGATATAAAATAGCCGGCATTCAATAAAACATCATGCATAAGTATAACAAGTACAACGATATTGATGCAAAAATAACAAAACAGAGGTGTACAATAGAAAACAATGAGATCAATAAAAACGTGTATTTAAGGATCAGATTCAAAACAGACTGCAGAAAAGTGTTAAGACTTGTAGCACAATTTGACCTCAACAGATAGTCCTTCCATTAAAGGGTAGGCCTTGTGCATTGGTGAGAGTTATCTCACTGAGTCACCAGGTCACGGGATCAAAACAACCTTTTCCGCATTTCAGGGGAGGCTTGGTTCGGCTTATCCCTTCCCCAGACCCCACTCATATGGAAGTTGTTAAGGCCCATTAGGCCCATCATATTGCTAAGGCCTCCTGCCTCTATACATACTATATGTGGGAAACCCTAACCCTAACAAGGGGTTGGGTGATGTATTAATAGACTAAGTTAGTTGTGCCTGGCTCATTACACAGGTGTGAGAAGGTAAATACACGAGGTAAACCCCAAACCCTAAATGGGAACGCTAACACCCCCCGCAGTCGCAACTCTATCGTGTACATATATTGAGACTAGAGCGAAAGTCTAAAAATACACTCGACGGTAACACCTTGCTGAAGATGTCAGCGAGCTGCAGCGTGGTGAGGACGCTAAGAACCCGAACGTCACCGGCAGCGACAAGCTCGCGGACGAAGTGCTGGGCAATCTCCACATGCTTCGTGCGCTGATACTGCACGAGGTTGGTGGAGAGGTACACCACCCTGACGTTGTCGCAGTAGATAAGGTTGAGCGCTGAAGAGGGTTGTGGTAGCTGGCGCATCCAGGAGGCTTCTACCATGACGTTGGCCACAACGCGGTACTCGGCCTCTGCGCTGGAGCGGGAGACGACGGGCTACCGCTTGGCGGCCCAAGAGACGAGGTTGGCACCCAGGAACACGGCATAGCAAGTGGACCGGCGCGTGTCGGGACAGCCGATCCAGTCAGCGTCGGTGTAGACCACGAGCTCCGACGTCGGGGATGGTCGGAGGAGGAGGCCATAGTCGAGGGAGCCGCAGAGGTAGCGCAGGATCCGCTTGAGCTGTGAGGTGGGGCTCCCGCAGGGTGTGCATGTGCAGGCACACCATCTAGGGGTGGTGTAGCGCCACGGTCGAGAGTAAGGCGCTGAGCGGTGGCCAGCTGAGTGGTCAAGGCGGCGCCCATGGCGCGCTCCTGTTCCTAGGCAAGGGAATCAGTGTGCTCGCGCTCCTTTGAGGCTGCCATGGCGGCCTGGATGGTGGCGAGAGCGGCGAGTAGCGCGGAGTCGGTGGAGGACTCGGCCACACGCGATGTAGGGGGTGGGCCCACATGACGTCGTCGAGGTGTGGACAAGAGGCAAGGAAGCCGAGAAACGCCCACCAGGAGGGTTGAGACTGCAGGGGATGTGAGCCAGGGAGAGGGCATCGCACTCGGCCGCCACATCCGTGACGACGGCGAGGTCACCCGTGCGCGTCGGATAGCAGGGGAGACCAAGGCCGCTGTAGGGGCTGGTAGGAAGTAGGTCGGCCGCGTGCGCGCTAGCCGCGGTGGCTGCAGCGACAGCAACGACCGTGTCGGACGCGTGCGGGCCAGTCACGCGTGCACTGGCCGGGAGCTGCTGGCTGGTGGCTGAGAGGGAGGGGGTGAGAAGAAAGTGGAAGTGGGGCTAGCTCTGATACCATGTGAGAAACCCTAACCCTAATCAAGGTTGGGAGTGCATATATGTAAGCCAAGAGTTGGGCCAAGCCCATTAAACAAAGGGGTATACATGTAATTACATGAGGACTGACCAAAACCCTAGCACGAGATTCTAACATGGATAGCACATCTTGGCGACGACTTATCGGGGGTCTGTTCAAGCAAACCATGGAACGTGCCCATGTGATGATGACCCATGGTATATCTATCTCCCACAATACGAGAGTTCGTTACGGGGGTGAGATCAAGATATGCAAGAAACATACGGATTTAAATGTTGATGATCCTATGATGAAAAGACCACAACATAAGAATGAGGCACACGAGATCTATGGGTATTAGATATCTTTTAGATTAACTCTGTATGTGAATTGTTTGTGACATATGCCCTAGAAATAATCAAAGATGAGCATATTTCTTCGTATCCATGATATATTGCTTAATTGAATATCCATGGAAGGGACCTTGTATTGATTAACAATTATGTGAATTGTTTGAGATTCTTTACTTGTATGGTTATTCTAAATGGCGTCCCTGGTCAGAGTCAATGACTAGCACATGTGTTAGTTGATAACTGTTTCACAAGTCATGGACATGGAGATGTCAAATTAATAATGTGGGCACATGTATGACATGAAGCTAGACCGACCCAACGTGAGATATTGTAATATAGTTCTCTTTCTGCAACATATACGCTGTGTCCTTAGACCTGAGATTGTTGCATGTACTCAAAATGTGAATTGACCAACTTAGGGACTATCAAACACTACTTCATAATTGGATAGTTATAAAGGTAGTTTTGGGTTTGTCGGGAAGCATGCTGTGAGGCATGGTCAGTCAAGATGGAATTTATCCCTCTACTTGAGAAAGATATCTCTAGGCCCCTCGAATGATTGGATCAACAAATGCATGGCCATGCTAGGGTTAAGTGCTAACCTATAAAAGGATTACAAATCACAACATCGAGAAAGAGAGATCAGCTTGGAGACAGACCAAATATAGTGAGACAAGGGGAACATCATGTACGTAACGTTGTGATGGTTCTTCTGATATGATCTTTACATATGCATATGAGTTGACATGTCTTGCTATAAGCCGATGTCAATTATTGAGCTAAGTAAAAGTACTTGGGCCATGTCTATGTATATGCGAATCTATAGGGTCACACACTTAAGGCGAAGGAAGCCTAATTTGGATAGGATTCGAACTAGACTGGTTTTAGGGTTGCTGATGGCCCTCGGAATTAGAAGCCCATGAGAACGCCTATATAATGAGGGGTGGGGAGTGGTTAGAGTTAACCTAATTCGCCCACCATCACACTAGTCGTCGCACTCCTCTCGCCCTCGCCACACCGCCGTCGCGGACCTAACAGTCTTGTACACAGTGCTTCCTCCCTGTACGTGTGAATACCTCGGAGGTGCTGCATCTGGAGTACTTGAACGAACTGGGCGAGGACGTAAAGGACGTCGGCAATTGCACGGCATTGCTCGACGCATTTGTCAATATCAAGACGGTTTCTGATGTCCTGCGCGTCTAGTAATAATCCCCTGATCTACAACAGCCCGATTCAGCTCCGGCCTCCTTTGAGGACGACCCCGGTTGCTAATCTCACCAGCTAACAGTCTTGTTGGGGCAATGCAGTAACTCGTTGTTATAGACTCCTTCTATGGTCAGCAGTACCAAAGGCGCAGAAAAGGAAAAGAGCAGCAGCAGCAAAAGGAATCAGGAGAGGAGATATGATTTAGGCACAGAAAAGGAAAGAAGGAGCCGCAGAAACAAAAGGAATCAGGAGATATGATTTAGTTGTTCCTATACTAGCAGATTGCTTAAGAATAAATGAGGAGAGTGTTTCCCTCAATTAAGAGATATGATCTAGTTTATTTCCCTATTAGTATTATTTCCTTAAGTAAGGTTTCCTTAAGAGAAAGAGGTGCTAGCTATATAAAGCACCATAGTTTGTAATAGGGGACATCGAAGAAGAATAGATCTCCCAGAGAGGGCGAACTCCTTCGGTCACCTCGACTGGAGATCGACCTCCTCTGGTTCCACCTTCCCCATAGTCCATTGAGTCCATTTCACTCGGGTTCAGCTCTGTGTGGTGTCGATTTCCTGGTTTCCTCCCCCAATCCACATCATCTTGACATCCTTAACATTTTTGGGAACGCCTCTGGTCTCCGCAACAATGTTCAGAAATCCAATATCTACCCTATCAGATGTTCGGAGCTGACCATCTTGGAGATTCAAAATTGGTTACCATGTGGGGTGGCTTCCTTCCCTTTCAAATATTTGGGTCTCCCTCTCTCCCTTCATAAACTGACCAAGCAACAGTTTCTGCCCATTATTGAGAAAATTGTAGATCTTCTCCCATGCTGGAAGGCAGATTTGTTGAACAAGGCTGGCAGAAGAATTCTAGTGCAGCATGTCCTCACTAGTATGACAATTTATACCGCAATGGCTATTGATTTCACTAAGTGGGCAATTGATGCAATTGATAAAATTAGAAGAGGTTTCTTATGGAGAGGCAGAAAGGATGCTAAAGGAGGCCATTGTATGGTTGCTAGGGAAAAGGTCTGCAGGCCTCTCCATCTGGGAGGTCTGGGAATTTCTAGCCTACCTAAGCTATGTAGGGCTCTTAGAATGAGATGGTTGTGGCTGAAAAAAACCGATTCTTACAGGCCATGGGTAGACCTCCCCATTCAGGTCCCAAGCAATGTCAGATCCTTCTTCTCTGTAGTGTTGGTTTCGGTGGTTGGTAATGGTGCTAATACTCTTTTTTGGGTTAATAAATGGATCAATGGAAAGAAGGTCGTTGATATCGCACCAAGGCTGATCTGCACCATACCTAAAAGAATTATCAACAAAAGAACAGTGCAAGAGGCTATGGTCAATAGAAGATGGATTGGTGATATTAGGGGTGCTCTAACAGCAGGGGCCTTGATTGATTATTTGCACCTATGGGAAGCTTTAGCAGATTCAACGTGCATCCTGATATTGAAGATAGGCACATTTTCTCCTCAACACCAGATGGTATTTACTCGGCTAAACTGCTTATGTTGGTCTCTTCCAAGGTTCATGCTCCTTTCACCATCATAAGAGGATATGGAAATCTTGGATGCCACACAAGTGCAATTTTTTCCTATGGTCGGTGGCTCATAACAAATGCTGGACTACTGATAGGCTGGCAAAAAGAGGCATGAACCACCCGGTTAGGTGCCCCCTATGTGACCAAGAACCTGAAAACATCGATCATCTGTTGGTCTCCTGTGTGTTCACAAGAGTGTTTTGGTACAGCCTCTTGAGAAAGTTTGGGCTGCACAGCTTATCCCCTCAGCAAGCGGAGGCTTCCTTCTTTGGCTAGTGGGAGAGATCCTCGGCTCAGGTCCTCAATCTGGGAAAGAAAGGATTGGATTCTCTTATTGCCTTAGGGGCCTGGATGATCTGGAATCATAGGAACATGGTGGTGTTTGATGGCAGGACCCCTTGTATCTCCTTCCTCCTTCAGGATGCTGGTGAGGAAAGGGAGAAATGGCAGATGGCTGGTGCCAAAGGTCTTTCCTTCTTGGTCGGCCAAGCTTCCTAGCTCTTAGGGCTGTAGTTTTTTAGTTTTGATTCTTATGGATAGTTTTGTGTATGACTGCTGCTTCTGGCCTCCATAAGGAGCCATTGTATCTAGGTCCTTTCTGCCCCCCCCCCCCTATCCCCTCTACTTTAATACATGGGTGCACAGTTCTCCTGCGCTCTTTTGGAAAAAAAGAAAAGAAAAGGGTAATCAACCAACCAATATTTTGCATAAAAGGAAACAATGAGTACCTACCTTCTTTTCTACAATCAGTTGTTCTTTTTCCTCAGCTAGAAGCACCAATTCCTCTTCAGATTTTTGGAATCTTTCCAATATGCTAGAAGCTTTCACTTTCTCTTCCCGAGCATTGTGCCATCTCACCTGAGCACTTGACATATCTTCATTTAGCATTCTATGTTGATCTCTAAGATCATCCACTTCGACAATCAATGTGTCCCTGGAACAGATGGTCACATCAGAAATAAGAGCTAGTACAATAATTGGCTTATAGCCAAGCAAATACTGATATGGAGGACAGAAGACAGAAGGCAGAAGAGAGGAGAGCTTGGCTCTCATGAAACCAACAAGCTAGGCACGGAAGCATATGCAGTGGTGGCCCATACTTGAAGTGAATGTGAGAATTAAGAAAGAGGAGATGGTACATGGCTAAAAGTAACAATAAAAAACTTTTATAGACAAATAAGAGACCACTATCGATACCTTGTCTCTTACAACTTTGGCTAATAGCAAAAACTTGGCTCTATTATTGGCCTTGCTCTAATCTAGCATCCAAGTTCCAAATGTTAGAGGATGTTAGCAGATATATCAGCCCTAGGCTTCCTGCCATACAGGCACAGACATACTTGCCTTACTAGCACCGCGCATATAGGAAGCTATAGATGCAATCCTCCCATTTAGGGGGCAGAGATAGGTTTCCACCAATCAAGGAGATCTTAGGGTATTGTTTCTATAAACCTAAGATCTCCTGCCCCTCTACTCCTCTATATATAAGCGCATGTATGATGTATTCCCTCTTCTAAAAATCAATATACACAGCAACCATATTGCTATCATGGTATCACAAGCTCAAGTTCATATCCTCCTTCCACTGCCCTAGGCGCAGTCCTCAGGCTGCGCCACCTCCCTCCCCCTATGCGCCACCTCTAGGCTACGCCCTCGCCTTTCCCTACCCTCTGCGCGCCATCCTGGCAGCGCCCTCCCCTGGCCATGGCCAGTCTGGAACCACCGCCGCCACCTATCGTCGACGACGTTGCGACCTAGGCCGCATCTGATCATGAAGCACGCTTCCGAGTTGCCGCCCGGCGTGATGCTGCACTCACCCAAGCCCTTCAGGCAGAGCAGAAGGCGGCCACCGCGACCCAGGAGTGCGACGTGATGGGAGCAACATCGTGAAGCAGAACGATAGCAGCAGCCATGGTTCTTAAAAGGCGGTAAGGCGAGATAAGGCGCCGAACCACCGCCTAGGCGACGCCTAAGGCGAGCAAGGCGACGCCTTATCAACCTGAGAATCAGCAAAACAGCCCCATGGAGGAGGAAGAAAAAGAAAAAAAGAAAAAGAAAAAAGAAGGAAGGGGTAGGAGGCCCAGCCCACCAGCCAGCCCATATAATCCTTCCTCTGGCAACCCTAGGTTGCCTCTCTCCCCCACGATTCAGCTGCCGCTGCCCCCGATTGAGCCGCCGCCGCCTCAGATTCGTCGTCGCCGCCTCAGATTCGCCGCCGCCGCCGCCGATTTGGACGCTGCCGCCAACGATTTGGCCTCCGCCGCCCTGGATTTGGCCTCCGCCGCTCCCGATTCGACGCTGCCAACCCGAAACAGCGTCGCTCCTTTCCCTTCCCCTCTGCCCTATGCCCTCTTGCTGCTTCTTACCTAGGCGACGGGGACGCCTTGGATCTTTCGGGCGCCTGGACGCCTAGGCGCCGCCTAGGCGACGCCTTTAAAACAAGGGCAGCAGCCTCGTGAAGCAGAACGCCTCCTGATTGTCGTCAGGAACCTCGTGAGGATGTGGACACTGCTATCGTCAACCTCCAACGGACTCTCTCAGGAGTTTGACGATAGCAGCAGCATATTGAAGCAGAACGCCTGCTAATTGTCGTCGGTAGGAGGCGTTCTCGCTGCTCTCGAGCGCGCAGCACATGCGCGCACCCTCGCTGCTCAGGCTGCCACCGATGGCATTCAGCCGACGACAATCAGTCCCACCTCTCTGATCCAGCGGGTGGTGCTCACAAGGGCATCCACGACGCCATCTTCCTTCACGAGGCTGCTGCTATCGTCAACCTCCACTCCCAGACCGTCGTTGTCCAGAACATACGGAGTCTCGTTCACGTCGACCTCGCCAACAACAGCTACACCCGCTGGCGCGATGAGTTCCTCCTCATCGTTGGCAAATACTCCCTAAACAGCCACATCCTCGACGACACTCCCTCGCCTCACTTCCCCGACTGGGCATGCATGGACTGCGTTGTCAAGTCCTAGATCTCCAGTTCCATCTCCCCAGACCTTGCTGAAATGGCCATGGAACAAGGCGCCACTGCCGCAACAATTGGCTGACTCTCGAGAACCAGTTTCTCGGGAATCAGGAGACTCACGCCCTCCACCTCGACACACAATTCTTTCACTTCATCCTAGGTGATCTACCTGTCGCTGATTACTGTCGCCGCTTCAAAACCATGGCAGATGCCCTCGGTGATCATGGCGAACCAGTCTCCGACCGGATGTTGGTCCTCAACGTTCTGCGTGGCCTCAGCAACCGTTTCTTCAACATCGGCTGTCATCTTCGCCTCGGTCGCCCCTTTCCGACGTTCCACGACGTCTGGGCCACTCTCCTGTTGGAGGAACTCACGATGGCTCATCGTGCGTCTGCTCCATCCACCGCCCTGCTTACCTCCACCAAGCCTCCACAAGGCGGGACTTCGACGGCCTCCAACAAGGCTCTTGCTGCCTTCAACAAGGCGCCTTCGGCTCCACGTTCCGGCCACCCCAACTGTCACAGCAAGAGGGGTGGCCAAGGCCGCTAGGGTCTCCTTCCAATCCCAAGCACTGGTCCCGGCGGCACTGTTCCCCTTCAGCACGGGGGTGCCTCCAGCCTGTGGCCCTCCCTCCAAAATCCTTGGACTAGGGCCATCCAGATGTGGCACGGCCCGTGGGCGCCGACTTCACACCAGCAACAAGGTCTCATGGCGCAACACCAAGCCCTGCTGCCTCCGACGGCCCAGCAGCAAGAGGCCTTCTACGCTGCTCTGGCCTCCATCAATCCTCACCAGGCGTTGCTGGCCCACCAGACCCAGCAGTACGTTAATGGTACTCTTCAAGGACAGGGAGGCGCACCACTTCAACACACTCTGCAGACCGGCCCTCTACAGGGAAGCGTTCCCTAGTCTCCCTATGACATCCTGGCACAGCCGGCCACTCCATCTTAGGACGCTCACTCCCTTGCATCCGCTTTTAGTACTGTGTCCCTAACTCCGCCTCAACAGACCGACTGGTACTTCGACACAGGTGCAACCTCCCACATGACCTCCAACACCGGTACCCTATCAAAAACTTCCAACATCCTTTATTACTGCACCTTCCTCCATTATTGTCGGTGACGGCTCGCTTCTTCCTGTCATTTCCACTGGCTCTACCACTTTGCATGGTTCTTTACATCTCAACAATGTTCTTGTGTCACCTAAACTTATTAAGAACCTAATTTATGTTCGCCAGTTTACTACCGACAATAATTGTTCCATTGAGTTTGATCCCTCTGGTTGCTCTTTGAAGGATCTGTTGTCTCGGAACGTGATCGTCAAGTGCAATAGCTTCGGGCCGCTATACCCCCTGTGCCTCCCTGCTGCACACAGCTTCATTGCCAGCTCCACTCCGTAACTATGGCATCGCCGTCTCGGTCACCCTGGTCACGAGACCCTCTACAAGCTCGCATCAATCATTCCCATTTGTAGTAAAGATGCTAGCTCCCCTTTATGCCATGCCTATCAGTTGAGTCGTCATGTTCGTCTTCCGTTCCGTACGTCTACTTCTTGTGTGGTGTTGGGGCGAAGGCGAAGACGCCACCCTTCGCTCGAGGCCTTCGTCGTGCTCGCTGCACCAACGGTGACAAGACAACGGGCAGACTTACCCTTCGTCTCATACGCCGCCGGGCGAAGACCCGCGACGAGGTCGTCTCATCCTGCGACCTCGTCCAGAGTGGAGGCCCGCGTGTGATCCGACCCATTGTAACAGGCCCTGCGTGGCCGTCACGCGTTACGGGCCTAATTTGTAAAAGCCTCCCTATAATTACGGTCTGTAACCCCGCTTTATGTAAATATTCCGGGGATAACCTAGGTGTCTGAGGGCACATGCGTCCTTAACACGGGACGCTGGGCACCCGGATACCTATAAATACCCCCGCAAAGTGCCCTTGAGAGGCTAGATTAACAGAGCTATTGGCATCTCGAGCGAAAACCCTGTTTACGTCACTTCACACCCCCGTTGGATCACCTTGCAACAGAGAGCAAGTTCCAACATTTGGCGCCCACCGTTCGTGCTACGAAAAAACCACCCGCGATGGCACCCAAGAAAGCTAGCTCGAAGGCTGACGAGGCTGCGAAGGCAGCACTGCTGGCCGCAAAAAAGGGCAAGGCCCTCGCCCTCACCCACTCCACCCACCAAGAGGCTACTGAAGACGACGTTCTCCGCACCTGCGAAGACGACGCCCTCCGCACCTGCGGCCCTGAAGGACAACCGCAACCTCCCCCAGGCTTCGCCCCACCGGAGGGCGCGGACCTCACCGAGGACGGCGAAGTCCTGGGCGTCTCAGCGGAAGAACAGCTACAGCTGCGCGCTTTGCGCATCAAGAACCGCAATCTCCAGAGGCAAAAAGAGATACTGGAGCCCAAGCGCCAACGTGTGTCTGCACTAGCCAAGGTGCGGCAAATGATACGCGACGAAGAGCAGAAGGCCCAGGACCTCGAGCAGGAGATCGCGATGATGCAGCGCGAAGGCCACCTCGGCCTGCAGCACGGGCCACCCCTGCAACAGCGCGCACAACTGGAGGACATACGCGAAGGCCACCTCGGCCCGCAGCACGGGCCACCCCTGCAACAGCGCGCGCAAATGGAAGACCTACACTTCCCCCAGCGCGAACACGCCTTCCCACTGTTAAGGCCCATTAAGGCCCATATATTATGGTCTGCCTATATATATGCTACAGTACCCAAGGGGGCTATTATCTCATCTAATCAAGGTTAGTTACACGATCAAAGGCTGAGTAGTACTCATCAATGCTCATATCATTTTGCTCAATAACATGTGTCTGTTGCATGAGAGTGTGTAATAGAGCACCACTGTCCTGAACAAAACGCTCCTTCAAATGAGACCAGATGGCTTTGGCAGTTTTAAATTTAGACAAACTCATAATCATAGACGGTTTGACGCTGTTCACCATAGCAGCCATCACTTTACCATCATTAAGCTGCCATGTTTTGATATCAGCAGCATTGCGACGATCATCCGCAAGTATGGGTGCCGCATCAGTCAAATGAAAGAGTAATCCATGTCCTCTGAGTGCAGTCTCAACACAGAAAGCCCATTCCGAATAATTGTGTCCATCAAGAGTGATATTGACCACGATAGCATTTGTCGTCATGTTGAATTCAATGAAAAACAGGAAGAACAGGAGACTGGAAACCAAGCAAACCAGAGGAACCGCAGCTGACAGCAGTCCGAGTTGGACGAGTTGACGAAGGTCTTGGTCGCAGAAGCCGAGTTGATCAGTCTGCCCGCAATGGCAGCCACCGGCGCACGGCGCAGATGGCGACGAGGCAGGGTGCAGTTGACGGCGACGCAGATCCGGATCCGCAGACTGTTGAGCAGCCTGGCGCAGCACTGCTGGGAACAGCTGCCTGGTGCAGCACTGCTAGGAACTGCGCCCTGGCGCAGCAGGCACGGCGGACAGCAGCGGACAGCAGTGGACAGCACTGCTGGGAACTGCGCCCTGGCGCAGCAGGCACGGCGACCAGGGGCGGACAGCAGTGGACAGCGGCGGCCAGGAAGGGTAGATCCGCGACGGCGGATGGGCAGCAGCCAGGATCCGCGAGGATGGCCGCGGAACTGGACGAGATCCGCGACGGCGGATGGGCAGCGGCGCAGATCTGGACGAGGGCGGCGCAGACGAGCTCGCAGTCCAGCGAACGGGCGGCGGCCGGATCTGGGCAGCGGCGGCCGGATCTGGGCAGCGGCGGCCGGATCTGGGCAGCGTTGGCGCGGATCTGGACGGCGGCGGCGGCCATATCTGGACGGCGGCGGCCGGATCTGGGCAGCGGCGGCCGGATCTGGGCAGCGGCGGCCGGATCTGGGTGGCGGCGGCCGGATCTGGACGGCGGCGGCGGAGAAGACCGCGACGGCGGCAAAGGGGACCGCGACGGCGGCTGGAAGGAGAGATGGTGGCTGGAAAAAAAATCTAAGAAACCCTAATCGTGACCTCCTCTGATACCATGTAACTAACCTTGATTAGATGAGATAATAGCCCCCTTGGGTACTGTAGCATATATATAGGCAGACCATAATATATGGGCCTTAATGGGCCTTAACACCCACACGCCGCGCCATTTCAAGGGGTCAACTACCTCGACGAGCGAAGTCCCCTGGCGCCACACCTGCAAGTGACACCCTGGCCTACCAACTTCCGGGCAGGGACCTATCCCAAGTACAACGGCAGCACTGACCCAGCATAGTACATCATGAGTTATCAGGTCGCCGTTGCATCTTCCGGAGGGGACGACGCCACGATGGCCAAGTCTTTCATCATCGCCCTCGAGGGCCCAGCTCTCACCTGGTTCACCAGGTTGCCCCCGTTGTCCATTGACTCCTGGAGAAGCCTCCGGGACAAATTCCTGCTCAACTTCCAAGGGTACCGCCCAGACACCGACGCCTTGGCCGAACTCTCACTCTGCAAGCAGCTGGAAAAAGAGACTCTGCGGGAGTATTACCGCAAGTTTCTAACACTCAAGTCACAGCTACCCTCAGTCGATGACCAGATCGCCATCCACTACGCCATCAGTGGCCTTCGCGTCGGCGTCCTTTACAGCCACTGCATCAGAGATCCAGGAATTATATCAGCTATTTGAAAAATACGTCAAATCCGAAAAGCTCCACCAACGCAAGGTTGAGTCTCAGAGGAAACCCAAAGATGCTCCACAGTCCAGCCGCACGTGGACGAGAACTCCGCAGCCAGACTCCGGTCGAGACGGCCGCAATCAGCAGCAGGTGCACAACATCACCAACCAGCACCCCACTGGTGACGCCCCTCGTCGTCAGGAATATCCCCCCCAGGGCCGCGGAAATGGAACTCGCGGTAGGGGTCGGGGACGTGCGCAGCCGCCGCGCCGATTCTACTGTCTTTTTCACGGCGAAGACTGCGCCCACCAAACCAGAGACTGCCCAGAGACGAAGGCCACCAAAGACAGGATGGCACGGGCGCAGCCAGCCGACAACCCTAGAATTGTCGCGCACACTTATCAGCAACCCCCTCCGCCATACATCCACGCCCCCGCCCCGCATCCACCGCACCACGCATACCAACACCACCAGGAAGTACAAATCGTACCTCCCCCACCCCCACCTCCACACCAGCAACAATAAAACATCCCCCACCCCCACGCCCCAAAACAAGAAGACTTCGCCGATCAGCTGTATCGCGGAGTCATTCATATGATCACTGGAGGGTCCAGCACCAACTTCGACACAAAGCGGCAGAAGCGGGACCATTACCGCAGCATCAACCACGTCGCCATTACCGGCCCAGTCGTGCAGACGAAGTGGTCCCACGTACCGCTAACCTTCGACGCCCGAGACGTCGACCTGCGCAGCGCCCCCCACATCGACACCATGGTTATCAACTGCAGCGTGGCAGGCTGGGACCTGCACAAAGTCCTAGTCGACAATGGCAGTCAAGCAGACATCATTTTCCTCCATGCCTTCGACCGCATGGGCATAAGCCACAGCCTGCTCAAGCCTTCGAACAACCCGTTGTATGGCTTCGGCGGCAAGGGCACCTTTACTGTCGGAAATATAGAACTGCCTCTCTCCTTCGGTGTAGCACCCAATGCCCGAAGTGAGCAAATAACCTTTGATATCGTCGATATGGTGTATCCGTACAACGCCATCATGGGCCGGGGCTCCATCAACAAGTTTGAGGCAACCATTCATGGACTGTACCTCTGCATGAAGATACCAGGTCCGTTAGGCGCCATCACGGTCTACGGCAATCAGCAGACTGCGCGCAACATAGAGCGAAACTTCGTCCCTGGGCAAAGAAATGTGCACTGCCTCACGGCCCAGCGCGAGGTCCCTGCGTCCGCCAGCCCAACCGACAAAGAACACGACAAGGCACAGCTGCAGAGCAACGACGGGACCAAGACTGTTCACCTCGACCAGGCCACGCCCAAGCAGACAGTCACCATCAGCGAAGACCTCACTTCGCATGACGAGGAGAAACTCCTCTGCTGCTTGTCCAAGAACAAAGACGTCTTCGCCTGGTCCGCCCTCGACCTGGTCGGGGTCAGCCGATCCATAATTGAGCACAGCTTGGAAATCGACCCTTCGGTGAGGCCGAAAAAACAGCGGCTCCGTAAAATGTCCAACGAGAAGACAGAAGCCGCCAAGGCCGAGGTACATCGCCTCCTGGAAGCCAAATTTATCGAGCCAGCGGCTTACCCCACGTGGCTCTCCAACGTTGTGATGATGCAGAAAAAGAGCGGCAAGTGGCGAATGTGCATCGACTTCACAAGTCTCAACAAGGCCTGCCCAAAGGACAACTTCCCGTTGCCTCGGATCGACAAAATAGTCGATAACGCGGCCGGGTGCGAAGTCATGTCACTCCTCGACTGCTTCTCCGGTTACCATCAAATATATATGAAGGAGGAAGACAAGGCTAGCACCAGCTTCATAACACCCTTCGGCACATATTGCTTCATCAGAATGCCGGAGGGACTCAAGAACGTCGGGTCCACCTTCTCCCGGCTTACCAAAACAGTGCTCGAGGGGCAAGTCGGCAGAAATATATTCACTTATGTGGACGACATCGTCGTCGCTAGCAGGAGCAAGGAGGATCATCTTGCTGACCTCGCCGAGACATTCGCGAACATGCGGGACGCACGACTTCGTCTTAACCCCGAAAAGTGCGTCTTCGGCGTTCGCCAGGGGAAAATATTGGGCTAACTGGTATCACACCGCGGCATCGAGGCCAACCCAACCAAAATTGAAGTCATCATCAACATGACGCCCCGGCAGTCAGCCAGAGACGTACAGCGCCTGACGGGCAGATTGGCCGCCCTCAACAGATTCATCTCCAAATCCGCTGAGCGAAGTCTCCCCTTTCTCAAAACTCTCTGTGGCGTAAAAGACTTCGCTTGGGGACTAGAGCAGGCAGCGGCCTTCGCCTCATTAAAACAGTACCTGTCGGAGTTGGCAATCCTTACAAGCCCCGACTCTTCGCTACCCCTGTTGCTCTATGTTGCGGCTTCGCCGCATGCGGTCAGCGCGGCACTGGTGCAGGAGCAGACAGTTGAGGGCGTGATCAGGCAGTGCCCAGTTTATTACGTCTCCGAAGTGCTAACACCATCCAAATGTAACATGACGGAACTGGAGAAGATTGCCTATGCAGTTGTTATGTCTTCGCGCAAATTGCGACATTATTTTGAAGCATTCAAGGTCCAGGTCACCTCAGATAGGGGACTAGGTGAATTGTTCAGAAACCCGGAGGCATCGGTTAGGATTGCCAAGTGGGCGGCCGAACTCTCCGGCTACCACATCAATTTCGAGCTCAGGACAGCCATCAAGTCACAAGTTCTGGCAGACTTCGTCGTCGACTGGACTGGGCCAATAACACAGCCGGACCCGTCCGTAGAGAAGGTTTGGACAATCCACTGCGACGGCGCATGGTGCCATGCGGGGGCAGGCGCCACAGCAGTCATCACCTCACCCACCGGGGTCAAGCACAGATACGCGGCACGCCTCAGCTTCGCTCTGGAATCTGACAGATGCACAAACAACATAGCAGAATACGAAGCCGTCATCCTCGGTCTCCGCAAGCTGAGGGCCCTCGGTGTCACCACCTGCATTGTCAGAACAGACTACAAGGTAGTCGCCGGCCAAGTCGAGAAAGACTATGCAGCAAAGGACCCCGCACTTATGCAATACCTCGCGGCCATCCGAAGTCTCGAGAGACAATTCAAGGGGTTCACCTTGCAGCATGTGGACCGGGCCAAGAATGAAGAAGCCGACGTATTGGGCAAGGCTGCTGCCAGAGGCGAGTCCCTGCCCTCCGACGTGTTCTACCATGTTATCGGCACGCCAGCCATCCGGAGCCCCGAAGGGCTCCAAATAACCAATGACAGCGAGGGCCACCGCATAGTCAACCTTATTATGACCGAAGACTGACGAGCACCAATAACCCTGTTCCTACAGGGGTACTACCACCCAACCGACATCAACGAGGCCAAGCGCCTCAAACATCGAAGCCGAGACTTCGCACTGATTGAGGGCCAACTCTACAAGAAGGGGGTCAGTCAGCCAATGCTTAAATGTGTCACCGAGACCGAAGGCGTCCAAATCCTGCGCGAAGTCCACAGTGGTACTTGCGGCTCTCACGCAGGGCCAAGGGCCCTAGCCGCAAAGGTGATCCGCCAAGTTTCTACTGGCCCGCAATGATCTGCGCCGCAAATCGAGTCACAAGGTCCTGCGAAGCCTGCCAGAAGTTTTCTCCTCGATCAGGCAGCCCCTCGCAATTCACAAAACTGATCGCCCACACATGGCCTCTCCAGCGCTGGGGCCTGGACATCGTCGGGTCCCTGCCCACGGATCAGGGGAACCTTAAGTTCACCTTCGTCGTTGTCGAGTACTTTACCAAATGGATCGAGGCGAGGGCTGTTTCCACAATAACATCAAAGACTGCACAGAAATTCTTTTGGCAAAACATTGTTTGCCGCTTCGGAGTACCGTCCGAACTCACAGTTGACAACAGCAAGCAGTTTGACAGCCAAGACTTCAAGGATTTCTGCTTCTCCATCGGCACCAAGCTTGCCTTCGCCTCAGTATATCACCGTAGTCCAACGGAGTTGTGGAACGCGCCAATAGAAAAAATTTCACAGCTGTCAAGAAGATGCTCCTCGACGAAAAAAAGGGCAGGTGGGCCGACTTGTAACCTGAAGCGGTCTGGGCGCTAAACACGACTGAGTGCAGGGCGACTGGGTTCACCCCTTTCCGCCTTCTATATGGAGCGGAGGCCATGACCCCACAAGAAATAAAGCATGGGTCCCCGCGAACAGTTGCGTCAGCCGTCCCCGACGTGGACGAACCCACTTCGAAGGATCTTATCGACGGAGACCGCGTCTTCGCTCTACAGGCTCTAAATAAATACCAAGCCCAGACAAATGCATGGCACGACCGCGCAGTCATCCCGCGGGAATTCAGCGAAGGGGACCTCGTACTCGTCCGAACAGCTCGGACAGAGTCCAGGGGCAAGCTGGAGCCCAGGTGGGAGGGCCCTTTCATTGTCAAGACGAAGGCCTCCCCCAGCGCATACAGGCTCGCAACGCCAAACGGCGAAGACTTGGAACATTCCTGGAACATCGATAGCCTCCGCAAATTTTTTGTTTGACTCATCAGGGTCAGCTCGCCCTTATAATTCGCAAAACAATTTTATTCTGACCCGCACTCTTTTCCTCCCGGGGGGTGAGGTTTTTAACGAGGCGGAGTCATGTAATATACAAGTGAAAAATCCCCCGCAAAAATCTACGTCGAAAAAATACCGCGCCGACGGTCTCCGACATTCGACCAATACAAAGTCACCGCGAGGCCGAGCGCTAGCTACCCTCGCGTGCGACACTCCGCGCAAAAGTCGCCTAAGGGTGCAGCCGGACTAGTACAACAAGTGCGAAAAATCGAAGTCTTCCGCGAAGACTATCCGTGCAAAAGTCGCCTAAGGGTGCAGCCGGACTAGCACAACAAGTGCGAAAAATCGAAGTCTTCCGCGAAGACTATCCGTGCAAAAGTCGCCTAAGGGTGCAGCCGGACTAGCACAACAAGTGCGAAAAATCGAAGTCTTCCGCGAAGACTATCCATGCAAAAGTCATCTAAGGGTGCAGCCGGACTAGCACAACAAGTGCGAAAAATCGAAGTCTTCCGCGAAGACTATCCGTGCAAAAGTCGCCTAAGGGTGCAGCCGGACTAGCACAACAAGTGTGAAAAATCGAAGTCTTCCGCGAAGACTATCCGTGCAAAAGTCGCCTAAGGGTGCAGCCGAACTAGCACAACAAGTGCGAAAAATCGAAGTCTTCCGCGAAGACTATCCATGCAAAAGTCGCCTAAGGGTGCAGCCGGACCAGGCACAACAAGTGCGAAAAAGACTACACCAAACTATCCGCGCAAAGACCGACTACATACGCGCCAGACCGACATAACAAATACACCAGACCAAGTGCGCAACATCTTCGTGAGCATAGCCGAATGCGCGAAGGCACACAACCTCATCATACAAGCCAGTATATATGTACAAGCGAGTGCATCACACTTTACATCGGCTCAACCTTCGGAATAATTCCCATCTCCCTATAGTTAAATAGCATTATCCTCAGCTCCTCACCCGCAAAAAGACTTCGCAGCTCCCCCTCACCTGCACTCGCAGCGGCCGGCAGGGACAACAGCTCCTGCCTGCCAACTCTGCCCACACGAAACCGACCGCCGTCCGCCTCACTCACTCTACGCTTCGCAACCGCCCTTCGCCGCCTGCGCCCAGCACTTGGACCAGGCACAACCTCAGCATCCACAGCACGCGGCGAAGCTTCCGCCGCAGCCACATCCAAGGCCGCAAAGTAATCCAAGTCCTCATCCGACGACTCTTCAGTCCACTCAACCGAAGTCCCAGAGTCACCAAAATCAGAAAACTTAGACGCAGATTCATCCGATTCATTCCCATCATCCACGGTCGAAGCCGCCAAAAAATTAGCAGTAGCGGTTGCGTGCGCAGGCCCAAAATCTTGAACCTGCGCAGCAACCAAGGTTCAGCAACATATGCAAAATTCCCTAACTACCCACACCCACTAAGCCAACTGCGAAGACCCAGCCGTCGCGGGATCCTCCGCTGCCGGCTCCGCCGCCATCTTCACAGGATCCTCAGCCGTCGACGCAGCAGTTGGCGACGAGCCACCGCCGGCCGCAGTGGCTGCGGGGGCATCAGGGGCGCCTTCAACGGTTTCTGGGGGCGACGCCGGGGCGGCCTCGGACACAGCCGCCACCGGGTTCGACTACGAATCAGGCTGCGCGCTGTTCAAAGCCCCGAAGTCCTCCACCTTCTCGTTACGCGCCGCCTGAGACACAGCACACAGATTCAGCAAACTCACATATAACCCACATTCAACAACACCAAACAAAAGTCAAACATTTCATGACTCCTCGCCGTCTCGGACCGCTCCCTGACCACCTCCCGACCGTGAGGGCCCCACATCCGGTCGAAGAGGGCTCCCGCGGATTCCTTCACCACAGGGTCCTCAACCTTGTAAATATCGCGCTCGAAATCCTCATCAGCTTGGTCGAAGACCTCATAGTGTCGGCACCCTTCACGGGACAGCGCGTTCATCGCCCCTTCGCAGGTGACCAGGAAGGCATAGGACATAAACCCCTCCACGATGGCGGGGAGCGCCAGCAACTCCTCCTGCAGCCACTCGAGGCAGCGAAGTCCAAGCTCTCGGTCTGGCACTTCGAAGTCAGCGGTCCGCGCGCTCAGCTCCTGGTATGAGTCCATAAGTTGTTTGCGTGTCCGCTCAGCCTCCGAGCGCGTCGAAGCCTCGGCCCTCTCCACACGGGTCTGCAGAGCGTTGAGCCGCTCCTCCAACTCCTGGGCGCGCTGTCTGGCAAGACTGCCCTTCGCCCGCGCCAATTTGGCCTCCGCCTACGCAGACTGCGCCTTGGCGAGGGCCTCATTAGCCTCCTTCCTCTCCTCCGCCAGTTGGCGCCGGAGGTCAGTCCTCTCACCCTCCAGCGCGGCCACCTTATCCGCCAACTTGCGGCACTTGCTGTCGGCGGCCGACTTTTCCCGGACGGCGTCAGCATGTTGCGCCCGAAGTCTCTCGACTTCGGCAGATACAACTGCCGTAAGGGCCCCCGACGCCGCGCGGTCTGCGAAGTCAGCCGCCTACAAGACACACATAAGACCACAGCCCCAACGAAGCTGGTAAAAACCGAAGTCTAGCTCAACTTACCTGACTCAATGCCTCCTTCAGCCGGCGGGACACAGCGCCCGCCTCGTCCCTGACGGCAGTGAGTGCCGGAATTTCACCACCGGCACTAAGAGCACTACCCTTCGCCCTGGGCACCACGGCAGCCGCCGCGATCGCCACGGCAGGCGGAACAACAACAAGTTGGCCTTCGTCCGACCCTGCAACGTATCAACAGATTAAAAAAATCGAGCTAACGACTTACCAACAAGATAATCATCCACGCTAATATCGGTGGCGAAGTCGGCAACACGCTTGCCCGGCGGAGGCAACTCTCGGGCCTTCACGGCTCCCGCCGGGACAGACTTGGTACCGCCGGCGGCGGCCGCCTTCACAGCCTCCGGCACCCTGCTGGACCTAGGGGCGGCCGACTTCGCCGCCAGCGTCGGCTGGCCTCCGCCGGGGGCCGCAGCCTTCGCAGTCCCTCGCGACCTCTTCGGCCTGGCCTCATGCAGCCTGACGACCGCCTGGCGCTTCTGCGCAGCTCCCTGACGATCCTTGTCCATCACTGCCGACACAACAGCAACAATATTCCGCCCGTAAGGAAACACTCTCCAATCACGAACCATGCGAGATGTAAAAAAGTCTTCGCCGGCCGCGCGGGGGATAGGAACATTCTTAGGCCACCAACCCCCGGTAACCCTCAGCATCCGCGCCGAAGACACCCGGAGCTCGGGCGAAGACATCCTTCCCCCTGGGGCCGCGCATGTCCTCATCAATTCCCTAGCAAAACCATCGGAAACCCCCAGTCCTCCCGTAGCAATACCCTGTTTACGTCACTTCACACCCCCGTTGGATCACCTTGCAACAGAGAGCAAGTTCCAACATGTGGTTAACAATTTCGATCTTATTCACTGTGACTTGTGGACATCTCCTATTTCAAGTGTCTCGGGCTTCAAATATTACTTAGTTGTTCTTGATAATTGCTCCCATTACTTATGGACTTTCCCTTCACGCCTAAAGTCTGATGCTTTAACGACTCTCACTCAGTTTTTCGCCTATGTGAAAACACAGTTTGGCGTCACGATTAAAGTTGTGCAATGTGACAACGGGCGCGAGTTTGACAACTCTAGCTCCCAAACATTCATCCTCACCCACGATGTCCTCCTACGCATGTCCTGCCCCTACACCTCACCTCAGAACGGTAAAGTTGAACGCATCATCCAACACAATTGGCTCTCTTCTCTTTCAGGCCAGCATCCCACCAACCTTCTGGGTTGAAGCTCTCCACACGGCAACGCTTCTTCTCAACATTCTACCCACCAAGACCCTTCATTTTTCTACTCCTCACTTCGCCCTCTTCAAAATAGTACCCTCCTATGAACACCTTCGTGTGTTCGGTTGCACTTGCTATCCCAACCTCTCTGCCACCACTAGCCACAAACTTGATCCCCGTTCCGCTAAGTGTGTTTTTCTTGGCTACTCGTCGCATCACAAAGGGTACCGGTGTCTTGACCCCCTATCCAACCGTGTCATCCTTTCCCGTCACGTTGTTTTCGATGAGTC
The DNA here is from genome assembly GCF_902167145.1 of Zea mays. Classification (NCBI taxonomy): domain Eukaryota; kingdom Viridiplantae; phylum Streptophyta; class Magnoliopsida; order Poales; family Poaceae; genus Zea; species Zea mays. The sequence goes on along the minus strand of NC_050099.1, from coordinate 104,298,354 downwards.
CACTTTTCCCTTTGCTGAACAGCAACCCACTGCCTCCTCCCAAGATTTTGACATCCTGGATACCATTACCACTAACCCGGTGCCGCCACCTATAGGCCCAGCACACCTATAGGCGTTGCTGCTCCCAGCGCCCAAGCTGTTCCCGGCGCCCCTACAGCTCCCGGCGCTGCTGCTCCTAGCACCCAAGCAGTAGGCGCTACTCCACCTAGTGCTGCTAGTGTTGCACCCGACGCCACTGCACCACGACGGTTTGGCCAGGTCTTCACGCGTCGCCTACACCCACCAGTGCAGGACCAGGCCATCCCGACCAAGCCGGCTGGACTGGACGGCTCCTGCCATCATGGCTGGCAGTGTCGATGCTCCATCTCCATCTCCTACGGACGCATTGGATCGTTGTCTCCCACCCGGCGCGGTGTCTATCTCCCAAGTGCTCAACCACCATCGCATGGTCACGCGTGCTAAGGCTGGCTTCCGGGTGCCAGCATTGTTCCACACTGCCCTGTCGATTGTCTTGTCCTCTCCGTGACATCGTCTCCATCGGTGCCCCTCATGTCGACTTCTGGCCATTGCGCCCTCATCGATCCTCATTGCCATCATGCTATGGGGGGAGAATATTTTGCCCTACTTGCCAACCACACCTAGGATTTGGTGTCACTCCCTCTAAGTAGCAATGTGGTGACTGGCAGTGGAAGAAGGATGACTCTTTGGATAGGTACAAAGCTAGATGGGTTATCAGGGGCTTCACTGGCACTGTCCCATTGCTAGCCCATTCATGAGACCTTCAGTCTAGTGGTAAAGCCTCCTTACTATTCGAACGGTTCTCTCACTGCATTGTCAGATTCTTGGCCGGTCCATGAGCTATATGTCATGAATGTGTTTCTTAACGACACCCATATAGAGACGGCTTATTGCAGCCAGACCACCGGATAAGTTGATTTCGCTCACCCTAATATGGTCTGCAAACTCAACAAGTTTCTATATGGCCTGAAGCAGGCACCCAAGGCTTGAGCCAGTTTGCTTTTTACTTGCTCCCTTTGGGGTTTACTAAGGCCAAGTCCGACACTTCCATGTTCATCTACCAGAGTGGAAGTGACATTGTGTACCTCCTCCTATATGTCGATGGAATTGTGCTCGCTGCCTCTTCTTCAACATCTTGCACCTAATGATTACATCTCTTCAGCACGAGTTTGCGATTAATGATTTGAGCCCTCTTCATCACTTCCTAGGCATTGTTGTCGAGCATCGCTCAGATGGCATGTTCCTCCAACAGCGACAGTACACCTTGGATGTATCGGAGCATGTGACCTTCGTGGACACACAGGCGAAGGTCTCTAGTGATGGTCCTCCAAGCCACGACCCCACAACCAACCGGAGCCTTGTCGACGCCCTCCGGTACCTCACCTTCACCAGGCCCAACATTGCAGTCCAACGGGTCTGCCTCCACATGCATGACCCACGGGAACTGCATTTGACAACAATCAAGCGGATTCTCCAGTATCGCCATGGTACACTCAACTACGGACTTCTTCAGTGCTCCTCCACCGACGAGCGGATCATCTATACCGACCTTGATTAGGCGGAATACCTCCGACACCCGTCGATCCACCTCCGGCTATGTTGTGTTCGTTGCGGGCAACCTCATCTACTAGTTCTCAAAACATTAGCTTGCGATCTCCTACTCTAGCGTTGAGACTGAGTACCGTGCCGTCGCCAATTGTGTGGCTGAGGAAAGCTAGCTCCGCCAACTCCTTCAGGAGCTCCACAGCCCGCACACCAGGAGCACCCTCGTCTACTTCGAAAAATCAGCGCCATTTACCTTTATGCCATACTAGTCTAGCACCAACGTACGAAGTATTTTGAGATCAATCTTCGCTTCATCCATGAGCACGTGGCTATCGAGGTCGTTCGCATCCTTCACATCAGTTTGTAGACATCTACACAAAGGGTCTTCCATCCTCATTGTTTGTAGCGTTTCGGTCTAGTCTCAACATCTATCGAGGCTAGAATTTTGGCTAGGCAGTGTTAGATTGTATTTGTATTATGGTTGTGTAATATGGGCCTAGCCTAGCCCATGTGACATATTAGGCCCATTAGGGTTAGGGGGTCTATTTATATTGTAATCCCTACATCTTAATGGTTATTCCAAAACCTTCTATCAGCATCAAATGGCTAACATCTCTACTATTGTGCATGCATTGTTGCTTAGTGCTAAACATGCACTGCAGAGAGTTATTCTGCAAGATAGCAACCTCTTTCTATAACCACTCCACATCACCTAAAATCCTATGTAGCAATGCCATGGAACGAACTAGAAGATAGCGAACAAGAATCACTGTAATGCCCCTAGCATGGTTGTTAGGTGTCGCTAAATCGACGCTTAAGCGGTAAGGCGAGCCTAGCCATGCAAGGCGTCCCATCGCCTTGCCCCGAGAGTAACGTGAGGGAAAAACAGAGGAGGCGGTGCGCAGAGCACAGCCTCATCGGGCCAATCAGGAGGAAGGAGAGCTACGGGGACGAGAGGAGCTGCGGGGGAAGGAGGTGAAGAGATGCTGGCGGCTACAACTGGGGACTGTTGTGAGGTTTTAACCTAAAACTGGTGTTGAGCTAGGTTGGTTGCGCTGTTAGGCTGACTAGTTGTGGACTTTTTCCTTATTTCTCTCTTCTACTAGGCTGAAATAGGCCTACTAGGCCTTAAGTTGTGCTAGCTTGCTTATTAATTTCGAATTACTGTATACATATAATGTTTGGTCAAATAGTTTATATTACTATATAATTAAGGTGTCACCTCGCCTTATGCTTTACCGCCTAAAAGGTAAAAAGGAAGTCGGTCGCCTTAACGCCTTAATAACTATGGCCTCTAGTGTTGGGCAGGTTAAAGAGATTGTCCACTTCTTTCAATTATTAATTCTGAACCAAAAAAAGTAATTTGCTCTCTTATTGTCAATATAAGCAAAGCCAACATAGTGAGATGAATTTGAAGCGCTAAACTATAAATGAAACCATTTATACACACATTGTCAAAATCAACCATTGCTTTATTAAAAAGAATTCAGATATGAGAATTTGACTCCTATTCAGTAGCAACAAAGTGAAATTACCAAGATATAATACAGCTAAAGCAAGAATCGAGTTAAACGCGTAAACAAACCATATGCCCACATGGAAATAGAGCAAAATTGAATTAGGAAGATATCACATCTTTTTAGATCATGCTGAATTGCTGATTGACCCAATCCAAGTCAACCATAGAATTCATAGCTTAATTCTATTGGGTCCGAAACTATATATTTTGTGTTCCTTAATAAGTAGTAATAATGCTAAAGAGGGCTGGAAAGCTGACATGACAGATTACTTTCCTAGCACAATGATAAGATGTACAGCCAAATTATTTTTTGAACTTGGTACCACGAACATTTTTCCAAAATAGCTAATAGCATTTATATAATGGAATCCTATTGAGTACCTTGTTCTCTGCAGAAAGTTCAGCTCCAGTTGAATTTCCTCCAAAGACTTGACACCTCGGCCACTAGAATCAAGTGCATATTCAAGATCTTCTACTTCTTTGACTAGCTGTTGAATTTCATGTACATGCCTGTCAATAGTATCAGTGGGTTGTAATAAGGCTTCCACTGCATCCCTGTCCATTTGAACATGGGCAAGAACACCCAAAAGCTGCAACAAGACACCAAATTATAGAAGATATACATAAAAGTATTTTTCACCAAAGACAAAGTATTGGCAAAACATAGAAGGTAAAGTTTTGAAATAAATGGTACACAGCATGCTCAATAAATAATAGTATAACTAGAAACGATTCGTCTGCTAGATCTACATAAAAGTAAAAGGATCTAATTTGTCAGGAAATGATGCAGCTGTAGTGTGTTCACAGACGATTCAGATCATGTTCTCTAAAATGGAAGTGTTCCTATCTCTGCTAAGTAAAAATAGTATGACATCAGGTAACCTTAGGGTCTGTTTGATTCAACTATAGATTCCTGAAATTTTGAGCTGTGAGGAAGCTATTTTCAGCTAAAGGCTATGGGAAAGCTGAAAGTTGTTTTGTTGAAGCAACTATCAACTGTGGATTCTATAAGAGTGTGACGCCATGGCAACCTAACAGGAAAGGCGTTGTCCTTGCCTCTCAGATGAGTCGATTCGACAGTGGCCCATTGCTGGCATGTACCTTGTCAACTCGACTCGACTTACCGACTTGAAAACCTTGGCCACGAGAGCCCTATGCCTGCAATGCTAGACCCAAAGCAGCGTGGTTGTAGTCATGCCCGCTCAAGCGCATGCATGGCACTCTACACGCACAACGCATATGGCGATAGCAACAGTCAAAGCAATAGGTGACGTCATTATCTTCATGAGGATGGAGCTTCACCATCATTAAACACAGAAGTGGGGCTAAGGATGTGTTGAATGGGGCAACATCAAATGGGGACGGGTGGTGTGGATGTTGGGTGATGAGCAGCACTCAAGGGTTGACGAGAAGAGGTGCGATGGTTTAGGGATGGCTGAACTGCATTGTCGACCGACAAAATCAAGCGCCGGGAGACAGTGGCAACCCTAGCCGCAATTTGGAGGTGCAATCGGGTGGGTGCTTCCGAATAGAAAATAAAATAATATAAACAGTGGCAATTGAGTAATATTTTGAAACTTTTGGATTGTAGAAATCTGGAAAATCTAGGGTGGGAGGAGATTCACCTCATGTATCCTTTGGTTGGGATTCCAAATTTTTAATAGTAAATCTAGCTTTGATGTTGAACCAAAGGGACCCCATAGCTATGTAAAGATTTCCGCAAAACTTAGTGCATCTTCAACCTTGACATTGTGCCTAGTCAAGCACGCCAGAGATTTCAAGAAAATGGCAAAGGTAGAATTTGTCCCTTTGTTGGTTAATGGTACATGACCTGATTGACAGGTTTTCGAGAAAAAAACACCCAGAGCAATGTCCTCTTTGTGACCAACAGCTAGAAAGCAACAACTACCTATTGGCGGAATGTGTGTTGCTCGGCAGGTTTGGTTCGAGTTGCTTAGGCTGCTAAATCTTCAAGACTTAGCGCCTCAACCTACTGACTGCTCCTTTGAAGATTGGTGGAGGACGGGCAACTGTAGGATGGCTGAACCACATAGGATGGGGTTTAATTCCTTGGTCATCTTATGTGCTAGGAGCATTTGGAAGCATGGGATGGATGTGTTTTCCAATCAAAGCCTCCAAATATTCTTGTACCTCTGGCTGCAGCTAAGGAGGAGGTTGTCTTGTGGTCTTTGGCTGGAGCAAAGGGATTGCCTTTTATTCAAGCCTTGGACCAGCCAGGTTGAATGTGTGGTTTGGTCGAGTTGTTCTCTGTGCTGAGTTGGTTAGGTGGTCTGAGTAGCACTCCTCAGGTCCTGGGTTCGACTCCCCGTGGGAGCGAATTTCAGGCTGTGGTTAAAAAAATCCCCTCGTATGTCCTACGACAAAGCACGGGTCTAAGACTCAGCCCCGGTCGCGGTCGTTCTCACATGGGCTTCGATGCCGCTGTGTATGGGTGGGGCAGGAGTTCGGGGATTTTATCGCCTGTGTGAGAAGGTCGTCTTTTTAATACAATGCTCGGGGGCTGTCTTACCCCCCGCAAGTCAAGAGTTGTTCTCTGTGTGGCTAGTGACCTTCTAGGGTTTGTTCCGTTTAGGGGGTGTGCGTGAGCTGTGGATGTGGTCATGTGGATCTATGTGTTTTTATTTGTTCTTGGGGTTCTTTACCCCTTTTTCCTCTTCTTCTTAATAAATTGATGTGCATCGCATAGACTAGTTTGAAAGGGAATTAAGCACTTAAAAAGACAACAGCGGTAGTGTCCTCCTTGGAGTTGTTTCGGTCAGAGAAAAATAGGCAAGTCCTCTTTGCTCTATTGTTTAGAATTGTGTGCGAGAATTGAAAGTGGATGGAGTTATTAACAGAACTAACATCATCAAATGCCTGCGCCTTCTGACTTTCATCCGCCAAATGTTGATTCAAGTTTTTCTCTGCTAGAGGTATGGTTTCTTCTACCAGCTTCACATAAGCATCATAGATAGTCCGAAGTTTATCCAATTGCTGAAAAAGAGCTTCAGCATTTGATGATTCCATTGCCAGAGCTTTAGATCTCTCTGCAGTACTTGAGTTTTGCATCCTTTGCTGAGATGGAAAGCAGAAAGCAACATCATTGAACAAGTCTAACAGTTGGCTTTTAATTTAAACAGAACAAACATCTTTGATTATTTGCCACCTACTTTCTTCACGAACTCATCCTCCTCATCAGGTGTGAAAGCACGTTCACAGCATGGGCATACATGATTCTTCCGAGCCAAATGTTCAAAAGGTGCAAGCATTTCCCGCATTCCATTTGCGAAATTCTCTAATCTGGGCATGGAAGAAATTATTAAATATAAGTATCTCGAGGACAACTTCAGCAGAATAGTATAAACTCGGATATCAACCTTTTCTGTTCATCTCTTTTGTTCATGGCGTCTTGTAGAACTTTGGGAAACATGTCAACATTAGCAGATATCTGTAAAATAGATTGAAGTTTCGAGTCCAGGAATCTTCTTTTTGCTGTATAAAAAGTGAAATGTGAATGCACGATAGTCAATGGAATAGCACAGTACTTAAAGTAACAGACAAATAAACCAACATCCGGTTTTAAAATGATTTTTATATTTATACCTAGAACAATTCGTATACATAACTGTTACCCATAAATCTTTACCAAATGAAGTGCATTCAACAGAAAAATCTCACCAAAACTATACTTTTAAGATACTCCCTCTGTTAGAATAATACAGGACGTTGATTTTCAGAGCATTGAAGGTGCACCATTAACCATTATCTTTTATTATAAATCAAAAAAAGTAATAATAATCCCTCCGTCCCAAAATAAAATTTGTTTTACCTGTTTAGTTGATTCATAAAATAATTAATGTATTTGTTTTATATATGTGTCTAGATTAATCATCATCCATTTGAACATAGACATAAAAATCAAGATCTAAAACGACTAATATTTTGGGACAGTGGAGTATATAATAAATGTATGAGATTGAAAGTACTTTTTCAAGACAAATAAGTAGTCGGAGGAGGACGGCATCAGGAGGGAGCTGGTTATCTCTCTCGACAGTCAGGTACGAGTCTTATTCTCAGGGTAGTCGGAGGGGGGTGTTGCCGTTGAGGACTGCCATCTTGGCCTGTCTCTCAACGGTGCGTCAGCGATGTCTGGTTACGTATGCGCGGAAGGGTCGTCGCTGGAAGACTCTTGCACCTACGGAGGTAGATGTCGTTCGTGCTCTGGCATGGAGCTGCAACCAACGCATGTTCCACGGCGACAAGTTCTGGATCTCTGCTGCCTGATCTTGGGATTGGTTCAGAGGTTGGAGGTGTTGGCAGTTAGCCTGGGTGTAACTCTGCTCCGGCAAAGTCCAGTGGAAGGAGATGCTGCAATCTGTTGGTGAAGGCGCACTGGGGGTCTGCAGGTCGGGACCAGGGCGGACGCCTGTTCATAGTTTGCTTCATCCTCCTCCTTTGAGCTCTTCTTCTAGGAGTAAGGTGAAGCCATGGCAGGGCAAACTACCGTCGCCACGGTGTTCGTCGAAGCTCATTGATGAGGGACATCACATGCAAGGTTCATGAACATCCAAGTATCAAAACTCAAACTCAATTTTAATATCAAGAATTAGAAGAGAAATCTGATTTTGCTACTAAGAGTGAGAAGTCAACTTGAGTTTGATCTCTAATACATATTTCATGAAGGTTACCTAAACATAGAAGATGATGCCTCTGCATATGTCATTGTATTACTATTACTAGAATATACTTGCATCTCCGAGAAGTTATGTCCTAGGTAATATTGAGTTATGCATGAGTTGTATTTGAGTTGTTATCTAATTGTCAAGTATGAGTTGTCTAAGGCTTCAAGTCTATAAATAGAGGCAATGCCCTCTAGTTTTGTAACTTGACTTGTATGTTGTATCCACCACTATATGAATGGAACTTGATGTTCTTTAGATCTTGGACTAGATCTTTGCTTTGAGCTATGGATTGAGCTCTCGTTGTCTATGGATTCAGACTAGCCTTTAGGGTTGTACCTACTAGCACGTTGAAGCTGTTCCTTCAACATTTTGTGATATCTACCTATCTGCACCTTGGAGAGGTTCCTCCAATATAGTGTGCTGCATCAGATTGGTATCGGAGCCTCGTAGAACTTCTCAAAACTGATGTTTTCTTACAAAAGAAATCTGCAGTAGAAGATGGAGGAATTGGGCAAGAGGATGGATGCTGCAGAGAAACAAATTCAAGATTTGCATGAAGCACTCAATAGGAGGTTTGACAGCCAGCAGAAATGATTAGAAGTGGATATCATCAAATTCGCATCAGACCTGGAGATGAAAGGAAAACAGCCTTCAAAACCAAGAAGGGGCTGTATGAGTGGGTTATGCCATTTGGACTTTCAAATGCACCAAGTACTTTTATGCATTTAATGAACCAAGTCCTTTGGCCTTTCTTATCTCAATTTGTTGTGGTTTATTTTGATGACATCTTAATTTATAGCAAAAGTGAAGATGAGCACTTTGATCATGTCCAAAAGGTGTTTGAAGTATTAAAGCAAAATGAGTTGTATGTCAATTTGAACTGTGTTTTCCTACAGAAGAAACTTCTTTTCATGGGCTTTATCATAACAAGTGAAGGTATTCATGTTGATGAATCTAAAGTTGTTACAATAAGAGATTGGCCAACTCCAAATAATATTACTGAAGTTAGAAGTTTCCATGGTCTAGCAACTTTCTATAGAAGATTTGTTAAGAACTTCAGCACTATTATGACACCAATTAATGAATGTTTGAAGAAAGGGAAATTCCAATGGAATGAAACTGCAGAAGCAAGTTTCAAGGAGATTAAGGAGAAGCTATGACAAGCTCCTGTGTTGATTCTTCCTGATTTTAACAAGACTTTTGAACTAGAATGTGATGCAAGTGGAGTAGGTATTGGAACTGTTTTGTCTCAAGAGTTGCATTCTTCAGTGAAAAATTAAGTGATGCAAGACAGAAATGGAGCACTTATCAGCAGAAACTATATACAGTTTTTAGAGCTTTAAAGACTTGGGAAGTGTACTTATTACCTAAAGAGTTTATTGTCTACACTGACCATCAATCTTTGAAGCATTTTAGAAATCAAAAGCATGTGGATCGCATGTTAGCAAGATGGGCAGCATATCTAGAAAGATTTAATTATCTCATTGTTCACAAGTCTGGGGCAACAAATAGAGTGGCTGATGCTTTCAGTCGGCGTGCTTGTCTCTTAACTTCATTTGAAGCTGAACTTCCAGGAACGGAGCAAATAAAGGACTTGTATGAGAATGATGATGATTTTGGCCAAGTTTGGTTAAAGCATCTACAAGGGCAACCACTAGGTGAAGAATATGTGATACATGATGGATATCTCTTCAAGAAAGAGGGATTGTGTATTCCAAGAAGTTCTCTACGTCACAAGCTAAATTAGAGAACTACATTCAAGTGATCTTAGTGGTCATGTTGGGCGTGATAAGACTATAGCCAGCCTGCAAGCACGTTATTATTGGCCACAACTCAAAAGAGATGCTGGAAAGTTTGTTCAAAAGTGTCCTGTATGTCAAACCTACAAAGGCCAAGTTCAAAACACTGGATTATATATGCCACTAGCAGTACCATGTGCACCGTGGGAGGACCTATCGATGGACTTTGTACTTGGCTTACCAAGAGCAAGACATGGGAATTGTAGAATGATGAACTATTGTTGTATTGATAGGAAATGGGGTACATATATATAGGGACTCAACCCTAACCCTAATGAGCCGGCAGCCCAACAGTGGTGCCGGCCCACACACACTCACACACACAGTCTAACATCCCCCCGCAGTCGCAACGGGGACACCACACACGATGAGACTAGAGTAGAGGCCGAAGGTAGGAGCCAACGGGTTGAAATCCCCCCGCAGTCGCAGCGTCGTGATGGTACGAATGTTGCGGCTGGAGTAGAGACCGGTGTGTGCTCCAAGAAGACGATAGCCCCTATATGCCGAGGTAGCCCAAGTCGAGGTGGTCGCGGTCGAGAGACACGCAGCAAAAGCCTGATCTTCGGGAGGGGTCGATGTTCGAGCGTCAACGATCGACAGGGCGACACAACAAAAGGACACCGGCAGGTCGACCTTCCTGCTTCTTCGATCGTCCGGGCGTCAAGGAGCCCCGCCAGAGAGGCCGACGGCAGCGCACGCGTCTGCGCCGATCATGGTGTCCGCGCCCGCTGCAGAAAAGAAGGGGAATGTCGGATCCGGCCGGGAAGGCCACGGCAGCGACGTATCCGGACGGGAAGACGCGATCCAGCCAAAGGGGCGGCGGATCGAGCCGAGAAGGCCGCAGCAACGTGGATCCGGACGGGAAGGCCGCGGCAGCGACGGATCCAACGAAGGCGATGAAGGGGTGGGCGGCGGGGCGGGTCCAGCCGGGCAGGGGCCTGCGCCGGACCTGGCAAGGGGTACTGACGGCACCGGGGATGGGACAAGCTCGAAGTGGGAGGCACTGCTAGGGCATCAGCGCGAGCAATTAGGAGGTGTCTAGTGCGATGACAAGGGGCTGCAAAGCGCATGAGCGGCTTGCTGGCCGGTCGGCGGCGGAGGGAGAGGGTGTCGCGGCGAGATCGCCCGCGCCCACTACAGCGGCAGCAAGGCCGAGGAGCGAGCCCAGCGACGGATCTGGGCAGACGTCGAGGTGTAGGGGGAGAGGTGGTCGCGCCTCCGAGGTGCGGGGGAGAGGTGACCGGAGATGGCGGCTGGGCTTAGGGCGAGCCCGAGCGAGGCCCTGGCGGCTTGAGTGCCTGCACCAGGGAAGATGGTCGCATGGAGAGGCTGTCGAGCAGTGGGAGAGGAGGAAGGGAGAGGGGATCGGTTGTTGCGACGGCGAGGCCCGTCACGGCGGTGGTCATCGCCATGACTGGCTTCAGGGAACCCAGCTACCGGACGGAAAAGAACCCAGCTCGGCGGCGCGCGCGGACGCTATGGCGGCGTTGTCCCGGAGGCCCCCTACGGCGATGTGCTCGGCGGCGCCCGCGGTGTCGTCGAAGGCCTCGCGGGCCACGTTGAGGCCCATGGCGTTGAGCGTCAGCTCGCACTGCGCCAGCGCCTGCAGGTGGGAGATGACCCGGGTGAGCAGCTCCCGTCGCACACCGGGGAGCGCGAGGGGCAGGTGCTCCCGGCCGACGGCGAGGCGGCGTGCGGTGTAGGCCCGCGCGAGCACTAGGGTCTCGTCGGTCAGTGGACGAGGAGGGAGAAAGGGTGCGCCAGGAGCGAGGCCGCGAGGGAGAAGTCGACAACGGCGGCCTGGTTGACGCGGAAGTAGCCCATGGCGGAGGACGCGGGGCGGGTCCAGCCGGGCAGGCGTGCTAGTCACGGGGAGCAAAGGCGCAGGTGTCGCAGCAGAGGCCATGGTTGATGGTGGGCCTCCGACGGCGGATCTAGGCCGCGGCTAGGGTGTAGCCGCCCCCGGGAGTGAAGGATGAGCCTCCCGGGGCGGCGGCTGGTGTGGGTGGTGGCTAGGATGTGTGGTCGCTGGCGGCTGCTATGGGGAGAAGAAATCCTAACCTAGTCTGATACCATGTAGAATGATGAACTATTGTTGTATTGATAGGAGATGGGGTACATATATATAGGGACTCAACCCTAACCCTAATGGGTCGGCAGCCCAACAGTGGTGCCGGCCCACACACACCCACACACACAGTCTAACAGGAATGATGCAGTATATGTTGTAGTAGACAGATTTTCTAAGATGGCTCATTTCATTCCTTGTCGGAAGACAACAGATGCTCATCATGTGGCTAACCTTTTTCTTTAGACAAATAATTAGACTACACGGTGTTCCAAGATCAATGGTTTCAGACCGTGACAGTAAGTTTCTAGCTGCATTTTGGCTTACATTGTGGAAGCAATTCAACACTGAATTGAAATTTTCAAGAACAGCACATCAGCCAAACAGAAGTGGTGAACAAGTTTTTGGGTAACTTAATTCGTTGCATATGTGGTAACAAAAAGGGACGGTGGGATTTAGCCTTATCTCTTGCTGAATTTGCTTATGGTCCGTTTGGATATCAATATTGGAGCACAGAATTGGGAATTGGAATCAGCTTTTCTAAATTCTGTTGTTTGGTTGCACACATAATTGAGATTTGGAATCAGAGACCCAATTCCATAGAATTGGACTATAACTAAAAACCCCCTCTCCCAATACCGAGCGTCACCCCTCTGTATTGCGTGGAATTAGACCGCACAATTCCAAAAACCAATTCAGCGAAATCCAAACAATATGTGAGAATAGGAACCCATGCCCCTAACCAGGGATGGGGAGTAGTATTAATAGACTTAGTAACTGGGCCAGGCCCATTACAGTGAGGGGTGAGACGGTAATTACATGGGGAATACCCCAAACCCTAGAATCCTAGACGGGTAGTCTAACACCCCCCCGCAGTCACAACTCTATCCTGTACAGATGTTGAGACTGGAACGAAAGTCTAAGAATACACTCGACGGTAGTCCCTTGGTGAAGATGTCGGCGAACTGCAGCGTGGTGGGGACACTGAGAACCCGAACGTCACCGGCAGCGACACGCTCGCGGACGAAGTGCAGGTCGATCTCCACATGCTTTGTGCGCTGATGCTGCACGGGGTTGGTGGAGAGGTAGACCGCGCTGACGTTGTCGCAGTAGACGAGGGTGGCGCGCTGGAGGGGACTGTGGAGCTCGTGGAGGAGCTGGCGCAGCCAGGAGGCCTCTGCCACGCCGTTGGCCACGGCACGGTACTCGGCCTCAGCGCTGGAGCGAGAGACGACGGGCTGACGCTTGGCGGCCCAAGAGACGAGGTTGGCGCCCAGGAACACGGCGTAACCGGAGGTGGACCGGCGCGTGTCGGGACAGCCAGCCCAGTCAGCGTCGGTGTAGACCACGAGCTCTGACGTTGGTGATGGTCGGAGAAGGAGGCCGTAGTCGAGGGAGCCGCGGAGGTAGCGCAGAATCCGCTTGAGCGCAGTGAGATGGGGCTCCCGCGGAGTGTGCATATGCAGGCACACCTGCTGGACGGCGTAGGCGATGTCGGGCCTGGAGAAGGTGAGGTACTGGAGCGCGCCGGTCAGGCTCCGGTAGGACGTCGCGTCGGCGACCGGAGGCCCATCGTCCTCAGAGAGCTTGGCCTGAGTGTCGACAGGCGTGGAGCAGGGCTTGCAGTCAGACATGCCAGCCCGCTCCAGGATGTCGATGGCGTACTGGCGCTGGTGGAGGAAAAGACCCTGGGGCCGGCGCTCGGCGGTGATGCCGAGGAAGTGGTGTAGGGGCCCCAGGTCCTTCATCGCGAACTCCCGCTGAAGGGCGACGATCGTGCGGTGTAGAAGATCGGCGGTGGATGCCGTGAGCACAATGTCGTCGACGTAGAGCAGGAGGTAGACGGTGTCGTCGCCGCGCCGGTAGATGAACAGGGACGTGTCCGACTTGGCCTCGACGAAGCCGATGGAGGCCAGGTAGGAGGCGAAGCGACTGTACCAGGCCCGTGGCGCCTGCTTGAGGCCGTACAGGGACCGGTTCAGCCGGCAGACCAGATCCGGACGGTCAGCGTCGACGAAGCCGGTGGGCTGGCTGCAGTAGACAGTCTCCGTCAGAGTGCCATGCAGGAAGGCATTCTTGACATCGAGCTGATGGATCGCCCAGTCGCGGGAGAGGGCGAGGGAGAGGACGGCGCGAACAGTGGCGAACTTGACGACGGGGCTGAAGGTCTCGTCGTAGTCCACTCCGGGGCGCTGGGTGAAACCCCGAAGGACCCAACGGGCCTTGTAGCGGTCGAGGGAGCCATCCGAGGTCAGCTTGTGGCGAAATAGCCACTTGCCGGTGACCACGTTGGTGCCTGGTGGACACGGCACTAGGTCCCAGGTGTGGTTGGCCAAGAGGGCCGCGTACTCCTCCATAGCACGACGCCAATGTGGGTCGGCGAGGGCAGTGCGAACGGAGGAGGGCACCGGGGAAGCGCCGGGGGGAGTGCTGGACGTATCAGCAGCCAGGATCAGCCGGTCGACGGGGCGGAGAACGCCAGCAGCGCGCCGAGTCACCATCGGGTGAACGTGCCCGGGGTCGCGATGGATGGCGACCGGGTGGTATACGGCCGGCTCGGAGTGAGCCACCGGAACGTCGGGAGCGGCTGGTGGGGCCGGCTCACGGCGGTGATAGACGACGGCGGGGTCGGCGCATCGGGCCGCGCTCGTCGACGGGCCCGAGTCGGGGGGCGCCGAGGTAGTGGCGTGGCCACGGCGATGGTAGACGAGGGCGGGGTTGGCGAACCGAGCCGGAGTCGACGGGGCCGCGCGTGGCGCAGGCGGGGTCGACGGGGCCGCGCGTGGCGCAGGCGGGGTCGACGGGGCCGCGCGTGGCGCAGGCGGGGTCGACGGGGCCGCGCGTGGCGCAGGCATGACCGACGGGGCCGCGCGTGGCGCAGGCAGGACCGACGGGGCCGCGCGTGGTGCAGGCGAGGTTGACGGGGCTGCGCGTGGCGCAGGCGGGGTCGACGGGGCCGCGCGTGGCGCAGGCAGGAGCGACGGGGCCGCGCGTGGCGCAGGCAGGACCGACGGGGCCGCGCGAGGAGCAGGTAACGGCGCAAGACGGGGAGCCGAAGGTGGGGGAGGAATTGGGTCGGACTCGAGGAGGGAGTCAAGATCGGTGGGTGGGGTGGAGGCAGCAAGGGGAAACACATCTTCGTCAAAGATGACATGACGAGAGATGATGATGCGGTGGGAGGTGAGGTCCAGACACCGGTACCCCTTGTGGTCAGGGGAGTAGCCAAGGAAGAGGCAGCGAGTGGAGCGAGGAGAAAGCTTGTTAGGGGCGGTAGCGGAAATGTTAGGGTAGCAGGCACAGCCGAACACGCGTAGGTGGTCGTAGGAAGGGGATGTGCCGTACAGGGCGAAGTGAGGTGTAGGGTGGCTCACCGCCTTCGAGGGAAGACGGTTGAGGAGATGCGTGGCGGTATGAAGGGCCTCGGCCCAGTAGGTGGCAGGGAGAGACGCCTGAAAGAGAAGGCAGCGGATCATGTTGGTGGTGGTGCGAATCATGCGCTCGGCCCGGCCGTTCTGAGCAGAGGTGTAGGGACACGAGAGACGCAACTGGACGCCGTGAGTGAGGAAGAAAGAGCGGGAGGCGTTGTTGTCGAACTCGCGGCCATTGTCGCACTGCAGGGCACGGACCGGGCGCCGGAACTGGGTGGAAACCCAGGCGAAGAAGTGAGTAAGGGTGGTGAACGTATCGGACTTCAGCCGAAGGGGGAAAGTCCAAAGGAAATGGGAGTAGTCATCCAGAATAACCAGGTAGTATTTGTAGCCGGAGAGACTAAGGACAGGAGATGTCCAGAGATCACAGTGGACAAGATCAAAGGCCTGAACAGCCCTGGATGTGGAAGTGGAAAAGGGAAGACGGGAGTGACGGCCGAGCTGACAAGCATGACAGAGGCGCTCAGAAGAGCCCCGAGTATATGATATGTCGGAGTGGCCGGAAAGCTGGGACATGACGTCAGGTCCAGGGTGCCCGAGGCGACGGTGCCAAATGGCGGAGGAGGTGGTGGTAGTAGCAAGAGCATGTGATGTGGTGGTAGTATGAAGTACGGGAGAAGAGGCTCCTCTGGTGTGGGGAGTGGAGGGCAAGTGAAGAGAATAGAGGGGGCCGGAGCTGTTACAGCGAGCGAGCACAGCATGTGTGGGAAGGTGGCGTATGGTGAGGCCCCAGGGGTCGAACTCCATAGAGCACTGGTTGTCACTAGTGAAGCGACGAACCGAGAGGAGGGGATGAGTCAGTCCGGGAGCAACAAGGACGTCGTTGAGGCAGAATGGTCCTGGAAGAACCGATGTACCTACTGAGGTAACCGGGAGGGTGGAACCGTTACCGACGACGATGGAGGTAGGATGTGAGGGGTGGGGTGGATGGGAGTGGAGTAACGAATTAGTGGTGGGGGTAGTGTGGAAGGAGGCCCCGGAGTCAACCACCCAATCGGTGGTGGTTCGGGGGGGTGGAAGTGGCGAGGGTACGGTGTGAGCGGAGAGGGCCAGAGAGGGTGCCCCGACAGGAGCACTAGGAAGGGAGGGAGAGGACACGGGCTCAACCGCAAGGGAGGCGATCGCAGCACGTGGGAAGACAAGCGGTCCAGGCACGTGACGGCCCGCCTGAGGGTGGATCTCGACGCAGTCCCGAAGAATAGGGTTCCAGACTGGATCGAAGGACACGAACATGCCCCGGATGAGCTGGCCGTCGTGGAGGAGGACACGCACAGTCACGAGAGCGACGGGCGGGGGTGACGCCATGGAATCGATGTGGGTGGGGACACCGCTGGTAGGAGAAGCGCAACGGCGCGAGGAGCGCGGAGGGGAGGGGCGCAGCTCTGCTGCACGGACTCCGGGGCGTGGGGAAGGAGCGGCGCACGGGCGGCGCGGCAAGGCAGGGGCGCAGGGCGGCCGGCTCGGCGGGTGGCGCGCCCGGCACCGGCGCCAGAGCAGGGAGCCGCGGGTGGTGGGGAGAGGAGGAAGGCCGGCGGCTGAGGGGGCCGGCAGGGGAGGAGAGGCGGCTGGACGCCGGCCGACGGTGAAGGGGAAGAAGCTAGCCGGGGCGGATCCGGCGGCGCTGGCGCGGAAGGAGACAAGACGCGCGCGGCCCCGGCGGCTGGAGGAGACGGCGCAGGTGTGCGGTCCGGTGGGAGCAGAGGGAGACGGCGGCGAGGGTCCACGGCGCGCAGGTGGCGGATGGCCACGCCCACCTCGCCGGCCGCGGACAGGGGCCGGCCCGGGATCGAGAACGTCAGGCGGTGCTTCTTGGCCACGCCCACCTCGCCGGCTGCTGGGAACGAGGAGCTGCTGGCAGCACGGCGGGTCGGCGCTCGGGCGTCGAAGGGGCGCGGCAGCGGAGGCTCCTGGGAACGCCAGGCGAGCGCGGCAGGAACGCCAGGCGGGCGCTCGGGCGTAGGGCCGGGCGCGGCAGGATCCGGCGGCGGCTTCTGGGAGGGGAGGGGCGGCACTGGAGCGGGGGTGGGCGCACCCGACGGCGCACCAGGGAGGGGTGGCGGCTGGCGGCCGGCGTTGGGAGGGAAAGGGGGGCCGGCGGCTGGAGCCGGCGGCGGCTGGGAGGGAGACCGATCGGCTGTGGCCGGCGGCTGGAAAAAAAACAGAGAAACCCTAAACCTAGCCCTCTGATACCATGTGAGAATAGGAACCCATGCCCCTAACCAGGGATGGGGAGTAGTATTAATAGACTTAGTAACTGGGCCAGGCCCATTACAGTGAGGGGTGAGACGGTAATTACATGGGGAATACCCCAAACCCTAGAATCCTAGACGGGTAGTCTAACACAATAGAGTTGGAATTACATCTCATTTCAATACCATGGTTGATTTGGTATTGAACTCAATTCAATTTCATGCCCTCCAATATCGACATCCAAACGGAGCATTAAAATAATTCTGAGCATAGATCTACACGCAAGAGTCCGTTCTCCATTGTTTACACAAAAGTTCCAAGACATGTGGTTGATTTATTAAAGCTACCCTCAAGAGAGAATTCAAGGTCAGCAACAATCTTTGCTAACAACTATTCTGATTTGTTTAAAGAAGTTCATGACGTCCTAGAAGCCTCAAATCAGAAATACAAACAGCTAGCAGACAAGAGAAGAAGACCAATGTCATTTGAAGTTGGTGATAGGGACTAATGGTGTATCTCAGAAAGGAGAGACTACCAGCAGGAGTTCATGGAAAATTAAGGCAAAGAAAATATGGGCCATTTTCTATTTTGAAGATAAGTGATAATGCATATGTAGTTGATCTGCCAAGAGAAATGAATATTTCAAATACTTTCAATGTGGCTGATATATCACTCTATCATCCAGAACAAGCACTTTATGAAGAAAACTCGAGGTCTAGTTTCAATCAAGTAGGGGAGAATGATGAGGGACATCACATGCAAGGTTCATGAACATCCAAGTATCAAAACTCAAACTCAATTTTAATATAAAGAATTAGAAGAGAAATCTGATTTTGCTACAAAGAGTGAGAAGTCAACTTGAGTTTGATCTCTAATACATATTTCATGAAGGTTACCTAAACATAGAAGATGATGTCACTGCTTAAGTCATTGTATTACTAGAATATACTTGCATCTCCTAGAAGTTATATCCTAAGGTAATATTGAGTTATACATGAGTTGTGTTTGAGTTGTTATCTAGTTGTCAAGTATGAGAGTTATACATGAGTTGTATTTGAGTTGTTATCTAGTTGTCAAGTATGAGTTGTCTAAGGCTTCAAGTCTATAAATAGAAACAATGCCCTCTAGTTTTGTAACTTGACTTGTATCCACCACTATATGAATGGAACTTGATGTTCTTCTTTAGATCTTGGACTAGATCTTTGCTTTGAGCTTTGGATTGAGCTCTCGCTGTCTGTGGATTCAGACTAGCCTTTAGGGCTGTACCTACTAGCACGTTGAAGCTGTTCCTTCAACATTTTGTGATATCTACCTATCAGCACCTTGGAGAGGTTCCTCCAATATAGTGTGTTGCACCACTCACAGTTGGAGTGGCCTTATGAAGATTAAGGACCTATTCATCATTAAAGGCACCTTTCAAGTACATGATGGGTCCCAAGTGCGTTTCTGGGAGGAGAATTGGCTGGAGTTGGGGGCGCTTAAATTTCGATTCCCTCTTCTGTATAACCTAGCAAGGAGGAAGAATTCAAGTATTCAACAGTTGCTTTTGTCTTTTCCTCGGTACCCTTAAGGCTGTCTCCAGCAACGTCCTCTATATTCATCCTCTATATTTGTCTTTTACAGTCTCTTCTAAAAGATTTCATCCTCTATATCTCATTTCTCTCCAACAACGTCCTCTAAATCACGTCCTCTATACTCAAATATCCATATTAAAGACATTTTAAAATTTTATTTTTTGTACATACGTAATTATCACTCTCAAATGTATTGTACATATTTTAGTTTTGCTAAACCGGTTATTTAAAGTAGTCAAATGGATAGAGGACCGTTTAGAGAAACTCTATATATAGAGAATCCAGCAGTGTCCTCTAAATTTAGAGGACCGTTTAAAGGACGTTGCTGGAGAGCGTAGAGGACCATTTAATCCTCTATATTTAGGGTACAGAACCCTTTAGAGGACCTTGTTGGAGCCAGCCTAAACATATCCTTTCGTAGGGGTTTGGTACACCAGTTGCGGGTCCAATGGTTTCAACTAGTGGCATTGGTGGTGCATACTAATTTGAATACTAATAGAGATTCATTCAGATGGGACCTGACTGCTAACGAGGTGTATACTGTTAAGTCCTTGTACCAATCAATTATGAACAATAGAGCGGGAGTTAATAACAAGGATCTCTGGAAACTCAAGAAGTCAAGATACTTCTGAATATAAAAGTTTTTTGTAGTACCTCAAAAGAGGTGTAACCTTAACAAAGGATAACTTGGCTAAGAGAAATTGGCAGGGTAATCAGAGCTGCAGCTGCTGCTTTTGTAGCAGACTGGAGACAATAAATCACTTGTTTTTCAGGTGCACTTATGCGGCTTTCATTTGGCGTTTGGTTCAGATTAGCACAGGATTCAGACCTCCCCGGGATGCAAATGAAATGTTTGGGTGTAAGTAGAGGGAGTCCCTCTGAGGGACTCTAACAGTGTCTAACTCTCATCCAGAGGATGACACTACGAGCTAGGGCAATTTTCGTTTATTTCTCACACACTACTCAAATGTCATACCCATCTAAGGGTTGGAGACACATATTTATAGCCCTAGAGGCTGCACTACCACACTTTCTCACACACACTACACAACAGGATTGTCCTCTAGATGCTAAAAGCTAAAAGAGACTAAAGAGGACAGTCAAAAAGCTACTGTTGTCCTCTAGATGCTAAAGAGACTAAAGAGGACAGTCAAAAAGCTATTGATGTCCTCTAGATGCTAAAGAGACTGAAGAGGACAGTCAAAAGGCTCCTGTTGTTCTGCTGTCCTCTAGATGCTCAAGACTTATTCCATCATTCTCCCCCTAAGTCTTGGGCGTCGTCTTGTGGGAAAGTTGGGTCATCCCGGACCTAGAGCAAAGCTCAAGAAACTTGATCCTCCCAAGGGGTTTGGTGAGCAAGTCTGCAAGCTGATCCTTGCTGATGTAGCGCACCTTGATGCTCCCTTCTGCCAAGCAGTCTCGGATGAAGTGGTATCTCAGCCGGATGTGCTTGCTCCGTTCATGGAACACAGGGTTCTTGGCCAATGCCAGAGCGGACTGGCTGTCCACCCTGAGTTCCACCGCTCCAATGTCTCTCCCAAGGAGATCACCGAGCAGTCGACCCAGCCAGAGCGCCTGAGTCGAAGCAGTGGAGGCCACTATGTACTCGGCCTCGCAAGTGGACATGGCCACCACCTGCTGCTTGACCGACTGCCAGCTAATGAGGCACTTGCCGAGGAAGAAGAGGATCCCGCTTGTGCTCTTGCTACTGTCGATGTCACCGGCGTGGTCGTTGTCGCTGTACCGACAAGGTGTGCCTCCCTAGGGCACCTCGGGTAGTAGAAACCGTGGTCGAGAGTCCCCGCAACATAGCGGATGATCCTCTTCACAGCCTGCTCATGCTCCGTCGTCGGTCGCTGCAGAAACCGACTAACGTAGCCGTCGGAGTATGCCAAGTCAGGCCGTGTGTGGACGAGGTAGCGAATGCTCCCCACAAGACGCCGGTACTGTGTAGCATCCACCTCCTCCGTCGTGCTGTCGCGACTCAGCTTCAGTCTCTCCTCCATCGGAGTGAGAGCTGGGTTGCAGTCGGTGAGCCCAGCCAGCTCAACAATGCGATTGGCGTAGGCGGTCTGGCGAAGTGTGATCCCGGAGTCTCTCTGGTGCACCTCAATCCCCAGGTAGAAGGAGAGATGCCCCAAGTCACTCATTTGGAATGCCTTCATCTCTTCCTTGAACGCTGCCACCTCTGCATCCTTGGCGCCGGTGATCACAAAGTCGTCAACGTAGACACCCACCAACAGGGCACTTCCTCCATTGCCCCGTCGATAGATGGCCGTCTCGTGCGGGCTTGGCGTGAAGCCCATTCCTTTGAGCGTGGAATCCAGCTAGGCATTCCATGCCCTCGGTGCCTGTCGCAGGCCATAGAGAGCCTTGCGCAGGCGCAACACCTTGCCCTCCTTGCCAGGGATCGCAAAACCTGGCGGCTGGTGTACGTAGACCTCCTCCTTTAAGTCGTCGTTAAGAAACGCCGACTTGACGTCCATGTGATGAACGTGCCAGCCCTCCTGGGCTGACAGAGCAAGGAGTCGCACGGATTCCATCCGTGCCACGGGGGCGAAAGCATCGTCGAAGTCGATCCCCTCCTGCTGTAAGAAACCGCGTGCCACCAAGAGAGCTTTGTGCTTAACGATGGCACCGGCTTCATCCCTCTTCAGTTTGAACACCCATTTAAGGGTGATCGCGCGATGACCATGAGGGAGATCAGCGAGCTCCCAGGTGCGGTTCGTCTCAACCGCGTCCATCTCCGACTGCATCGCGGCACGCCAAGCCGCGTGTTTCTCGTCCTCCGCGAAAGACCGAGGCTCACCATCGTCGCATGCAAGATGCAACTCTCCTGCCAAAATGCGAGACGCCGGACCCGGCACTGACAAGTCGATGAGAAGGCCCTCCACCTTTCGATACCGCAACGGCTCGCCGTCGTAGCACGCGTCGACGCGCTCCTCGTCGTGGGAGAGCGGGGTCACGAGCTCCACTGGGTCATGTTCGACACGAGCTGGCGTCGGAGAGGATGTTCCCGAGGAGGGTACCGATGGTGCTGGAGTACATGGTGACGGAGAGCTCGCTGGAGCCGGAGTCGTGGCTGGATGGCGAGGTGGCGAAGAGCTCGTTGTAGCCGGAGCTGGAGAGCGTGGCATTGTAGTCAGTGGAGACTTGGGGAACGCGAGGCAGCCGAAGAGCCGTAGGTGAGAGACCGCCAGCTTGCGCCCATGCCAAGCCTCGTACGGTGTCATCCCGTTGAGTGCCTTGGTGGACGAGCGGTTGAGGATGTAGACCGCTGTCACCACCGCCTCTCCCCAGAAGACAGCCGGCATTCCCCTCTGTTTGAGGAGAGCCCGAGCCATCCCCACAACTGTCTGGTTGCGCCGCTCGATGACGCCGTTCTGCTGCGGGCTGTACGGCGCGGAGTAGTGGCACTGAACGCCCTCATCCGCGCAGTACGACGCGAACTCGGCCGCCGTGAATTCGCCGCCGTTGTCGGTGCGCAGCACACGCAGCTTGCGACCGCACTCCGCCTCCACAGCGAGCTGCACACGCCTGATGGCGTTCGCAGCCTCTCCCTTGCTACCAAGGATCATCACCCACATGTAGCAGGAGAGATCGTCGACGAGCAGCAAGAAGTAGCGTCGTCCTCCTGGTGTGGCTGGTGTCACCGGGCCACACAAGTCCCCATGCACGAGCTCGAGCCTCTCCTTGGCTCGGAAGCTCGACTGCTGGGGAAAGGGGAGTCGTCTCTGCTTTGTCAACACGCAGACATCGCAGAATTGCTCCACATGGTCAAGGCACGGCAGGCCTCGTACCATCTCCTTGGCACTGAGCCGCTTCAGGGCCTCGAAGTTAAGGTGCCCGAAGCGCTCGTGCCACTGACATGCCCCGTCGTCTCGACGAGCAGCAAGGCAGCAAGGTTGTGCCACCTTCACATTGAGGATGTATAGCCGATTTGGACTCCTGCGTACCTTGCCAAAAAGGCGACGAGAGGGATCCAATATCCTCATGACTCCGTGCTCGACCTCCACGCGCGAATCGTTCTCATCCAACTGTCCCAAGCTGATGATAGAGTTCCTCAACGCGGGGATGTAGTAGACTCCGGTAAGCAGCCTGTGCTCACCAGACGGGGCGGTGAATACGACTGAGCCGGCGCCCTTGATCTCTACGCCGGAGGCGTCCCCAAACTTGACGAAGCCTCGGACGCTAGAGTCAAGCTCGGTGAAGAACTCCCGTCGGCCGGTCATGTGATGAGTGGCGCCAGTGTCGAGGCACCATCCTTCGATCATGTCTTTGCTAGAGTCGTCGCCGAGGAAAGCGCGTGCTTTCGACTCATCAAGGTGGAGGAGTGCCGCTGCGACCAGTGCCGCTGGAGATAGCTCAATGCTTGCATGTGCTAGGAGCAGAGCCTCCTCCTCTGCCTCCGCCTGTGCGACGTTGGCCTGGCCACGTCGTGGCTGTCGACAGTCCCTGGCCCAGTGGCCAAGCTTGCCGCAGTTGTGACAGCCGCCGTCTCGTGTCGACTTCTTGTTGCCGACGGCGCCGCCTTGGGCACCTCCACGGGCACCACCCTCAGCATGTCCTCGCGCCCCGGCCTGGGCGCCTCCACGCGCCTTGCGCGGCTTGCCGCGTTTGCGGCCTCGTGTCGAGGACTCCCCCTTCTTGTCACCCTGGCAGGCCTCCCACTGCTCCCGAGTGAGATGTAGCTTCCCGCCGATAGTGATAGGCCCAGAGGGAGCCTGTGGTTCGTCGCCGTCGACCACCTTGAGACGACCTATCGCCTCTTCAATTATCATCGTGGAGAGGTCTAGCAGACTCGAACGAGCAAGCAATTTGCTTGTACTTCTCGGGGATGCAACGGAAGAGCTTCTCAACAGCTCTCTCCTCATCGTAGGTGTCGTTGCCGAACTGCACCATCTTCTGCAACAAAGTGTTGAGGTGGAGAGCAAAGTCATCAACATCCTCACCTGGCTTGAAGGCCAGGTTCTCCCACTCCTTGCGAAGTGCCTGCATTGTGGTCTTGCGGGCACGGTCGCTGCCGATGCGGGTCGCAGCGATGGCGTCCTAGGCCTCCTTGGCAGTCCGCTTCTGGGAAAGCGAAAACTGCATCTCGGGCGGGACTGCAGCAATGAGGGCATCCAGCGCCCGTCGATCCTCGTGAAAGTCGATGTCGCCGTACCGAACTGCTTCCCACATGTGGCGAACCTAGAGCCGTACCCTCATCACCACGGCCCACTCGACGTAGTTGGTCTTGGTGAGGGTAGGCCACCCACCGTCGGGACCGATGTCCCTGACAATGGCCTGGGCCATGCGGCGACCATGGGACCATGGTACCGATCCGGGGAAGGAGAGTCGCGCCGCCTGTAGAGGCCGCGATCTCCGACGACTCGGTCGCCGCCGCCGGGAGCACCGTCAGCGTGTCTAAGACCAGCTGGGCTGCCGCCGCGTGCGCCCTCGCCCGGAGCGCCGTCGGCGCGGCGGTGCCTATCTGGGCTGCCGCCACGTGCGCCCCCATGGGGATGCGCGGCTGCCCACTGTGCCGCCTGCTCTCGCGCTGCTTCCCTTGCCAGCCTGAGCTCTTCGTCAGTGTTGTCGTCGACAGAAGCAGAGCTGTCGGCTCTACTGCCGCGCAGAGCCTCGAGCTCTGCTGCCGCCGCACGTGCTGCATCCGTCGCCTCCGCTGCTGCTACTTCCGCTCTCGCTGCTGCCAGTTCCGCCGCCGCCAGCCGTGCTGCCCTCGCCGCTGTCGCTGCAGCCGCTGCTGCTGCTCGCGTTCTTGTGCCGCGGCGACCTCGGCCTCCTGCTGGCGCCGCGCACTCGAAGTGACCGAGTGTAGGGACATGGTGGGCTAGTGAGGGGTCGCTGCGTGTGGAAGAGGTTGTCTCAAACGGAAGTCTGCTCATCTGAGCAGGAGAGGAAGGAACAGTTGGAGCTCTTGCTGCCGACTGAGTGTGGGGAGAGGCGCGGGAAGGAGATAAGCAAGAGATGTTTAGGCTGCAGGATAGTTTGGCTCTGATACCAATTGTAAGTAGAGTGACTCTAACTCTCATCCAGAGGATGACACTACGAGCTGGGGCAATTTTCGTTTAATTCTCACACACTACTCAAATGTCATACCCATCTAAGGGTTGGAGACACATATTTATAGCCCTAGAGGCTGCACTACCACACTTTCTCACACACAGTACACAACAGGATTGTCCTCTAGATGCTAAAAGCTAAAAGAGACTAAAGAGGACAGTCAAAAAGCTATTGTTGTCCTCTAGATGCTAAAGAGACTAAAGAGGACAGTCAAAAAGCTACTGTTGTCCTCTAGATGCTAAAGAGACTAAAGAGGACAGTCAAAAGGCTCCTGTTGTCCAGTTGTCCTCTAGATGCTCAAGACTTATTCCATCATTGGGGACTGGGCAAGGGTTCTCCCGGTCAAATCACGTCGCTTACTACAAACTGCAGCATCTGCAATTTGTTGGGCCATTTGTTTGAGTAGGAATGATTTGGTTTTCAATAAATCTTCTCCTAAATCTTGTTTGCAGGCAACCTTCAGGGCAACCTTCTGGTGTCACTTCTGGTCACAGCTACAGCTTAAGATGGAGGACCAAGAGTTAATAAAGTCTTCATGTCGTAGTATGTAGATGGTGCTGCTACAGTTTTTTCGCAATTTCGGATGGGGTTCTGCTTTGCGTTTAACTATGTAGTACCTTTGGTTATGTCACGGGTATTTTCTAGTGAGGTCATGTGATGTGTCAAGGCAGTGAGTGTGCTGCCTCTTATTGTAAACTTTGGTTGTAACCTCGTTTGAGGCCAAGGTCGGACGTTGTTTCCATGATCTAAAAAAACATATGGACTTTATGTTTACAAAACAAGTTTGACAACTATTGACAGTCAGTTTCCAAATTTTGGCCACATCCACACATCACAGCAGCAAGCCCATAAGGCAACCAATGTAAGTCTTGCTTCCCCAACAGACATTTCAAAACGTAAAGAACAATATGCCTCTGCCAGCCCTTGCTTGTAGTTGTAAGATGGCTTTGGGCCACCTAATTGTTTCAAATTAGTTTTCTCCAGGATAAAGCTTGAGGCAAGCCCAACCAAATAATCCCCCCACAGGCCCCGCTACTTTAATAAATCTCCAAATTTCATAACATGGTGACCATTTTTGAAGTTGTCAACTTGGTATTAAACAAGTAGACATGTCTAGTGATAAGATCTTACCATCCATATCTCTTCGAAGTTTTGTCAATTGTTCTCTAGCATCAGTTACTTTGCTGTGAGTAAATTTAAGCTCTTGCTCTGCTTCCTGGGATTTTGATCTTAACTCATTGTATTCCTTGTCCACAGGCCTGAGTAAGAAGATTCAATGTTGCTTCGGTAATCAGTAGATGCAGAAATAACAAATAAAGTGTCAAATGCACATGCACTACTGTAACTATAAGGGATTATGTTATAGCACTATGCAGGTACTTTTCTATGGATTTTAGGACTATTTTACTACCTATATAGGTGCATACCTTTAGCTCAAGCATTGTTCCTAACAGTAGCATTTTTATGGTGATTTCAATGCATAACAATTCAATAACGCCCCGTTTGGATCATTGGAATTGAATTCCATTCTAATAATAGTAATTTAGGTATATATCAATTAAGCTAATTCGGTTTTATACAAAATATATTTGTATACTATTATTAGCAAGATGTCGGAGATATTTATGTGCTACATTTTTACTATAGAGGAGTGAAACGAAGAGTGTCATGTAAGTTACAGAGTAGAAACAAATTCTACTAATGCATAAAATCATTTCACATCCTCCACCCCATGAATTTGAGATATGCTTATATCTGAACTTTGGAAAGTGGTGGAATATCAAATTCCAAACTAAATAAGTTACTTTATTGAGTGAATTCCAATTCCTCTAAAAAGAAGGGATCCAAACGCACCGTAAGTTGAATCTGTTAGTGTTGTGTATCTTGTAATGGGCCTTGGCCCACATTCCTAGATATATCTAATATATCCCCTATCCAATTAGGGTTAAGGTTTCTATTCTTCCAAATGGTATCCAACTAGGTTTTGCCTCTCTCTTCTTCCTCCAGCCGCAACCTCCCTCCCCACCGCCTGCGCGCTATGGTTCCCCATCGCCTCCCCTTTCCTCTGATCCCGCGCGCCCCGCCTCCTCATGTCCACCGACCGCAGCCCGCGCCCCTCCTGGCGCCAGCGTCGTCACACGTGTCGTCGTCCTCCCCGTGCTCTCCCCGTCGGCAAACAGGCCTGCTCCTCCCCTGCTTCTGTCTGCCGCCGCCGGCACACCGCACACGGCCCACCTCTCTCGCAATGCCAATGTTGCCCTGCATGTGGCCTTCCTCTTCTCTAGCGACGGCGTTGCTCCCCACCTCGATCTGCACCCAGCACTCGCTGTCATCCCGCAACATGAGTCGGTCATCGTCCTGCACGCCGTCCCTATTGTCTGCAGTGCTGGCACCGCCATCGCAGCCGCCCTCGCTGCCCTGCGCGCTGCCACCATCCCCCACGACAACGCCCTGCACACGACTCATGTCAATCGCGCTTCTCCATGTCGGGCAGTTCCTCCTCCGACCAACCCGTCACCACCACCTACACTGTCAGCGCCCCCTCCCTCGCGATCGCGGCCTCCTTCCCTGATGCCAGCGCCCCCCATGTGGCAATCTCCCTCGTTGTGGACGCGACCAGCGCACCATGCCCACATGGCTTTGTCATCTGCCGCTCACGACGTCATCCACTTCGCTGCCAACGCGGCTCGAACAAATGTCCTCGCCCCCTCTCCTCTGCAGTTGTCTTGACCCGAGATGGCACCCGTGACAAACCCTTCCCCTCCGACACCCCCCACCTACTTCAGCAGCGTGCCAACGTCCCACCCTGCTCGCGCCTTGTCCTTGCGGCTCTGGGTGGCATGGCTCCTTACACCACTCCCTTGTCGCATATCCTTCGCTCCGCTGCGGTCCACATGCCTCCCTACAACGTTCGTGCCTGCCTTCACGACGATCAGCTTCTCTAGGACACGTTTGTGGCCTTTGATCAGGTCATGAACCCAATCCTCCATAATTGTGTCGAGCTCTACCACCCTCTGGGATCCATCCACCCTCTGGAAGGTCGCAACGCTACTGGTCCATTTGTGTTCTGTCGTACCGCGATCGTCTCCAGGACGATCGAGGCCTTGTCGTCTCCACCACCATGATCGTCGTTAGCATGCTCGTCACTCCCGGCCCCAGCCCCCTCCTACTACTGCCGACTAGGTTGCCGACTCCAGCGCCTCATACCACACCACTCCTGACCCCAGTATTGTCTCTTTACCTCATCCCCATAGCCCCACCTTCCCTTCATCATTATCGGTAATGAGTCGGCTCTGGCCGTCACCTCAGTAGGTGACACGGTACTTCCTGGTCCTTTGTATCTCAACAACATCCTTGTTGTCCCCAACATCAATCAGAACATTCTCTCGGTCTGTCGCTTCACCACTGACAACCATTGTTCTGTGGAGTACGATCCAAGGGAGGCTTATCATATGGGATCTTACAACTCGTGTTGTGGTCGCTCAATGCGACAACTCTGGCCCTCTATATACCATTTGCTTCCCTGCCCCACCTTCCTCCGCCCATTTTGGCCACACCCTACGCCCTCGCCTCCACTGCCTCTGCCTGCACTTGGCATCGTCGTCGTGGCCACCCCAGCCACGACGTCCTCTCCAGACTCTCGACCACCTTGGCCATCCCTTTCCCCCACGACACCGCTATCTCGCTCTACCATGCTTGTCAGCTTGGGCGTCACACTTTTACCCTTCTCTTTTTCCATGTCCCGAGCTACTCACACCTTCAGCCTCATCCACTACGACCTTTGGACATCCCCTATTCCAAGCATCTCCGGTTATCGATACTGTTAGACTATGTGTGTGTGAGTGTGTGTGGGCCGGCACCACTGTTGGGCTGCCGGCCCATTAGGGTTAGGGTTTCCTGTGTTTCTATATATTGTAACCCCATCTATTAACAATACAACAGTTCACTCTTCTACATGGTATCAAAGGATTAGGTTTAGGGTTTTTCCTCACCTCCCACTGCAGCAGCCGGCGGCTCCTTCCTCCCGCAACAGCCGCCGGCCGCCTCCAACCTCTACAGCCGTCGCCCCGGGAGGCTCATCCCTCCCTCCCGGGGCGGCTCCCTTCCCAGCCGCCGGCCATCCCTCCAGCCGCTCCTCCCCATCTCTCGGCGGCGGCCGGCGCTCAGATCCGCCTCCGCTCCCTCCTCGCAGCCGACCCGGCCCCACTGCCGCCGCCGCCGCAGCCGCAGCAGCATGCTCTCCTGCACGGCGCTCCGGCTGCCGCTCCCGCGGGGCTGACGCTCCCTCCCCCGCCACCGCTTCCGGACAAGCGCCGCCACGAGCATCCATCGCCGCGCTCGAGTCACTGCCCCTCCGCGTCCCGCCGCTCCGGTCCCAGCACGCGGCGGCGCAAGCCCGTGTTCCCCTGCGCGGGGCGGCCACGACGAGCGGCCCCGGCGCGGGCGCGCGTTCCCCTGCGCGGGGCGGCCACGGCGAGCGGCCCCGGCGCGGGCGCACGATTACCCTGCGCGAGGCGGCCATGGCGCGGGCTGGCTCGACGGCGGCCATGGCGCACGCGGCCAGCGGCCTCACGGCCTCTCGTCGGCGCTCTCCTCTCTCACTCCTCTTCTCTCTCTCCCTGCCTTCCCTTGCTCCCGTGCGCAGCCGCCAGGGACCGAGCCCGACGCGCCCAGGGCGCAGCCGCGCCAGGACGCCGCCCCTTCCCTGCAGCCCGGCGTCGTGGCCGCCCCTCCCCTCTGCCCACCACCGCCTGCTCCCTCTCCACTGCGTCCTCCGCCGGCACCCTCGCACGTGATGCCTCTCATCGCGTGGCCTCCTCCTAACTGCTCGCGTTGATGCCCAGCAGCGCCTCACCCTTCAAGCTTCTCCCGGCGCCGGCACCGTCATCGTCCCTTGCCAGGTCCGGCGCAGGCCCCTGCCTGGTTGGAACTGCCCCGTCGCCCTCCCCTTCCTCGCCTTCGTTGGATCCGTCGCTGCCGTGGCCTTCCCGGCCGGATCCACGTTGCTGCGTCCTTCTCGGCTCGATCCGTCGTCCCTTTGGCTGGATCGCGTCTCCCCGTCCGGATCCGTCGCTGTCGTGGCCTTCCCGGCCGGATCCGACATTCCCCTTCTTTTCTGCCGCGGGCGCGGACACCTTGACCAGCGCAGCCGCGTGCGCTGCTGTCGGCCTCTCTGGCGGGGCTCCTTGACGTATGATCGATCGAAGAAGCAGGAAGGTCGGCCTGCCGGTGCCCTTTTGCTGTGTCGCCCTGCCGATCGTTGACGCTCGAACGTCGACCCCTCCCGAAGATCAGACTTTTGCTGCGCGTCTTCCGACCGCGACCACCTCGACTTCGGCTACCTCGGCATCTAGGGGCTATCGTCTTCTTGGAGCGCACACCGTTCTCTACTCCAGCCGCAACATTCGCACCATCACGACGCTGCGACTGCGGGGGGATTTCAACCCGTCGGCTCCTACCTTCGGCCTCTACTCCAGTCTCATCGTGTGTGGTGCCCCCGTTGCGACTGCGGGGGGATGTTAGACTATGTGTGTGTGAGTGTGTGTGGGCCGGCACCACTGTTGGGCTGCCGGCCCATTAGGGTTAGGGTTTCCTGTGTTTCTATATATTGTAACCCCATCTATTACCAATACAACAGTTCACTCTTCTACAGATACTATCTGGTCATCTTGTATGACTTCTCTCACTACTTGTGGACCTTTCCTCTCCACGGTAAGTCTTACACCTTCACCAGTCTTTCTCACTTCCTTGTGTGGGTGTCGACTCAGTTCGGTCACACTATCTAGGCTATTCAGTGTGATAATGGACAGAAGTTTGATAACTCCATGTCTCGCACCTTCTTTCTCTCCCACGGTGTGCAGCTGCGGCTGTTGTGCCTTCACACCTCCCATCCAAGTGGTCGAGCCGAGCACATGATTTGTAGCACCACCAACTTCTCTACCCGCACACTACTCAGTCGAGACGCTAAGCATAGCCACCTACCTCCTCAACCATCTTCCCTCCAAGGCGGTCCCTCATCCCACTCCGTTCATCGCCCTCTTCGGCACCACCGCCTCTTATGAGCACCTTCGCATCTTCGGGTGTGCGTGCTATCCCAACAACTCTGTCGCTACTCCTCACAAGCATGCAGCCCGATCCTCTTGTTATCTTTTCCTCGTATACTCCTACAAACATGCCTAGATCTTCTCAACCACTACATCATCATCTCTCGTCATGTTGTATTTGATGAGGATGTTTTCCCCTTGTTGGCTCCTCCCCACCTCCCAACCTCAATTCCCTCCTCGATGTTGATTGCGTCAACGTGCATCCTCTTCCTCTGCCCTCTTTCATGTCGCACGTGGCCACGTCCCCTCCGCCTGCGCCACGCGCGGCCGCGTCGCCTCAGCCTGCGGGGCCACGGCCCTGTCGCCTTCACATGCGCCATGCAGCCTCATTGCCTCTGCCTCTACCTATGGCGCACACCGCCCCGTCGCTTCCGCACGTGCCATGCGTGCATCTGTAGCCTCCACTCGTGCCACGGGCAGCCCCCGCCTCTCCATCCACCTTCGGCTCGATACGCCAATCCTACATGTGTCTATCAGCGACATGCGCGGACCGGTCCACCAGTCCCCTCCTCCTACAAGTAGCTCATGTCTCGGTCTGCTCCCGTGACGAGTCGCTGGTGCACTATCTGGTCACCATCCATCGCAGCCCCTGCCACGTCCATCAATGGTCACACGTCGCTCGGCCGGTGTCTTTCAACCAGTGGACCGACGGGTGCTCACGGCCGCCCCTCCAGCGGCTCTCTCGCATGTCCCCTCCTCCCTCCGTACCACACTCATCGATCCCCGTTGGCGCGGTGCTATGGAGGGGTATGAGGCCCTGTTGGCCAACCACACCTCTAGCTGAGTTGGTTAGATGGTGTAAGTAGCACTCTTCGACTCCTGAGTTTCATTCCCCGTGGGAGCGAATTTCAGACTAGAGTTAAAAAAACCATCTTGTTTGTCGCACGCCAAAATACATGTCTAAGGTCTGACACTGGTCACAGTCATTCTCACATGGGCTACTGTACCTCTATGCATGGGTGTGGCAGAGGTTCAAGGGTTTCCGCGACCTACTTGAGAAAGTCTTCTTAATGTAATAATGCTCGGGGGTTGTCTTACCCCCGCAGGTCGAGTTTTTTCTTTTTTGAAAGTAAAGTTATACATTGAATATAATTAACAAGAGTAATTATGACAAACCAAAAGGCTTGATTGATCTCCTTCTTCATATCCTTCTCAAAAGGATTCCTCCCCCTAAGTACCTTTTTGATTTTATCCTTATGCTCATTAACTCTGCATTTACAATTCAAGAGTTAGATTTTTTAATAATAAAGAGGGAAGGAATAACAGCATACACATAAAATTGATGGTACACAAAACGAAAGGAACAAAACATGCATCTCATTGAGCTTGTCCTTGCTGCTTTCCAATGCATCCTTCTTCAAACCCAGTTTTACTCTTTCATCAGCATTTCTATTTATTATATCTTTCTCCCGCAGAAGCACTTTTATTTTCTGTTCCAAACTATATACTTCTGTTCGTTTCTGACTTATAATTGAATCATAGTCTCTTTCTCCAAGCGCAAGTGTCTTCCTCTCGACTTCAATTTGCTATTTGGAAAGAAAATAAAACAAATTACTTACAAAAAAAGAAAATTCCATACTCCAAAGAGTAAGTAGAGAATGTAAAGGAATGCAGGTGTCAAGTATGCAAGATCCATTAAACGCCACATCTCTAAGCAGTTGTGATGAAACTGAAGGTTTCAAAAGATCAAATCGCAATAGTAACTGGCAAGTTACTGCTGCCAGACGTGTTTCTCAGAGAAAGTCGAAAGAAGAATCTCGTCCTCAGAACACCCAAATTCTCAAATCAAATTTACAAAACAGTGATTCAAAATGGTACTGACTTCATACAAGGCAACCCAGGTAAGAACTGGATGCAGACCAACCAGATTCATTAAAATATTAACAGAACAAATCAAAACCACTCAGACAGAATACCAGAAACCAGAGCCAAGAAACTAGAGAGATTCAAAATTATGCAATGACGTCAAACTTCCAACATTTTTTATATGACTGGAAGCAAAGAAACGAACTTTTTCAAAACAACCAGGCCCAACTGACAGATAAAATAAATAGTCAAATACCATATGTCTCTCCCTCTCATTGATACGGGACAGATAAAACAAATACCATATGTCTCTCCCTCTCATCGATACGGGATAGATTAAATTTTGAAAGCTCCACTTCTGCAGCATCGCGTTCTTTCTCTTTATCTTTTCTCCGTCTTAAAATGCCTGACTGAAAATTACTCAATATATTAGGAAATGGTGCCTGAAATATAAGTCATGGAAGAGCCTACTGGTGTAGATAAGTCCAATGTTCTTTCCACCACTAACCATGGATTCAATCTTAGATTGTATCTGACCATCAACTTCGGAGTAGCGAGCATTTATTTTAAGATAGTGTTTCCACAAAACATCTAACTGATCTTCATTGGATTTCTGCTCAAGAAAAAAGAACAACCATAATTAGCAAGTACTTTTTAATAATTAAACCTGCCCGTAACAGGGACAGATTCACAGATGATTTTAATGAAATAAAGTAGCATCCTTCCTCATTAAAAAATCACTTCACATGTGCATCCAACCACTGAGAAGACAAGCGAAAAAGATAACTAAACTGCAATCGAGAAGGGTGCAGGATAAAGCAGATGTGCAATGTGGATAACTCAATACAAACTTCCATTTTTAGAATGGTTGGGTAAAAGTATACATCACAAGCAACTCCAAAAAAGAAAAAACCTTCTTATCCAGCAAATCATTCTCAAGACTTGATAGTCTCGCTTTAATCCTGTTTGTAAGGTTCATAGCAACATCATTCGTAAAGGGATGTTCAGGAACCGGCCCAAGATTATGTTTAGTGCATATATTTTTTATGTCTGAGTCTCGTTCATGCTTCATAGTCAGGTGAGCCTGAAAACAATAAACATGAATTAAAGTCCAATATAGAGAACAAAAGAAAGAGAAATGACAGCAGGTAAAAATAGAATAAAGGGTTACATCAGCTTCTGCCTGGAGCTTTCCAATTTCATGTGTTAATTCAGAATTTTGTTTGGACAGAACGGAGCTATAAGATGCTTCATCATCCATATCTCTTACAAGTTTACTGATTTTTGTTTCTAGTAACGCAATCCTTTCTTCAAATTTTGTTTGCCATTCCATTAGTTCCTCATCGGTATCTAAACAAAGCAATAGTTAGCTGTTATCAGGTTGGGGGAAACTATTCGGAACAAGTAAATACTAGTGGTTGAATTTTACCTTCATTTTCCTCAGAAAGTGCAGCAAGCTTTTCATGCTGCTGCGTAAGTAATGTACTTCTCTCTGTTGCCTTGATGTCAATTTGTCCCTGAAGTCTTCTCAGTTCATCCAAACTTGTTTCCATTTGCAGGATTTCTCTCTCGGTACCACAGATCTTTTCCTTCAGTTGCTCCATCTGAGATTTTGAGGCATCTGACTTTTCTTGATCTTGAGCAATATTTTCACGCAGCTGCAAAAGTAATTAGAATGAATGGAACAGTTCTGCCGCTAAACTAAACTCCACATACGTGTAAAATGTGTTCAGTTTTGCTGTAAGAGATCTGCTGTTGAACAAACACCATTTTTTTTCAAAAGGACTAACTTGAAATGAGAAGAGGCAATTCAATAACAATAGTAATCATCAGAAGAATACTTATATACATAAGTTTCTAAAATTTTGACTAGGAAACAGAAAACGGAAATATGGAAGAATGCAGAGTTACATTACATGTGCAAATAATGTATAATTGAATCAGTTTGCCATCAAACTAGTTCCCACAAGTTAAAAAATAAGATCTTACTATTCTAGGACTTTCGCCCTCCATAGAGCATAATTGCTCTTGTTGAGTTTCTCTAGAATTAATTGTCCCAACAGAAGTTATTAACCAGCAGAGAAAGCTGAAGAACTCGCCATGGCAGATCGATTTTTTGGCAACTATGCTAAGGTTTCTGGATAGTCCTATCAGCTAGGGTTTTGAAGGTGGCTCTAATACCATGGGAGAGAAAACCACCAGATTGGTTAAGTTTATGTCCTCCAGAGGAGGCTGCATGATGTATATTTATATGGGCAAAAACTGCCAACAAGTTAGAGTCCAATTCAGTTACAATAGTAGTAACCAATCAAGATTCTATATCCAGTCCTTTTCAGTTACAACTCTATCTATAATCATCTCTATATGTACAGAACAAGGCAAGCGGGCCAGAATAATTAATCCTTCTACATTCTAACAGTAAGAAGACAGAGATCAAAGAAGTCGTGAGTCAGGTCGTAACCTGTGAAACAACTCTTAAGATGTGAACTATCCTTGACCAGACCTATGTGTCACGTTCTCGAGCAAGAACAGTCAACACAAGGATTGCACTTGCAACAACTCAGAAGGGTAACATGTCAGTTTCTGAGTATATCACAAAGATGAAATCACATGCACATGAGATGGCATCTGTCAAGAAGCCAATTGATGAAGAAGAATTAGTCTCGTACATCTTGGTGGGACTAGACATCGAGTTCAACTCGGTGGTGTTCGCTTTCTGTTCACGAGTTGAATATGTTTCGCTTGGAAAGGCGCACTCGTAGTTTCTCTTTTTTTAAAAGTAGGATGGATATGCTGCATGAACAGCCCCGGCAATCGGCAAATACTGCACAATGTGGACATGGCGCTCCTGGTCAAGGACGTAGTCGAGGCGTGGTGGCCGTGGTAGAGGCTTCTAGAACAGCTCTAAAGGGCGAGGAACAGCAAGAAGGCAACCTGACTAGCCAAGTTCCCTGTCAGGTTTGTGATAAAATAGTTTATTAAGCCCTGGGCTACTAGGACAAATTTGATGAAGATTAATCATCCAACTCCAAGAGTGCACCAGCAGCTACTCACAACCATGGAGTGAACACAAGGCTAGCCTGATAGCAAAAGGTTTCAAACAGTGATATGGCATAGATTAAAAAAACTCGGCCGGGGAGGGAAAGACTGCCCTCCCGGTATTATATTAAGAAGAAACCGAAACATGGTCCCGGCCGAGAAAACCCCCCAACCCTGGGCCCCCATCACTAACGGGCCGAGTTAACTGCCCACTACAACAGCCCAGCCAGAGGGTGGCGCGCAGGATATCGATCCCCGAGAGCGGGCGGGGCACAGCGAGGGGATTTTTTAACCAAGCACGAAATTCGCCCCCGAGGGGATCGAATCTGGGACCTGGAGGTGCTACTCGGAAGCCTTAACCATTACGCTAGAGGCCCTTTGGCGATATGGCATAGATTATGAGGATACTTTGAGCCTTGTAGTCAAAGCAACTAATATCAAAATCAACTTGTCTATTGTTGTGACTAGAAGATAATCCTTGAGGCAGCTTAACGTTCAGAATGTGTTTCTTCATGGCATCCTGAGGATATTTACATGAAACAACCACAAGGCTATGAGAACAAGATAAAGTCACACTACATTTGTAAGTTGGACAAAAAAAGCGAGAGAGAAAGAAGAGTAGTGGCAATCTAGAGTTCTAGACTAGTGTTGTGGGTGGCCAGAGTGCAACCCACCCGCCTCCCACGGCAAGGTATAAGCATTAGGAAAGAGATTATATTAGATCAAATCAATTCCTTATTTCTAAAGATTAGTTTCTTCATGATCAAGTCTCCTCTTACCTATATATGGATAGGGTCATATCTCCTTTCAATCAGACAATGAAGAAATTCCAATTCCCACAAATTACTCTAGTCTCCCTCCACGACGACTTTGCCCGGCCATCTTCATGGCAATGGTTATCCCCAAATTATCTAAGGATCATAACATCTAGTGAAAAAACAGTACCTTATGTGCTTGGTCTTTTACAGTCTGAAGGTTCTCCAGCTTTAACCTAAAAGTCTTGATCTCTTGCATTTGATCCTTGTGAAGTTTCTTTATGACTTCAAGAGCTTTCGTATAGCTGTACTTGAATTTGGAAAGTAAGGAATCAGATAGTAGTTATGAAAAATGGCAGCAAGTCATTTGACCATGAGCAAGCATTATTTAGGGCTTGTTTGGCCAGACTCTGGCAGCTCTGGCAATTCAACACCTGTTACTTTTCTGCACTGTGCAGTACTGTGCAGCAGCTATGATTCCACTCACAAAGAAGTGGTTGACACTTGACAGCAAGAGCCACCCAAGCCAATGTTTTTAGGCTCCCTCGACTCTGCTATAGTGTGTTCTACTTCAAAAAGGTGACGATAGTTTCAACTATGAAATAATTTGGCGTTGCTCAAAGCTTCTTAAGTATACTAAAGGAAAAGGTCCAAATTACTCCCCTCACCTATGAACAATGTTCACATTATAACTTATGTTATAAAAATGTTAAGAATTTTTCATCATTATTTCATATTTAGTTTTGTATCATTAGAGTTATTATCTTATCTGTAACCTATCAAAATAATTATTAAAAAATCGTAATATATTTTTTAGGCTAAATTATGCTATTAGCTACTAACCAACAAAATCTGAACTGAAAACTCAGTTTATACATAAAGAAATAAAAAAGACCAATTTCAAGGGGTAAATTGAACCAACTCAAAGGAGTGGAGAGGTAAAATAAACTAAAAATACTTTAGGGGGTTATATGAACATTGTCTATATGTGAGGAGAGTAATTGGACTTTTTCTAATACTGAATTAAAAAAATACCAAGTTCGATGACATCTTCTCTGTTTTAAATTATAGTTCTCTTTGGCTTTGTACTAAGTCAAACTTCTCTAATTTTAACCAGATTTACAGAAAAAATGCACAAACATCATCAAGATCAAATTAGTTTCATTAAATCTACCATGAAATATGTCATCATAGTATACTTCATTTGGTATCATAGATACTAATATAGTTTTCTAGAAACTTGGTCAGTAAAGTTTGTCTTTTGACAAAGCTAAAGTGAACTATAATTTGGAACCAAGGGAGTAGTAGTTCTTTCAAGTACCGTGTGGCAGAGAAGATGTCATCGAACTTCTTCTTAAGTGTTGACGGGTCCTGCAATGGCCAATTGGATTCATCTTGGTGAACAAATATAACATTCTCCAGTACGGCCTTCGAAACACCCATTAAGGCAGGAATCTCTCTATCCATGTCAGCACATCTGTAGCTGAGGCAGACTTTCTGTACTATAAATATAACCGATTAAAATCGACGTGTCGATGAATAAAATCAATATTTGACGTTCAAATAGTAAAAACTAGTACAGTGCTAGCGAAAAATAAATGTTGTTCCTTCCATAGAACTTACTATATGTTACAATCAACAGCAGCCCCAAATAACAAGTATCAAAGTTCCATTGCCTGAAGACATGGATTTCATAAATTATATGTGCAACCAAATCACTGCTAGCTGGATACAAAGATACAAAAGACAGAGAAGTGTGCTAGACGAAGTTATTTTTATATGACCTCCGGAGGCGCCACTGCGTAGTGGGATCCTAAAGCGCAATAGCAATGAGAAGAGAGTAAGAGAAAGACCAGAGTTGACATGGAAAGTGGTAGATAAAAGAGACTTAAAAAGATGGGATATACCCAAAAATTTAGTCTTTAAAAAAATGCATGGAAAACAGTTATTTATAGGCCTTTGCCACTGTCTCTTGGCCTTTTCTATTAGAGGTCCTTCAGAAATTGGGTTTCGGACAGATTTGGAGCGACATTTTGAGTGGGCTGCTGGCCACTTCATCCACACAGATCCTTCTTAATAGAATTCCAGGGTCAAGAATACAGCTTAGAAGACAGGGTGGCCCTCTGTCCCCTATGTAATTTATCTTGGTGATGGATGTTCTGGGATTTCTAGTTTCTAAAGCTGAGAATGAAGGATTATTGCAGCCCTTGTCCTCCAGACCCTTACCACATAGAATATCTCTTTATACTGATGACGTGGTGATGTTCCTGCAGCCAAGAGAAAATGATATCCAGATGGCTCTCAACATTCTAAAGGTGTTTGGTGAAGCTTCAGGTCTAAAAACCAATGTGCAGAAAAGTAATGTGTTTCCCATAAGATGCGGTGAGGAAGAGCTGTCAATTCTGCAAGAACATCCCTTGTGAAATTTCCTCCTTCTCTTGTTGAGAAAATTGAAGAAAGTGGCTGATGGATCTTCCACTTTATTTTGGCAGGATCGGTGGTTACGTGGGAAGAAAATTGAAGACATTGTCCCTCGTCTTTTTGCTGTTGTTCCTAAGCGTACCAGAAACTGCAGAACAGTCCTAGACGCCCTCACAAACAGAAAGTGGCTGATGGATATCAGCGGTACTTTGACAGTGGGTGTTTTTGCTGATTTCCTGGACCTTTGGGATGCTCTAGAGGCGGTTTCCTTGCATCCAGATCAAGAAGATAGACATTTTTTCAGATTTGCAGCAAATGGCAAATATTCTGCCAAAGCAGCATATGAAGGATTCTTTATTGGATCAACCCAATTTGAACATTGGGAAAGAATTTGGAAATCTTGGTCTCCCCCAAAGTGCAATTTTTTCCTCTGGCTAGCTGCGCTGGGAAGATGTTGGACTGCAGATCGGCTTCAGAAAAGAGGGCTCAGTCACCCGACTCACTGTCCTTTTTGTGATCAAGAATCTGAAACAATTGATCACCTTCTTGTGGGCTGTGTGTTTGCTAGAACCTTCTGGTATCACTTAATTGCACAAATAAACCTTCGGGATCTTGCTCCCCAGGTTGGTGAAGGCTGCACCATGCATTGGTGGCAAAGAAGTAGTGATCAGCTGCAGGGTATTGCTAAGAAAGGCTTTAATTTCTTGATTACCCTTGGGTTATGGACACTTTGGGACCATAGGAATGGGTGTGACTTTGACAAAAACCCTCCTAACTTTGACAAAAACCCTCCAAAGCATAGGTCTAAGGCCCAGCCCTAGTCGCGATCGTTCTCACACGGGTTACGGTGTTGTTGTGTATGGGTGGGGCAGGGGGCCAGGGGTTCGGGGGTTTTCTTGATCTATGTGAGGTCTTGTTCTTAATATAATATCGTGTGGCAGGTCGAGTTTCTTAGTATTTAGTTGCATGCACTAACTAGTTCAACCTAAAAGCCTAAGGTGACAGAAAAAGGTGGGCAATCCACTCATAGAAACAATTATTTTATTAATTACAGTAACTAGAATTCGAACTTGAGATCTTAGTAACCGGGAACTAGGAACGTGGCCATGTTCCTCGTTCCAGGAACGTTTGTTCCGTTCTGGAAACGTGGGAACAATCCCGTTCCCGTAGTGTTAAAACCTAATTTTAGTAGTGTACCGTGTACCACGTTCCCGTTCCTCGATCCCATCGATCCGGAAACCTGGTTACTAAGCTTGAGATATCTTACTCTGATTACATATTAAGTTACATGTACCAATCAGACAATCAGTTCAACCAAAAAGCTTAAGTTGAGGGAGAGAGGTGGGCGATTCATTTGCATTCTAACATTCCCTCTCACGTCGAAGCTCTCTCAGGCCACAATGTGGTGACTGGCAAGTGCGTATGCATACACAAACGGAAGGCTGATGACTCTTTGGACAGGTACAAGACTCACTAGGTTCTCCGGAGAGTTGACTATGGTGAGACCTTCAATCCCATGGTGAAGCCTATTGCTATCTGGACAGTCATCTCACTTGTTCTATCCCATTCTTGGCCGGTCCATCAGTTGGACGTCAAGAATGTGTTTCTTCACTACACTCTTACAGCGATGGTCTATTGCAGCTAGCACACCGGATTTGTCGATTCTGCTCACTCTGACATGGTCTACAGAATCAGCAAGTCTATATGGATTGAAGCAGGCACACAGGGATTGGTATGGCTAGATTGCTACTTACCTGCTCTCTTTGAGGTTAACTTAGGCCAAGTGTGACACTTCCCTATTCATCTACCGACATGGCAATGACATCGTGTACATCCGCCTATATGTCAGTGACATCATGCTCACTGCCTCCATTTCGGCTCTTCTACAACAAATCATCAATGATTTTCAGCACGAGTTCGCGATGAAGGATCTGAACCTCCTTCATCCCTTCATATTGTCGAACATCGCTCAGATGGCCTGTTTCGTCAGCTACGGTAGTACACCTTCGATATCTTGGAGCGCATTTAGAGGTGTCAGTGGGTACCCAATAGTCAGTACCCCATGGGTAGAGTATGGTGAATTTTGATGCACATGGGTTTATTGGGCCATTTCCTATACCCATCGAGCATGGTGGATGTGGGCATGTTCTCCCTTGCCCCATAGCCGCTACTGGATGGGGAACCCGCTATCATATGACATATGGGTCCAGAGTATAGAAGTGCTCCATATAAAATGTCAAAACCCTATGTTGTACACAAAGATAATATACTATTCTAGCATCTTCCACTAATTGTAATGTTTTCAAGTCGTCCAACTAATCACGATTAGTCGCGATTAATCGTCCAAGTCGGTTTGGACCAATCACAATTAATCGCCCAAGTCGTCCGACTAATCGTGATTAATCAAGATTAATCGTCCAAGTCGGTCAGCCAGAACGACCAACAAGTCGTCCGACTTGAAAACAATGAATATTATTGATGAGATTTGGGGCTTCCATATTTTGTTTTTGATTCTTATTGTTGATATAAAAATGAGTATGTCTACTAAAATGTACTCCCTCCGTTTCTTTTTTATTTGTCACGTTTTAGTTCAAAAATGAACTAGCGATGGACAAATATTCGAGAACGGAGGTAGTAGGCAGGTATGAGTATCCAATGGGTACCTGTTACCCATGCGAGTGGTAGGTATGGGGTAATTTTGTACTCTTGATGGGTAGTGGGCATGGGTAATGGGGTACTTTTTTCTCTGGTGGGCATGGGTATGGCCTTGTGCGCCCACCGGGTATCTTACCAACTGTCATACCTAAGTGCACTAGCATGCGGGATTGTAAGCCATGTGTGAAGGTCTCTGATGATGGTCCTCCGGTTACTGACCCTACTTTCCGGAGCCTTGTCGGTGCCCTCTAGTACCTCACCTTCACTAGACCCAACATCGCCCGCACTTGACAATTGTCAAGCGCATCCTCCGCTACCTCCACGGTACACTCAACTATGGGCTTCTTTGGCGCTCCTCCATCCATGAGTTGATCGTCTACACTGATACTGACTGGGCGGGTTGCCTATGCATAGGGATGGCAGTCACATCCACGGGCGCTCGCGCCCACGAGTTTCACACACATTGGTTGCAGGCCTAGGTGTCATTCCACCCATGGGTCTACAGTCTACACCCGACCCGTAAAATCATGGGTTGGGATTAGGTATTTTCACCCATGGGTGCCCAGTGGGCCCCATAATACTAACTTTGAGTCCTTTTTCATATATGATTTTGGTCCAGACCAATGAAACCTTAGGTCATCTACTCATCTTCACTTCTTTGAAATGTGAATTGATATTGCATTATGTATTGTGTGCTTCTAAATAATTATATGTAGTATATGCATCTAAATAATTGTATGTGTTCACCTTGTTGTTTGTGGTGCTTTGTTTTAATTATTTGCAATTGTCGATCACCCTGTGGATGCCCAACCACCATTGGGTGCCCAGCGGGTATGGGTGCTGGTGTCAAAATCCACCCGTTCGGCATTATGGGTGCGAGTGTGGTTTGATGTGTCGGGTGTCAATATGGATGGGTGTTTACTCCACCCACACTACATCCACCTATTGCCATCCCTACCTATACATCTGTCGGTCCACCTTCGACTACGTTGTGTTCCTTGGAGACAACCTCATCTCCTAGTCCTCCAAGCGTCAACCCGTGGTCTCCCGATCCAATGCTAAGGATGAGTATCGCGTTGTAGCCAATGGCGTGCCTAAGGTGAGCTGGCTCCAACAGCTCCTTCAGGAGCTCCACAGCCCACTCACAAGGAGAACCCTCGTCTACTGCAATAACGTCAACATTGTCTGCCTCTCCGTCAACCTGGTCCAGCACCACGAAGCATGTTGAGATTGATCTTCACTTCATTCGTGAGCGTGTCGCCATCGCAGGTGTTCGTGTTCTCCATGTTCCAACCAACTCGTAGAGTATTCCATCCTCGATGTTCTTGGAGTTTTGGTTCACTCTCAACATATGTTGTGGCTAGAGTTTCGACTGCGGGAGGTGTTAAGAGAGTTTTATATTATGGTTGTTTACTTGTGTGTGTATTATGGGCCTAGCATAGCCCAACCCATTAGGCCTATTAGGGTTAGGGGAACCCTAGGTCTATATATTGTAACCCTTTCACCAATTATTAGTATTCCGAACTATTATCTCTAAAAAGTAGGGGTAACTTTTACACTTATATTTCTCTTAGGGATTCTACCGGCATGGCTAATGCAGCAACCCCGACAGCGTCGATCCTTGCTCTGCCCCTGCATTGCAATATGTTGCTGTTTCATAAAGGGTGGTTCGACAATTTGTTACTCTGGGGTTTTCAAAACAACGCAATATAAATGTCGCTCTCTCGTAAAACTATTATATGCCATAATAGATTTTATATAAACTAAAAATGTGTTATCAAACAGACTAAAAATGCAAAGACCAAACTGGGCATCAACAACCTAAATTGAAAAACAAAAGGAAAATGTGCAGACCTCCCCTGTGTGTGGATTTATAGTCTGGAGGACGCTTTCAATTGCCTTAAACTCCATCTTTGATGCCTTTTGGGTAAGCTGGAAGGACCGGATGCACACCACATCCTTTCCTGCTGCAGTCTTAAACCGCAACTTAATTTGTCCTTTTGTTTCCGTCTCGCCAGCTACCTACATTGTAAAGGACAATAAATCCTCAAAACAGATTACAGAGTTGCATTTCCACATACATTAACCACAGTTCTCAATTTCTGAAACGCCTGCGCCCCAACACCAGAGATAAAGCAAAGCCTCCTTTGCTGGCCACACGAGAGAACCCAGACCGTGATATAGAGAAGTTATTAATGGAGTAATGGGTATGAAAACCGAGCATATCACCTTGGGGTCGTGGACGAAGGTGTGGCCAGAGCGGGAGTTGGGGGGCAGCTCGCCGGTGCAAGAAAGCTTCAGGCACTCGATGATCGTCTGCAAAACAAACAGAACAGAACACACAAAAATCAATCCAGGAACGACTAATCTTCTGGGTGCAGGATCTCGGATTTAGAGGTGTAATCAAACACATACGGTCTTGCCAGCACCGTTGGGGCCAACGATGAGGGTGAGCGGCTTGAAGAAGGTGATGACGTTCTTATTGTCCGGATCGAAGCTCCG
Organism: Zea mays; assembly: GCF_902167145.1. Taxonomy (NCBI): domain Eukaryota; kingdom Viridiplantae; phylum Streptophyta; class Magnoliopsida; order Poales; family Poaceae; genus Zea; species Zea mays. The sequence continues at coordinate 104,254,183 of NC_050099.1, read as the reverse complement.
AATCCCCTTGATCAGCATCTTGTCAACGGTGCTCATCTTGCCCCACGAGCCCCAAGTGCCTCCCTCTACGACTTGCACTCCGATCCAGTCTGGCCAGAGCGATTGCCCCAAACCTAGATTGCGGATGCTATCTCCCTATCAACTTCTATTCATTACGCTCGTAGTGATTGCAAAACGATTGGAAAGAGAAAAGGAGGGGCAGTGGAGGAGAAAATCGCGTTTTTTTGGAGTCTTCAGCGGCGTTAGGGTTTTTAGGGTTTTGTACCGGTTAGGGTTCTTAGGGTTTTGTACGGCTATGGGTGCTAATGGATCCAAATGTTTCTTCGTTTATGGTAGAATTCTAAAAAAATTTTAATTAAAAATAAATATAAATAGGGTCTAATCTCTACTATACTACTAGTTTCAACGGTGGTTCCGCGTTATCTTTTTACAAAAAAGACACTATATTTTTCAAATCAATTCAGTGTGTACATCAGGTGGGGTTTGAACTCCACACCCTAATGAAAGAAGTGTGGAAGACACTTGATGAAGTTGTCTAACCAGTAGAACATCATAATCAAATGTTTATAATATTGAATATAAATTGTACATATGTATATATATATATATGATTTTTTGTAAAATAAAAAAATAATTATGTAGGACCGGGCCAGCACTACGGACCGAGGATACGACCCAAACACCGCACGACGCTCGCGCTGGTTTGGCCCAGGCACTATTAAATGGGTCGTGCCTCGGACCGACTCGCCAGACACGGCCTATTTGGCCATCTATACATCCGCACGATAATGATGGTCCTCGTCTGAGTTGTCACCACCACATTCGTCATTCTACTTCTTTTCTCTCTCCCCTCATGCCTCCACCTCCGCGCCACCCATTCTCGGCAGAGGGCGAGGAGCAGGCGCCTCCTACCCGTATTCGTATGACACCAGCCCTGGCATCGACTCGCGCAGTGGGTATTGCACGTCCACGAGGACGTTTCACATCATGCGCGTATCATCGTTTTCACCATTGTCGGACATCTCGTTCGTCTTCCCGGCCTTCGCCCTGTTCTTCCTCCTCAACCTGCTGCTCACGATCGCAACCGTGAGTCGACCGACGCTCGTCGACGCGGGTATGGGGCAAATCGGTCATGCTCCTAGCCTTTCTTTGTGCGTGCCGTCGAGAAGGACATGGTGGTGTCTGCCACGCTTAGGTTATCTTAGTGATGAGGAGTTTAGGTCTGAGATATTGGACAACTAAGACCCGTAACGTGACATCAGTCGGCATATGCTATGGAGTTGGTGGTGGTGTTGTGTCGCTTCGGCGGGTCCAGGGTTGGGAAGACACTCGCATTCTCTCGCCCTTCTCGGACTGACACCTGGTGGGGGTGCCTCTTGGTTTGGAGCTACTCCGGCTAGGCTTCTTTCTCCGCTTGCGTGCTCACTCCCTATATATCTAGCGGTATACTACCTATGTCGCCTTCAGATGTCCAGGTCTTCGTCATGTCCTTCTCCGGCAACGAACAGGTATGCTTGCCTCTTCCCTTCCCCTCCTGTTCTACGAAACCTTGGAAGTGGGGGAGGCGAGTGATGAGGGTCTCTGATTTGCTGCCTATGATACTCGTGCGTTCATAAAAAAATATTATGCGAAGAGTGGAGACAACCAATAAAAAATCTTGAGATCTTTTTGGTGGATAGTTTATGTGGGTATTGTTATGACCCGTCGCAACGCACGGGTAACCGACTAGTCCTAATCTAATCTTTAAATCTTATAGTATAAAATTTATAGCTCATTATCATCCCTATATACGGTATTTCTATTCCGATTTCTAAGCGATCCAACCCAACTAGGGATGGTAACCGATAAACTATCTGCGAACAATGTCTCTGAACATCCATATCCATGACTTAAATTTGTTATCTGAATCAGTACCCGTTACCCACCACGGATAAAAAGATTGTATCCACACGGGTAACGGATATCCGTGTCTGTGGATATATTTGTTTCCCATTACACATACAACAAATTCAAATGTGATAACATATTCAAATTCAAATAACGATATAGAATCTAAAAAACTAGGAGAATCTGAAAAGAAACTGGACTTGCAGCCCTAGCGACTGGAGTCATGCGCAGTGCTCAGCCACCGATCCTCCTGCGCGTGGAGATGAGCGTGGAGAGGTCGCGGGCACAGGAATTAGTTTAAAAACACAGGAAAACGCTGGATTTAGGAAATAATCCTTTGATCTAAAAAGGACATCTAGTTATTTTAGGATTCCTTTAGAACGTAGAAATTTCATAGGAATGATATAGGAATTTTACAGGAATTAGTTTAGAAACACAAGAAAAATGTAGGATTTAGAAATTAATCCTTCGTTCCAAATAAGACTTTAATTGGTATTTGATTATACTATTTTTTACATGTTCTATAAACATTAATGGATATCATGTAACACCCCTGGTGTTACTATCACTAAAACTTGAGCATAACATCATGAGCATTAGCATATCATGTGTTTACTACACTTAGAGTGCATTCACTAGGCAAAAATTTTAAACAAGTTGTATTGATGTGACTTGGTATGTGTGAAACCCTAGGGAAGAGTACTTACCCCTAAACTAGGCTTATGAGTAAAAATGAAGCCCAAACAAGTTAAACATAAGATATCACATTTGAAGGACTTTAGTAACACCAAAACCCTAGAGTACTAAAAATCCTGAAAAGACCCCTGAAAAACCCTAAGTTGGAACCCTAGGGGGCTAAGTGTAAATTTTGTGCACTTTTGGACCCAAGTGCAAAAACCAAGGTATTAGGGCACCTCAAATCATATGGTTCACACATTTGAGGATTTGCAAATCAAACCATGAGATTTGGGCTTATTTGCAAAAGGCCACTCTATACCTCTCATATGCCTAAGTCCAAAACCAATGAATAGGGCTGACTTTTGAGCTCTACATCTCAGGATTCTTAAAGTTTTTGCTAAAAGTCAATATAGCAAAGTTGTAGAGCTATAAAAGGAGAACACATTTGATTAAGTGACCTAGCACTAATACTGCACAGAAATTAGATATAAATAAGTTTGAAGTCTGGCGTCAGACTAAGAATCTGTGATGTTCAGAAAAAGCAGTGTGTAGGATCAACTTTGGGACCATGTGGAGCTCGATTTCGTGGGTGTTTAACTAGAACCTCTGTGACAAAGTTAAAGCTGGTTTGTTGAACTACAACTTTCAGAGTGTTGATCTGGTCACTACACAAAATTGGGAGCAAATTGCCTCCATATAAGCTCTATCAGGCCAACTGAATGGCAGCGCGATGGTACAGTGTTTGGATCAGATCGCCCAGTTCAGTGTATCTCGCCGCCGGTAATTCCGCGCCGTGATCATCATCGCCATTGTGATTCGTGTTCAATGAAGTGCAGATAACTACGGTGGGTGAAAAATCTGGCGCTGGGTATGAGCTTGGGGCACTGTTGTGCTCGGTCACTCATCCACCGCACCGGCGACGTGGCCAACCGGCCGTCGTCGAGGTAAACGTCATCGTCGTGATCGTGCCACGACCAAGACCCTTTAACCACGTCACGACTAGCCGCAACAGCTTGTCAATGACCGTCGTAGCCCCTCCGCCAGGGAGTGCCACGGTAACCCACACCAACGATTCACCCCCTTCTCGGCCGCCAGCGCAATCCCTTCGAATTGAACACCACCGCTCACCAACTCTATAAATTGAGTATGCCATGAGCTCCGTAGGGTAATTACCCATCCAAAGCACCAGCACTTGCCTTCAATTGTTCACCAGAGCCTCCGAATTGCTCACTTCCCCCAAATCGGTTTTCCGTCGCCGTGAAAGACTCTCACCGTGGCCTGCGCGTTACAGGTCCATTTCCACCCTCTGTTCCTTTGTTTCAGTACTCTGATATGCCCTTGAAACTCATCGGCCCAACCAATTGCACTAGACCAGGGTAGATCGCCGGGAACACTTCATGTTGTCCATTGATCGCGCTGTCACCGTGAGCAGTGTGATTAAGAACTCAAACCTTGCAATTAAGTGAGGGGAAATGGTCGTTTAGGGTTGAATTTGGTGTCCAGCAAACGGAAGGGCTAGTCATTGCTTATTCTGGCCAGTACAAGCTCACCGGAGCTCGGTCCGTCGTCGTTCACCGTTGGGGATCATGGGTTGTAAAGAAAAAGAAGAAGGACCTATCTGCATTTGTTAGTGGCTCAAACAAATAGTGTGCATGGTTCTTTGCTAATTATTCAAACCGCTGAGGGCCTCGGTGCAAATCTGTCACGCGGGCGCGTGCACACAGGCGCGTTCTGCCTATGCTGGGCTGGCTCGGGCCAAATTAAGCCCAACACTGTTGGTCTTTTTCCTTTTTCTTTTTCTTTTTCTGCCAGAGTTAGAAAATCCATAGAAAATTCCAGGAAAATACTAAAAATGTGAGACCAATTTTGTTAGATTCCTAAATTTCTATAGTATTTAATAAAAAATAGGTTTAAGATTTTTGGTCCAAACAAGGAATTATCTAGTATTTAAAAAGGCTTAAACCTATACCTCTAGAATTTTAGAAATTAATTAATAACTCAAAAAATCACTAAACTTTTTGGATGAGCTTAAAATGATATTTAGAAAACTTGGGTGAAGTTTGACATGATTTGGACAATGTTTGATACCTAAACCCCAAAACCCTAATCTTCTAAGTAGCGTCTGCCCTATGAAATAAAAGACTGACCCCAAAAACCATGGTTTCCTGGAGTATCGTGAAAGAAAATTGTATTCGAGACCTAATATGATGTACTTTTATTATCATTGCATTTTCATAAGCATTACATGAGCATTCATGGTTATATATGATATAAATAGAGAACGAAGAAGAAGTAGTGGTTGAAGGAGTTGCACCACCACCACCTGAAGACCCACCTGCTAGGAACTGCTTTTATTTCGATATTTGTGGAGCAGAGCCCAACTCTACTATAACACAAGGCAAGCCCCGGTGCATTTGCCACCTCCTTGCTGTTTTAAAATCTTTCTCACTTGTTTGATGCATTAGGTGATAGGAGTTGTGTGCTAAAACAATTGATGCATTTCCTTCCTTGGAAAATTAATTACCTTTCCTTGATCACTTGTTTTATGAAAAGGTTTTTTCTGATGCTTAGTCTTGCTCTAGAAAAACAAAATGTTTTGTTTGACAAAATATGATGCTTCAAGCGGGATGGGATGTTTTCAAAAGTAAAACTGGATGGTGGATCCATCATGGTCGTGATGGGTTCAACATCGGAAAGGATGTACCTCTGACAGGTACCAAACTTTGGGTTTAAATGATAAAGCTGAGACCAGGCGGGTGACTTGCACGAGAAGAGAGTCTCGGTGTAGTATCTCCGTCTGAGTCGATTAAGGACCGTCTCGATGTAGGCCTGATGATCGAGGACCTTTGAACTGGTCACATGCCTCATCATGGGTAAGCTTTGCCTCGGGCAAACTAATACCAGAATAAGATAACACACAATGGGAGTGGAGAGATGACGAGAGTAGCGTGTACCCTCCGTGGCAAGAGGCTGGACGGTGGTGTATCTGTGCTCTCGGTTGGCGTGAACCTGATCTAGTCTTAAGAACCCCGTTGGCGAGTTGACATATGCAAGGGTTAAGTGCTACATATGTCGTGTGATTGGAGATCCCCAGCTGGGTATTAATCGATTCGGATCGCCGTTACTTCTCGGACATGAAGACTTGGTCACTGACTTACACATAGCAATCCAGTAAACTTAAAGGGGATGATAAAAGGATGGCTAGTATAGGCCAAGTGCTTAAACTAGGGTAGAAAGAACTCTAGATTCAGGTAATGACTTAACTTGCTAATAAAATTGTATTTTTAAGGATCCACTATTAGTAAGCATTTTTGCAAATAGAGTCTTGATTCTTGATTAAGCCTTACATTGACTCCCTCAAGCCAGCATATCCTTGAGAGTCTTTTTATTTGACGGGTAAGACTTGCGAAAGTACACTTTGTACTCAGGGTTTTCGAACCCATGTTATTGTAGGTGAGGAAGCAGCAAACTTTTGTTGCTTTTGCTCTAAGGTGGTGCCAAAGGAAGAATCTCAAGAGTGAAGCCTCGGGAGGAAGTTGTCCTCCTTTTAAAAAACACTGTACTGTTAAGCGGGAGGGGTTTTTGCCTCCCGAGTTTGTAATAATAATATTTCTGCACTCATATACTACTGGTCTGTAATAATAATAATAATAACACTATTTCTATATTTTAATGTAAATTAAGTTACTATAATTGCTTCCGCTTATTCGTCCCTCCGATGTGTTGTAATATCTGCGTGACGGGTGAAACGCTCTTGGGAAAGGTAAAGGATATCGATACCAAACTTGTCGAGTGATCAGGTGCATCTGCAGGGTTGCCCGAAGTCCGTTGGACAAGGACAACTGTAGGTGGGCCTAATGACTTGGGAGGTTCCGTCACAGCTGGTATTGGAGCGAAGCCCATCTCTTCAGATATTATGAGGCATTTCAAAAAGAATTTTCAAATACTTATCCAAGAACATTTCTTTCGTTCTCACCTTGTGTCACACCCGGTTCCAGGGGGTAGAACCGAGCGCATACCATATGTGTGCCAAGATCCATTTCCACACATATGTTGACGTCATAAGTGTAATATATCAAAAGACAATGCAATAAAGACATAAAGAGAGTAGAATACTTTATTACATCATCTGAATCATTGTATCTTTAACAAGTATCACATCAAAGTAAGGCAGAATTTAAATAACATGGGCAATCTCCCACAGGAAGATAACCGGCGCATCGTTAGACTTAGAATTCGTCGTCGTTAAAATCTCCATCAAAGTCTCCAGCATCACCCTCTGATCAAAATATTAGCAAGCACTACAAGAAACTGATAAATGTTCGTGGGTAAAATTAAGAACGTGGGTACCGACGTTCTTACTTGAGTTAAGTTCGTGGGCCATATGGACACCGTCGAACTTAATAAAAAAACCTAAATCCCCTAACCCACCCACGCACGACTCTCTCTCATCTGCTGCCTCATTCCCGCTCACCGTGCCACCGCAACAAAAAAGCGTCGCCGCGCCACCGCCAGTAGGCCGCGCCGCCGCGCTGGCTCGCCGCCCCGTCGCCCTTTCTCCTCTTTTCGCCAGCTCCGCCGCGTCGCTGCCCTGCCCAATCTCGTCGGCCTCGGTGCCTCCACCACCCAGCTCGCCGTCGCGTCGCCGCCAGAACGCCGCGCCGCCGCACCATAGCCCAAGCTCGGCCTCGACGTCTCCTCGACCATCACCAACTCGACGGTCTCCTTGAAGGTATTTTTCTTCTTTATTCATGCTTGATTTGTACTTAGAACATATATTATATTAGTATATATTTGGTAATCTATATATGTATGACGACAACTAAGACCTGGTCGACGACAAATTGTAGTTAGTCACCTGATCAGTCCTATTGCGACTAGGAATCTAGGATTGACTAGACAACTTGTTAACATTGATCCTACCTATACCAAAATCACTCACAAGAGGGGGGGAAACCGCCACGCATGCTTCTAGTTCAGATTCACTCCAGCATTGGAGTATCATTTTCAAGGTCCATTATATACAGTAAAAGGCAGAATAATGACATACAACATTGGAGTATCATTTTCAAGGTCCAGTAGGCATAAAAATAAAAGACTGGATATGCCCAGTGTCTTTTACATAGCTCAGTATAACTACCTTCCCTTCCCCTCTCATCTATGCGTGTCTTCAAAACCTTTATTCTCTTCGGTGCGGTGGAGGCAGGCTCAACTGCAGAATCCTGTTTCTTGTTACTGACAGGAGGATCGCTGCTATTTTCTTTTAAAGTAATCCTAGAATGGTTCATAGTATTGACAGTTTTGGTTTTACATTCAGAAGTGAAGTCAGAATCCACCCCATTGAGGAACCTTTTTCAGTGTTCGGTACATCATCTTTATTTTCCAAGTTCTTTTGATTTACTTTAGTGTCTTCAGCAGTTTCAATAACAGGGTCTGGGGTATGCTGTTTTGGTACCTCAGGAGATGCAATGCTTATAATATTATCAACTTCCTCATCATCCGAAAAATCAAATACTGCTCTTCGCTTTCTGTTATTTGCATTGGTGGATTCCCCCTTGTACTTTATTCCCTGTTCATCATCGTTGCTATCTCCATCTGCTTCTTCCTTTGCACATATTTGTGCATCAAGAGTAGCTGAACATATTAACAACATGAGATCTACAGTAGCATGCTTAGAAGGGTTTATATACAGGACTAGATGTGTGCTGAGAGTTATACACAAGAAAAGCACGGAGAATTAAATATGACCATTAGTGAGATACCTGAAACACTTTCTACAGCTATAGAATTAGTGGTACTTGAAGGCTTAGGTTTAGCTGATGCACGGCCCCACATGTTAGCTAGAGATCCACCATTATTAGGCATGGTCTTTCCATTTTGAGCTCTACTTTTGCTTGCATGGGCATCAATTGATTGTTCTTTGACAACAGGAGCATTGCCAGCTTTATCTAATAATGTGGAATTATCCTTCTCAGACTTATTGCCTGCTCCATGCTTTGAACTTACAAGCAAATCTTGCTGCGGAGCAGTAACAAATCTTGTTGCGGAGCAGTAACAAACTGCTCCTTTGTAACAAACTTTGGAATTTCCCAGAATGGGAGCTTCTACGATTGTCAAGTAGAATAAATCACCCTGGATCATAAGCCAAGAGCATTATTTTGTAAGAGACTAAATTTAGATAACCTGTCATTGAATTGAAAAGAGTGTTGCATGAAAAAAGTAACATCAGGTTACAATTACATGCATGATTTTTAGGTAGTTGTTACAATTGATGCATCCGTGAAGGTATTTTTCTTCTTTCTTTGATGCATATTATTACAATTAGTTTGTTAGTTAAAATTTGATGCATGATTTTTGGGTATTTGTTACAATTGATGCATAATTTCTTGTTCATTGTAAATTAATCGATGTTAGGTTCAATGTTTGGTTAAATGTTTTTTATGTCTAGTGATCCTTCCTAATAGAAGAAGGGCTTAATGACGTTTATTTACACTTTTTTATTTATGTTTGTATGCTTAATGATGTTTGTTTACACATTTTTTATTTATGTTTATATGCTTAATGATGTGTATTTACACTTTTGTATACATTGGGTTATTTAGTTTTGCAAATGGATGACAATAGAAGAAGGGCGATGTATGATGGATTAAATAGCGTGACTCTAGGTCACTCAAAGGAATGGGTCAGGATTGCAAAACAATTCGTGGATCTCGCATTTTCCGGTGGACCTCGTGTGGTGAAGTGTCCGTGTACCAAGTGTCGGAATTTTAAGTATGTGAGAAAGATCGAAGAACTAGAGCATCACCTTTGCAAGAATGGGTTTATGCCTAACTATCTTGTGTGGTGCTCACATGGAGAAGTAGAGCAGAATATCACAGAGTCAGAAAGAATTGATGATGATGATGAGGATCAGATGGATGACTTGGTGGCTGATATTAGTAGAGAGTATCCAACATTAGCCTCGGAACAGGAAACACCAGAGGAAGTGCATGAGTTTTATAAGCTTCTTAACGCGTCAGAGGAAAAAGTGCATGACGACACCACTGTGACCGTGTTGCAGGTGGTTACACGTCTTATGGCAATGAAGGCAAAGTATAACTTCTCGAATAACTACTATAACGATATAATCAATCTGATTATTGATCTCATCCCATCGAACCATAAGATGCCAAAAGACTTATACCAGTCTAAAAAGATCGTGTCCGGTCTTGGGATGAAGTATAAGAAGATTGATGTGTGCGAAGACAATTGCATGTTGTTCTGGAAGGAATATGAAGCGGCCACCCATTGTCAGATATGCGGTAAATCAAGATATGCGGAGGTACTAAAAGAGGATGGAGCTACTTTTGCTACAAAAGTGGCAATTAAACAGCTTCGATATATGCCCATCACCCCAAGGCTTAAATGTCTGTTTTTAACCCCAGAAACTGCGAAGCTAATGTTGTGGCATAAGGAAGGAGACCGTGAGAGCCAAGATCCAGACATTATGATGCATCCATCAGATGGCGATGCTTGGAAGGCTCTGGATCATTTTGACCCAGAATTTGCAAGAGACGCTAGGAGTGTTCGTCTAGGCTTGTCCACTGATGGTTTCACTCCTTACGACAACAGTTCAACTTCATACTCTTGTTGGCGTTTTCATCATGCCCTACAACCCCCCTCCCAACAAATGCATGAAAGAAGGGTTCATATTTCTTGCCCTTATTATTCCAGGGCCTAAACATCCTGGCAAGAAGATCAATGTATTCATGCAACCGTTGATTGAAGAGTTCAAAGAGCTATGGGTAGGGGTAAAGGCTTATGATGGTCATCTAAAACGTGAATTTACCTTACGTGCTGTATATTTGTGGTCAATTCATGATTTGCCTGCATATGGTATTTGGTCTGGCTGGTGTGTCCACGGTCGACTGTGTTGTCCCATATGCATGGGGGACACAAGCATATCGATTGGAGCATGGTAAAAAGGTCTCATTCTTTGATTGTCATCGACGGTTTCTTCCATCCAACCACCCGTTTCGAAATGATACGAAGTCATTTAGAAGAGGCATAAAAGTTAAAGATGGTCCACCAAAACGTTTAATGGGTGAATATATCCTGATACAACATCGTGCCCTTCAAAGGGCTACAGAAGGTCATGAGTTTGAAGGGTATGGTCAAGATCACAACTGGACTCATATTTCTTTTCTCTGGGAACTTCCATACTGTCTAAAGCCGGAAGAGCGAAAAAAAGTATTTCAATGGTTGAAAATGTTGAAGTTTTCAGACCGCTATGCAGCTAACATAAAACGTACTGTTAACCTCGACACTAATAAATTAAATGGTTTGAAGGCTCACGATTACCATATTTTGATGGAAAGACTTATGCCGGTAATGTTCCGTGGCTATTTGAAGCCTCCTCTGTGGAAGATGATTGCTGAACTTAGTTACATATATAGACATATATGTGCTAAGCATATCTCAAAAAAATTGATGATTCAATTTGAGAAACAAATTGCGGTGCTTGTATGCAAGATGGAAAAAGTATTTCCGCCTGGATTTATGAATGTGATGCAACATTTGCTAGTGCACTTACCTTATGAAGCATTGGTAGGAGGACCAGTGCAGTTCCGATGGATGTATAGTCAAGAAAGAGAATTGAAAAAACTTAGAGCTACTGTGCGGAACAAAGCAAGGGTTGAGGGGTGTATCGCAGAGGCCTTTGCAGCTAAAGAGATCACAATCTTCTCAAGTCAGTATTTATCACACACTAACAACGTGAATGCTCAGCCAACACAGTATCATACTGAAGAAGAAGGTCCTTCGACCGACCTTAGTGTTTTTCTCTGGAAGGGGAAAGGGGTCGGGGCTTCTACTGCACATTATGTTGACATAAGAGAGCGTAATTTCACCATGCTCTACTTGTACACCAACATGGAGGAACTTGATCCATACTTTGAAATGTTTGATTCCATATATTTAGCTGGCCACAAACCTACACCAAAGGAACTGGATAATCTACGTATGAAAGGGATGAATGGAGGTCCATGTTTCGTTGAATGGTTCCACGAGCATGTAATTATCTCTTTATAATTTCCTTCGTGTACTTAGTTTGCTCATATGACTTGCTATTTACCTATATCTTTTTTTTCTGCTCTATGTAGTGTAAGAAACTTGACTCTCTAGTCTCGGATGATTTGCGACAGATATCACATGGTCAGTTGAAAGCAAGAAAATATAGTCGCTATGATATTAATGGATACCGTTTTCGAACATCAAAATTAGAAAAAATCCGCCCGCAGGCAGCCACGACAAACAGTGGAGTAGTAGCAACTACCACAAATGCAGACGGAGGCACTCATGACTATTATGGTGTTCTTCAAGATATAACGGAGTACACTCTTGGTGGGGCCAAAGAGTTCATGTTTGTGTTATTTGATTGTGAATGGTTTGATCCTCAACAAACGCGAGAGGATGAATTTGGAATTGTGGAGGTAAAGCATGAATCACGGTTTAAAGGCAGCGATTATAGCAATGTTGTGCTTGCACATCAAGCGCAACAAGTGTACTATCTAACATATCCTCATGAAAACTTGAAGTCTTGTTGGGTTGTATACAAAATTAATCCTGAAGTCCATCCGTTACGATATGATTATTACAACACAAATAACGAAGATGATGATTCTGTTAATATTTATCAAGAAGAAGGCGATCAGTCAGAAAATAGAGAATTTACTATATCTGAGGATTTAGGGCTCAATGAAGTAGCTAGTCTCGCCATAGATTTGATGACAGAAGAACCAGGTCCTTCTAGGGCAAGGACTCGTAAGTCACAGAGAATTCTTGAAAAACAACAAAGACTTGAAATAATTGAGCAGCGCGTTGCTGAAGCAGATTCTGATGCCGATGATTTTTGAAAAGTATATATATTTAAATTCTTGTATATGCATTCCTATTTCAATACTAAAAGTATATATATTTAAATTCTTGTAATGAAATTTGTGCAGATGATGAGGGTCATGGACAAGCTCAAAGGGAAGAAGCGCGGAGACCGTGGTGACTCCTCGAGGTCACGGTCGACTAGGGGTTCAGGTGGTGGGGATACATCTTCTATGTTGTTCCAGGTATTTAATTTGTTTTATTTTCTTTTCTTCTACATATACATCGAGTACTTGATATATCTCATTGTTGATTATGTTTGTAGGGCTCTACAGCGTCAAGGCAACGACTAGAGCAGCTCCTTGGTTGCATGGAGGAGCAGGGGCGCGAAGTGGCAAGCCATAGTGCACCTGGGCACGAGCGCGAGGTGGCAGGCCATAGTGCACTTGAGCAAGAGCGCGATGTGGCAGGCCACAATGCACTTGAGCCAGAGCGTGAGGCGATAGGCTCAAGTGGACATATGCTAGAGCAGGACCACAATGCATTTGAGCAAGCGCGCGAGGCGGCAGAGCACAATGCACTTAGGCAGGAGGACGAGCTGGCACGCCAAGGTTCACTGATGCGTGATGATGATGACTATGGGGAGGACTACGATGGAGAGGCCGATGGAGAGGCTGATGACGAGGTTGTTACAACGACACAGACAACGAACTTCAGGTAATTTTATTTTGACGAGGAGTTCTATTTTTTGTTGGATTGATATTATTACCAGTGCACAATTTACAATTTTGTAGGTTTCGACGGTCCCTTAGAGTTCCACCGACACAACCCTTGGACCAACGTAGGGTCATAAACCCTGCACGAGAGAGGAGTTGGGTGGAGGTGGCATGGAGTGGCAAAGGTCACCGGACACCAGTTAACACAATGCTGGGATCTATAGCTCGTTTTCACTATCCAGGGGTGGTACAACTCAACGGGGCAGAGATAGGGGCGTATCACTGGGCTCACTGGGGCCTCAAACCCTATGGACCCGACCGTACTCACCAAGACGCAGTGTGGTCATCGTTTTGGGTGAGTTTATTATGTCTTTTAAATTTACTTATCGTGGGCGTCTATAAATGAATTTAATTGCTTCTTAATTTTGCAGGAACAATTTAGATTGGACGAAACAACGAACGAAGAACATGTGAAATGTGTATTCCTCAATGCTGCTAGAAAAGTTATAAATGGTTCAATGTCAGATGCACGGGTCAAAGCTGTTACCGTGTACTTCAAGAAAGTGAAGGGTCAAAGAATGACCAACAAGCAGGCATGTGAAATCCACTTGACAACTGAGGAGTACAAACAAAGTGAAGTGGACTGGCTCACTGCTCATCCTGAAGCTTGGGTCAAGCTCTACGAGTACTGGTCCTCAGATGAGTACAAAGTGAAGTCAGATAGAAATCGTTTGAACCGGAAGAGCAAACCGGGACTCCATCGATTTGGAGCAGATGGATTTATTGGGAAATCACAACGAATGGTATGACGAGCTAAGTAACATTTAGTCTTTTTCCCTCAAACAAATTTGTATATTTTATTATGTCTCTTACTGCAGGAGGCTCGTGATGGTGTTGAACCCCGATTCATTGACGTTTACATGGAGGGACACCGAGGTCCAGATCCAGAGCATCCAGAAGTTTTATGTGACGACAGCGCGACAGAAAAGCTGGTAGGTGTAAATAATAACTATCTATTCTTAATTAACTTGTGACTCATTTATAATTAACATAAATTTAGTAATCCACTCAGAATCTGCCCATATTTTTTTTATCTAACTCGCTTTGAGCCTTAGACAGCCCAAAATCGGTCTGGTCAATTGTTGAGTGATTTCTGCATTTATTAGGAGGTTGTCACAGCCTGTGATATGAACATACCCTTAACTGCACAAGCACAACCACTTCAGATTCAGGATGTGATTAGTTGAATCTAGGCTAAGTGAGACAATGTCAAACCCTTAACGTTAGCCAAGCAGCCTGGGGGCAAATTCAAAGAATTAAAGAACATCGACACACTTGTCTAACGGTGAAATTATATATGGTAACGATATGTTCTTGGTGAACCTAACTCCTTGCCCCTTTTATAACCTGGGTGAACCAAAAAGCTGGGTGAAAGTTGGGTGAACGTTAAGTGCACTTAGAAAGGGGCAAGAAATTATATATAGTGGGTACCTTGATGTTTAATTAACAATAAAGATGTGCTGTTTTACTTTTTCTCTGTGTGGGCTCACAAATTAGGATAAACCGTTTTCCGCTCTTCAGCAATAATTATCAAAATGTTTGGCACGTCATAACATTCTTCCTACAAATGCACGTACATGTCCCCCTAATTAACTTCAAAATTAAAACATCAGTTTTGGACTTTTGGTGAGCTATAAATATGTTTTTTCTAAAGATTGTGAATCATCATCAGGATTTGTTAACATCGTCAATACAACCACTATTATCATTCTGATCCATGGTTGGAACTTTGGAAGAAACTACTATTATCTTGCATCCTCACAGATCTTCTCTCAGGATAAAACAGATTGTCACACGCACCAATTTGGGGGATGTTTATGATTGGGTTCCTGAATCATTCTTGTTTTGTCAAGATCTTGCTTACATGCATGCCTGTGTCCAACATAAATAACTAGATCTGAAGTGTCAGATTTGGAGCATATATAGGAGTTAGTGAGATAATCTATAGTCCTTTGGCTCATCATCCCCAAAAGACGCCCACAAGTTTATAATTTCAATCCATAAGTGTCCATGTGAACAGTGAAAGCCTATAACCAAATAGTAAAAGGTGGGGAAGCACTCTCTAGTCTCAAAAAAGGGAGAGTAAAAGATCAGTAAAACCAAACGCACTTGAGAAATCATAGCTCAACTGTTAAACAGCAGTAGACAACAAGCAGCCCTTCTTTAGGAAAGGCAAAGGGCCAAGACTCTGACACTATGTTTCGAGATTAATAGGAGTGGGATAAGGTAATAGGCAAGAGCCTCTGCTTGAACAGATTTGCCAATTGCGGTGGTCCAAAACTGTCGGTTTAATGGTGAAGAATGAGTGAACTGGTCTGGTTCTTACTTTTTAGTGTATACGTGGGGCACTGGGGCATGATTATTATTGGGGTGGTTCAAAACTGCGTGAACCAAAAAGTTGGGTGACGATATGTTAAGTGCACTTAGAAAGAAGTTGGGTGAACCAAAAACTGCATACTTATTACGTCTTATTCTCTCAATCGATCTGTAGCCTCAAAAAGTTTAGCCAAGCTCAAACGCTACAATACGGCGAAATGTGGAAACCATTTGAGCTCCCCCCCAACGCTTCGTTTGTTTGACACTGATGGGTGATTCTGCTCGCTGCTCAGGGCCGCCCAGCCGCTAGGAGCTAGTATTTCATCCTCGCCATTCTTCTTGCAGCAGACGCACGTCCACAGCTCGCAGTGTCCGTGGGTGTAGCCCTTCCCCTCGACGCCCAGGCACTCGTCGACGCATCTCTTGTTCTTCACGCAGTAGTTGTCCCACAGCCGGAAGCATTTCCACTGCGACTTGGTGTCTCCGGGGTCCACGTCTCCCTCCAGCAGTGGCGACAGCTCTCTTGCTGCGTGACATGGAAACGAATCGATCGAGCTCGTAAAAACCAATCAGTTCAACCATGCGTTTCATTTCACTTTTTTCAGACATCATAGCTTCAGAGAGAAGATATATATACCTGAACTTGATGACAAGGCCATCAGCATCAAGAGGCAGGAGCAGAGCACGACCTTGTTTGTGCCTGCTACTATGCTGATTAGCTGATTTTTTGTGTTATGTGTAATCTAGGCTTTTCCTGTTTGCTTTCTTGATTAGCTGATTTTTGTGTAATGTGTAATCGCAATTTCTGTCATCTGCTAGTTGCCTGCATCAGTGAATTGTGACTTCAGTTGGTAAAGCCTAACTCATGGTTCAGTTGGTAACTTGCTTGTGGCTTCTATGATGCATGTGCTAGATAAGATTACCATCCCATGTGTGAGTTTAAACTCTATATATACATTAGTTTAAAATAAAACTCAAGCTTATTATATTTGCAGATGTATAGTGCTCAGATGGGATCTCCAATGGGACCCCAGTTCACCCGTCCGTCACAATCTGGACAGACCCCAAACACCAACGAAACACAGGTATAGTTTTGTAGTATATTTACTTTCATTTACAATTATAATCATGCATCGTTTTATTTGGTTATAGGGTTCTGAGACCGGACAAGGAAACCCACAGATGGACATTCAGTGGTCGATGCCTCCTAGAGGACAGATTCTTCCTCCTCCACAACCAGGTATGGGATATTGGCCGCCACCACCATGGGGATATCCTACACATCCAATGGGACCTTAGGGACGCCCCCATGGCCAACACAACCACTTCCGTCACCAGCGGTACGTTCCTGGATTTAATGCTAGTTGACACTTATGTGCTTGGTTCATGATTAATGCTGTACTTCAAATCATTAGATATTTTCAGGCCGGTGCATATATATGCCAGTTATATTCAGAATGCTCACTTTTTCTACTCTTTCACATCATGATAGTTAAAATTTACTCTTTCTACGAATATTATTGTCAAAAAGTTCCACTTTGTAAACGTGTATATGTCCAAAGTGACTTGCATTTGACATATATATGAGAACCAACCATGCTGATGTGGGTAGCTGCTCAATCAGCTTGTGGTTGCTAAACAAACACTCTGAAGTTGATACATGTGCCAGATTCTCTCTTATGGGTGTGTGTTGTTTTTTTGGGACCTTATTAATTAGTGCTGTTGGCAGGTAGGGTGCTGATATCTAGTTTTAGTTGGCATTTATTTTAGTTAGCCTTTTGTTTTGGGCTACTGAAGCTGATTGGATTATATTCGTTCAGGTGGGTGGTGGGTGTTGGAACAGTACTGTTTTGTCATAAGTACATACTATGCAGTGTATTGCCAAAGCGTGGTTGATGCTTGAAGTATTCTCAAAGCACAACATATATATTCATATTTTGTAGGTAGCATAGCTGTCTGTTGTCTGGCATATAAGCATAATTTACCACGTGGCTGATTGGGTGCTGCGTCTTGAAATGAAGTTTGTTTTCACTCTCATGTTCATGTTCATGCACAAATATGGAAGCCACGTTTTGTGTTTATCATGCTTTCCTATATCTTTGTGTACATGTGATTTAATGTCAGTTGTGTATTTATGAGAATTTTGGTTTATTTTGTAGGATTCCAGCTCTCATCAAGTGACTCCTCCCCCTCAAGTTGACTTTGCGGACAGATGTCTCAATTCTAGTGGTGGAGCTACGAACAACAATCCGATGTCCTGATCGAGAGCGATGGAGCTAATGTTTGAACTTGTGTGTTTGAACTTGTGAACTATGGATGTGAACCTGTGTGAATTTGTGAACTTATGTATTTGGACTTATGTGAATTTGCGAACTTATATATTTGGACTTAATTATGTGAATTTGTGATATGAACATATATCAATGTGTTTGAAATCTGTATTGTATGTGATATATTGTGTTGCATGTGATATTATGTGTATCTAATTTTACATTTTTGTATTTTTTATTTTTTTCTGGAAAAGGGTTAAGAACGTGGGTACCCACGTTCTTAAGGTTAAGAACGTGGGTACCGTCGAACTTAATGGGCAGCCCTCGCCGACCCACGCACGACCCATAAGTTCGACGACCACGTGGCCCCGTCGAACTTAAGGTTAAGAACGTGGGTGCCGTCAAACTTATGAGAAAACATTCGACGGCCCCCGTCGAACTTAAAAACCCACGTTCTTAACCTTAAGTTCGACGGTACCCATGTTCTTAATGTTAAGTTCGACGGTACCCACGTTCTTAACCTTAAGAACGTGGGGGCCGTCAAACTTACTTCTTTAAGTTCGTCCAAAAATCGCCGTCGGCTATATTCGTGGGTAAACCCACGTTCTTATGGTAAGTTCGACGACCTATTACATTAAGTTCGACGGTTTTGCACCCACGTTCTTTAACCAGTTTCTTGTAGTGAAGGGTGAGCTCACTTATGGTCGGGGCTCAGCAAGTGGGGGAAAAATTAATGCAGGTATAACAAGGTGAGGCTAAGGTTGAGTAGTAAGCATTTTAGTTGGTCAACATTTTATTAACAACACCTGTCTTACTAATAAGTGTGAATCCCAAGTATCTCATTTAAACAAAGGAATATGAGTGTAACAAAAGCACTTAAGTGAAACCACTTAAGCAAATCATTGGCAGATCATCGGATCTCAATTTAATTCCATCTTCAAGTTCAATTATCATGTGAGGAGTCTAGGTCGCTCTTAACTGGGAGCACGACTGATATATCAGTTTTACACTCTACATAGGTGGTACAACTTTGCCCACAAGCCATGTATCCCATCTAGGCCGGGTTGATCGGACCCTTAAACACTGCCGAGGTGAATGGCTCTATTATGAGGCTTTCACAAAATACACTTAATACGAAGCAACCCGCTAAGGTTTCTAAAGTCGATGGTGGTGACCCCCTGGGTGAGGTACCTTAGCCAAGAATACGTCCCTATGATAACGTGGGCTGCCAACACCATCGCTCTCCCTCTTGCCCATATTTCAGGTAAGGTTGCCAGGCACTAAGCATATAAAGCTAATTACCAAAGCCAGAGCCATGATAGCACTCGTGGTTGCACTGTTATCCTGGGTGGTCACTCCATGTTCCAATTAATATGAAATAATGTTGTTTTAACCATCGGGTTAATGTCATAATTGCCAATTTCATTATCGGAACATTAATATCAATTAATGAGTGACATAAAAGTTATTAAGTGGAGCGGTAGCACAAGTTTGCAAAGCTTAATAATTTCCCCAGGGTAAACAAGGAATACAGTTGGTAGATCTAGGAAATCCTTAATTAGGTAAAACCCATCAAATTATGCAGTATATTAAAAAGTAAACATTATTTTATGCAATGATTGGGTACAAAAAGAATATGCAGAGGGAGAATCCACTTGCCTTGCTCAAATGCGTCTTGCGGGTCATCCTCGAACATATTCGAATCCTCTACCACAAAATCAGCTTCTAATAACGTCGTACATTGCCGTACAAAAAGAAAACATACACCAATAAATAAACATGCACCATTACATAAACATACACCATTACATACACATTAACACATCGCACTTATCACACCTTAAATACGTTCTAAACGCGAAAATACTTATTAATTCAATTATAGCTATTATTGTGAGTCCTAAATGGTGAATTTATGAGTGGGTGCTATAAATACAGTTTTAACTAGTATTAATATGTTTTAATATCATCAATAAAAATAAATGATAGTTATCGTCTTTAATACCAATAAATAGATCAATAGATTTTATCCTTTTTGTTTCTAACTTGAATTATTGAGTATAGCTAAAAATGAACCTATTAATATTAATATTCTAAAAATTCCTATAAATTACTAATTGGACTTTTTATCACACAAGCGGGGTTATTTTGACATAAACAAGTATTTTGCTTACTCTAAAAATTTAAGTGCTATACTTGCGAACATGTTTATTTGGCTAGTAAAAATCTACTTTCCATACTACTATTTGGCTAGTAAAAATCTACTTTCCATACTACTAGTGGTATTTTCTCCTTTCTTTATAAAAAATATTAATAAAATAATCAGTGATAAATCATCTAAAAATTCTATATCGTTTATACGACATGAATTCTATACTGTTTTCTAAATCCATTAAAATGAACGTATGACTATAATTCTGCAAATAGTTTCTAAAGTTCATTGTGGCCAAATTTAACTACACTATTTCCTATCTAGTGTTTTTATCACCAACGTATGACTACTAAATTTTCGTCATATTTCTCTCTAATCCAAAAATCAACGCATCGACTAACATGAACAATCACGGTGCACTACATATCTACCAAAAATTCCATAATGCGCTCGTATGAATTTCGGATCACACATGTTCATATTACAACAAGCTAAATATACAATTCATGAATCGAATCAAAAGTATTTTGAAAATACACAAATTAATTTGGGGTTGTCTTCCACCTTGGGTTCTCGCTTGCGCAGGGAAATGGAGATGGCTCGGCGGCGGATCGATTCGCGGCAGTGGAGCGTAGGTGGTTAGTGAGGTGGGCGGCGAGCTCGTAGTGCGGGTGGTGCGCGGGCCCCACGTGTAAGAACTCCATGCACGCCGCAAACACAGGCCGAGACACCAGGCCCGCCTAGCAGCATCTTGTGTTCTCCCATGTGCGTGCCGCGTTCGCCAGGGCCCGCCTGTCGGCGCGAGCGCGTGAATGGGGCTAGGCCCCACGGACGAAAGCGGGAAGTGGGCTGAGGCAGGGGGAAATTGAGCCCAGGCGCACAGTTCTCCCTTCCTTTTTCTTCTCTATTTTATTTTTCCTATTCCTTTTTCTTCTATTCCAACTTCAAATTCCAATTCCAATTCAGATTCAAACTTCCTGGTACATTTATTTTCTCATAAAATGTACATCTTAAACATGGCATGGGTGACTTTTATTTATTTATTTTTTATATTTATTTTGTGATAGCTTGTGCTCTCCTTCTCAAATTCTAAAATTCCAATTTAAGTCTTACTTCCAATTTGAACATTGAGATCTTTTTATAAAATTTTATTACTAACATATGCACACACACATAAAATCCTGAGCATGATGCACATATTGTTTTAGGTGTCATTAGTTAATTAATGACTTTTGAAGTGTTGGTTCACATGTTATAATAAACAGAGGCAAAAACATCTATGTAAATCAACTATGTTTTCAATTTTACATTTTTGGGTATTACAAATCCTACCCTCCTTAACAAGAATCTCGTCCTCGAGATTTAGGAAGGACTAGGGAAAAGATGAGGAAATTCTATTCGAAGCTCTTCTTCTCTCTCCCAAGTAGCTTCATCTTCTCCATGGTGACACCATTGTACTTTACACATCTTTATCACTTTATTTCTTGTAACCCGAGTCAAAGTATCAAGAATCTTAATAGGATATTCTGTGTAAGTCAGATCGCCCTGAACACTGAGCTCTTCCATTGGTAGCTGTTCCTCGGGGACACGAAGACACTTCTTAAGTTGAGACACGTGGAATACATCATGGACATCAGATAGATTATCGGGTAACTCGAGTTGGTATGCCATCTCCCTAACTCGCCTAAAGATTCTGAAGGGTCCAATAAAGCGAGGGGATAATTTACCTTTAACTTTGAATCTCCTCATTCCACGAAGTGGTGACACCTTGAGGTACACATGATCACCTTCCTCAAACACCAGTGGTCTCCTTCGATTATCAGCATAGCTCTTTTGCCTGGTCTGAGCTACCCTCAAGTTCTCCCGGATTATACGGACTTGTTCTTCTGCCTCTTGAATAAGTTCAGGCCCAAAGAACTGTCTTTCTCCAGTCTGATCCCAATATAGAGGAGTCCTACACTTCCTGCCATATAAAGCTTCAAATGGTGACATCTTCAGACTGGCCTGGTAACTATTATTATATGAAAATTCAGCATATGGTAGACTCTTGTCCCAACTACCTCCATGCTGCAGGGCACAAGCTCTCAACATATCTTCCAGTACTTGATTGGTCCTTTCAGTCTGGCCATCAGTCTGAGGGTGATAGGCCGAACTGAAGTTCAACTTCGTATCCATATTCTCATGAAAGCTTTTCCAGAATCTGGAGGTAAACTGTTAACCTCTATCTGATACGATCTTCTTGGGTACACCATGTAAACACACAATCCGAGCCATGTATAACTCTGCCAACTGAGATCCTTTATAAGTAGTCTTGACCGGAATGAAATGTGCCACTTTGGTCAGTCTATCCACAATCACCCATATCATCTCGGGGTGCAAGGCAACCCGACAATGAAGTCCATACCAATCTGTTCCCACTTCCATTCGGGTATCTTTAACAGGTGCAATAGTCTAGCTGGTCTTTGGTGTTCGGCCTTGACTCTTTGACACACATCACACATAGCCACATGTGCAGCCACATCACTCTTCAGCCCATACCACCAGTATTTCTGCTTTAAATCCTGATACATCTTAGTGCTACCAGGATGAACAGAGTACTTAGAATCATGGGCTTCCTTCAATATAGTCTCATGAAGGCTATCAATCTTAGGAACACATATCCGGTTCTTGAACCATATTGTGCCTTGCTCATCCTCCATAAATTCTGGACCTCTACCTTCAGTAATTAGATCCTTGATCTCTTGGATTTTAGCATCACCAATCTGACCCTTACCGATTTCTTGCTCCAAGGTAGGTTCCACATCAATAGTGACTCCTTTAGTGTGTGCAACCATTCCTAGGTTGAGTCTTCTGAAATCTTCAACAAGCTCATTGGGTAACTGGGCAACAATGGTTGAATGGACATGTTCCTTCCAACTCAAGGCATATGCAACTAGATTCGCCTTGCCCGGGTGATAGTGAATCTTCAAATCATAATCCTTGATGAGTTCCAACCATCGACGTTGCCTAAGGTTGAGATCCTTCTGAGTGAATATGTACTTCAAACTCTTGTGATCAGTGTACACTTGGCACGTTGTTCCATATCTTGAGCGCATGCACTACGACTGCCAGTTCTAAGTCATGAGTAGGGTAATTCAACTCATGTTTCCATAACTGATGAGATGCGTAGGCAATCACGTGTCCTTCTTGCATAAGAACACATCCCAAGCCTTGGCCGCATGCATCACAATAGATATCAAATCCCTTTTGCAGATCCAGCATAACCAACACTGGGGATGACATCAATCTCAACTTCAGTTGATTAAAACTATCTTGACACTTCCAGTCCCACTTAAACTCTCTCCCTTTCTCCAGAAGTGAGGTCATAGGCTTAGCAATCTTAGAGAACCCTTCAATAAATCTCAGATAGTAGCCTGCAAGTCCCAAGAAACTCCGGACTTCTGTCACTGTACTGGGTATGCTCCATGCCACTATCTCCCTAACTTTGGCAGGATCCACTTAGATTCCACCATTAGAGATGATATGTCTAAGGAATGGCACTTCGTCAATCCAGAACTTGCATTTGTTGTACATAACATAAAATTGATTATCACGTAGCTTCTGTAGCACCAATCTCAGATGTTCCTCATGATCACTACCACTCTTGGAATAAATAAGAATATCGTCGATGAATACCATGACGAAGCTGTCAAGATACTCCATGAACACCTTATTCATCAGATTCATAAAATAGGCTGGTGCATTAGTTAGTCCAAATGACATAACTGTGAATTCATACAAACCTTACCGGGTTGAGAAAGTCATCTTGGGAATATCAGATGGCCTAATCTTCATTTGGTGATAACCCGATATGAGATCAATCTTCGAGAATACCCTAGCACCTCTCATTTGATCAAATAAATCTTCAATGTGGGTTAACATATACTTGTTCTTCACAGTAACATCATTAAGGGATCTATAATCCACACACATCCTCTATGATCCATCCTTCTTCTATACAAACAGAACCGACGCTCCCCAAGGTGAGGAACTCGGACGAATGTACCCAGCCTCCTGTAACTCCATTAACTACTTCTTAAGTTCTTTTAACTCTTCTATGGACATCATGTATGGCCGTTTATAAATGGGAGCAGTCCCAGGTAAGAGATCAATGACAAACTCAACTTCCCTATATGGTGGCATCTCGGGTAACTCCTCTGGAAAGACATCCGGGAAATCCCTAACCACACGGATGTTGTCACCAACAAACTTCCCATCTACTAAGAATACAGAAGGTCTGGTAGAGGTAGTTATTGTAATTTCAACTATAAATCATTCTCCTTTAGAGCTGGTGAGTTCTACAGTACCCCTAGCACAATGTATAACGACCTTTGCCTTCCTTAACCATGACATACCAAGGATCAGATTTATACTGCTTTCCTCTAATACTATAGGGGTAGCCCAAAATTCTCTTCCAATAATTGTCAATGTCAACCTATGTGTCATATAGTTTGCCTCAACAGGCTCTTTATGTGTAATTACTACCATTGGTGTTTTCATATTTTGCAGCGGTAACTCATTTGTGTTGGCATATCGAGCAGACATAAATGAATGTGTAGCACCAGAATCAAATAATATTTCTGCAGGAATTGCATTAATATAAACATACCAATAGCGATGTCAGCTCCTTCGGTGGCGGCATCAGCACTGACTTGATTAACCTTGACAATAGAGAATCCAATGCCAGATCCTAGAGTCTGCTGCTTGTTCTGCACGGGTGTAGTAGCAATCCTCTGCGGGCAAACATTAGTATAATGCCCCGTCTTACCACACTTGTAGCATGTGGTACCAGCACTCTGTCCTGAGAATTTTGCTGGGGTGCCAGTGGGGGCAGCCTGACGAGTCGGTGGAGTCCCCTTATGCGTGTACTAAGTTGGGCGCTGACCTCCTCTAGTGTGAACCGGTGTACCCTAGGGTGGAACATAGCGAGGACGAACGCTGCTGCTCCCCTGTCCCTAGGATATCGCCTTCCTCTTCATGTCTCCCAGCTGAACACGTTTCTGTTCAATGGCTAGGGCCTTGTCGAGCAGCCTCTAGAATGAAGGAAATGTGTGAGCCACCAGAGCGTATTGCAGAGGTCCATTAAGTCCTTCGATGAAATGTTCTTGCTTTCTCTCATACTCAGCCACTTCATCCAGTGCATATCTCGATAACTGTATGAATCTGTCGCGATACTCGCTGATTGACATGCTTCCCTGCTTCAGTGACAGAAATTCCTTATTCTTGATCTTCATCAGTCCAGCAGGAATATGATAGTTTCTGAACTCAGTAGCAAACTCTACCTATGTGATAGTATCAGCAGCATCATGGGCAGCAACATAAGAATCCCACCAATCAGCAGCAGGACCAGTAAGTTGACCAGAAGCATAGAGAACCTTCTCCTGGTCAGAGCATTGTGCAATAATTAGCAACTTCTCCATAGACTTCAGCCAATCATCACCGTGCAGAGGATCTGGAGAGCTGGTGAACGTCGGTGGCTTGTGGCTCATGAACTCCTGGTGCTTGTCCGGGGTGGAAGTGGTGGTGATGGTGGAAGTGGTGCTTGCTGCTGTTGCACCCTTCGCTCCTGGCGCATCTCCTCCCTCTCTTGGCCATCTCCTGACGCTCCTGTCGCATATGCGCGTGCATATCTGCCATGGTATCAGCCATCTGTTGCATTATCCGCGTGTAGGCTGCAACTGCTAGATCAGCTCCGGCTGGTGGAGGATTTGGAGGATTCAAATGATTCATCTCGGCTTGCTGTTGTTGTTGTCTAAGTACCTTCCAATTGTGTCGATTGGGGGTAGATCAATGTGGCAGAACCGCCTGGATTATTCCAACTTAAGTGCCCAAGTCACATCTTGAAGGCAACAACACACTTAAATCGAAATAACCCGTCACTTCCTCGGATCTAGTCCGATAAAGCCACTACCAGGATCGAGTACCACATACTCACTCGAAGGTGGGACACAGAGAAATACAATAAAGCATAAGACCGCAATTTAAAGGAGTACTTAATGTTATTACATCATCATCGGAGTTCCAAAAGTAGTAACCATTATTCTCAAAATACAACGGAAATTAACTAATGATAAAAGAAGGGGAGGATGGTGAAGCCTGGCCCATCACTCCTCATGCTCCTCTCCTGCTGAGGCAGGGTCCCACTTGACTGTCTAGCCCGGTGGCAGGGTGGATGGCCAAGTCAGTCCAGTAGCCATGTCATCCAAGGTACCTGTAAAAATTGTGCCACAATCAAGGCTGAGTATACTAATACTCAGGTAGACTTACCCGGTGTGAGGAGTCTACTCCTCTACCTCTAGACCATGAAGTTGTTTGGCTGAGGGGTTTGGTTTGCCAAAAGCACTAGCTGAGTCTAAAATCAAGTTTTATCTTTTCAAGTTCTAGATTAATAATTTAGACTAGATGAGTACCTAGCTATTCATACATGGTATCAAACATTATATCAATCAACATCTTTTGGAAGTAACCTTAGTTCACTTCTTACTCGATGCAGCAGCATGGATCAAGCAGTCTCATTAGCTGCGAGAAGC
Source organism: Zea mays (assembly GCF_902167145.1). NCBI lineage: Eukaryota > Viridiplantae > Streptophyta > Magnoliopsida > Poales > Poaceae > Zea > Zea mays. The sequence goes on along the minus strand of NC_050099.1, from coordinate 104,227,680 downwards.
AGACGATTCGAATCGAGTTTTTACCTTGCAAGGTAAACCTAAACACACAACATGGCGAGGCACTCCGTCCCCACACACATCAACCGTCCCCATCGATTCCCTGGCAATAGAAAGGGGCTCACCGCCTTGGCATACAATGCCCCACTGACCCGGCTGCCGCAGTGCAGTGACCGCACTTGTACCCACCATATCCGGAATGGGAGACCACGGCTTAGGACACGTGAGGAGGGCAATCTGCGGGCAGGTTCACTCAGGTACTAGGCTTACCGATTTACCATATTTTCTCAGCATGTGTTTAGTACGTTCAAACGCTTGACTCACGGTGCCACACATTAATCCTTATTCCAATTTTTCGTCTCGTGGACAATGCATCCCTATGGATCGTTGTCCACAGACTATCATCATTTTGATATAAAATGAATACAACCAATTCCTGACCTCACGCGAGTGCTAGAAAAATCATGAACTTCTACCGAGATCCCTAATTGGCAAAGCAGCTACTCGACCTATCATACTAGTATCCATCTCAAAAGGAATCCTGAGTTCATGCAACTAGGGTTTCAGGCAACTCCTACACTTAAGTGCACAGTACAAGCCTACAAACATTAAGTGCGGTAAAATAGCATATATAACAGTTATGCATAAAACCGGGGCTTGCCTTCAAAAGTTGGTGCGGCCGGGGAGATCCTCGCCAATAGGCTCCAGTGCTGGCTCCTGGACTCCTTCCTGAGCAACTCCTTGCTCCGAGATGAGCACGTACTCTCCGTCAACGAGGTTGCAATCTATCGAGTGCAATGAATAAGATACATGTATGTTAATGATATGCAAATTTAGTAACTACGATGCATGGTGAAGTACTACTAAGGTAGTTGGTAAACTAGGGTTTCTTTGTCGTACAAAGTTCTTAGTGGTTTATACTTACCAGTCTAGGTTTTTGAGTGGATTAAGATTTTGATCATCCCTTAAAGTTTTAGTGGGCACTTAGAGAGGTTTTGTTTTAGTGGTGAATGTAACATTATTTCCTTCTACCATTTTCCCTTATCATTCTCTACTTATGCTTTTAAGGTGGGTTTGAACTACCATAGTGAACTAAAATTTTCCAAAAATTATGTAAAAATTACAGTGGGTTAATATTGGTCACTGTAGTCTATCCTATAAATTTTAGGTAAAAAATAAATAGGATAAACCCTAGACAAAAATAAAAAGTTAGGGTAGAGGATCACTTTGTACTACAACTCCTATCTAGGTGGGGGTTCTATACTAAGGGTTATTTTTGGTGGTATCTACGTGTGATAACATGTTTCTGTGACAACAATCATAGAGGGTTACTTAGTGGTTATTTAGTTGTGATTTTCTAAAGTTTAATGTCAAAAAGACACTTATAACTAACTTACTATTTGAAAAATGTCAAACAACAGAACTTGTATTTTTTTCTAGATTTTTATTAACATAAGAGTAGTCATTCCTAAGGTTGGGGGGGTTTTCTCCTATTTTTCTATGACTTTTCAAAGTTCTCTCTGTTTTCATTATATAAATGGTGGTGCACTTTCTTTGTTCTGGACTAGGGTCCAACAAATTTTTCTTATGAACTACATCACCTATGCAGGTTAGGAAAAATGTGGTTACTCTCTGGTTTCCATTTTTAGTCCCCTTTTTCATTTGCTTAAGGTTTGGGCCAATACAAGTTTTAGTGGATAAACTTTCCTTAACCTAGTATACTGGGGAGTTTAATATTTTTAAACAGTGTAACTACTGGTTAAGTATATCTCACATTTTTCTCAGCCTTAGTCTAAGAGTCTTCCTATTTTACCTCTTGTTATTAAGTTTTGGACAGTTTGCTTATTTAAATCACAACTCTAGAAATATTGCAGGAACTATGGTGTTTATTATTTTTGTTAGATAATTCATAATATGTAGGTCCTAACAAAATTTGTTTGACCAAATTTGGTTGAATATAACTCAAGTTATGAATTTTTCAAGTCCACTGCTCATTTGAAAAGAATAAATCTAAAAGTTTAAAGGAAAACAGCTTTGCATCGGGCCCCCTAGGATTATTCCTAACTGAATCGTTTAAACCGTGTCCCTAGGGAACTATTCACACGAGTCACTAACTTAGCACATAACCCCCTGGCCTTTTCATCTCTTTAACCCGCACTCCTTCCTCGCCGAAACAGTAGCCGTGGAGAGAAAAAACGGTGGCGCGGCATACCAGTGATGGTAGAGGTCCGGCGAAGAGTCGGGCGAGGTCCGAGGGTCCCTTGCGGTCAAGTCGAGGTGCAGATCGCCGGCGGTGGTGACTAGAGGAGGGCTGGCCGCGTGCGCAGGCAGTCAGGCTCGTCGGCGGTGCGCGCTCCGGCCTGCTCACCATGGTAGAGCTCAATCAAGGTGCTCGGGGAGCTTCACAGGAAGTCAGTGGTGCCGTGGGTGCAATGAATTTGAAAATGGCTCACCATGAAGCTCGGTCCACGTGCGGCGACGGTCGGCTGGAGTCCGGCGATGGTAATCTGGTGCCTCCGGCGAAGTAGTGTTCAGTGTAAGGGTTCAGGAAGCTTTATGGGGCTCTAGGGAAGCAAGCCGAGGAGCTGGATTGGATGGAGGTGGGCCGGAGTAGACGGTCCACGGTGGGTGGGCTCGGGCGGCCGCTGGCACGCCGTGCGCAGAGAGAACTCCAGCGAACTTGTGCTCGGGCGGGGCTGAGAGCGTGCAGGGGAGTACGGTTGTGGCCTTGGGTTGCATTATAGGCGCGAGTGAGGGCGTGGGGTCGGGCGTCGCTTGGCGCGGGCAAGGGCACCCAACGCCGGGGCATGCTCTGGTGCGCCATAACAGGTCGAACACGTGGACATTTGCTTCTGCCCTGGTTCAAACGCTTGCTGAGCAACCAAACGTGCAAATCTTGCCAAAAATCCTGTGTAATGTCTCTTCTCTGTGCCAAGGGCTATCTGTCTTGTGTGAGTTCCAAGTGAAGATATGGTCGGGTGTGGGAGATATGGTGGCGCCAAGTCAAGTCTGTCTGGACTGTTCAGCCCGAGACAAAACCCATGCCAATTCATGACAAATGGTTTTGGTTTGAGTTCAAATTTTTCCAAGGTGTTCCTTGGGTATTTTGGCGCCCTTTTGTCAATTGGACCATTTTGATTTCGCGTCTGCAACTATGTGAACACATGTGATCTTTAGAAGAGGGCTGAAATTAGACTTAGAAAAAAGGGGGTTTTTCTTTTGTGCTTCCCACATGGGTGATTAATTTGAGGATTTTGTGGGACCTTTTTGGGAAAACTTCCTTACTATTTCTTGTACGTATTTAAATATGCTACAACTTTTGTGAATGGTTCAAGGCATGATTTGGTAATTTGCATAGTTCTCCCACTAATTCCTTTCTTGTTGCTCTAATGGCTTAAGGAGGGTGGTCTAGGGTTTTGAGCATTTTGCTCAATTGGAGGTGTATGAAAAGGCTAGGATATGCCTTCTAGTATGATTAACACTTGATTAAGACATTGCTTCTCAATTTTGGTGCTTCTTTCTCAAACTAAAACACATGTGATGATAGGTCACAGGTGTATGTGTTGAGCAAAGGCATTGAGTAACACTTGGGGTGTTACAGCCCTTCCCCCTTAAAGGAATCTCATCCCGAGATTTGGGTCATGATCTTTTAGGGGCGATGAGAAGGTGCGTGCTAGCGCGGTGTGTGTTTGTTTGTCAATGTTCCTTAGTAAACTGCTCTTCGAATGTCATCCTCTTTGCAACTTCAAAAGAAAGCCCTTCTCGATTTAGTTTTACATCTTACTCAATTTTTTTAAGACCATCTTTCTTATATTTGGATTAAAAAGGGCAGGGGGTTTTGGGTCATAGTTACGTACCGATTTCTTTAGGTAGATAATTGGGGTAGTTTGAGCGCAGAAAATCCTCAGTTTCCCAGCTAGCCTCTTCTTCTGAATGGTTTCTCCACTGGATCTTGTACATTGTGATCGACTTTGCACGGGTTGACCTTTCCTTACGGTCCAGTATTTTGACAGGGTGATCTTGGTATGACAAGCCTGGCTCTATCTCCAATTCAAGCTCTGCTAGTACTTCTGTCGGTACGCAAACACACTTTTTCAGCTAAGATACATGGAACACATCATGAATTGCAGACATGTGAGGGGGTAGCTTTAACTGGTATGCTATAGGCCCACAAGTTTCTTTGATCTCATAGGGCCCAATATAGCGAGGGGCCAATTTGCCTTTAATCCCAAATCTCTGAACACCTTTAGTGGGCGAGACCTTGAGGTACACATGATCCCCACTTCGAACCGTAGAGGCTTTCTCCTTTTATCATGATAGATCTTTTGCCTGGCCTGAGCAGCTTCTAAGTTCTTCTTAATGACTCTGACTTGTCCTCAGCTTCGAGTACTAGATCGGGCCCAAAGATTTCTCTTTCTCCAGTTTGTGACCAATTGAGCGGGGTCCTACACCTCCTCCCATACAAGGCCTCAAAGGGTGTCATCTTCAGGCTAGATTGGTAGCTGTGATTGTAAGAAAATTCCGCCAGTGAAAGACATTTGTCCCAATTCTTGCCATAGTGTATCACACATGCTCTCAACATGTCCTCGAGAACCTGATTCACTCTCTCTGTTTGGCCATCAGTCTGAGGGTGATATGCTGAGCTTCTAATCACGGTTGTTCCGAGTGACTTCTGTAGCTGCTCCCAGAAACATGCTACGAATGGCGTTCCTCTATCTGAGATGATGGTCCTTGGTATTCCATGGAAGCGCACTATTTGGTCAATATAGATCTCTACGTACCTTTCTGCCTTGTGGGTGGTATGTACTGGCAAGAAATGAGCTGTTTTGGTCAGCCTATCCACAATGACCCATATGGAATCGTGGTGCCGAGAATTGTTGGGCAATCCCACAATAAAGTTCATGTTGATGTCCTCCCATTTCCAAGATGGTATTAGGAGTGGCTGCAAGGTACCTGCCATCTTTAAATGACTTGCTTTGATTCTCTGGCAAGTGTCGCACTCTGATACGTACTTAGCAATTTCTCTCTTCATCATGGTCCACCAATACAAGGATTTGAGGTCATAATACATTTTGTTGCTTCCGAGATGCATGGAAAATTTGGAGAGGTGAGCCTCGTCCAAAATTTTCTTTCTGAGTTCTGGGTCCTTCAGAACAACAAGTCGGTCTTCAAACCATAAAATGCCCTTGCTGTCCTGACGAAAGCATTTATACTTATCCACCTTTTGGTTGAGCATTCTCTTAATGATTTGAACACCTTTGTCACTGAGTTGTGCCATGATTATCTGATCCTGCAAGGTCAGCTCGATTGAGATATAATCCAGAGTACCCGGAGAAACCACTTCCATGTTCATCTTGTGCAACTATTCACACAAAGCGGTGACATGAGAGTCTATAGTTAGACAGTTGCACTGGGCCTTACGACTCAAGGCATCTGCCACCACATTTGCCTTGCCCGGATGGTAGTGTACTTCCAGATCATAATCCTTGATCAACTCTAACCATCTCCTCTGCCTCATATTAAGATCAGCCTAAGTGAAAATATACTTGAGACTCTTGTAGTCAGTATAAATATTACAATGAGCTCCCATTAGATAATGTCTCCATATCTTCAGAGCATGAACTACTGCTGCTAGCTCTAGATCATGTGTGGGATAATTCTGCTCATGAGGTCGGAGTGCTCTTGACGCGTAGGTAATAACTCGGTTGTCTTGTATCAAAACACAACCTAGTCCAGTGCCTGAAGCATCACAATACACATCAAATGATTTGGCGTTGTCAGGTTGCGCTAGCATGGGTGTGGTTGTTAGATGCTGCCTCAAAGTCTGAAAGGCCTCTTCACATTTCTGACCCCAATCAAACTTTACTCCCTTCTTCGACAACTTTTTCATTGGCTTAGCAATTCTGGAGAAGTCTGGAATGAATCGTCGATAGTATCCTGCCAGTCCTAGAAAACTCTGAATCTGCCGAACGGTGGTAGGAGGCTTCCAATCCATCACCTCTTGCACTTTCTCAGGATCAACTGCTATCCCGTCCTGAGAAATTGTATGACCCAAGAACTTGATCTCCCTTAGCTAGAAATCACATTTGGAGAATTTGGCATACATGTGATGATCCCGCAGTCGCTGGAGCACTATGTGCAAGTGCTTTGTATGCTTGTCTTCACTTTTCAAATAGACTAGAATATCATCAATGAAGACCACCACGAATTTATCCAATTTCGGCATAAACATTGAATTCATTAAATACATGAAGTATGCCGGAGCATTGGTGAGCCCGAATGACATCACCAAATACTCATAAAGCCCGTATCTGGTGGAAAAAAGCCGTCTTCGGAATATCACTCGCCCTGATCTTGATCTGATGATAGCCAGAGCGAAAGTCTATTTTGGAAAACACCTTGGCTCCAACCAATTGGTCAAATAAAACATAAATGTGGGGTAAAGGATACTTCTTTTTTATAGTTACCGCATTGAGAGGGTGGTAATCAACACATAATCTCAAGCTCACATCCTTCTTCTTTACGAACAAGGCCGGACATCCCCATGGTGAAGTACTTGGGCGAATGAACCCTTTGTCCAACAACTCTTGCAACTGCTTCTTCAATTCTGCCAACTCTGCTGGAGGCATTCTATATGGTCTTTTAGAAATAGGTGCGGTTCCCGGTTGCAATTCTATGGCAAACTCTATATCCCTGTCGGGTGGCGTTCCTGGCAATTCGTCTGGGAAGACATCAGGGTACTCACAGACTACTGGAATCTTTTCCATGGGTGACTCTACCATGGTGAGGACACAAGAATGGGTACAACCCTGGTTGGGTAGGTACAAAGTGAGTTCTCCACAAATTAGTGAGTGTATTTCAATGGCTCTTGCTACGACATCAATTAAGGCATGGTGCTGCATTAACTAGTCAGTCCCCAATATGATGTACACGCTCTCTAATCGCATGATAAGGGGGTGGTTCTAAATATGCTACTACCCAATTTTATTGCACCTGCCGGGTGAGTTGATAGGTGGCAACCTTGCCTCCTGGTGTTGCAATCATAATGGCCCCACTTGTGTGATGAAAAGGTAGTTGACAGTTGGTACTAAATTTTGTGCTGATGAAACTGTGTGATGCACTAGAATCGAAAAGAATGACTGTGGGATAACTCAAAACGGAAAAGATACCGGTCATGACGGGTGCTCCCTGCGGAATGTCAGCCAGTGTGGTGAAGTTCAGCCTGCCCTGCCACACTTGCACCTTCTGCCTCTTGCCCTGGTTCTGATTTGCATTCTGCCCCTGCCTCTGCTGGTTTTTCGGGCAATTCCTGGCATAGTGTCCAGTGCTGCCACAGGTGAAACATCTGTTGTCATTGCCCTGGCGGTACTGCTGCTATAAAAATTCTGTAAAAATTACAGTGGGTTAATATTGGTCACTATAGTCTATCCTATAAATTTGAGGTAAAAAAATAAATAGGATAAACCCTAGACAAAAATAACAAAAGTTAGGGCATAGGGTCACTTTGTACTACAACTCCTTTCTAGGTGGGGGTTCTGTACTAAGGGTTATTTTTGCTGGTATCTATGTGTGATAACATGTTTATGTGCCAACAATCATAGAGGGTTACTTAGTGGTTATTTAGTTGTGATTTTCTAAAGTTTAATGTCAAAAAGACACTTATAACTAACTTACTATTTGAAAAATGTCAAATAACAGAACTTGTATTTTCCTAGATTCTTATTAGCATAAGTGTAGTCATTCCTAAGGTTGGGTGTTTTCTCCTTAGGGTTATTTTTCAATGACTTTTCAAAGTTCTCTCTGTTTTCATTAAATAAATGGTGGTGCACTTTCATTGTACTGGACTAGGGTCCAACAAAATTTTCTTATGAACTATATCACCTAGGCAGGTTAGGAAAAATGTGGTTACTCTCTGGTTTCCATTTTTAGTCCCCTTTTTCATTTTCTTAAGGTTTGGGCCAATACAAGTTTTAGTGGGTAAACTTTCCTTAATCTAGTATACTGGGGAGTTTAATATTTTTAAACAGTGTAACTACTGGTTAAGTATATCTCAAAATTTTCTCAGCTTTAGTCTAAGAGTCTGCCTATTTTCCTCTTGTTATTAAGTTTTGGGCAGTTTGCTTATTTAAATCACAACTCTAGAAATATTGCAGGAACTATGGTGTTTATTATTTTTGCTAGATAGCTCATAATATGTAGGTCCTAACAAAATTTGTTTGACCAAATTTGGTTGAATATAACTCAAGTTATGAATTTTTCAAGTCCACTACTCATTTGAAAAGAATAAATCTAAAAGTTTAAAGGAAAACGACTTTGCATCGGGGCCCCTGGGATTATTCCTAACTGAATCGTTTAAACCGTGTCCCTGGCGAACTATTCACACGAGTCACTCCTTCCTCTCTTTAACCCACACTTCTTCCTCGCCGGAACAGTAGTCGCAGAGAGAAAAAGTGGTGGCGTGGCTTACTAGCGTTGGTAGAGGTCCGGTGAAGGGTCGGGCGAGGTCCGTGGGTCCCTGGCGGTCACGTCGAGGTGTGGATCACCGGCGGTGGTGACTGGAGGAGGGCTGGCCACGTGCGCAGGCGGTCGGGCTCGTTAGCGGTGCACGCTCCGGCCTGCTCACGGCGGTAGAGCTCAATCAAGGTGCTCGGGGAGCTTCACGGGAAGTCAGTGGTGCCGTGGGTGCAATGAATTTGAAAATGGCTCACCGTGCAGCTCGGTCCACGTGCGGCGGCGGTCGGCTGGAGTCTGGCGATGGCAATCTGGTGGCTCTGACGAAGTAGTGTTCGGTCTGAGGGTTCGGGAAGCTTTATGGGGCTCTAGGGAAGCTAGCCGAGGAGTTGGATTGGATGGAGGTGGGCCGAAGTAGCCGGTCCACGGTGGGCGGGCTCGAGCTGCCGCTGGCATGCCGTGCGCAGAGAGAACTCCGACGAACTCGTCCTCGGACAGGGCTGAGAGTGTGCGGGGGAGTACGGTCGTGGCCTCGGGCTGCTTCATAGGCACGACGCGGGCGCGGGCGAGGGCGCGGGGTCGGGCGTCGCTTGGCATGGGCGCATGGGGCTGAGCGTCGGGGCGTGTTCTGGCACGCCAGAACAGGTCGAACACGTGGACGTTTGCTTCTGCCCTGGTTCAAACGCTTGCTAAGCAACCAAACGTGCAAATCTGGCCAAAAATCCTGTGTAATGTCTCTTCTCTGTGCCAAGGGCTATTTGTCTTGTGTGAGTTCCAAGTGAAGATATGGTCGGGTGTGGGAGATATGGTGGCGCCAAGTCAGGTTTGTCTGGACTGTTCAGCCCGAGACAAAACCCATGCCAATTCATGTCAAATGGTTTTGGTTTGAGTTCAAATTTTTCTAGGGTGTTCCTTGGGTATTTTGGCGCCCTTTTGTCAATTGGACCATGTTGATTTGGCGTCTGCAACTAAGTGAACACATGTGATCTTTAGAAGAGGGCTGAAATTAGACTTAGAAAAAAGGGGTTTTTCTTTTGTGCTTCCCACATGAGTGATTAATTTGAGGATTTTGTGGGACCTTTTTGGGAAAACTTCCTTACTATTTCTTGTAGGTATTTAAATATGCTACAACTTTTGTGAATGGGTCAAGGCATGATTTGGTAATTTGCATAGTTTTCCCACTAATCCTTTCTTGGAGCTCTAATGGCTTAAGGAGGGTGGTCTAGGGTTTTGAGCATTTTTCTCAATTGGAGGTGTATGAAAAGGCTAGGATATGACTTCTAGTATGATTAACACTTGATTAAGACATTGCTTCTCAATTTTGGTGCTTCTTTCTCAAACTAAAACACATGTGATAATAGGTCACAGGTGTATGTGTTGAGCAAAGGCCTTGAGTAACACTTGGGGTGTTACAAGCAATTCCACCTCCCTTCTTGGTATTGACCATCTGTGTTAGAAACGTATGGTAAGAAAGAATTGTAGACAAGGCAAGTAATTACGAAGCATGTTACTTTGGGGATTTATTAGCTAAGTAGATTAGTGTGTTACCTACTAATGCTAATACATTACCTTATGGTGGTACATGCTAAGATGCCCAACTATGATGTTTCAATAAATTAAAGAAGCAAATCAGACATTTATCATCAGAACAATCAACCAACATATTTAAATAGAGAAAATAGTTATAATTTTGTCTTAGGCCTCCTATCTCTTAGAAAGGTCATAAATGTAGGATTCCAAGGTGTGAAATCCATCTTGTCTTAGAGTAGAAAAGATAAGAGTAATCAGAGTATAATAGCAAAAGGTGAGACAAGATTAAGATAAGTATAGAAAGAATTAGAGTAAGATAAGTAGGTAGGGGTTTTGTCCGTTTCTATCTAGGTTTCGTTCTACAGTCAACATTTCCTCTGATACCACTTCCGTCACACCCATATTTAAGGGATAAAGCCGGGTGCATCTCATATATGTGTTGGTCAATTGTTCTCAAATGCTATAAATCAAGAACAACACAACACAATTGTTAATGGTTAAAGACCTTTGTCCTTTGAAGCATTATTTCCTCTCGGATATAATGATCTTCAGACGAAGGTCATAAAGGACATACCTTCATAATTTCAGCATATTATTGTGAATGTAAATAAGAAAGTGAAATAATACAAAAGAATAAAGATAATAATAATTATGTATCAATGATCTATTTATTCTTGTATTCCATAAACATGAATAAACATCAACAATATTCATATTACATTGGTACCTTTGGCTTGCCAAAAGGTGAGAGAACGAGGATGACACGAGAGTGATTACAATCCAGCATGAACAGTACGAGGGTACTGTTCATCTATTTATAGGCACCGATCGCAGCCCGGGTAAAATTACATCGGTGCCCTCAAACACTTGTTTACAAGTAACTAAAACCAATAAGGCCTATCTAGTCCTTTTTCCTTCTTTGCTTGGTCTAGGCTGAAGCCATTGAGCTTCGGCATCTTGCACTATCGCCTCTACACAGAGTCTTCGTCTTGAGGAGCTAAATCGAGGCTGGAGGTGGCTTCGGTGATCCTTTGTATCATTTTGCTGAAGGTGTTTTTTCCTTGAGGACCTTCGGCGGAGAAGAAGACCCCAACAGTAGCCCCTTCGCATTGCTAGATCGTTTTTTCATAACGAGCTCGATCCACGGAAAACACGAAGGCTTCGGAATGCCGAAGGTTTGAAAAACACCTTCCCTGAGCTTGTTGTCGAAAAACAATTAAAATATTCCAAATGTCGAACGGTCCACCACTCAGCCAGTGTAGGTGGTGTGGCAGTTCGCCTTCTTCCCCTGCAGCACTATATAAACAGACAGGTTGGTGAGGAGTTACCACAGCATTCATTGCCATTGCGCTGTTAAAAATCTTAACCAAAGCCGAAGCTTTTCTGGATTGTTGTCTGCAGACATGCGCTTCGTCATTCGGAATCAACTTCAGCTTAAGGAACCGCGAAACTTAAGACGGCTCGAGTGAGATCCACCGCTAAAGTGTCCCGCGAGGGAGATGATGCTGAGACAGCGCCAATATCAGAAATGATGAGGCGATCAGGTCTAGTGATATCAGAAGAAGCTGTTTCCGAAGATGAAGCTGCCGAAGCTGAGCAGATTACAACTGAAGATGGGAGTGATGATAAGCTGAGGAAGACTACAATATTTTGAGCCCGTCGAAGCCAAGCCACATCGAATTTGGAAAATCTACTATGACGGCAGAGGACATGATTATGATGAAGAAGCTGGGTTATTTTGGAGAAGCTGAGAGCAAACTTGTCCATTTTGCTGTAGAGGAAGTGGTTCCGGAGCCAAAAGAGGACGAAGTTGTTGTTTTCAAGAGCTTCTTCAAGGCAGGGCTTCGGTTCCCTTTATATGACATGATAGGACAAGTTTTAAAGAATTTTGAGATATATCTTCATCAGCTAACACCAAATGCCATCGTCAGGCTCAGTGTTTACATATAGGCTCTCCAAAGCCAGGGCATGAGCGCTAATGCCGAAGTTTTTCTACTGGGTGCATGAGTTGCACTACCAGACGAAGGCCAGAGCGGATGACCTTCACAAAAACTTTGGATGCTATAATTTTGCGTATCGAAAGGATACCAAAGCCTCGGTAATTGGCTACCGTACCAAGTGGCCGACCGGGTGGACAAGTGAGTGGTTCTATATAGAAGCTGATGAGAAAAAGAGGGAAAAATTGATGACTATGGTCATGAATCCGATGAGCTTAAGCTTCAGAATGACAAGGCCCTTGGGACGCATGCAACTTGGCTCCCCGTGCCAGCTAGCCGAAGTTGAATTTAGAGTGGTAGCTGTCGAGATTAGCACTAGAGACCTAGTGCAGGAATATTTGGCAAATAGAACATTTCCAACCTCTAGCGGTTGGGGGATGCCGAAGAAAAAAGAAGGGGGGAAAGTATGAGCTTGTTCGGCTCCCCTATTGCTTCAAATTTGAGAAATAGTTCAAGAAACCATGCAATGAATGGCTGGAAATGATCGAGACCATGTGCAATGAGATTCTTGGCATTATACGAAGGAGGACCAGCTAATGACTGCTGCCTTCGATACCCGGCCGAAACGAAGGCTGAACCGAGTAATGGATGCATTGAACTTCAAATACCCAGATTATGAGATGTTTGACGAAGGGGCCGGGGTGTGAAAAGAAAAAGGGTTGCCAGCATCCTAAGCAGGCAAGCTGCCCGGTCCGTAAAAGAAGATGAAAAGGCCCTGAAGAAAGCAAAAACATCGCCAGAGCCGAAGGCAACAATTTCTAAGAAGCGAAAGCTTGACCAGATACCCTCTACTGAACCGAAGGTAAACGAAGCAGCAGAGAAAACCCCTCCATCGTCGTCTGTTGTCGAAGTGGTCGAAATTTTGAAGGTAATGACTGAATCTCCGCCATTCAAGCTGCTAAGTCCTCTGGGATTGGAACTGACAAAACTTTTATAGAGGAAGGAAACGCCTTCGGCTACATAAGAGAAGATTGAAGGACAAAAGAAACAGCGAATTGTGAATATAATGCAAGCAATTGAGCAAATGCCACCTTCAGCTTCGGTGACGAAAGCAGCAATTCCTGCGGATGCCGAAGATGCTGGCAAAGCCAAAGCTGAAGAACTTGCAGCCACAATGTCAGAAATTGACAGGCTTGTATCAAATGTGGTTGCAGATGTGGATGCAGAGGAGACAAGTGTAGTTGCAGAGGAAAACATGGTCGCAGTGCTAGACAAAGGAAAGAAAATTGATAATACTCCTTCGGACGAGAAAGATTTTGATCTTCGGCACCTGGGCGACCAAGAACTTTCTGAGGAGGACAAGTTGGAATTAAAAGAATTTGCTATATCTTGTGGTTACCAACTGGGGTCCATGTTCTTCGGTGGGGTCGATGAGAAAACCTTAGGATGCATTCGCGACCGCGCCGGGGCGAAGATAGTTGGCACCCTATCCAAGAGTGTTGGATTCCCGAAGATGGAGACCGGCATTAGTTGCTACCGATGGCAACATATTGTCGGTAGCCTATTTGATTCCAACTTCAAGGTGAGACTTTTGTCTGGATTTTTTATTACCTTCGTAGGGGATTGAGTGTTCTAATTTTAACTTGTTTTGCAGAGCATGTTATTAAGTAAGGCCTTGAAAATGCAGCAGGATAATGAGGATAGAAGAAACTAATTATAATTAAAGGCTTAGAGGATAAAATCAAGGAACTTGAAGCTTCTTTAAAGGAAAAAGACATCATGCTGCAATCAGCCGAAGGCTCCCTCGCAGAAGCACGATCTAAGAATAATAAGTTGAGTGAGGAACTAGACGAAGCTCAAACAATTTTGAACAAAAGTCAAAGCGTTTTGACCACGAGACATAGGAGCTCAAAGCGAAGGTCAAAGCCGAAGCTGAAAGAAATACGAAGCTACACGAAGCTATTGTGAACCTTTGGAACAAGTGCTCTGACTTTGCCACTCGGTGCATTAATCGGTTGAAGGGAATATTTAACTCGGTTGGAGCTGCTTCTGAAGAGGTTAACCCTTTGGCCAAAGATATCCCTGGGGCCTTCGAACATATTGAAAATGAAGGTGAAGCCCTTGATGAAGTTATAACCGGGCACGGAGATTTCTGTGTCCTGGTGGCTTCACGCGGCACAGTTGCAGCATTTATGAAGGCCGGGTGCAATCACGCAAAAACTGTTAATAAGCCAAATTTCAATCTTTCAACATCAGATCTAGTTGATATTTCCGCCAAAGCCCGAAGCATAAGGAACAAATTTATTACCCAAATTTGGGCAAAGGGCGGACGTGAACTGGCCGGGGATGAAGCACGAAAACTGCTTAACTCGGTATGAAACTTTTACCTTTGTCTTATTTACCTTGGTTTTCCTTTATTATATTTCCGATTACTTTATACCTTCATCTCTCTGCAGGATGGTGGCGCCGAAGGTCATTAAGCCGAAGCTTGTTCCGAAGGACTGAAGATTCTAGAACTTCCTTTTGTATCTATCTGTAGAAGACTTAGGAACTCTTTGCATCATTTGGCAAAAAATTGTAATTGTCATTGAACAAAATATTGTACTTATTTGTGAATACCTTGTAATATAATTTTACCTTTTCGCTCTTGTATGAATTGCTTCGTTGTGGACGAAACCAATGCTTGCAATCTTTTGAGCCGAAGGCGAAAAACACCTTCCTTTCTTTTCGTTCACATCAAAGTATTTTTCATTAAAGACGAAGTACCTCCATACACCACGAAGTTTTATCTGAGACGAAGCAGCTTCGTATTCAACGAATCATTTTGTCACTGGAGACAGTCATCTTCTGTCTTTCCTGTTAATATCTGTGCTTTATGTCATGATGATGTTCCTACGAATGTCTAATGAATGTTTGTATGAATGCAAAAGATGATGTGATGAAATATGCAAATGTATGCCAAGAACACACCTAGACTCTGCATCCCCTAAGAAACGACTTTAGAGTCTCTTCACCTTTTACTTAGGTGGTATTTCAGCTCTGCATACCCTTAGGAATGACTTTGGAGCTAAGCTCTGCATCCCCTTAGGAATGACTTTGGAGCTTCTTCACCTTTGACTTAGGTAGCATTTAAACTCTGCATCCCCTTAAGAACGACTTTGGAGATTCTTCACCTTTGATTTAGGTGACATTTTAGCTCTACATCCCCTTAGGGACGACTTTTGAGCTTCTCTGTGACCTCTTGCACTCGATGGTGCGAATCCTGATGTTACATTTTACATGTGAGGGAATTTGGCCCTTGTATTGCAGAGGGCTAAACAAAAAATAAAAATTACAACCTATGGCCCCACTAAAAACCTTTCTCCCCTCTTGAAAGGAAAAGGGTGCCATAGGAAAAAAATAAGAAAATTACATTGTTTATACATAATATCGTCGAAGCTCATCCGCATTCCAAGACCTAGGTATGTAGTTGTCATCCATGTCTTTCAGTCTGTAAGACCGGGTCTTGATGAAGATACCACCAAAAAGGGACCTTCCCACTTGAGCTGAAGCTTCCCCACTATATAAGGATTGGCCACCCTTCGAAGCTCCAAATGACCTGGCTTGATATTCTTCAATCTTACTTTTCTATCACGCCATTTGATTGTTTCAGTCTGGTATTTATTGATGTGCTCTATTGCTTGTAGTCTGGTCCCTTCTATGGTGTCTTTTGTTATTTGGCAATCACCTTTGTCCTCTGTCGAAGCTAGAGTTCTTATTGAATCCGTTCTTGCTTCTTCCGGTGTAATTGCTTCGTCGCCGAACAAAATCTTGAATAGGGTAAATCCTGTTGACCTTGATACCGCAGTGTTGGTTCCACACCACTTTTATTAGTTCGTCTGGCCACTTTCCTTTGGGTTGGTTGAAGATTGACTTCATTATTCCTGCTATTATGATTCCATTTGCTCTTTGTACCAATCCATTTGACTCCAGATGTCTCACTGATGCGAAGGATATTTTTGTGCCAATCTAGCTATAAAAGGTTTTGAATGTTTCAGCATCAAACTGAGTTCCGTTATCAACTATTATAGCATTTGGCACACTGAAGCGACAAACAATACTCCGCCAAAATAATTTCTGGACCGTGGCCGAAGTTATTGTAGCCAAGGGCTTTGCCTCAATCCACTTAGAAAAATATTCTACTACCACCACAACATATTTCAAGTTGCCTTGTGCTGGTGGGAGTGGACCTAACAAATCCAAGCCCCATCTTTGCAGTGGCCAAGTTGGCTGTATTAGCTGGGTTAGAGACGAAGGTTGCTTCTGGTCTCTAGCACATCTTTGGCAATTTTCACATTTTTGAACTAAATGTGCTGCATCCGAAGCTGCCTTTGGATAGTAAAAACCTTGTCTAAAAACCTTCCCCAGCAGAGGCCTAGACCCAATGTGGGCCTCACATAACCCCGCATGTATTTCCTTCATCAATTCTTGACCTTCAGCTCTGGACAAGCACTTGAGCAATGGAGAGCAAACTCCATGCTTGTATAATTCCCCTTCTATGATTACATATGGCCTAGTCCTTGCTTCCATTCTTTTATTGTAAACTTCATCATCTGAAAGACAGTTGCCCAAGAGGAAAGATACAATCGCAATCCTCCAATCTTCACTATGTACCGGTGAAATTGTGAGCACCGCTCTTTCCATGAGCTCGACTGAAGGTGCTTTTATTGTTTCATAAAATACTTCCGAAGGTAGTGGGAGCCCCTGTGCCGCTGATTTGGCTAATAAGTCTGCATGTTCATTTTCTCCCATTGGGATATTCTTTACAGAGAAACCTTCAAAAGAGGCTTCCAACCTTCGAACTGCATCTAGATACTTTTGAAGCTTCAGATCTCTTGCCTTACTGCTTTTGTCCACATGACCCGAGATAACTTGTTAATCAGTCTTGAGGATCGCCCTTCTTATACCCATTGCCTTAAGTTTCCGAAGCACAAAGAGAAGGGCTTCGTACTCCGCAATATTATTTGTGTAGCTAAAGTCTAATTTTACTGCATAACAGGTTCTGACTTTGGATGGTGCAACTAGAACAGCAGCTGCCCCTGCACCGAAGGTCCCCCAAGACCCATCACAAAATACCGTCCAAGCTTCAACATCATTTATTCTTTCTTCATCCTGAGCCCCTGGCGTCCAATCAGCAATGAAGTCTGCTAACGCCTGAGACTAGATCGAAGATCTATGAACATAATCAATGGTGAATTCATTGAGTTTTGCAGCCCATTTTCTGACCCTTCTTGTAGCTTCTCTGTTCCTCATTATATCCTTTAGGGGTTGTGATGAAGGCACTATTATGTGGTATGCTTGGAAGTAATGTCAAAGCTTCCTGGAGGCCATCAATACAACATACTGTACCTTCTCCAGCTCTGTGTAATTCTTCTTTGATGGACTAAGTACCTCAGAGATGAAGTATTCTGGTGCTTGCTTTTTTACTTGGCCATCTTGTTTCTCTTGTACAAGCGTCGCACTAACTGCAGCATGGGAAGCATCCACATATAGAAGTAATGGGGTTCATGAAGAAGGTGGGGTTAGAGTTATTAGATCTATCAAATACTGCTTCAGCTCTTCGAAGGCTTTCTACTGAGCTGGACCCCATTGAAAGAATTCGGGTGACTTCAATACTTCAAAGAAATGTAGGTTCCTCTCCGCTGATATTGAGATAAATCTGTTCAATGATGCCAACCTTCCTGCTAACCTCTGAGCCCCCTTTCTCGAATTTGGCGGTTCCATCCGAAGGATAGCTTTGATTTTGCTTGGGTTAGCTTCAATACCCTTTGTTGATACCAAGCAGCCAAGAAACTTGCCCTCCTTCACTCCAAAGACGCATTTTCTGGATTTAGCTTAAGACCAGCCCGTCTGAAGTTGGCAAATGTCTCTTGCAAATTAGCAACATGGTTTTCTTGTTTCGTGCTCTTTACTATGATATTATCAACATATGTCAGCACATTTCTGCCAATTTGGGAGTGAAGAACTTTGGCAGTCATTCTTCTAAAGCTTCCTCCAGCATTCTTGAGCCCCTCAGGCATCCAAAGATAACAATAGGTCCCATTAGGAGTTATAAAGCTTGTCTTCAGCTCATCGTCCTTCTTCATCCAGATTTTATGATAGCCTAAGTAGCAATCCAATAAGCTCATAATATCCGAAGTAGCTGCTGCATCCATAAGGGAATCTATTCTTGGCAATGGGAATTCATCCTTCAGGCATGCCTTATTGAGATCTGTAAAGTCAATACACATTCTCCATTTTCCATTAGCTTTCTTTACCATGATGGTATTGGCCAGCCACTCTGGGTATGTCACTTCTTCGATAACGTCGGCACTTAGAAGTCTTTTCACTTCGTTTCGTGCACCTTCAGCTTTATCATCGGACATTTTCTGAAGCCTCTGCTTTCTTGGTCTGAAGGACGGGTCTACATTGAGTGAGTGCTCAATAATATCTCTATTGACACCACAAAGATCATTGGCTGACCAAGAAAAAACATCTTTGTTGTTAAACAAAAATCTCAGCAAGGTCTTCTCTTGTTCATTAGATAGTTGAGATCCCAATAGCACTTTTTGCTCAGCTATGTCTTCACACAAAAGCATGGGCTTTGGTTGATCTGCCGAAGCAGCCTTTTCTCTTTTATACTTATATTGCTGATAAGCTTCGACTTCATCTATATTATGGATGGCCTTCGAATCCGTCCAACTTCCTTTGGCTCTCCTGGCAGCTTCTTGACTCCCATGTACATCAATGGGCCCTTGTTCCGAAGGTATCTTCATGCAAAGATATGCTGGATGGAGTATTGCTTCGAAGGCATTGAGCATCCCTCGACCAATGATTGCATTGTATGGATACTCCATATCAACAATGTCGAAGACAACCTGTTCTGTCCTTGTGTTGTGAACGTAGTCGAAGGTGATCGACATGGTTATCTTGTCGAGCGCCACAACCTATCTTCCTCCGAAACCACAAAGGGGGTGTGTTGCATCATGTATCTTGTCATCTGGCTCTTGCATTTGCATGAAAGCCTTTGTGAAAATGATATCCGCTGCACTGCCTGTGTCCACCAGGACATTGTGGACCAGAAATCCCTTGATGACATAAGATATGACCATTGCATCGTTGTGAGCATAATCTTTAAGCTGAAGGTCTTCCTGAGAGAAGGTAATTGGTATGTAAGACCAATTGGACCTGATGAAGGGTCCTTGCACACCAATATCTTGCATTCTTCTCTATGCTTCCTTCTTCTGCTTCTTATTGCCTGGTTCATAACTTGAGCCGCCTGTGATAGGGAGCACCAGCCTCGTAGCCGAAGGTGCCGCAGCTTGGTTGCCTTGCGAAGCAATTGTCATAGTTGTGGAAGTGAGTTCACCGGAGGTGGGCGCCAATGTTGGTCACTTGTTCTCAAATGCATAAATCAAGAACAAGGCAACACATTTATTAATGGTTAAAGACCTTCGTCCTGCGAAGCATTATTTCCTCTCGGATATAATGATCTTCAGACGAAGGTCTTGAAGGACATACCTTCATCATTTTTAGCATATTAACGTGAATGTAAATAAGAAAGTGAAGGAATACAAAAGAATAAAGATAATAATAATTATGTATCAATGATCTATTTATTCTTGTATTCCATAAATATGAATAAACATCAACAATAATCATATTACATTGGTACCTTCGGCTTGCCAAAAGGTGAGAGAACGAGGATGATGCAAGAGTGATTGCGTGAACAGTACGGGGGTACTGTTCATCTATTTATAGGCACGGGACGCAGCCCGGGTAAAATTACATCTGTGCCCTCGAACACTTGTTTACAAGTAACTAAAACCAATAAGGCCTATCTAGTTCTTTTTCCTTCTTTGCTTGGTCTGGGCTGAAGCCATTGGGCTTTAGCATCTTGCATTGTCGCCTCTACACAGAGTCTTCGTCTTGAGAAGCTAAATCGAGGCTGAAGGTGGCTTTGGTGATCCTTTGTGTCATTTTGCCGAAGGTGTTTTTTTCCTTTAGGACCTTTGGTGGAGAAAAAGACCCCCAACAATATGCGCCAAAGAAGACAACACATATAATAATAGAGTGTATAGAGATAAATGTCACAATATCATAAAAGCATTTATTACATAGCGGAATTCTTACAAAATAAAAGATAAATATAAAGCGAACTAAAGTCCATCCTTGGCACCATAAAGTTGACTGGGAGACGCCACCTAGATCAAGTCAAACTCCTCGTTGTGTGGCTTCTCCTGGGCCACCTGTTCTTCTCCTATGGGGGTTTATATATCGCAAGTGTGAGCTCACAAAAGATCATGGCTCAACAAGTCATGGGGAATAATGTGCATGAACTCACCAAAAGTGGGAGTTCATGTGAAGTGTAAGGCTGATCAATAATAGGGGTT
This sequence comes from Zea mays, assembly GCF_902167145.1. Lineage (NCBI taxonomy): Eukaryota > Viridiplantae > Streptophyta > Magnoliopsida > Poales > Poaceae > Zea > Zea mays. The sequence continues at coordinate 104,207,354 of NC_050099.1, read as the reverse complement.
AAAGCTGAGCATTGCTTTTAGTAGTTGGTCAAATTTTATTAGCAGTTACTAAATGTAAGTGAATACCAAACCATAATATGAATAATAGAACAAAATTAATAAATCCCATGCAATGCAAATGACAAATTGAATTTAGTTCCATAATTTAATCATGCGAGAGTCCTGAGCTGCTCATGACCGCGAGCACGGCTAGTAGCTTAGAACAAGAGAGAAAAGATTTGTAAACAAAATACGAAGCTAAAGCTGACAAAAATATAAAGCTGCAACAAACTTTGAAAGAGCTTCGGAACATATGTTTGAACGTCGACAACAACTGCGTACAATGACTAAAAAGGGTCTTCAACTCGGTTGGAGCCAGCTCCAAAGAGTTTACCCCTTTAGCTGAAAATATACCAAGCACCTTCGAACACATTGAAGGCGAAGTTGAGGCGCTTGATGAAGTGATAGCCGGGCACGACAACTTCTGTGCCCTGCTGGCTTCTCGCGGCACGACTGTAGCATTCATGAAGGCTGGTTGCACACACGGAAAAATGGTAAACAAACCAACCATCAGACTTGGTTGATATCCCCAGCAAAGCCCGGAGTATTGGAAATAAATTTATAACCTAGATTTGGGTGAAGGGTGGGCGGGATTTGGCTGTGACGAGGCCCGAAGCTTGCTTAAGCCGGTATGAAACTTACACCTGTTGCTTGCCATCTCTTGTGATTACTTTTTACCTTATACTACTTGTTTGTGTGCGGGATGGTGGTGCCGAAGATTGATAGTCCGAAGCACACTCTGAAGGCTGCTGAAGCTATTTTTAGGCCTGCCTGTATAGAACTTAGAAGCATTTGTATTATCTTTGTAAAAGATATTGTAATCAAGAATTGAACATTACTTTGTATACTTGTCCATACCTTGTAACATATTTTTACCTTTCCATCCATGTATAAATTGCTTTGCTGTGGTCGAAATCTGTAACACCCCTGGTGTTACTGTAACTAAAACTTGAGCATGGCATCATAAGCATTGGCATTGCATATGTTTGACACACCTAGAGTGCATTTACTAGGTAAAAATCTCAAACAAGTTGTATTGTTTTGGTGTTTTGCAAACAAGACCCTGGAATAGGAAACTCAACCCTAAATAGGGATTAAAGGGGTAAGACATAATCCAAGTTGAGAAAAACTAAAAGCCTTAGGGGAATAGTCATAAAATGTTCCCAAAAATAAAGTTGAATCACATTTATACTCCTGGGATACCTAAAACCCTAATTAGAACCCTGGAAAACCCTAAAACCAAACCCTAGGGACCTATGTGCAAAATTAGTCCACTTTTGGACTAAAGTGCAAAAACCAAGTTAAATAAGTGTCTTAAGTCATTTGGGTCACTCATATGTGGATTTACAAGCTAAACCCTAAGTTTTGGGTCTATTTACAAAAATCACTTCTTATGTCCCAAATGGCTTAAGTCTGAATTGCTGAGATTTTGCTCAACTTTTGAGCCTTGTAGCTTTCAAAATATAGGGTTTTTGCCCTAGGTCACCACATCAAAGTTATAGAGCAAACAAAGGAGAACAACTTTGCTTAAGGTTGTGAGCATAGTTGTTAAGAATAAATTGAAGATAATCATGCTCAAAATCAGGCTGTCAGGCTGCTAAGGTCTGAATTTTCAGACTAACAGTGAACTGACATCAACTTCAAGTCTAAATTCAAGCATGATCCAATGGGTTTTTGTGGCAGCATCATATGGCAATATTGTAGATGGTATGTTGCTTTACAACTTTGATGCAGAGTTTGAGTTGAGTTGTCATTCAAAAATTAAGAGAAAACCAAGCTCCAAAGTGCTTTGTCAGGCTGTCTAAATACCACTCGCCATGGTACAATGAATTTGGGGATCAGACCGCCAGCGCAGGGTCCTCGCCGCTGATGACCTTGCGCCGGGATCGTTGCCGCCGTTGAGATTCGCACTCACGGGTAACTGGATAGCGCTCGGAGTCGCGTAAATATCCTCGCCGTGGATAACTCCGGCTATAAACAAGTCCGGCCACCGTACAAGCGTCACCGCGGCGGAATTCGATAAGAACGCCGGTGACCGCCGCCTCCCGGCCGTGCGCCGCGTGGCTCAACCCTTCCACTGCGTCGCCATAAACCCCCACTGTTGTCTAATCAACGCCGGTGAGCCTGCCACGACGATGGACACGAATTCACCGCGCCAGGTTCTTGTCCATCTCCGACTGCCAGCGTTGCTCGACCAAATTGGCCACCACCGCTTAAGTATCCTATAAATTGAAGCCTCAGCCCGTTCCGCTAGGTAATCGTGCGTCTAGAGAACCCGCTCGTAGCTCCGATCATTCCCCATAGCTCCCCAATTTCCAATTTCCCCCAAATCGACTCTCCGCCGCCGTAAACCACCCATCACCGCAACCAGCCCTTTCCAGGTTAGTTCATCTCTCTCTCCCTTGTTTAAGCACCCTGGTTACTCTGTGATGCTTGCCGAGCCTTCAATTTAAACTAGGAGACCACCAGTCGCCGGGAACACGATGATCTAGCCGCCATGCTCTCGGTCACCGTGGCCAGAGCTCCTTAGTTGGTCTTGGATGCAATTAGGTTGGGGGAAATGATTAAGGTAGCCCCAATTTCATGTCTGTTGCTTGGAGAACCTAGCCGTTGCCCCAATCGGCTGGTCTGCTAGCTCGCCGGAGTTCGTCCCTGTGCAGTTCGCCGCCAGGGACTTCGGACGGAGAAAGGATAGAAGTGCGGGGTTGTTTTTGTAGATGTCAGAGAGACATTGAACAGTGGCCAGGAATTCTTAGTAGATATCCAAAACGTTGAGGACCTCTGCGCAAATCTGCCCCGCGTGCGCGGGCACGCACGTGTCTTTTCCTCTGGACTGGGCCGCTGGGCTGAAATCAGCCCAGTACTATTCACCAGTTTTTCCTTTTTTTTATTCCAGAGCCAAAACAATTATAGAAAATGATAGAAAAATCCTAATATTGTGAAACCAATTTTCCTAGACTCCTTATTTTCCCTAGTATTTAATAAAAATAGTTTCATGATTTTTAGTTTAAACAGGGAATTTTAGGGCATTTAAAATAGCTTAAAGAAATAGTTTTGGAATTTTAGAGAATCAATAGTAATGCCAAAAATGTTCAAAATTTTTATATGAACTCCCCACATTATTTAGAAGCCTTGGGTAGAGTTTGAATTGATTTGGACCATGTTTGATAACTAGAACCCAAAACCCCCCTGCTCTATGAACTCCTTTACTGACTCCGGAAACCCTAAGTTCTCGGAGTTCCGTGAAGGAAAGTTGTATTCAAGACTTAGATAATAAATTTGTATTATCTTCGCACTCTCATGAGCATTACATGGCATTCATTCTTATATATGTATATACATGGTTATGTTAGAACACGAAGAAGAAGTCGAAGTCACTGAAGAAAAGACACCACCACCCTCGGATTCTCAGGCAGGAAACTGCTTCTACTTTGATATTTGTGGATCCGAGCCAGACTCACCTACGAACGAAGGCAAGCCCCGGTGCATTTGCCACCTTCCTTGATGTTTTTAAAATCTTTCTCACTTGCTTGCTGCATTAGGTGATAGGAGTTGAATGCTTAAACAATTCCTGCATTACCTTCCTTAAACTTGATTACCTTCCTTGAAACCCTGTTTTTACAAAAAGGTTTTTCTATGCTTAGTATTGCTTTAGAAAAACAAAAGGATTTGTTTTAAAAAAGATGTTTGGCAAAGTGGGAGGGTTGTTTTCGAAAATAAAATTTGATGGTGGATCCATCATGGCCATGATGGATTCAACATCGGAAAAGATGTACCTCTGCCAGGTACCAAGATTTGGGTTTAATTGATTAAGCTGAGACCGGGCGGGTGACTTGCACGAGAAGAGAGTCTCGGTGTAGTGTCTCCGTCTGAGTTGATTAAGGACCGCCTCGATGTAGGCTTGATGACCGAGGACCCTTTAACTGGTCACATGCCTCGTCATGGGTAAGCCTTGCCTCGGGCAGACTAAGGCCAGAATAAGATAACACGAAATGGGCGTGGAGCGGTGGCGAGAGTAGCGTGTACCCTCCGTGGCAAGAGGCTGGACGGTGGTGTATCTGTGCTCTCGGTTTGCGTGAACCTGATCTGGTCTTAAGAACCTCGGTGGCGGGTTGACATATGCAAGGGTTAAGTGCTACATATGTCGTGTGATCGGAGATCCTTAGCTGAGTATAATCGATTCGGATCGCCGTACCTTCGCGGTTATGAAGACTTGGTCACTGACTTACACGTAGCAATCCACTAAAGATGATGGGTTTTTGTTAAGAAATTGGCTAGTGCAGGACCAGTGATTGAACTAGGGTAGAAAGAACTCTAGTGGCAGGTAATTTTACTTAACTTGACAAATAAAATTGGATTTTTAAGGATCCACTTTAGTAAGCATTTCTGCAAAACAGAGTCTTTGATTATTGAAAAGCCTTACCTTGACTCCCTTAAGCCAGCATACCCTTGAGAGTCTTTTCTTTAGTCGGGTAAGACTTGCTGAGTAATTCCATACTCAGGGTTTATCCCTTCGTTGTTTTTAGGTGAGGAAGTAGCAGATTTCTGTTGCTTCTGTACCAAGGTGGTTCCTAAGGAGGAGAAACAAGAGTGAAGATGCGGGAGGACATGGTCCTCCATAAGAAAACTTTTATGAAAAACTTATCGGGAGGAGTTTTGGCCTCCCTCAGTTATGTAATAATACTACTCTGCACTCGTTTATATTTCTGGTCTGTAATAAACAACCTGATCTTACTTTTTAAATAAATGTAAGTTATGTAATCGCTTCCGCATTTCTTCATCTCCGATGTTCTGTAATGTCTGCAAGACGGGTGAAACGTTCCTGGAAAGGTAAGAAAGAAGATACCGAACTTGTCAAGTAGTTCAGGGGCACCTACAGGGTTGTCTGAGGTCCGTTGGACAAGGACAACTGTAGGTGGGCCTAATTACTTGGGAGGTTCCGTCACAGCTGGTATCAGAGCGTAGCCCTTCTTTGCAGATATTATGAGGCATCTTCAAAAGGATTTTCTAAAAAAGTCTTACCTAGAAACTCTCTTCTCTTCTTACCTAAGTATTCTGAAGAATCTATCTTAAAGACCAAATAGGAAGAGTGCAATGTATAGAAGGTTGAATCAACTAAGGTTGATTCTGTAATTACACATGCATCATGCTAAGAATTATACTCATAAAATTTTCCCCCTTAGAAAGATGCCGCCGCGCAAAAGGAAAACGGCGCGCAAGTCAACTGGCCCAATCGGTGTGCCCCGACATCAACTGGCCCCTCGACATGAGGACAGTAGCAGCGGGAGTAATGATCCAATAGGGGATCTTGAAGCACGAGTAAATCAACTTCAAGCGGAAGTGCAACATAGGACCAACATATGGGTTGCGGATGGAGATAGAATAAATGAATTAAGAAGGGACATCCGCCACCTGCGGGATCAGCTTGCTGATCGGGACTTGGCGCTCGACTGGGCAGTTCAGTCCCATTTGCTGGCTTGTGCTAAGGAAGCAAGGGCTCAAGCCCGAATCAAGGAACTTAGCTCAGCTGTCGACAACCTGCAGGTCTATTGCAATACGTTACATGAGGAAGTCCATGTACTGTATTCGCAATTACACCCTAGTGCACCTGCGTACCCTGTTGAATCGGAAGCCGGACCCTCGTATGTTGCAGGACATGCGCCTGGTGGTGAGTTAGACCTTTTTCAGCCCCCTCCTTCCATGAGGCTGGTCGACGAATGGTCTCCCACACCCAACGACGAGGCCGCCAAAAGCAACGGGAAGCAGGACTAATGGTGTAGTAGAAGTAGAAGTAGTGTAGTGTATTGTAGGTTGTACTAGTGTATAATAGGTAGTGCTATTGTATACTAGGTAATGTATACTGTTGTAAGAGTCTTGAGTCTGTAACATTACTTTTGGTAATGTAAAATGGATGGCTTTTTCTTTGGCATATCATATTGTTTTCAAATGTTGTTGCCACAGATGCCTTCCAAGACTCGAGCTCAGGACGGAGCTGGTACCTCCCGGGGGAGGGAATCTACACCCAATCCACCTCCTGTTCCTCCCACACTGGCTGAGGCGATTGCCACCTTAGTGAACGCAACTGCTGACAATACCCGCTTTCTGAGAGAAATGGCGGGCCAACAGTTCTAGCAGCTTGGTGGGCGGGGCTATCAACAGGGCCCCCGCGAAACTTCTTATCTGGACTTCTCGGAGACACGTCCGCCCTTGTTTGTTAAAGCTGAAGATCCGCTGGAAGCCGATGAATGGTTTCGAGTGATTGAACAAAAAATTTGGACTGCTGTGCTGTTCAGAAATTCAGAATCCTTTATTCGCAGCCCAGCAACTACGCGGACCTGCCAGCACTTGGTGGGGTAATTTTGTGGCCGTTCAGCCGGAGAATCATCAAATAACCTGGGAAGAATTCAAAGTAGCCTTCCGCGAGCATTATATACCCGAAGGTGTTCTGCATATGAAGCAAGAAGAATTCATGAAGCTAAAACAAGGAGGGGATACTGTTAACCAGTATCTCAATAAGTTCAACCATCTATCCCAATATGCAATCGATCAGGTGAACACTGATCTGAAAAAGAAAAATTGCTTTATGAGAGGATTAAATGATCGACTGCAGAGAAAAATGGCTACTTGCATTGACTTGACTTATGGAAGAGCTGTCAGTACAGCACTGGCAGTAGAAGCGAAATATGCAAGTTCTGGAAAGATCAAGGGGAGTGGAGAAAACAGGCCTAGTCAGGGCCCGGTAAAGAGGCAACGGTTTATTCTCCGGCCTTCTAACCAGAATCATCCACGCGCACCATCCTTCCCTTTCAAGCAGCCAATAATTATTCGTCCCAATAATGCCCCCACTGCCCCAAGTCAGCCGGGTGCCCCAGGCACTCGATTCCCTGCTTTGCCCAGCTCTTCAACCGGATGTTTCAATTGTGGCAAGTCTGGGCATTTCATCAAAGATTGCCTCTATCCCAAGCAAAATCAGTCGAATAATCAGCATGGATCGGGGAATTCAGCTCAAGGCAAGGGAAATGTTAAGGGCAAAAATTTCAAGAAGACGGGACGCGTATACTATACACAAGTGGCCACTACACCGAACGGAGAGCCGGTAATGATGGGTATGTTCCTCGTGGCAAATCATCCTGCAGTCATTCTTTTTGATTCTGGTGCTTCGCATACGTTCATTAGCAAGAAATTTGTGGAGCAACATCACATTGCATGCTATGAATCAAAAGAGGGATTTAAAATACACTCACCCGGGGGACAAATCTTTACTAGAGAAGTGGCCTATCAAGTGCCCATATCATTGGTCGGACGGGACTTTCCTACCAATATGATCGTCCTGAAAGGCCAAGACATAGATGTTATTTTGGGTATGAATTGGTTGGCCAAGCATAAAGCAACACTCAATACTGATCAAAGAACTATCAGGTTGAGTCATAATCAAGAAGAAATTCTTTTGCCCATCCCTATTTCAAACAAAATTACAGGCAGAGTTTATGAAGTTATGGTACCGGAAATCAAGGATATTCCGGTAGTATGCGAGTTTCCTGATGTCTTCCCCAAGGATTTGCCAGGATTGCCACCTGAACGGGACGTAGAGTTTGTAATAGAGTTGAAGCCCGGTACGACTCCAATATCTAGAAGATCGTACCGAATGCCTCCTAATGAGTTGGCAGAATTGAAGATTCAATTACAAGATCTCCTGGAGAAAGGATTTATCCGACCAAGCTCATCGCCATGGGGTTGTCCAGCCATATTCGTCAAAAAGAAGGATCAAACCTTACAAATGTGTGTGGATTATCGACCCTTGAATGAGGTCACCATAAAAAATAAGTACCCTCTTCCAAGGATTGACATTCTATTTGATCAACTGACTGGAGCAAGGGTATTTTCAAAGATTGATCTCCGATCGGGCTATCACCAGATCCGTATTCGGCCTGAAGATATACCAAAGACCGCGTTCACTACGCGATATGGATTATTTGAATACCTGGTAATGTCTTTCGGGTTAACAAATGCTCTGGCCCACTTCACATATTTGATGAACTCGGTGTTCATGCCCGAGCTAGACAAGTTTGTGGTGGTCTTCATTGATGATATTTTGATATATTCCAAGAATGAAGAGGAGCACGCCCAACATTTATGGATCGTGTTAACGCGCCTGAGGGAACATCAGTTATATGCCTAGTTCAGCAAATGCGCGTTTTGGCTGGAGGAAATTCAATTCCTGGGACATGTTCTATCTGCTAGAGGGATTGTGGTAGACCCCAGCAAAGTCAAGGACATTTTGGAGTGGAAACCCCCGACCACTGTTCATCAGGTCCGAAGTTTCCTTGGACTGGCTGGATATTACCACAGATTTATACCAGACTTTTCTAAGCTTGTGAAGCCAATCACAAGTTTATTGAAGAATGATGTTAGGTTCAATTGGTCTTCAAAGTGTAATGAAGCTTTTGAACAATTGAAGACATTATTAACCACTGCTCCGGTATTGGCTCAACCGGACATCACCAAGCCTTTTGATGTATATTGTGATGAATCAGGCAGTGGACTCGGCTGTGTATTAATGCAAGAGGGCCAAGTAATTGTATATGCTTCAAGGCAGTTACGCCGACATGAGGAGCATTACCCAACTCATGATCTGGAGCTAGCTGCTGTTGTTCATGCCCTGAAAATTTGGCGTCACTATCTGCTCGGAAATATCTGTCACATTTATACAGATCATAAAAGCTTGAAGTATATCTTCACCCAGTCAGAATTGAATATGAGGCAGAGACGATGGCTTGAGCTTATTAAGGACTATGAATTGGAAATTCATTATCACCTAGGCAAAGCCAATGTTGTGGCAGATGCACTAAGCTGTAAGGTTTCCTGTCACTGTCTTACGGTGAAGACCTCTGACAACACTTTATGTCAAGAGATGGAGAAGCTAAACCTGGGAATGGTCCAACAAGGAACTCTGTATCAGTTAAAGCTTGAGTCAGTTCTCTTGCAAAGGATAATTGATGCCCAAAAGGATAATGAGGGTATGAAACACATTCGTGAGAAGTTAAGGGCTGGAAAAGCCAAATGTTTCAAAGAAGATGATCAAGGTATTGTATGGTTTAATAACTGCATAGTGGTGCCGAAGAATGAAGAGCTCCGCCAGCAAATTCTTGATGAAGCACATCTTAGCCGCTACTCTATTCATCCCGGAAGCACTAAGATGTACCAAGACTTGAAGCAACATTACTGGTGGACAAAGATGAAGATCGAAATTGCATGCTATGTGGCTAGATGTGACACCTGCAGACGTGTCAAGGCCATACATTTGAAAGCTGCCGGTCCATTACAGTCACTACCAATACCGACATGGAAATGGGAAGACATAAGTATGGACTTCATTGTGGGATTGCCCAGGACCGCAAAAGGGTATGACTCTATCTGGGTGATTGTTGATTGACTTACAAAGATTGCTCACTTTCTGCTGGTCAAGACATATTACCCGGTACTTACCTATGCAGAGTTGTACATTGCCCGCATTCTCAGTTTGCACGGTGTTCCAAAGACTATAGTGTCGGATCGTGGACCACAATTTGTATCCAAATTCTGGGAAGAACTCCATAAATCCCTGGGTACCAAGCTGCTCCACAGTTCGGCCTATCATCCCCAAACGAGTGGACAGACTGAGAGGGTTAATCAAATACTCGAAGATATGTTGCGAGCATGTGTTCTGGACTTCTCACAAAAATGGGATGAATGTTTGCCCTTGGCGGAGTTTTCGTATAATAATAGCTATCAAGAAAGTATCAAGATGGCACCCTTTGAAGCTTTATATGGACGACGATGTCGTACTCCGCTAAATTGGTCTGAACCTAGGGAAAGGTACTTCTTTAGGCCTGATATGGTGAAGGAGGCCGAGGAAAAGGTTCAGAAAAATATTCATAATATGAAGAAAGCACAAGGTCGTCAGAAGGGTTATGCAGACAAACGACGAATGCCCTTATATTTCCTTGAGGGAGACTATGTCTACTTAAAGGTTTCGCCAATGAAGGGCGTATCGTGTTTCGGGGTTAAAGGAAAGCTTGCACCACGATATATTGGTCCTTTTCTTATTCTGGAAAGATATGGGCCAGTGGCATACCGACTCCAGTTACCCGAAACATTGTCTGCTGTACATAGTGTGTTCCACGTGTCCCAATTGAAGAAGTGTCTTCGGGTTCCCGATCGAACCATTGAAGTAACAGATGTTGTCCTTGAACCGGACTTGACATACTCTGAGCACCCTATTCGAGTCTTGGATCAAAAGGACAGGGTTACCCGGAGAAAAACTCTCAAGTTCTATAAGATACAGTGGAACCAACATTCTGAAGAAGAGGCTACATGGGAACCTCAAGACTTTTTAGATAAGAATTTCCCAGGCTTTTTAGCCTCTTGTAAATTGTAAAGCCTGTATAACTGTTGTAATAAAGAAGTGATTCCCAAACCACCCCTGCCTTGTACCAAAAGTAAGGAAATAAAAGCATGTCGCGTTTCCTTTTCCATTACTTACCCTAGGACTTTTAATCTCGGGACGAGATTCTTTTATGGGGGGAAGGATGTAACACCCCTGGTGTTACTGTAACTAAAACTTGAGCATGGCATCATAAGCATTGGCATTGCATATGTTTGACACACCTAGAGTGCATTTACTAGGTAAAAATCTCAAACAAGTTGTATTGTTTTGGTGTTTTGCAAACAAGACCCTGGAAAAGGAAACTCAACCCTAAATAGGGATTAAAGGGGTAAGACATAATCCATGTTGAGAAAACCTAAAAGCCTTAGGGGAATAGTCATAAAATGTTCCCAAAAATAAAGTTGAATCACATTTATACCCCTGGGATACCTAAAACCCTAATTAGAACCCTGGAAAACCCTAAAACCAAACCCTAGGGACCTATGTGCAAAATTAGTCCACTTTTGGACTAAAGTGCAAAAACCAAGTTAAATAAGTGTCTTAAGTCATTTGGGTCACTCATATGTGGATTTACAAGCTAAACCCTAAGTTTTGGGTCTATTTGCAAAAATCACTTCTTATGTCCCAAATGGCTTAAGTCTGAATTGCTGAGATTTTGCTCAACTTTTGAGCCTTGTAGCTTTCAAAATATAGGGTTTTTGCCCTAGGTCACCACATCAAAGTTATAGAGCAAACAAAGGAGAACAACTTTGCTTAAGGTTGTGAGCATAGTTGTTAAGAATAAATTGAAGATAATCATGCTCAAAATCAGGCTGTCAGGCTGCTAAGGTCTGAATTTTCAGACTAACAGTGAACTGACATCAACTTCAAGTCTAAATTCAAGCATGATCCAATGGGTTTTTGTGGCAGCATCATATGGCAATATTGTAGATGGTATGTTGCTTTACAACTTTGATGCAGAGTTTGAGTTGAGTTGTCATTCAAAAATTAAGAGAAAACCAAGCTCCAAAGTGCTCTGTCAGGCTGTCTGAATACCACTCGCCATGGTACAGTGAATTTGGGGATCAGACCACCAGCGCAGGGTCCTCGCCGCCAATGACCTTGTGCCGGGATCGTCGCCGCCGTTGAGATTCGCACTCATGGGTAACTGGATAGCGCTCGGAGTCACGTAAATATCCTCGCCGTGGATAACTCCGGCTATAAACAAGTCCGGCCACCGTACAAGCGTCACCGCGGCGGAATTCGATAAGAACGCCGGTGACCGCCGCTTCCCGGCCGTACGCCGCGTGGCTCAACCCTTCCACTGCGTCGCCATAAACCCCCACTGCTGTCTAATCAACGCCGGTGAGCCTGCCACGGCGATGGACACGAATTCACCGCGCCAGGTTCTTCTCCATCTCCGACTGCCAGCGTTGCTCGACCAAATTGGCCACCACCGCTTAAGTATCCTATAAATTGAAGCCTCAGCCTGTTCCGCTAGGTAATCGTGCGTCCAGAGAACCCGCTCGTAGCTCCGATCATTCCCCACAGCTCCCCAATTTCCAATTTCCCCCAAATCGACTCTCCGCCGACGTAAACCACCCATCACCGCGGCCAGCCCTTTCCAGGTTAGTTCATCTCTCTCTCCCTTGTTTAAGCACCCTGGTTACTCTGTGATGCTTGCCGAGCCTTCAATTTAAACTAGGAGACCACCAGTCACCGGGAACACGACGATCTAGCCGCCATGCTCTCGGTCACCGTGGCCAGAGCTCCTTAGTTGGTCTTGGATGCAATTAGGTTGGGGGAAATGATTAAGGTAGCCCCAATTTCATGTCTGTTGCTCGGAGAACCTAGCCGTTGCCCCAATCGGCCGGTCTGCTAGCTCGCCGGAGTTCGTCCCTGTGCAGTTCGCCGCCGGGGACTTCGGACGGAGAAAGGGTAGAAGTGCGGGGTTGTTTTTGTAGATGTCAGAGAGACATTGAATAGTGGCCAGGAATTCTTAGCAGATATCCAAAACGTTGAGGACCTCTGCGCAAATCTGCCCCGCGGGCGCGGGCGCGCACGTGTCTTTTCCTCTAGACTGGGCCGCTCGGCTGAAATCAGCCCAGTACTATTCACCAGTTTTTCCTTTTTTTTATTCCAGAGCCAAAACAATTATAGAAAATGATAGAAAAATCCTAAAATTATGAAACCAATTTTCCTAGACTCCTTATTTTCCCTAGTATTTAATAAAAATAGTTTCATGATTTTTAGTTTAAACAAGGAATTTTAGGGCATTTAAAATAGCTTAAAGAAATAGTCCTGGAATTTTAGAGAATCAATAGTAATGCCAAAAATGTTCAAAATTTTTATATGAACTCCCCACATTATTTAGAAGCCTTGGGTAGAGTTTGAATTGATTTGGACCATGATTGATAACTAGAACCCAAACCCCCCTGCTCTATGAACTCCTTTACTGACTCCGGAAACCCTAAGTTCTCAGAGTTCCGTGAAGGAAAGTTGTATTCAAGACTTAGATAATACATTTGTATTATCTTCGCACTCTCATGAGCATTACATGGCATTCATTCTTATATATGTATATACATGGTTATGTTAGAACGCGAAGAAGAAGTGGAAGTCAATGAAGAAAAGACACCACCACCCTCGGATTCTCAGGCAGGAAACTGCTTCTACTTTGATATTTGTGGATCCGAGCCAGACTCACCTACGAACGAAGGCAAGCCCCGGTGCATTTGCCACCTTCCTTGATGTTTTTAAAATCTTTCTCACTTGCTTGCTGCATTAGGTGATAGGAGTTGAATGCTTAAACAATTTCTGCATTACCTTCTTTGAACTTGATTACCTTTCTTGAAACCCTGTTTTTACAAAAAGGTTTTTCTATGCTTAGTATTGCTTTAGAAAAACAAAAGGATTTGTTTTAAAAAAGATGTTTGGCAAAGTGGGAGGGTTGTTTTCGAAAATAAAATTTGATGGTGGATCCATCATGGCCATGATGGATTCAACATCGAAAAAGATGTACCTCTGCCAGGTACCAAGATTTGGGTTTAATTGATTAAGCTGAGACCGGGCGGGTGACTTGCACGAGAAGAGAGTCTCGGTGTAGTGTCTCCGTCTGAGTCGATTAAGGACCGTCTCGATGTAGGCTTGATGACCGAGGACCCTTTAACTGGTCACATGCCTCGTCATGGGTAAGCCTTGCCTCGGGCAGACTAAGGCCAGGATAAGATACCATGAAATGGGCGTGGAGCGGTGGCGAGAGTAGCGTGTAGCCTCCGTGGCAAGAGGCTGGACGGTGGTGTATCTGTGCTCTCGGTTTGCGTGAACCTGATCTGGTCTTAAGAACCCCGGTGGCGGGTTGACATATGCAAGGGTTAAGTGCTACATATGTCGTGTGATCGGAGATCCTCAGCTGAGTATAATCGATTCGGATCGCCGTACCTTCGCGGTTATGAAGACTTGGTCACTGACTTACACGTAGCAATCCACTAAAGATGATGGGTTTTTGTTAAGAAATTGGCTAGTTGTTGGAGACTTGTTCTCAAATGCTATGAGTTAAGAACAAGGCAACACAGAAAATGTTAAACATTAAGGTCCTTCGTCCTTTGAAGCATTATTTCCCTTAGGATATAACGATCTCCGGACGAAGGTCATGAAGGACTAACCTTCATCATTACAGCATACATTAGTAAAAGACGAAGCATATGAAACATAAAAGATAGCATAAATAATCATATAACATTATTCATTTAACTTTATTAACTCATCATAGAGAAATAGAGACAATATTGAATTATAAATGTACCTTCGGCTTGGAAGGAGATGAAAATACAAGTGTGACGCAAAAGCAAATGCCAAGTCAACGTGAACAGTACGGGGGTACTGTTCACCTATTTATAGGCACAGGACGCAGCCTGTGAGGAATTACAAGTATGCCCCTTATAAAAACTTACAATATTGACTCAGACCTTTATGGACTAAAAGGTCATTCTATCTTTAAGTCGGTTCGCAATGCCGAAGCTTTACGAAGAGGGACCTTCGGCTATTTTATACAAACAGCTTCATCCGAGGATCGCTTCTCTCTATAAGACCTTCGGCGACGAAGCATGGTCCCAACAGTAGCCCCTTTCGCGGTGCTAGATCGTTTTTCGTAACGAGCTTGATCCGTGAAAAAAGTTTCTTAAGCTTCGGAGCGCCGAAGGTCTCAAAAAACACCTTCCCTGAGCTCGTTGTCGAGAAACGATTCAATTTCCCTGCGCGTGGCGGCCCCACCGTGCAGAATTACTGTTCAGTCTTTGCGGCCCACCGTACAGCGAGTGCGAGCGGGTGTCCGCCTAGTGTGAAACTTCTGGCGCTTCGCCTTCTTACCTGCGACACTATATAAACAGACGAGTAGGTGTGAAGTTACCACAGCATTTACTGCTATTTGCACTGTTTTGCTGCCAAAATTTGTAACCATCGCCGAAGCTTGTTTGTCAGAATTGAACGAAGCTCCATCTTGAAACCTGCTTCGGAGAAAAAAGTATTAAAGTTTCACAAGTTCTTAGCTAAATGGCAAGAGTCCGTTCTACCGCTAGGGTTGAACGCGAGGGGGAGGAAACTGAAGCTTCGGAGACCGTCCCTATCTCCGAAGCCATGCAACGGTCCGGGCTAGTGATTTCGGAAAAGATTCCTATTGATGATGCAGAACAAGCAATCGCTGAAGCAGAAGGAGAAGAAGCAGAGGAAACAGACTCCGAAGATGATTATCACCTTGCCACACCAAGCAAACCCAGCCATTTGGACTTCGGGAAATCTACTGTTTCGAAGGCTGATTTGTCCAAGATGGTAAAGTCAGGCTATTTTACTGAAAATCAAAAGAAGCTACTACGCTTCGGAGGAGAAGAGACTACCCCAAAGCCGGAGAAAGATGAAATTGTTATTTTCAAAAGCTTCTTAAAGGCTGGGTTGAGATTCCCCCTTCATGGGATTATTGCAGAGATATTGAAGAATTTTGGAATCTACTTTCACCAGCTAACCCCTAACGCTATCGTTAGGCTTAGTGTTTACATTTGGGCACTCCGAAGCCAGGCGATGGAACCATTTGCTGACAGCTTCTGCCGAGTTCACGAACTGCACTATCAGACAAAGGCTAGAAAGGATGGTTTACATGAGAACTTTGGTTGTTATAATTTTGCTTATCGGAAAACTACGAAGTATCCTGTGATCAGCTACCGAAGCAAATGGGCAGCTGGGTGGAAATCGGAATGGTTCTATGTTAAGGTTGATGATGATAAAGAAAAACTTGTGCAAAGCCCACTGGAACTGACCTTCGGAGAAACCCGCCCCCAGTGCCACATGTTGCCAGAGGGTCCAACTCAAAAAGCAATGTATGAATTCAAAATAATTGCAGAAAATATCAGTACAAGAGACCTGGTCCAGGAATTCTTGGCTTTCAAAGTTTTCCCTAGTGTAAAAGAGTGGGAAATGCCGAAGCTGGAGGGGGAAAAGAAAAAGGGTGAACTTGTACGCTTGCCTTACTACTTCAAATTTAAGAAATTCTTTAAAACTCCTTGCCAAGAGTGGCTAGATACGATTGAAGTGATGTGCAACGAAATACTTGGTAATTATTCCAAGAAAGAAGATCAATTGATGACTGCAGCCTTCGGCAGCCGTCCAAAACGAAGGCTGAATCGAGTATTGGACGCCCTGGGCTTCGAATACCCAGACTACGAAGATCTGAACAAAGGTGCCAGGGGCCAAAAAAGGAAAAGGGCAACTGAAGCCTTAGATGAAGGTGAAAAAGAACCAATAAAGAAGAAAATTCAAAAGAAAAAGAAAACTTCTTCTCCGAAGCAACAAATATCCGAAGCAGAAGAAACTCCCGCATCGCCTTCTGCTGCTGTTGTTGAGGAAATTCTGAAGGTAATGACTGAATCCTTACCTGCGAAGCTAAGTCCACTGGATCCTCAACTGACAAAGTTTTTTCAGAAGGACAAGGAGCCCGAGAAATCAAGGAAAACAATCAAAGCAAAGAAACAAAGAATCATTACCGTGACAGAGGTAATTGACAAAACGCCGCCAAGAGCATCGGCCCAAAAAACACGAGCGGCTGCAGAGGGAGCAGATATTGAAATTGCACCTTCGGAGGCCGCAGCCGCCGAAGTTACTTCAGCTGAAGATTTTAATTTAGAGAGCACAATTGAACATATTGACCAAATGCTACTAGACATGGCTGCAGAAGAAGCTGCTACTGCTGCCGGAGAAACTGTGACCGTAGCGTCAAAGAAAGGAAAAGAAATTGCTGACGAAGCTTCAAAAAACGAAACCTTCGCGTTCCAAAACTTAGTTGGAGAACATCTAACAAAAGCTGAAATAGAAGAGCTTAAAGAGTATGCCCAATCCTGCGGATACAAACCTAGGGCACTCCTCTTCGGAGGTGTTGATGATGAGAAATTAGAGTGTATTCGGGACCAAACAGGGGCCAGAGTTATTAGTACTCTGTCCAAGAGTATTGGATTTCCGAAGCTAGAAGCAGATATCAGCCGCTACCGACGACAGCATGTCGTTGGTAGTTTGTTTTACTCCAACTTCAAGGTAAATGACTTGTCCCCTAACTTTTATTGCTTCTAATAAAAACATGTCTGACGAAGGTTGTGTTTGTGTAGAGTATGCTATTGAGCAAAGCCTTGCAAATGCAGCAAGATCTTGAAGATAAAAAGCATGAAGTTATAATTGGAAATTTGGAAAACAAAATAAAGGAGCAATCAGATGCTTTTGAGAAAAAGAACTTTGAACTCCAGGCAACCGAAGGTTTACTGGCGGAAGCTGAAGCAAAAATATCAGAACTGAACACGAAGCTTCTCCGCCAGTCTGAGCAGTTCGAACAAGAAAAACAAGATCTCAATGCAAAACTTGAAGCCGAAGCTCAGCAAAATTCGGATTTGAGAAAACTACTGACAAATCTTCAAGAAAAATGCCTAGAATTTAGCAACAAGTGCATTCAGCGACTAAGAAAGATTTTTCATTCAGTTGGAAGCTAGTAGCGAAAAGTTTACCCCCTCAGCTGAAGACCTACCAAAAACCTTCGAACACATTGAGGGGGAAATTGACGAGCTCGACGAAGTCATAGCTGGGCATGGTGACTTCTGTGCCTGGGTGGCTTCTCGAGGGACCGCTGCAGCCTTCATGAAAGCTGGCTGTGATCATGGGAAAATTGTCAATAGGCCAAATTTTACTTTGTCACCATCAATCCTGGATGACATCCCTGATCTCGCCCGAAGCATCTCGAATCGATTTGTAAAGATGATATGGACAAAAGGTGGTCGAGAGAAAGCTGGAGACGAAGCTCGTAGCCACCTTGATCCAGTAAGAAATCATACCTTGTGCTTACCTTTTCCTATGAACTTGATTCTGACTTCCAATGACCCTATTCATGTAGGATGACGAAGCCGAAGCTGATGATCAAAAATAACGTCGAAACCGAAGCTCCTTGGTGGTTTAGATAGTAGACTGCAGACAGTACTTGAAAAACTTTTGAGAACTTTTGTAAATGTAAACAAAACTTCCATGTATACTATCCATACCTTGTAATATATCCTTAACCTTTTGACTGATGTATGAGAAATGCTTTGATGTGGACGAAATCTCCTTTTTTGAGCCGAAGGCGAAAAAAAACACCTTCCCTTCTTTTCGTACGCAACGAAGCATAGAAAACAACATTTTCCTTTTTGCCGAAGCTCTCCTTCATAAAAACAACAGTTTCCCTTCTTTTTTGTGTACGAAGCTCTTTTTTCCCTTTCTTTTTCCTTTTCTTGCCGAAGCAACCATTTTATGTGATGAAGATGATTATCCTACATATGCCTAGATGAATGTTTATGAATGCAAATGCTATGATGTAATGTGTTGTGCAAATGAATGGCCAAACACGTATCCGAAGCCATATTCATAGCCATTATTTTCTTAAAAACATTCACACCTCAGCTCTGCATTCCCTTAGGAACGACTTTGGAGCTTCTTCGCCTTTACTTTTGGCGGAATCAGCGTTGACTTTTCGCTGTAAGCTCTGCATTCCCTTAGGAACGTCTTTGGAGCTTCTTCGCCTTTTACTTAGGCGGTATAAGCTCTGCATTCCCTTAGGAACGTCTTTGGAGCTTCTTCGCCTTTTACTTAGGCGGTATAAGCTCTGCATTCCCTTAGGAACGTCTTTGGAGCTTCTTCGCTTTTACTTTTCGGCACTCGATGGTGCGCTCTCAGCTTTTACATTTACATTCTTTGGGGGATTTTGCTCTTATAAGACTAAAAAAGGAAATTACATATGCTGGCCCCATTAAAAACCTTTCTCCCCCTTTGGAAAGGAAAAGGGTGCCATGAAAGGAAAAATAAAAATGTGAAAAATTACATCGAATTATACATAATATCGCCGAAGCTCATCCGCATTCCAAGATCTAGGAATGTCGTTGCCGTCCATGTCTTTCAATCTGTATGAACCGGGCCTTGACGAAGATGCTACTAAGAAAGGCCCGTCCCATTTCAGCTGCAATTTGCCCACTGTTTCCGGGTTGGCCACCCTCCGAAGCACTAAGTGCCCTGGCTCAATATTTTTTAGCCGAACCTTTCTATCCCGCCATTTGACTGTTTCAGCTTGATATTTATTAATATTCTCCACGGCTTGCAGTCTGATCCCTTCTAAAGCATCTTTTTCTATAGAATAAGCAGCTTCGGAATCTGATTCTGCCGAAGCTACTATCCTTATTGATCCGGCTTTAGCTTCTTCTGGAGTTATTGCTTCGTCACCGAATAACAACTTGAATGGAGTGAAGCCTGTAGATCTTCATGTTGTCGTGTTGTGGCTCCACACCACTTTGGTTAGCTGATCTGGCCATTTTCCTCTAGGTTGATTGAAGATTAGCTTCATTATTCCTGTCATTATAATGCCGTTGGCTCTTTCAACGAGTCCATTTGACTCCGGGTGCCTGACTGATGCGAAATGGATCTTCGTACCAATTTGGTCACAGAAATCCCTGAAAGCTTCGGAGTCAAACTGTGTTCCATTGTCCACAGTGATAGCCTTTGGCACCCCAAAACGACAAACAATATTCTGCCAGAAAAATTTTTGGATGGTAGCCGAAGTTATTGTGGCTAAAGGCTTCGCCTCAATCCATTTAGAAAAATATTCCACAGCTACCACAACATATCTCAGGTTCCCTTGGGCTGGTGGTAACGGACCTAACAAGTCAAGGCCCCACCTTTGCAATGGCCAAGTGGGTTGTATGAGCTGTGTCAAGGACGAAGGTTGTTTTTGATCTCTTGCACATTTCTGACAACCTTCGCACTTTTGAACCAATTCTGCTGCATCCGAAGCTGCCTTCGGCCAATAAAACCCTTGACGGAAAATTTTTCCGAGTAACGGCCTAGATCCAATGTGAGATCCACACAGGCCTGCATGTATTTCTTTCATTAACTCTATACCTTCGGTTCTAGATAAGCATTTAAGCAGCGGAGCACAAACTCCATGTTTATACAACTCCCCTTCTATCATGACATATGGGCGAGCTCTTGCTTCTATCCTCTTGTTATAAGCTTCGTCATCTGAAAGAAACTTACCCTGGAGGTAAGAGATGATCTCGGTTCTCCAATCTTCGCTAAAAATAGGAGATATATTAAGAACTGCTCTTTCAAGAAGTTCCACCGAAGGTGCTTTTATTGTTTCGAAAAATACATCCGAAGGTAAAGGCAGCCCCTGTGCTGCTGACTTAGCTAGCAAATCAGCATGCTCATTTTGTCCTCTAGGGATATTTTTGACAGAAAACCCTTCGAAGGAAGCTTCAACTCTTCGAACCATATCCAGATATTTTTCAAGCTTCGGATCCTTAACCTTGCAACTTTTGTCAATATGACCCGAAACAACCTGGGAATCAGTTTTAAGTATGGCTCTTCTGATTCCCATTGCTTTTAACTTTCGAAGACCTAGAATCAATGCTTCGTACTCAGCAATGTTGTTTGTGCAATTAAAATCAAGCTTTGCTGCATAACAAGTTTTGACTTTGGAAGGTGAAACCAACACAGCAGCCGCTCCTGCTCCGAAGGTTCCCCAAGATCCATCACAAAACACTGTCCAGGCTTCGTTGTCTTTATTTGTTTCCTCCTCCTGAGCCCCTGGCGTCCAATCAGCAATAAAGTCTGCCAGTGCCTGTGACTGAATCGAAGATCTATGAACATATTCAATACAAAATTCATTGAGCTCAGCAGCCCATTTTCCAATCCTTCCAGTAGCTTCTCGGTTCCTCATAATATCCTTCAGAGGTTGCGAAGAAGGAACAATTATGTTGTAAGCTTGGAAATAATGCCGAAGCTTCCTGGAGGCCATCAAGACAGCATACAGTATCTTCTCCAGCTCTGTATAATTTTTCTTTGACAAACTAAGAACTTCGGATACAAAATATATTGGGGCCTGCCTCTTGACTTGACCATCAAGCTTCTCCTGGACAAGCGCTGCACTTACCGCTGAGTGCGAAGCTGCCACATATAATAACAAAGGAGCCCCTGGCATTGGTGGGGTCAATGTTGTTAGATCTATTAAATACTGTTTTAATTCTTCAAAAGCCTTCTGTTGGATTGATCCCCATTGAAAGACTTCGGCTGACTTCAGCACTTCGAAGAATGGTAAATTTCTCTCTGCTGATCTGGATATGAATCTATTGAGAGATGCCAATCTTCCTGTCAATCTTTGAGCTCCCTTCTTCGTAGTTGGTGGCTCCATCCGAAGTATAGCTTCAATTTTACTTGGATTAGCTTCAATCCCCTTTGTTGAAACCAAGCATCCAAGAAATTTCCCCTTCTTCACTCCGAAGACACATTTTTCTGGATTTAACTTTAAGCCAGCTTGCCTGAAACTGGCGAAGGTCTCCTGCAGATCAGCAATATGATTCTCCTGCTTCGTGCTTTTGACAATGATGTCATCAACATAAGTTAATACATTTCTGCCTATTTGGGATTGAAGAACCTTCGCAGTCATTCGACTGAAACTTCCTCCAGCGTTTTTGAGCCCCTCAGGCATCCGAAGATAGCAATATGTGCCACTTGGAGTGATGAAGCTAGTCTTCGGCTCATCTTCCTTCTTCATCCAAATTTGGTGATAGCCTGAATAGCAATCTAATAGACTCATGAGCTCTGACGAAGCTGCTGCATCAACTAAAGAGTCTATCCTTGGTAACGGGAATTCATCCTTCGGACAAGCCTTGTTAAGATCTGTGAAATCGATGCACATTCGCCACTTGCCATTGGCCTTTTTTACCATAACAGTGTTAGCCAGCCATTCTGGGTACTTTACTTCTCTGATAACTCCTGCACTGAGGAGTCTTTTGACTTCGTTGCGAGCACCTTCGGCCTTATCATCTGACATTTTCCGAAGCCTTTGCTTTCTGGGTCTGAAAGATGGATCGACATTGAGCGAGTGCTCAATGACATCCCTATTAACTCCGCATAGATCATTGGCTGACCATGCAAAAACATCTTTGCTATTGAACAAAAACCTTATCAAGGTTTTTTCCTGCTCTTCGGATAGTTGAGAGCCTAACAGTACCTTCTGCTCTGCTATGTCCTCACATAAGAGCATGGGCTTCGGCTGATCTGCTGAAGCTGCTTTCTCCCTTCTGAATTTGTACTGTTCACAAGCTTCGGCTCCATCTATATTATGGATTGCTTTGGAGTCAGTCCAGTTACCTTCGGCCCTTCTTGCGGCTTCCTGACTTCCATGGATAGCAATGGGTCCCTGATCCGAAGGTATCTTCATGCAAAGATAAGCAGGATGAAGGATTGCTTCGAAGGCATTAAGAGTACCACGACCAATAATTGCATTGTAAGGATATTCTATGTCAACAATGTCAAACACAACTTGCTCAGTTCTAGTGTTGTTGATGAATCCGAAGGTCACTGACATGGTGATCTTGCCCAGTGCTACAATCTGTCTTCCTCCGAAGCCACAGAGAGGATGTGTAGCATCATGAATCTTATCTTCTGGCTCTTGCATTTGTCTGAAGGCTTTAGCAAATATGATGTCAGCTGCACTGCCTGTGTCAACCAAGACATTGTGGACCAGAAATCCTTTGATAACACAAGAGATAACCATGGCATCGTTGTGTGGGTAATCTTTGAGCTGAAGGTCCTCTTGGGAGAAGGTAATAGGAATGTGAGACCATCTTGTCTTGATGAAGGGTCCTTGCACCCCAACATGCTGTACCCTTCTCTGTGCTTCCTTCTTCTGTTTCTTGTTAGCTGGCTCTGAGGACGAGCCACCTGTGATTGGTAGTACCAGCTTCGGGTCCGAAGCAGCTCCAGCTTGGTCGTTGAACAAAGCCATCAGCTCAAAAAGTGGAAGTGAGTTCACCGGAGGTGGGCGCCAATGTTGGAGACTTGTTCTCAAATGCTATGAGTTAAGAACAAGGCAACACAGAAAATGTTAAACATTAAGGTCCTTCGTCCTTTGAAGCATTATTTCCCTTAGGATATAACGATCTCCGGACGAAGGTCATGAAGGACTAACCTTCATCATTACAGCATACATTAGTAAAAGACGAAGCATATGAAACATAAAAGATAGCATAAATAATCATATAACATTATTCATTTAACTTTATTAACTCATCATAGAGAAATAGAGACAATATTGAATTATAAATGTACCTTCGGCTTGGAAGGAGATGAAAATACAAGTGTGACGCAAAAGCAAATGCCAAGTCAACGTGAACAGTACGGGGGTACTGTTCACCTATTTATAGGCACAGGACGCAGCCTGTGAGGAATTACAAGTATGCCCCTTATAAAAACTTACAATATTGACTCAGACCTTTATGGACTAAAAGGTCATTCTATCTTTAAGTCGGTTCGCAATGCCGAAGCTTTACGAAGAGGGACCTTGGCTATTTTATACAAACAGCTTCATCCGAGGATCGCTTCTCTCTATAAGACCTTCGGCGACGAAGCATGGTCCCAACACTAGTGCAGGACCAGTGATTGAACTAGGGTAGAAAGAACTCTTGTGGCAGATAATTTTACTTAACTTGACAAATAAAATTGGATTTTTAAGGATCCACTTTAGTAAGCATTTCTGCAAAACAGAGTCTTTGATTATTGAAAAGCCTTACCTTGACTCCCTTAAGCCAGCATACCCTTGAGAGTCTTTTCTTTAGTCGGGTAAGACTTGCTGAGTAATTCCATACTCAGGGTTTATCCCTTTGTTGTTTTTAGGTGAGGAAGTAGCAGATTTCTGTTGCTTCTGTACCAAGGTGGTTCCTAAGGAGGAGAAACAAGAGTGAAGATGCGGGAGGACATGGTCCTCCATAAGAAAACTTTTATGAAAAACTTATCGGGAGGAGTTTTGGCCTCCCTCAGTTATGTAATAATACTACTCTGCACTCGTTTATATTTCTGGTCTGTAATAAACAACCTGATCTTACTTTTTAAATAAATGTAAGTTATGTAATCGCTTCCGCATTTCTTCATCTCCGATGTTCTGTAATGTCTGCAAGACGGGTGAAACGTTCCTGGAAAGGTAAGAAAGAAGATACCGAACTTGTCAAGTAGTTCAGGGGCACCTACAGGGTTGTCTGAGGTCCGTTGGACAAGGACAACTGTAGGTGGGCCTAATTACTTGGGAGGTTCCGTCACAAAATCTGTACCTTTTGAGTCGAAGGCGAAAAACACCTTCTGTGACACCCCAGTGTCACCTAGGGTTTCTCTTAAAATGCCAAACCAAGAACCATTATTTTATGTGAACCAAAGTAAGCATGAGCATCAAATTAACTTAGGAATAAAAAAATTCACCAAGCATATGCTTAAAAGTATCATGATCAAAACAAATGGGTCTTTCAAAAAGGTAAGAATGTGTAACCCTAATAAAAACCCTAAGTGAGCCCCATGAGCAAAATTCAAGAAAATAAGGAAAAGGGTATGAAAAATTTAAAATTATGACTTGAGCCAATTATAAAAATTGAAGTATATTTAATAAGCAACAAGAAAGGTTGAGAAAGCTTAGCCAAAATAACTCAAATAAAACCCCAAATCAAGCTATTCTGAATTTCAGAATTCTGAAATTCAGACCTTGAGCCAAAGATCAGGGATGTTCACCTTGATCCCTAGCTCGAATCCTAATGGCCCCATTAACAAAAATGTGCCTAATTAACCCCTCTGTCATGTGCCAGGAGATGGCATTGGGACGCGTGCCTCGGACACGTCAAACTAGAGATTTTCTCCCTGTGTGTGGCAGTGAGACAAACTGGATTTCTCTCCTCTCTATCTCCTAATCCAGTCAGCAAAACTTGCTAGCCTCCACACACAAACGACAAAGTGACCTGAGAGGAAGAGATCTCTCAACGGGATCATGGCCATAATCTCAAAGATTTGGGCCCAATCCGCGTTTGAACTTGACCTCTCTCTGCGCTGCCTCGTGCTCGACGCTGTGCCAGGCACCAGAGCGCGCACTGGCGTTCGCCGCGCACACCCCGAGCGCATGTCAGAGCCCCGCCCTCAGCCGTGCTCGCCCGCGCCTATAAAGCCTCCCCGGGCGCGCCTCACTTCACCCCGCGCTCACCTTCACCGGCCAGCCACCTCTCCTTAGCTCCGGCGAGCTCAATTCCGCCCGCCATTGCCGCCAGAGCTTCGGCCATCGTGGCCAGCCCACTCCAGCCACCTCCGAGTCGAGCCAGTGCTTTGGCTAGCTCCGCCAGTAGCCCGTGAAGCTTGTCAAGCCCTCGGACCAGGCCGGACTTCGCCGGAGGCCCAAGATCGACCTCACCGGACTTCGGTCTTTCGCCGCCGCGCGTGGACAAAGCTCACCGGTGAGTCTCCGTCCAATTCCTTGCACCCATATCTTCTCTGGCATCCCGTGAACCTCTCTGACCCATCCAATTGATCTATCTCGCCGTGAGCAGGCCGGACTCCTCGCCGCTGACGAGCATCCCCGCCTGCAAACTCATGAAAAATGCAAACTCATGAAAAATAAGCAAACTCATACCTATTGCTAAGGATTTATGAGAAAGGCCACTTAATTCAAATAATGCACACCACCCCTTCCCTTAAGCAAAAAGATGCCAAACTTCAGAATGATTGCTCTTGCACAAAACAATAACTAAGAAAAATAAGAACTCTGTTGTTTGATATTTTTTCAAATATAGTGGTAGTAGAAAGCACCCACTTGGCTAGAACCTTGAGAAAACCATAGAAAAATAATTAAAAGATATTAATGACTAGAAATTTGTATCAAGTCATGTTGTAACACCTAAAAGCCAGCAAAAATAAGTTTTAGAGAATTACCCACTGTTAAATAATAGTTGTAGTTCAAAGCACCCCTTCTGCCCTAGAATTTAATAATTTTGTCCAGAGAAAACCATTCACTTTCTGATCCCCAATTTTTGAGACAGAGAAACATACACCAGCACCAAGCCACTGTAATTTTTGCAGAATTTTTAGAATTTTATAAAAGCAACTTGTAGTTCAAACCCACTCCAAAACATTAAAGAGAATAAAAGAAAAGGAAAGAAGAAATAAACCTCACCCCAATAAGTCTAACTTGAGAACTTATCAACTCTCACTAAGACTTAGAAAGAATTTAGTGGAACCCCAAAAATAAACCTCCCACTTACCTTAGCTAAAGTTTGACCTAATTTACCAAGTATACCACCTAAAGGTCTTACATAAGTGAAGTTAACCTCGTATAACTCAAGTAGATCATACACCGTCAAAAGTTGTAATTTCTAAAGCACATATCATATCATGCATATATCTTACGCATTGTATTCATTAGATTGTAATCTTGCCGACGGAGAGTACATGCTCATCCCCGAGCAAGGACTTGTCCAAGAGGAGGACCAGGAGCAGGCTTCAGAGGCTGCTATTGAGGATCTCCCCGCAGCCCCAGCAATTGAAGGCAAGCCCCGGTTTTATGCATAACCGTATTATTATATGCTACTTTACTACGCTTAATGCTTGTAGGTTTGTAATGTGCACTTAAGTGTAGGAGTTGCTTGAAACCTTTAGTTGCATGAACTTAGGATTCCTTTTTGAGATGAATACTAGTATGCTAGGTCGAGTAGCTGCTTGCTAATCAGGATCTCGGTAGAAGTCGAGTGTTTTTTCTAGCACTCGCGCGAGGTCAGGAATTGATTGTATTCATCTTGATAACGGGATCTATGTTAGTCTATGGACTTGGATCCAGGGAGGATGCCTTGTCCATGAGACGGGAAAAAGGAATTAAGGATTAATGTGTGGATACCTGAGTCAAGCTTTTGAACGTACTAAGCACATGCCGGGAAAAATGGTAACCGGTAAACCTAGTACCTGATTGAAGCCGGGCGCGGACTTTATCCCTCATGCGACCTGAGACTGGGTCTCCCATGCTAGCTATGGTGGGTACAAGTGCGGTCACTGCACGACGGCAGTCGGGGTCAGTGGAGCATTGTATGCGAAGGCGGTGAGGCCTGGACGCTAACGGGGAATCGATGGGAACGGTTGTCATGTGTGGGGTCGGAATACCCTGACATGCCGTGTGTTTAGGTTTACCTTGCAAGGTTAAAACTCGATTCGAATCGTCTGCTTCTCGCAGCTAATGAGACTACTTGACCCCTTGTACTGCATTGAGTAAGAAGTGAAATGAGGTTACATGAGATAATTTGTTGATTGAACTAAATGCTTGTCACCATGTATGCTTAGAAGGAGCAAATCTAGCTAAGCTAATGATGATAGAATTTGAAAGGCTAAAATTTGCTTTTAGAAACAGCTAGTGCTTTTGGCAAACCAAACCCCTCAGCCATACAGCTACATAGTCTAGAGGTAGAGGAGTAGACTCCTCACACCGGTTAAGTCTAGCTGAGTATTAGTATACTCAGCCTTGCTTGTGGCACAATTTTTGCAGGTACCATTCAGGAAATGGTTGATGGTGTGACTTGGCCTACCACCCTGCCACCGGGTTGGACGGTCGAGTGGGATGTTGCTCCGGCAGGAGAGAAGCACGAGGAGTAGTGGGCTAGGCCTTGCCCAATTCCTCGATACCGACGACATCGATTATCCGCTGCACCTTATTTTGTGAACTTTATTTGCTACTCGAAAACTCCGATTTATGTAATAACTCAGTACTTAATTTGAGGTTTCCTGTTTTATTATATTTCTTATGTGACTCACCTTCGAGTGAGATTGTGGAATTTGATCCTGGTTAAGTGGCTCCATCAGACTAGATCTGAGGGACTGACGGGTTATTCCGATTTAAGTGTGTTACGGCCCCTGAGGCGTGACTTAGGCACTTAAGCTGGAATAATTCGGGTGGTTCCGCCATAGCTGGTATCGGAGCAAATTCCACCACAGAGAAGGACAATAAACCATGAATACCAATTTCCAAAATCTAAAACTTGCCTAGAAACTGCTACGGATCGTCAGGACTAAGCCGCTAGACCTAGGACGAAAGGCCTTAGGCATAGAGGGAGAAATAGGTGGCTAACTAATTAGGCCCCGTGGGCCAGTACTTATATTTTTTAGGATGCCCTAAAAAGCACCCTATTTTCTTTTGAGAGGCAACGTTACTTCCAGCATGCATGCATTATAAAACACAAAGAGGAATTAAAATTTGAGCTAACCCACTTTCTTTAAAACCATCCGGGCTCTCTTTTTCTTTTTCCTTCCACCATAATCTTTACCTTTGATTCCCTTCCGCAGATGAATTCACCCACCCCCGCCAGTGGAGGAGACTCTCGTTTCAGTTCTGACTTCCTTTCTCGCGATGGCTTTCCTTCCATCTTGTGGGAAGTGCTTAACTCCGCCGGTTACCCTACGCCCCCTTTGTACACAGTGCAGTTGTATGAGGAGCATCAGGTACCTCGTTGTCGGGTCTGGCTGACTTTGGAGGCTCATCCCCTTCAGCCGGGTTGGCGTTCTCTTGATTCCGAGACGATTGGACTCAGGACGGACGACACCGTTGAAGCAGCAGCCATGAAGACTCTGACGACTTTCTGTGGCTACCATCCCCTGGAGATGGTGATGCACCCCTTGGGACTCTTCCCTGCTGAGAAGAAGGATGATCCCATGTGGTGTAACTGCGTGAGCCATGTGAAGGATGTGTGGGCGATGTATCCTGACTTGGTTGGGAGGGTCACCGTTCAGTGCATGAGTGCGCTGTACCGCCTTTAGGCCCTTCAGAGCGATGCTATGGCACTCCTTGCTAACACCGCTCAAACTGCCAAGCTCACTCTCGACAGCCGAGAAGATTTTGTGGTCGATCTATCCACCGAGTTGGTAGAGAAGGATCTGCAGGTGGAGAGGCTGAGCCAGCGCATCACCACCCTGGAGCAGCAGGTGGAGATCCGAGACAACACTATTGATGTCTTGGAGAACCAGCTTCACGATGTGCAGAGGGAACTCGAAGAAGCAAATGACCACTTGGACATGCACCACTTGGAGATGGAGGCCAATGAAGCAGGAAGCGAGGGAGAAGAGGCTCCCGAGGAGCTAGGACCAGCCCCTGGTGCCAATGGGACTACCTCCACGATGCCTCCTTCACCCGTATCCAGTGTCGCTTCCACCGCTCAGGGTTAAGTAGTCACTTCGACACTTTTAGGCGGATAGAAACCTATGCGAGCTTAGTTAATGTCAGATTTTGGACTAGGCTTATTGGTACCTTCCTCTGATTGATGTAACCCTGTGAACTTTTGAAATCTGTGGGATATTCGTCACCATATTATCTTCATTTTGAACCTAATATTATGATTATGGCATTTTTCCTTCCATATGAGATGATATCTTGTGGGATAACAATGGCGACAATCTCTGTTTTCAGATGGCAGCTAGGCAGCGTCGCGGGCATAACGAGCAGGTTCCCCGCCACCTCCTCCAGCTCCCACAGTGCAGGAGCTGATGGCTCAGCAGAATGAGATTCTGCGATAGCTCTTGCAGCGCCAGCCCCACCCTCAGCAGCATGGTGGAGGCCAGCATCAGCGACCTCCGGCAATGGCAACTTACCAGGAGTTTCTGAGCACGCAACCACCCTTGTTCACCAAGGCAGAGGATCCGTTGGACACCAACGTATGGCTTCGCGTCGTCGAGTCCAAGTTTCCCCTCCTCACAGGAGACTGCCCTGATGAGGCCAAGGCTCGCTTCGCCGCACAGCAGCTTCGCGGCCCTGCTCGGACTTGGTGGGACCACTTCCGTGCTATGCTCCCCGCTGATCGGGAAGTATCTTGGGAGGAATTCAAGACTGCCTTCAGAGAACACCACATCCCAGCTGGCATTCTTGATCGGAAGTTGAATGAATTTCTGGACCTTAATCAAGGAACCCGCACGGTACTGCAGTATGCGCAAGCCTTCAACGACTTATGCCAGTATGCAGGGTATCATGCTGATTCTGATGAAAAGAAGAGGGATCGCTTCCGCAGGGGTCTCAACACCAAGCTGCGGGAACGACTCAACACTGTCCGGGCTGATAGCTTCAATGAGTTGGTCAATATGGCCATCTCCCAAGAGGATTGTATTGTTGCTCACCGGGCGAGAAGAAGAGAAAGGCACCAATGGCAGCACCATCCGCTCAGGCTCAGAGGTTCCGGATTGTTTCTCACAATCAGAGCAGGGGTTTTTAGCAGCAGGCAAGCAGATGGGTGATCAGGCCACCTCAGCAACAGCAGCAGTCGGCACCCAACCGCTACCCAGCTCCCGCCCCAAGAAACAATCAGCCTCTGCAGCAGCAGCAGTTCCGCCAGGGCAATGGGAACAAGTGTTTCACTTGTGGCAATGTGGGCCACTATGCCAAGAATTGTCCCAGGAACCAGCAGAGCCAGATGCCAGCACCAAATCAAGACAAGGGAAGAAAGCAGAAGGTGCAAGTCAGGCAAGGGAAGCTCAACTTCACTACTCTGGAGGAAGTACCTGAAGGAGCTCCTATCATGACCAGTATCTTTTCAGTTTATAATCAACCTGCTTTAATTCTGTTTGATTCTGGTGCATCTCATAGTTTCATTAGCCAAAAATTCAGTGCTAAATGTAAACTGCCATTCTCTCACTCAAAAGGGTCATTCATGATAGTCACACCTGGGGGTAAAATTGCAACTAATCAATTAAACCAAAGTGTGCCTATTCAACTGGGAAGCCACATTATCAAAACCACTCTTCTTGTGTTGGGATTGGAGAATGTGGAAATTATTCTGGGAGCTAATTGGATGACCTTGCACCAAGTTGTGCTTGATGTAGCCAGCCGTACCGTGGAAGTTAATTCTCCATTCTGCGGGAACTTCACCTTAATTCTGCCTAGTCAAGGTTCTACTCAGTCATGTGCTTTCTCTATGACGGAGTTACCTCTGAAGAAGATCCCAGTGGTCTGTGAGTATGCAGATGTCTTCCCTGATGAATTGCTAGGAACGCCACCAGACCGGGATATTGAATTCGCCATCGAGTTGCAACCAGGAACGACCCCAATTTCCAAGAGGCCCTACCGAATGCCACCCGCTGAGTTGGCAGAATTGAAGAAGCAATTGCAAGAGTTGCAGGACAAGGGATTTATTCGCCCAAGCACTTCGCCTTGGGGATGTCCACCACTGTTTGTGAAGAAAAAGGATGAAAGCTTGAGGCTGTGTATAGATTACCGCCCTCTTAATGCGGTAACTATCAAGAACAAGTATCCTTTGCCTCGTATTGATGTTCTCTTTGACCAGTTGGTCGGGGCCAAGGTGTTTTCCAAGATAGACCTTCGCTCTCGCTACCATCAGATCAAGATACGAGCGAGTGATATTCCGAAGACGGTATTCTCAACCAGATATGGGCTATATGAATTCTTGGTGATGTCATTCGGGCTGACAAATGCACCAGCATATTTCATGTATCTGATGAATTCTGTTTTCATGCCGGAATTGGACAAGTTCGTGGTGGTTTTCATCGATGATATTTTGGTGTACTCAAAGAACAAAGAAGAACATGCCGGGCATTTGCATGTAGTGCTTCAACGTCTGCGAGAGCACCGCCTTTATGCCAAGTTATCCAAGTGTGATTTTTGGCTAAAGGAAATCAAATTCTTGGGTCACACTATCTCTCAGGCTGGAATAGCTGTTGATCCTGATAAAGTGCAAGAGGTGATGAACTGGAGGCCACCAACAACTGTTCGTCAGATTCGGAGTTTTCTGGGATTAGCTGGTTATTACCGAAGGTTTATTCCGGACTTCTCTCGAATTGCGAAGCCTATAACTGAGTTGCTGAAGAAAGAAGTCAAATTTGTTTGGAGTCAGAAGTGTGAAGATGCCTTCCATGCATTAAGGTAGCATCTGACCATAGCACCAGTATTGGCGCAACCCGACAGCAGCAGGCCTTTTGATGTGTATTGCGATGCCTCTGACACCGGGCTAGGTTGTGTCTTGATGCAAGACAACTGAGTCATTGCTTATGCCTCAAGAGCACTCAGGTCTCATGAGCAAAACTATCCCACTCATGACCTCGAGTTGGCAGCAGTGGTTCATGCATTGAAGATGTGGAGGCACTATCTAATGGGAACCCACTGCAACATCTTCACTGATCATAAGAGCCTTAAGTACATTTTTACTCAGGCTGATCTCAACATGAGGCACAGAAGATGGCTAGAGCTGATCAAGGATTATGACCTGGAGGTACATTATCACCCAGGAAAAGCTAATGTGGTAGCAGATGCCTTGAGTCGGAAGTTGCAATGCAATTGTATTCTGATGGATTCTCGCATTAACACCTTGTGTGATGAGTTGAGCAAGATGCAAATCGAAGTGATTCCTTCTGGTTCTTTGTCTCACATTTCTGTTGAGCCAGCTTTGCAAGACCAGATTATCATGGCCCAGCTCAGTGACAAGGGAGTGCAAATTATCAAGAAGAATCTTCATCAGAAGGTTGAGAAGTATAATTGTTTCCGCCAGGATGAAAAGGGTGTGTTATGGTTTAAAAGCAGATTGGTAATTCCTAAAGACCAGGACCTCAAGAGGAAAATTTTGGACGAGGCTCATCTCTCCAAATTCTCTATGCATCCGGGAAGCACCAAGATGTACCATGACCTGAAGCCTTTGTACTGGTGGACCAGAATGAAGAGGATAGCCCAGTATGTATCAGAATGTGACACCTGTCAGAGGATAAAGGCAAGCCACTTGAAGTCAGCTGGAGCTTTGCAACCCCTGTCCATACCTTCGTGGAAGTGGGATGACATCAGCATGGATTTCATTGTGGGTCTGCCCAACACCTCTCGTCATCATGATTCGATTTGGGTTATTGTGGACCGATTGACGAAAGTGGCACATTTTCTTCCTGTGCACACCACAGATAAGGCTCAGAAGTATGCAGAATTGTATATTGACCGGATCGTGTGTTTGCACGGATTACCTCGGACCATTGTTTCTGACCGAGGAGCCCAATTTGTTGCCAGATTTTGGGAACAATTGCAAGAGTCTTTGGGAACCAAGCTAATCAGGAGTTCAGCTTACCACCCACAGACTGATGGTCAGACGGAAAGGGTAAACCAAATCCTGGAGGATATGCTGAGAGCTTGTGCAATCGATTGTGGCAAGAACTGGGATAAGCACATCTCCTTGGCAGAGTTTGCTTATAACAATAGTTATCAATCTAGCCTAAATATGGCACCTTTTGAAGCTCTCTATGGAAGAAGGTGCATGACACCACTCAATTGGTCTCAACCTGGAGAAAGAGAAGTTTTTGGACCTGACTTAGTGACTGAAGCCGAAAGGAAGGTCAAACTAATCAGGAAGAATCTAGAAGCTGCTCAGGCCAGGTAGAAGAGCTATCATGATAGAAGAAGGAAACCTCTCCAGTTCGAGGTGGGAAGTTTTGTATACCTCAAGGTATCACCCACCAAGGGAGTGCAGAGGTTTGGGATCAAAGGCAAGCTAGCCCCTCGTTACATTGGACCTTATGAGATCATAGAAGCATGTGGACCCATGGCATACAAGCTGAAGTTACCTTCAAAGATGTCTGCCATTCACAGTGTTTTCCATGTATCTCAGCTGAAGAAGTGTGTTCGATTGCCGACCGAGATCATAGCAGAGCCAGAATTGGAGATAGAGCCAGTTCTATCGTAACAAGAGTACCCCTCCAAGATTCTGGATTGCAAGGAAAGATCAACTCGGGCTAAATCGATCAAGATGTACAAGGTCCAGTGGAGTAATCACTCAGAGGAGGAAGCTACTTGGGAAACCGAGGAATTCCTGAGATCCAACTTCCCCGATTGCCTACCTAAGGAAGCTGGTACGTAATCACACCCAACCCCTCCTCCTACCCTTCGAATCTAATTTTCAAAAATATGATCTTAATTCAGAATGAAGTAACTACGAAGTAAAACTTAAAGAGGGCTTCCTTCTGAAGTTGCAAAGAGAATGACATTCGAAGAGCAGTTTTACCCTAATAATAACAGTAATCACCCATTTCCTTTAAGTCTCACCCTTCGCTTCACCCTGGGAGGACTCTGGCCCGAATCTCAGGATGAGATTCCTTTAAGGGGGGAAGGCTGTGACACCCCAGTGTCACCTAGGGTTTCTCTTAAAATGCTAAACCAAGAACCATTATTTTATGTGAACCAAAGTAAGCATGAGCATCAAGTTAACTTAGGAATAAAAAAATTCACCAAGCATATGCTTAAAAGTATCATGATCAAAACAAATGGGTCTTTCAAAAAGGTAAGAATGTGTAACCCTAATAAAAACCCTAAGTGAGCCCCATGAGCAAAATTCAAGAAAATAAGGAAAAGGGTATGAAAAATTTAAAATTATGACTTGAGCCAATTATAAAAATTGAAGTATATTTAATAAGCAATAAGAAAGGTTGAGAAAGCTTAGCCAAAATAACTCAAATAAAACCCCAAATCAAGCTTATCATGTGGGGACTTAATGGGAATTCTGAATTTCAGAATTCTGAAATTCAGACCTTGATCCAAAGATCAGGGATGTTCACCTTGATCCCTAGCTCTAATCCTAATGGCCCCATTAACAAAAATGTGCCTAATTAACCCCTCTGTCATGTGCCAGGAGATGGCATTGGGACGCGTGCCTCGGACATGTCAAACCAGAGATTTTCTCCCTGTGTGTGGCAGTGAGACAAACATGATTTCTCTCCTCTCTATCTCCTAATCCAGTCAGCGAAACTTGCTAGCCTCCACACACAAACGACAAAGGGACCTGAGAGGAAGAGATCTCTCAACGGGATCATGGCCATAATCTCAAAGATTTGGGCCCAATCCGCGTTTGAACTTGACCTCTCTCTGCGCTGCCTCGTGCTCGACGCTGTGCCAGGCGCCAGAGCGCGCACTGGCGTTCGCCGCGCATGCCCCGAGCGCATGTCAGAGCCCCGCCCTCAGCCGTGCTCGCCCACGCCTATAAAGCCTCCCCGGGCACGCCTCACTTCACCCCGTGCTCATCTTCACCGGCCAGCCACCTCTTCTTAGCTCCGGCGAGCTCAATTCCGCCCGCCATTGCCGCCAGAGCTTCGGCCATCGTGGCCAGCCCACTCCAGCCACCTCCGAGTCGAGCCAGTGCTTCGGCTAGCTCCGCTAGTAGCCCGTGAAGCTTGCCAAGCCCTCGGACCAGGCCAGACTTCGCCGGAGGCCCGAGATCGACCTCGTCGGACTTCGGTCTTTCGCCGCCGCGCGTGGACAGAGCTCACCGATGAGTCTCCGTCCAATTCCTTGCACCCATATCTTCTCTGGCATCCCGTGAACCTCTCTGACCCATCCAATTGATCTATCTCGCCGTGAGCAGGTCGAACTCCTCACCGCCGACGAGCATCCCCGCCTGCGCGCGTGGACCGACCGACTCCGGCAATCCCCGACGGCGACCCGCACACCGTTGTGATCCCCGAGACCTCCCCTACGTCCTCGACCACTTCACCGGAGCCATCTCGCCGCCGGTAAGCCCCTCCGCCCTTTCTTCCGCCGCGGTCACTGTTTGAGTTAGAAGAAGGACCTCGGGTTAGGATTTGTAGAACCCGAGGGGTTTTCTGTAACGTCAGTGACCCATGTGAATAGTAGCCTAGGGACTGATCCGCGAAGAAAACTTAAAAACCCGCCAGGGACCCCTGTGCAAAGTGGTTTTTCCATTTAATCAATTCTGTTAATCTTTTTAAAAATGACCAGAGAACTTAGAAAACCCATAACTTGATGAAATTTTAATAAAAAGTTGTCAAACTAATTTTGCTAGCTCCTGAATATTATGAACTATCATTTAAAAATGATAAACCCTATGCTTTCTGTTCTAAATTTTAGAGTTTAAAATTAAAAACAGAAACTTACCAAACCTAGTTTAATTAAGGAAAATTAGTTTTCCTTCTGTACTGAACCTAAGAAAATTTGTAGGTATTCAAACCTCATTTAGACACTGTTTAAAAATAGTAGGAACCCCAGCATTAGAAATTATGATGTAGTTATTCATTTAAAACTATTCTACCCAAAACTTAGGAAAAATCAGAAAGGCATTAGAAAGTAATGAAAAGTGAGTAAAATTATTTTTCCTAGTTTGCTTAAGTAACAGAGAACCTAGGAAAAATACAGAGACTATTAGTTCAGACCAGTTTTAAATTAAAATGTTTTATTTAGCCTTATTTGGACTGAAAATCAATTATTAGAGTTACAAAACTATAACCAAAATGAGCTATAAAAATCCAGTGGACTTACAACCACCAGAGCCCCACTACAAAAATAAAGAACACCTCAGCCCAACTTTTTAGGTAAGGAAAATAAATATAAAGTGATAATAAGGCATTTCCAAATAAATCATGAACAACCCCTAATAATGTGATAATGGGCAACCAAAAATTTACTAAGTCCATAATGAGATAAACCACCAAAGAAAAATGCAAACCCATGAAAAAGAAGCAAACTCATACCTATTGCTAAGGATTTATGAGAAAGGCCACTTAATTCAAATAATGCACACCACCCCTTCCCTTAAGCAAAAAGATGCCAAACTTCAGAATGATTGCTCTTGCACAAAACAATAACTAAGAAAAATAAGAACTCTGTTGTTTGATATTTTTCAAATATAGTGATAGTAGAAAGCACCCACTTGGCTAGAAACTTGAGAAAACCATAGAAAAATAATTAAAAGGTATTAATGACTAGAAATTTGTATCAAGTCATGTTGTAACACCTAAAAGCCAGCAAAAATAAGTTTTAGAGAATTACCCACTGTTAAATAAAAGTTGTAGTTCAAAGCACCCCTTCAGCCCTAGAATTTAATAATTTTGTCCAGAGAAAACCATTCACTTTCTGATCCCCAATTTTTGAGACAGAGAAACATACACCAGCACCAAGCCACTGTAATTGTTGCAGAATTTTTAGAATTTTATAAAAGCAACTTGTAGTTCAAACCCACTCCAAAACATTAAAGAGAATAAAAGAAAAGGAAAGAAGAAATAAACCTCACCCCAATAAGTCTAACTTGAGAACTTATCAACTCTCACTAAGACATAGAAAGAATTCAGTGGAACCCCAAAAATAAACCTCCCACTTACCTTAGCTAAAGTTTGACCCAATTTACCAAGTATACCACCTAAAGGTCTTACATAAGTGAAGTTAACCTCGTATAACTCAAGTAGATCATACACCGTCAAAAGTTGTAATTTCTATAGCACATATCATATCATGCATATAT
This sequence comes from Zea mays, assembly GCF_902167145.1. Classification (NCBI taxonomy): domain Eukaryota; kingdom Viridiplantae; phylum Streptophyta; class Magnoliopsida; order Poales; family Poaceae; genus Zea; species Zea mays. The sequence continues at coordinate 104,170,298 of NC_050099.1, read as the reverse complement.
CTTACGAATTGCATTCATTAGATTGTAATCTTGCCGACAGAGAGTACGTGCTCATCCCCGAGCAAGGACCTGTCCAAGAGGAGGACCAGGAGCAGGCTTCAGAGGCTGCTATTGAGGATCTCCCCGCAGCCCCAGCAATTGAAGGCAAGCCCCGGTTTTATGCATAACTGTATTATTATATGCTACTTTACTACACTTAATGCTTGTAGGTTTGTAATGTGCACTTAAGTGTAGGAGTTGCTTGAAACCTCTAGTTGCATGAACTTAGGATTCCTTTTTGAGATGAATACTAGTATGCTAGGTCGAGTAGCTGCTTGCTAATCAGGATCTCGGTAGAAGTCGAGTGATTTTTCTAGCACTCGCGCGAGGTCAGGAATTGATTGTATTCATCTTGATAACGGGATCTATGTTAGTCTATGGACTTGGATCTAGGGAGGATGCCTTGTCCATGAGACGGGAAAAAGGAATTAAGGATTAATGTGTGGATACCTGAGTCAAGCTTTTGAACGTACTAAGCACATGCCGGGAAAAATGGTAACCGGTAAACCTAGTACCTGATTGAAGCCGGGCGCGGACTTTATCCCTCATGCGACCTGAGACTGGGTCTCCCATGCTAGCTATGGTGGGTACAAGTGCGGTCATTGCACGACGGCAGCCGGGGTCAGTGGAGCATTGTATGCCAAGGCGGTGAGGCCTGGACGTGAACGGGGAATCGATGGGGACGGTTTTCATGTGTGGGGTCGGAGTACCCTGACATGCCGTGTGTTTAGGTTTACCTTGCAAGGTTAAAACTCGATTCGAATCGTCTGCTTCTCGCAGCTAATGAGACTGCTTGACCCCTTGTACTGCATCGAGTAAGAAGTGAAATGAGGTTACATGAGATAATTTGTTGATTGAACTAAATGCTTGTCACCATGTATGCTTAGAAGGAGCAAATCTAGCTAAGCTAATGATGATAGAATTTGAAAGGCTAAAATTTGCTTTTAGAAACAGCTAGTGCTTTTGGCAAACCAAACCCCTCAGCCAAACAGCTGCATAGTCTAGAGGTAGAGGAGTAGACTCCTCACACCGGTTAAGTCTAGCTGAGTATTAGTATACTCAGCCTTGCTTGTGGCACAATTTTTGCAGGTACCATTCAGGAAATGGTTGATGGTGTGACTTGGCCTACCACCCTGCCACCGGGTTGGACGGTCGAGTGGGATGTTGCTCCGGCAGGAGAGGAGCACGAGGAGTAGTGGGCTAGGCCTTGCCCAATTCTTCGATACCGACGACATCGATTATCCACTGCACCTTATTTTGTGAACTTTATTTGCTACTCGAAAACTCCGATTTATGCAATAACTTAGTACTTAATTTGAGGTTTCCTGTTTTATTGTATTTCTTCTGTGACTCACCTTCGAGTGAGATTGTGGAATTTGATCCTGGTTAAGTGGCTCCATCAGACTAGATCTGAGGGACTGATGGGTTATTCCGATTTAAGTGTGTTACGGCCCCTGAGGCTTGACTTAGGCACTTAAGCTGGAATAATTCGGGTGGTTCCGCCACACCTTCCCTTCTTTTTGTACGCAACGAAGCATATCATTGCTTCTTCGTGATCCTCAAAGCATTGTTGTCAAAGCTGAAGTATTTCTATTTGTGCTTCATGTTATGATGATGATGATCCTATAAATGTCTACATGAATGTGTATGAATGCAATGAATGATGTAATGAAATGTGCAAATGAATGTCCCGAACACACACACGAAACCACACCCAGACTCTGCATCCCCTTAGGAACGAGTTTTGAGTCTTTTAAGCTCTGCATCCCCTTAGGAACGACTTTTGAGCTTCTTCACCTTCTATTTCGGTGGCGTTTAAGTTCTGCATCCCCTTAGGAATGACTTTTGAACTTCTTCACCTTATATTTCGGTGGTATTTGGCTCTGCATTCCCTTTGGAACGACTTTTGAGCAGAAAACTTACTCTGTGCTCCCTTAGGAACGACTTTTGCATCTTCATGAAAGTTTTTGCTCTGTATTCCCTTAGAAACGACTTTTGAGAAGAAAACTTACGTTGCGCTCCCTTTGGAACGACTTTTTTTGCAGCTTCGTCATGCTCTGCATCCCCTTGGGGACGTCTTTTGAGCTTCTCCCTGTTTTTCTTTTTGCACTCGATGTTGTAGGCTCAGATTTACATATTACATCTTTGGGGGATTTGGCCCTCGTAGGGCTAAATAAGAATGAAAAATTACAAGCTATGGCCCCATTAAAAACCTTTCTCCCCTCTTGAAAGGAAAAGGGTACCATAGAAAAAATGAAAAAAGATTACATCAGATTACACATAGTATCGCCGAAGCTCATCCGCATTCCAAGATCTGGGTATGTCGTTGTCGTCCATATCCTTCAATCTATAAGAACCGGGTCTTAATGAAGATATTACCAGAAAAGGACCTTCCCACTTCAGTTGTAACTTGCCCACTGTATCTGGGTTGGCCACTCTCCGAAGCACCAGATGTCCTGGCTTAATGTTTTTCAATCAAACTTTTCTATCATGCCACCTTATTGTTTCGGCCTGATATTTATTGATGTGCTCTATAGCCTGAACTTTGGCCCCTTCTATGGTATCTTTTGTTATTTGATAATCAGCTTCGTCTTCTACCAAAGCTGTTCTTCTTATTGACCCTGTCTTTGCTTCTTCTGGAGTTATTGCTTCGTCACCAAATAGGAGCTTGAAGGGTGTAAATCCTGTTGACCGTGACGCAGTTGTGTTGTGGCTCCACACAACATTAATCAACTCATCTGGCCACTTTCCTCTAGGCTGGTTGAAGATTAGCTTCATTATTCCTGTCATTATAATGTCATTTGCTCTTTCTACCAGCCCACTTGATTCTAGATGCCTGACTGATGCAAAATGAATCTTTGTACCAATTCGGTCACAAAAATCTTTGAATGTTTCGGCATCAAATTGTGTTCCATTGTCCATAGTTATTGCCTTCGGCACACCGAAGCGACAAACAATATTCTGCCAGAAGAATTTTTGGACCGTGACCGAAGTTATTGTAGCCAAGGGCTTCGCCTAAATCCATTTAGAAAAATATTCTACTGCCACTACAACATACTTCAAGTTGCCTTGTGTTGGTGGGAGTGGACCTAACAAATCCAGGCCCCATCTTTGAAATGCCAGATGGCTGTATTAACTGGGTTAGCGACGAAGGTTGTTTCTGGTCTCTTGCACATTTTTGACAATTTTTGCACTTTTGAACCAGATCTACTGCATCTGAAGCTGCCTTCGGCCAATAAAATCCTTGTCTGAAAACCTTCCCCAGCAAAGGCCCAGACCCAATGTGAGATCCACACAAACCTGCATGTATTTCCTTCATCAGCTTTATACCTTCGGTTCTGGATAAACACTTGAGAAGCGGAGAGCAGACTCCATGTTTGTATAACTCCCCTTGTATTATGACATATGGTCTTGTCCTAGCTTCCATTCTTTTATTATAAACTTCATCATCTGAAAGACAGTTGCCTTGGAGGAAAGATATGATTTCAGTCCTCCAATCTTCATTATGTACAGGTGATATTGCAAGAACTGCTCTCTCCATGAGTTCAACCGATGGTGCTTTTATTGTCTCAAAAAATACTTCCGAAGGTAGAGGGAGCCCCTGTGCCGTTGACTTAGCTAGTAGGTCTGGATGCTCATTTTCCCCTCATTGAAAATTTTTTACAGACAATCCTTCGAAGGAAGCCTCCAACCTTTGGACTATATCCAAATATTTTTCAAGCTTCGGATCTCTTGCCTTACTACTTTTGTCTATATGGCCAGAAATGACTTTGGAGTCAGTTTTAAGGATCGCCCTTCTTATTCCCATTGCCTTTAGCTTCCGAAGCCCCAACAGAAGAGCTTCGTATTCAACAATATTATTTATACAACTGAAGTCCAACCTTGCTGCGTAGCATGTTCTGACTTTAGAGGGTGCTACTAGAACAGCAGCCGCTCCTGCGCTGAAGGTTCCCCAAGAACCATCACAGAAGATTGTCCAGGCTTCGGCGTCTTTTGTTACTTCTTCTCCCTAAGCCCATGGCGTCCAATCAGCAACGAAATCCACTAACGCTTGCGACTGGATTGAGGATCTATGTACATAATCAATAGCAAATTCATTGAGCTCGACAACCCATTTTCCGATCCTTCCAGTAGCTTCTCTATTCCTCATTATATCTGTTGGGGACTTGTTCTCAAATGCTTCAAATTAAGAACAAGGCAACACGGAAAATGTTAAGTATTAAGGTCCTTCGTCCTTCATAACGATATATCCCTTCGGGATATATAGCATCTCGGACGAAGGTTACAAAGAACATACCTTTGTAAGCATAACAACGAAGAATAAAGCATTCACATAAATCATGAAATAAACATGTAAATATTATATTATCATAGAATTATCTTTACTTGTATTAATGAATATAAATGACTTTGAAGTACAAATGTACCTTCGGTCTTGCGGAAGGCAAAAAGTACGAATGTGATGCGAAGGCAAAAAGCAGGTTCGCGTGAACAGTACAGAGGTACTGTTCATCTATTTATAGACACAGGTCGTAGCCTGTGACAAATTACAATTATGCCCCTTGCGGAAGTTTACAACATTGACTCGGACATACATGTATAAAAAGGTCATTCTGCCTCTATGTCGGTTTAAAACGCCGAAGCTCCATGAAAAGGGACCTTCGGCCATCTCTTAGAAACGACTTTGGCCGAAGCTGCTTCTTCGTGTGAGACCTTCGGCGTACCGAAGCACGACCCCAACAGTAGCCCCTTTCGCGGTGCTAGATCGTTCTTCGTAACGAGCTTGGCCCGTGAAAAAAAAAACCTCTTCAGCTTCGGGAAGCCGAAGGTCCAAAAAACACCTTCCCTGAGCTCGTTGCGGAGAAACGATCCGACTTCCGAGCGCGTGCCAAGCCCACTTTGTAGAGTTACTGTTTGGTCTTTGCGGTCCACTGCACAGCGGGTATGAGTTACTGCGCGCCTGGTGTAACAGTTCCACCGCTTCGCCTTCCTACCTGCAGCACTATATAAACAAACAGGTGGGTGTGAAGTTACCACAGCATTCATTGCTATTTACACTGTTTTGCTGCCAAAATTTTTCACCATAGCCGAAGCTTAAGTCTCAGAATCGAACGAAGGTGCTTCTCAACGTCCGCTTCGTCAGAAAGAAGAGCTTCGGAGAAAAGAAAAAAGGAAAAAGTTTTTGACTTCCCAAACTTAGAATCAAATGGCGAGAATACGATCTACTGCCAAAGTTGTACGTGAGGGAGACGAAGCCGAAGGTTCAGACACTGTGCCCATCTCCGAAGCAATGCAGCGTTCCGGTCTACTGACTACAGAAGAAATGCCTGCTGCCGAAGCAGGCCCAACAACTGCCGAAGGAAAGGAAAACATTGAAGGGACTGACTCCGAAGATGACTATCACCTTGCTATGCCCAGCAAGCCCAGTCACCTGGATTTTGGGAAATCAACTGTTTCAAAAGCTGACCTTTCGAAGATGGTGAAAGCAGGTTATTTCAATGAGGACCAGAAGAAGCTACTCCGCTTCGGGGAAGAAGAAACCACCCCGAAGCCAAGGAAGGATGAGATTGTTATTTTCAAGAGTTTTTTAAAAGCCGGGCTTAGATTCCCTCTCCACGATATTGTTGCGGAGATACTAAGGAGGTTTGGTATCTACTTTCATCAATTGACTCCTAACGCCATCGTTAGGCTCAATGTTTATATCTGGGCCCTCCGAAGCCAAGCTGTGGAACCATTTGCTGACAGCTTCTGCCGAGCTCACGAATTACATTACCAAACAAAGGCCAGAAAAGATGGGCTACATGATAATTTCGGTTGCTATAATTTTGCCTACCGGAAGACAACAAAGTGTCCTGTCATCAGCTACCGAAGCAAATGGCCAGCAGGTTGGAAATCTGAGTGGTTTTATGTAAAAGTCGATGAAGACAAAGAAAAATTGGTACAAAGCCCTCTGGAGTTAATCTTCGGAGAGACAAGGCCACAATGCCACATTGGCGACCTAAAAGGTCCCACCTGGGCTGCTCTGGGTGAATTTGAAATTATCTCAGAACATATTGGCACCAGGGATCTAGTTCAAGAGTTCTTGGCATTCAGAGTTTTCCCTACTCTAAAAGAGTGGGAGATGCCGAAGCTGGAGGGAGAGAAGAAGAAGGGGGAGCTTGTCCGGCTTCCCTATTACTTCAAGTTCAAGAAGTTCTTCAAAAAACCCTGCAAAGAATGGTTAGACACTGTTGAGGTGATGTGCAACGAAATCCTGGGGAATTACTCCAAAAAAGAGGATCAACTAATGACAGCAGCCTTCGGTGCCCGACCGAAACGAAGGCTGAACCGAGTGCTTGACGCCCTAGGCTTCGAATACCCAGACTACGAACAATTGAACAAGGGCGCCGAGGGCCTCAAAAGAAAAAGAGTAGCCGAAGCTCTGATCAGGGATGAAGAAATACCAGCAAAGGAGAAGAAAGTTCTCAAGAAAAGAAAAATATCTGCTCCGAAGCGCAAATCACCCGAAGAAGAGGAGACCCCCACACCGCCTTCTACCAGCGACGTGGAGGAAATTTTAAAGGTAATGACTGAACCCATGCCTACGAAGCTAAGTCCACTAGGGCTCCAACTGACGAAGCTTTTTGAAAAGGTGGACGAGCCGGATCAACCGAAGATAAACAAACCCAAACGGCAAAGAATTATTGCGGTAACTGAGGTTATCGACAAAACTCCACCTAGGTTGTCAATTCAGAAAACGGCAGCTGCTGAAGGTAGAGCTTCGGAAGTCGCGGCTACCGAAGCTGCCACACCCGAAGATGTAAATTTAGAAACTACTCTTGAAAATATTGACAAAATTTTGACGGAAAACATTGAAGAAGCTGCCACCGTTACTGAAGAAATCCTGGCCACAGTGCCAGGGAAAGGGAAAGAAATAGTCGAAGAAACTCCGGACGACGAAGCCTATTCTTTCCAGAATCTAATTGGGCAAAAACTGACGAAGGACGAAATAGAAGAACTCAAAGACTATGCCAAATCTTGCGGCTACAAGCCAGGAGCCCTTCTATTTGGGGGTGTAGATGATGAAAAACTAGGCTGTATTCGAGACCAGACTGGAGCTAAGGTAATCTGTACTCTATCGAAGAGTATCGGTTTTCCGAAGTTAGAGACAGACATCAGCCGCTACCGACGACAACATATCGTCGGCAGCTTGTTTTATTCTAACTTCAAGGTAAACAACCTTTTTCTCTGGTTTTTATTGCCGTTAACAATGAAAATATTACTTAATCATAAGTTGTTTCTGTTCAGAGCATGCTACTGAGCAAAGCTCTGAAGATGCAACAAGACTTGGAGGACAAAAAGCACGAAGCTATAATTGAAAACTTGGAAAGCAAAATAAGAGAGCAATCTGCCATCATTGAAAAGAAAGACTTCGAGCTCCAATCGACCGAAGGCTTGCTGGCTGAAACTGAGGCTAAAATATTAGAGTTAAATTCGAAGCTTATCAATCAATCAAAACAATTTGATCAGGAGAAGCTAGAACTGAATTCGAAGCTTAAAGCCGAAGTCCAGACCAGCTCAGAATTGAAGAAAGCATTAACAAGCCTTCAAGACAAATGCTTGAACTTTGGCAATAATTGTATTGGACGATTAAAGAAGATATTTTACTCTGTTGGAGCCAGCAGTGGGAAATTTAACCCTTCGGCGGAAAATTTACCCCAGGCCTTCGATCATATTGAAGCTGAAATCGAAGAGCTTGACGAAGTTATAGCCGGGCACGGCGACTTCTGTGCCTGGGTAGCTTCTCGGGGTACCGCTGCTGCATTTCTGAAGGCCGGCTGCGAACATGGAAAGGTTGTCAACAGGCCCAACTTCACCTTATCTTCATCAATCCTGGATGATATGCCCGACCTCGCCCGAAGTATCTCCAATAGATTTATAAAAATGGTATGGACAAAGGGCGGGCGAGAGAAAGCTAGAGACGAAGCCCGAAGTCATCTTGAACCAGTAAGAAATGACATTTCGTGCTTACCTTTTCCTTTGGGCTTGATTCTTATGATTCCTTGACTCATGTAGGATGACGAAGGTGAAGATGATGCCTAGGATATGTCGCCGAAGTTGTCGTCGAAGCTGAAGCTTAATGAAGACTAGCAGAAGTGTGCTTTAGAAAAACTCAGGATAATTTTGTAACAACTCTTGTAAATAGAATTAAACTGTTCTTCAAGGAACTTTGTACATACCTTGTAATATATTCTTACCCTTCGATTGAGGTGCTTTGATGTGGACGAAATCAGTTTTTTTGAGCCGAAGGCGAAAAAACACCTTCCCTTCTTTTCGTACACAACGAAGCATAAAAGGCCGCTTCCTCTTTTTGCCGAAGCCTTTCCTTACATAACAAAACATAAAAGACTGCTACTCTTATCTGCCGAAGCTTTTATTTACATAACAAAACATAAAAGACTGCTACTCTTATCTGCCGAAGCTTTTATTTACATAACAAAACATAAAAGACTGCTAGTCTTATACACAACGATTCATAAAAAACCACTTCTTCGAAACCTTTCTTTTACATAACGAATCATAACAAACCATTTATCCGAAACTTTTCTCTGTGCCGAAGCAACCATTTAGGAACACAAATGCTATGAATGAATGCTTATGCATGCAAATGCCATGATGTAATGTGCAAATGAATGTCCGAAGCGTATGTCCGAAGCCACACTCATCCATCATTTTCTTAGGAGCAAACACACGTCAGCTCTGCATTCCCTTAGGAACGACTTTGGAGCATCTTTGCCTTTTACTTAGGCAGTATCAGCGTTGACTTTTCGCTGTAAGCTCTGCATCCCCCTAGGGACGTCTTTGGAGCTTCTTCGTCTTTTACTTAGACGGTATAAGCTCTGCATTCCCTTAGGAACGACTTTGGAGCTTCTTCGCCTTTTACTTTCGGCGGAATCAGCGTTGACTTTTCGCTGTGAGCTCTGCATCCCCTTAGGGACGTCTTTGGAGCTTCTTCTCTTTTTTAGTTTCGGCACTCGATGGTGCGCTCTCAGCTTTTACATTTACATTCTTTGGGGGATTTTGCTCTTATAAAACTAAAAAGGAAATTACATATGATGGCCCCATTAAAAACCTTTCTCCCCCTTTAGAAAGGAAAAGGGTGCCATGAAAAAGAAAAGAAAAGTCAAAATTACATCGAGTTATACATAAAACCGCCGAAGCTCATCCGCATTCCAAGATCTTGGAATTTCATTGCCATCCATGTCCTTCAGTCTGTACGAACCAGGCCTTGACGAAGATGCTACTAAGAAAGGCCCTTCCCATTTCAGTTGCAATTTGCCCACTGTATCCGGATTGGCCACTCTCCGAAGCACCAAGTGTCCTGGCTCAATATTTTTTAGCCGGACCTTTCTATCTCGCCATTTAACTGTTTCAGCCTGGTACTTATTGATATTCTCCACGGCCTGAAGCCTGATCCCTTCTAAGGCATCTTTTTCCACGAGACAAGTATCTTCGGGACCTGATTCTGCCGAAGCTACCACTCTTATTGATCCAGCTTTGGCTTCTTCCGGGGTTATTGCTTCGTCACCAAATAACAACTTAAATGGGGTAAAGCCTGTAGATCTTGATGTTGTTGTGTTATGGCTCCATACCACTTTGGTAAGCTGATCTGGCCACTTTCCCCTTGGTTGATTAAAGATTAGCTTCATTATTCCTGTCATTATGATGCCGTTGGCCCTTTCAACAAGCCCATTCGATTCCGGGTGCCTGACTGACGCAAAGTGGATCTTCGTGCCAATTTGATCACAAAAATTTCTGAATTCTTCGGAGTCAAATTGTGTTCCATTATCTACAGTTATAGCCTTCGGCACTCCGAAGCGACAGACAATATTCTGCCAGAAAAATTTTTGGACAGTGGCCGAAGTTATTGTAGCTAATGGCTTCGCCTCAATCCACTTGGAAAAATATTCCACAGCAACTACAACATATTTCAGATTGCCTTGAGCCGGTGGTAATGGGCCCAGCAAATCGAGGCCCCACCTTTGCAATGGCCAGATGGGTTGTATTAGCTGTGTCAAAGACGAAGGTTGTTTTTGATCTCTTGCACATTTCTGACAACCTTCGCACTTTTGAACTAACTCAGCTGCATCCGAAGCTGCCTTCGGCCAATAAAAACCTTGACGGAACACTTTTCCAAGTAACGGCCTGGATCCGATGTGGGATCCACAAAGGCCTGCATGTATCTCCTTCATCAACTCTATACCTTCGGCTCTAGACAAGCACTTGAGCAGCGGGGCACAAACTCCATGCTTGTATAACTCCCCTTCTATAATGATATACGGACGAGCTCTTGCCTCTATTCTTTTATTATAAGCTTCGTCATCTGATAGGAAGTTGCCCTGAAGGTAAGAAATTATTTCAGTTCTCCAATCTTCACTGTACACAGGAGAAATAGTAAGAACTGCTCTTTCAAGTAACTCCACTGAAGGTGCCTTTATTGTTTCGAAGAATACATCCGAAGGTAGCGGCAGCCCCTGTGCTGCAGACCTGGCTAACAAATCAGCATATTCATTTTGCCCTCGAGGGATATTCTTAACAGAAAATCCTTCGAAGGAAGCTTCGATCCTTCGGACTGTGTCTAGGTATTTTTCAAGCTTCGGGTCTTTAGCCTTGCAACTTTTGTCAATATGACCCGAAACAATCTGAGAATCAGTTTTAAGGATCGCCCTCCTGATCCCCATCGCCTTTAGTTTCCGAAGACCCAGAAGCAAGGCTTCGTACTCAGCAATATTATTTGTGCAGCTGAAGTCCAGTCTTGCTGCATAGCAAGTTTTAACCTTGGACGGTGAAACCAAAACAGCAGCTGCTCCTGCTCCGAAGGTTCCCCAGGAGCCATCACAAAACACTGTCCATGCTTCGGCATCTTTATTCGCTTCTTCGCCCTGAGCCCCTGGCGTCCAGTCGGCAATAAAATCTGCCAATGCTTGAGACTGGATCGAGGATCTGTGCACATAATCAATGTAAAATTCATTAAGCTCCGCAGCCCATTTTCCAATTCGGCCAGTAGCTTCTTTATTTCTCATGATATCTTTCAACGGCTGCGAAGAAGGAACAATAATATTATATGCCTGAAAATAATGCCGAAGCTTCCTGGATGCCATTAGAACGGCATACAACACCTTCTCCAGTTCTGTATAATTTTTCTTTGAGACACTAAGGACCTCAGATACAAAATATACTGGGACCTGCTTCTTGATTTGTCCATCAAACTTCTCCTGCACAAGTGCCGCACTTACTGCTGAGTGCGAAGCTGCCACATACAACAACAGAGGAGCCCCTGGCATTGGTGGAGTTAATGTTGTTAGATCTATCAGGTATTGCTTGAGTTCTTCGAAAGCTTTTTGTTGAGCTGGGCCCCATTGAAAGACTTCAGCTGATTTTAGCACCTCGAAGAAGGGTAGATTTCTTTCCGCTGATCTGGATATAAATCTGTTAAGAGATGCCAGTCTTCCTGTCAATCTTTGGGCCCCCTTTCTTGTGGTTGGTGGCTCCATTCGAAGTATAGCTTCGATTTTATTTGGATTAGCTTCAATTCCCTTTGTTGAAACCAAGCATCCAAGGAACTTACCCTTCTTTACTCCGAAGACACATTTTTCTGGATTCAGCTTCAGACCAGCTTGTCTGAAGCTGGCGAAGGTCTCCTGCAGATCAGCAATGTGGTCTTCTTGCTTCGTGCTTTTTACAATAATGTCATCAACATAGGTCAACACATTTCTGCCTATCTGAGATTGGAGAACCTTCGCAGTCATCCTGCTGAAACTCCCTCCAGCATTCTTAAGTCCCTCAGGCATCCGAAGATAGCAATATGTACCACTTGGGGTTATGAAACTAGTCTTCGGCTCATCCTCCTTTTTCATCCAGATTTGATGATAGCCTGAGTAACAATCCAGGAGACTCATGAGTTCCGAAGAAGCTGCTGCATCAACTAAAGAGTCTATCCTTGGCAGCGGGAACTCATCCTTCGGACAAGCCTTGTTGAGATCTGTGAAATCAATACACATTCTCCACTTTCCATTGGCCTTCTTCACCATAACAGTGTTAGCTAGCCATTCTGGATACTTCACTTCTCTGATAACTCCTGCACTTAGGAGTCTTTTTACTTCGTTGCGAGCCCCTTCGGCCTTGTCATCAGACATTTTCCGAAGCCTCTGCTTGCGGGGTCTGAAGGATGGGTCAACATTGAGCGAATGTTCAATAACATCCCGATTCACTCCACAAAGATCATTGGCTGACCATGCAAAAACATCTTTATTGTTGAATAAAAACCTTATCAAGGTTTTCTCTTGATCTTCAAATAATTGCGAGCCCAATAGCACCTTCTGCTCTGCTATATCCTCACATAGCAGCATGGGCTTCGGCTGATCAGCCGAAGCTGCTTTTTCCCTCCTGAACTTGTACTGTTCACAAGCTTCAACTCCATCTATATTATGGATTGCCTTAGAATCAGTCCAGCTTCCTTCGGCCCTTCTGGCAGCTTCCTGACTCCCATGAATAGCAATAGGCCCTTGGTCCGAAGGTATCTTCATGCAGAGATAAGCTGGGTGAAGAATTGCTTCAAAAGCATTTAGGGTACCACGACCAATGATGGCGTTGTAGGGGTATTCCATGTCAACAATATCAAACACAATTTGCTCAGTCCTTGTGTTATTAACAAATCCGAAGGTTACCGGCATGGTAATCTTCCCGAGTGCCACGATCTGCCGCCCTCCGAAGCCACAAAGAGGGTGCGTAGCATCATGAATCTTGTCTTCAGGCTCTTGCATCTGTCTGAAGGCTTTGGCAAATATAATGTCAGCTGCACTGCCTGTGTCAACTAGGACATTGTGAACCAGAAACCCTTTGATCACACAAGAAATGACCATAGCATCATTGTGAGGATAGTCCTTGAGCTGAAGATCTTCCTGAGAGAAGGTAATTGGAATGTGAGACCATTTTGACTTAATGAAGGGTCCCTGCACTCCAACATGCTGCACCCTTCTCTGAGCCTCCTTCTTCTGCTTTTTGTTAGCTGGCTCTGAGCAAGAACCGCCTGTTATCGGGAGCACCAGCTTCGAAGCCGAAGCAGCTCCAGCTTGAGTGTTGAACGAAGCCATCAGCTCAGAAAGGTGGAAGTGAGTTGACCGGAGGTGGGCGCCAATGTTGGGGACTTGTTCTCAAATGCTTCAAATTAAGAACAAGGCAACACGGAAAATGTTAAGTATTAAGGTCCTTCGTCCTTCATAACGATATATCCCTTCGGGATATATAGCATCTCGGACGAAGGTTACAAAGAACATACCTTTGTAAGCATAACAACGAAGAATAAAGCATTCACATAAATCATGAAATAAACATGTAAATATTATATTATCATAGAATTATCTTTACTTGTATTAATGAATATAAATGACTTTGAAGTACAAATGTACCTTCGGTCTTGCGGAAGGCAAAAAGTACGAATGTGATGCGAAGGCAAAAAGCAGGTTCGCGTGAACAGTACAGAGGTACTGTTCATCTATTTATAGACACAGGTCGTAGCCTGTGACAAATTACAATTATGCCCCTTGCGGAAGTTTACAACATTGACTCAGACATACATGTATAAAAAGGTCATTCTGCCTCTATGTCGGTTTAAAACGCCGAAGCTCCATGAAAAGGGACCTTCGGCCATCTCTTAGAAACGACTTTGGCCGAAGCTGCTTCTTCGTGTGAGACCTTCGGCGTACCGAAGCACGACCCCAACAATATCTTTCAGAGGTTGTGATGAAGGAACAATTATATGATATGCTTGAAAATAATGTTGAAGCTTTCTGGAGGCCATCAACACAGCATATAATACCTTCTCCAATTCCGTATAATTTTTCTTTGATAAGTTTAGAACTTCGGAGACGAAATATACTGGTGCTTGTCTTTTGAGTTGGCCATATTGCTTCTCCTGTACAAGCGCCGCACTGACTGCAGAGTGAGAGGCTGCTACATATAGGAGTAATGGAGCCCCTGGCGAAGGTGGAGTTAGAGTTGTCAAGTCTATCAAGTATTGCTTTAACTCTTCGAAAGCCTTTTGCTGAGCCGGACCCCATTGGAAAACTTCGGCTGACTTTAGTATTTCAAAAAATGGTAGATTCCTTTCTACTGATCTTGATATAAATCTATTTAACGATGCTAGCCTTCCTGCCAATCGTTGAGCTCCCTTCTTTGAATTTGGTGGCTCCATCCAAAGATAGCTTTGATCTTATTTGAGTTAGCTTCGATTCCCTTCATTGATACCAGACAGCCAAGGAACTTGCCCTTCTTTACTCCAAAAACACACTTTTCTAGATTTAATTTAAGACCAGCTTGCCTGAAATTGGCAAATGTCTCTTGCAAGTCAGCAATGTGATTCTCTTGCTTCGTACTTTTTACTATGATGTCATCAACATAAGTCAGCACATTCCTGTCTATTTGAGAGTGAAGGACCTTGGCTGTCATTCTGCTGAAGCTTCCTCCAGCATTCTTGAGCCCCTCAAGCATCCGAAGGTAGCAATAAGTACCACTGGGAGTTATGAAGCTAGTCTTTGGCTCATCTTCCTTCTTCATCCAAATCTGATGAAAGCCTGAGTAGCAGTCCAATAAACTCATGAGCTCCGAAGAAGATGCTGCATCTACAAGGGAGTCTATTCTCGGTAATGGGAACTCGTCCTTTGGACATGCTTTGTTGAGATCTGTGAAATCAATACATATTCTCCATTTGCCATTAGCCTTCTTCACCATAACAGTGTTGACTAGCCATTCTGGATATGTTACTTCTCTGATAACACCAGCACTGAGAAGTCTCTTTACTTCTTTTCGAGCACCTTTAGCTTTATCCTTAGACATCTTCCGAAGCCTTTGCTTCCTTGGCCTGAAAGATGGATCCACATTAAGTGAATGTTCAATGACATCTCTGTTGACACCACAAAGATCATTGGCTATCCAAGTGAAGACATCTTTGTTGTTGAACAAAAATCTTAGCAGAGTCTTTTCTTGCTCAATAGATAGCTGAGATCCCAACAGTACCCTTTGATCTGCTATATCTTCACATAAGAGCATAGGCTTCGGCTGATCTGCCGAAGCAGCCTTCTCTCTTTTGTGCTTATATTGTTGACAAGCTTCGGCTTCATCTATGTTATGGATCGCCTTTGAATCTGTCCAACTCCCTTCAGCCCTTCTGGCAGCTTCTTGACTTCCATGGACAGCAATGGGCCCTTGCTCCGAAGGTATCTTCATGCATAAGTACGAGGGATGAAGTATTGCTTCGAAGGCATCAAGCGTCCCTTGACCAATGATTGCGTTGTATGGGTACTCCATGTCGACAATGTCAAAAACAACTTGCTCAGTTCTTGTCTTGTGGACGTAACCGAAGGTAACTGACATTGGGATTTTGCCAAGTGCCACAATCTATCTTCCTCTGAAGCCACAAAGAGGGTGTGTAGCATCATGAATCTTGTCCTCTGGTTCTTGCATCTGTCTGAAAGCCTTTGCAAATATGATGTCCGCTGCACTGCCTGTGTCAACTAGAACATTGTGGACCAGAAATCCCTTGAAGACACAAGATATAACCTTAGCATCGTTGTGAGGATAGTCTTTGAGCTGAAGATCCTCCTAGGAAAAGGTGATTGGGATGTGGGACCACTTGGATCTGACGAAGGGTCCTTGCACCCCAACATGCTGCACTCTTCTCTGCACTTCCTTCTTCTGCTTCTTGTTGGCTGGCTCTGAACTTGAACTGCCCGTGATTGGGAGCACTAGCTTCGTGACCGAAGGTGCTATAGCTTGGTTGTTGAACGAAGTCATTGTCTCAATCAGTGGAAGTGAGTTCACCGGAGGTGGGCGCCAATGTTGGGGACATGTTCTCAAATGCTATGAATTAAGAACAAGGCAACACAAATGTTAATGGTTAAAGACCTTCGTCTTTTGAAACATTATCTCCCTTGGGATATAATGATCTTCAGACGAAGGTTATGAAGGACATACCTTCATCATTTCAGTATGCAATAATGAAAGCATAAACATGTGAAACATAGAAAAGAACATGAATAATTACATTAAATCGTTAGATTATTCGTGTTCTCATTATATAATCATAAACAAGCATTAATGATATTAATTACGTTTGTACCTTCGGCTTGACAGGAGGTAAGAATCCAAGAGCGACGTGCTAGTGATTACAAGTCAGTGTCAACAGTACAGGGTTACTGTTCACCTATTTATAGGCACGGGACATAGCCCGGTCGAAATTACATTTATGTCCTTGATAGCTAATTATAAACATGACACAAATCATCATGGACTGAACGGTCTTTTCCGTTTTAAGTCGGTGCCGCCCTTCGTCTCAAGGCGTGTCATCATGCCGAAGCTCCATGGATTGTAGCTTCGGCATATACCTTCGTGTTGCGTCTGCTTGTATATCGTCCTGCCGAAGGTGTTTTTGCTTAGAGGACCTTCGGCGAAGAAGAAGGCCCCCAACAGCGGTAGAGGAGCTACGTATAGGGAGGTTCTCGAGTCGATCATGCTGTGATGGCTTTTCAGACGAGGGATTCCTATATTGCCTTTCTCAGAAACCATAGCGGGTTTTCTGAAGCTAGTGAAACTTTGTAAAGGCCTCATAGTGCTTCCTGCCTTGCCTCCTCGGTAGAGGTGTATGGGGTCCGTACAACCCCGTGGAAACTAGGTAACATGACTTCTGGGTAAAGGGTGCAACCTCTGCAGAGTGTAAAACTGGTATATCAGTCGTGCTCACGGTCAAGAGCGACTCATGACTCTCGCATGATTAATTTTATGGAACTGAATTTAATATGTCATATGCATTGCATCGTTGGGGTTATTATCAATTGTGATCTCTTACTTATTTGGGATGGTATCTACTTATACTTAGTAACTGCTAATAAAATTTTGACCAACTTTAAAAGCAATGCTTAGCTTTAACCATCTCCTTTGGTAAGCCTTACACTTCACAAGAGCTCCCACCTTTGGTGAGTTCATGCACATTATTCCCCACAACTTATTGAGCGATGAACGTATGTGAGTGTCATACCCGGTTTTAGAAGGCAAACCTAATGCGAACTATGTACGTGTTAGGATCAGCAATTCACGTACACAGCAGTTACATAACTGGACATCATCACACAGTGCTCAAATAATAACATAAAAGGGGAATAATAGTCGATTACATCATATGTCTGAGACATCCACATAGTCTTTAACAATAATCAAAGTGCGAAAACAAAACATAGATACACACGGCCTTCACAGGCAGCCGACTAGGGGTTGCCACTAACCCACGCCTAAAACTCGTCATAATCCTGGAACTCCTGGAAGTCTTCCTCCATGGCTTCATCTTCTCCTGAGCAGTGGTTGCAACGCACACAACCTGGGCAAGGGGGGTTTGGTGTGTAGAGCAAGGGTGAGTACACATCAACGTACTCAGCAAATGTCCTGTTTGGTTGTAGTGGACTAGCTTTATGTGGGGGTAAGTCAAGCAGTTGCTTTTAGTTGGTCAGATTATTATTATTAGTAGAGAGGGCCAGATTTTAGTATTAACCCAGGTTGTTAACCCAAAAGTACCCTTTCCAAACGGAAAGGATACCACTTACCTTTACCATAGCCAATACCAAAACCATCATTCTCATCACCACCTGTAAACCATACATCTATGATCAAGTATCTCTAATCAATGGAGCTCCCTTGGCAGCTATCAGTTTTCATAACACTCTGTAGAGGTTGCGCACTTTACCCACAAGTCGTGATTCCCTTTCTACCCGGAGATCATGACTCTCCATTGATCACTACCAAGGTGACCCAGCAGGGTATCACTATGTAGCCTTTACAAAGATTCCTCGGGGCTGTAGCCGCCCGTTAGGTTTCCTAAATGCACCGCATTCCTCCCCAAGGGGCGAACCAACCTTGGTAGAGTATCATAGATGGCACGACGAGAACTACACCCCAGTTCCTCTAATTATTCAGCTAAGGGCGTCCCATTCCACCCTCATGGTTGCACTGTTTTCCCGGGCGGTCATCCAATGAACAGGTCCTTACGGAGAGGTACTCGAGAAACCGCTCGAGTCCCCTTAAATGCCACAAGTATATCATCATAATAAAGAAGGGAAACAACGTATCATAGATAAATCTCATCATGTTCATTGATTAATGTGAAGCACTAGCTTGTAGCTAAACCAAAATAATCCGACCCAAATAGGTAAGCAAGGACATGGATAACAAAAGCTAGTCAGTCCTTAGGTATAAACTGTGTAAATGCAGAAAGTGAATTAATGAATGTATAGGACATAAGTGGGTCAAGGGACACTTGCCTCCACCAACCAGCTGCTGCTCAGGGTCTTCTCCTGCGAGTTCTTCGGACTCCTCAACCAGACCGTTATCTATGCGAGCACAAACATACATCCATCTCTTTGAATTAGGAAATAAACAATACACCATACAAGAGAGCAGATAAATTGAATATGCATAAGATATGATATACGATTTGCATTCACAATTGCTAGAAAGATAAAAAGAAGGGGCTCGTAGTGGCTAAAGCTATAGTCGAAGCGTATTACGTGTAGGTGTGCAATTAATCATTACTTCATCTAACTCTACCTAGCCATACTAACAGGTATTAATCACATGCACTAATAGAGCTACAACTATTTCCAATTAGTCGATATTAAACAAAGTCGTTGATTAACTACGTGAGATAATTAACGTGCTCAATTTTGAGTAGAGGTCAACTACATAAAATAAACAACAAGTTCCATGCGCATAGAATACACGGGGGGTAGACGGGGCGTCTAGGGGTAGACGGGCACGTCCTGGGGTAGACGGGCACGTCACTTGCATGGCGGAGCGCTACACGTCATGCCAGGAACACGACGAACCATGCCAAAACATCGTGCGTGGGACGGGGCCGCACCGGGGGGCCAAGCGCGAGCAGGCCGTGCTGCGCGTGTCGCGAACGAGCCGCGCCGGGGCCGAGCCGCGCGCAGGACCATGCAGGGGGCGGGCTGCGCCAGGGCCGCGCGCCGGGCGAGGCCACGCCGGGGGCCGAACGCGCCGGGCCGGGGAGGGGAGGGCGCGAGGGGGAGCCACGCCACGCAGGGCGGGGCGCCACGGCCACGCAGGGAGGGGCCAGGACCGAGGGCATCTGTGACACCCCAGTGTCACTTAGGGTTCTTCCTTAAGCTAACCCCAACCTATTATCACATGCAATCTCAATGAAGGAATAAACATTAAAAATGAGAACAAAGATTTATGTTGAGTCTTCTTAAACCCTCCTTAATCTTGTCATGAATCCTAAGGAAGGAAAACTCTCAAACCCTAATTAATCCTAAGTGAACCATTTAAGCATAAAGGGTAAATGGGAGAAAACCTTGGGAGAAAAATACAAATTTTGGAGAAAACCAAATTACAAAGTTTTAGTTCACTAATTAACTAACAAAGCATAGTAAGGAAGTTTTGCCTTTTGAACTTTTTAAAATCCCCAAAACAGCCCCTAAACAAATGCACTTGGGGGAAATTCAGAAATTCAGAAATCTGAATTTCAGCCCCCTCCCAAAGATCAATCTCGTTCTCCATTTTTCAAAACTCGAATCAAACAAGTCCAAATATCAAAGTTGTGCCAAATTCCCTTGAACACGCCCTGGAAAAGTTTGAACTCAAACCAATTTCATTTGACACAGTTTTGGCGTAGTTTTACCTCGGGACTCAACCTTGTGACACTGCCACCTTTGTGACACGACAACTCTCTGTACACTGCCCCAAACCGCTCGACTTCCACACACAAACAACAAAGCTCTGTCTGGGGAGCAAATCTTGCACAGTGATCATGCCCAAATTCGCGAAGATCTTCAACCTATGAGCGCTTGAACTCGGGCAGAAGCAAAAAGCCACGTGTTCGATCGCTTGCCTGACCGACCGAGCGCAGACTGGCCGCGGCAGCGCGCGCCCCGCGCGTGGTCGCCCCGCCCTGCGCGCCTGTGTCGTGCCCTCGCCTATAAATGCTTCCAGAGACCTTAGCCGTTGGCACTTGCACACCCTGAGCCTCGCCCGAGCCAGAGATCACCGGAGTTCGCCGTGAAAAGCTAGCACCACCGCCCGCCATCTCTGCCCAAGCTCGGCCATCGTGGCCATCCTTTTCTATTGAACCCCAGCCTCGCCCTAGCCCCTAGATCGCTTCCCAGTGAAGCCGTGAAGCTTCTCCAAGCTTGAGCCGAGGCATTGCCTCACCGGAGAGGCGGTTTCACCCTCGCCAGACTTCGGTCTTCTGCCGCCGCGCGTGGACCGAGCTAACCGGTGAGTCTTCTTCCAATTCCTTGCACCCACATCTGTAACACCACAAAAGCCATCAACTAAAAATAATGAATTTAGTTATTAAGGTAATTAGGATAAAATATTTTTAAGTGTTTAATTATTTATTTGCATTTTGATCATTTTCTTTGTATGCGCTTGATTGATTATTGGATGTTTATTATCAATTCTTTTTAAAGAAAAAAACCTAGAAATTAATATAATAATTAAATAATATAATAATTATTAGTCTAAAAACAAGTATTTTATTTATAAATAGTTTTGGTGAATTTTTATGGAATTTTTTAGCTCTTTAAAAATACATTTCGGAATTAGAAAAAAAGAAAAACTAAACCTAACCTAGCCGGCCCAACTAGGGGCCCAGTATCCCAAACCCTAGCCCCACGCGCGCGCCAGCCAAGCCAGCCGCCGCCGCCCCTGTGTGTCGCTCTCTCCCTCTTTTCTCTCTCTCTCAAGCGCTGCTCTCTCTTCTCTCTCCTCCCTGCTTCCTCTGCACGCCTGCGCGTCTCCACTGCCAAGCAGCAGCGCCGCGTCGACCAGCCTCCCCACGCGCCCAAGACGCGAGCGCGCAGCCGCCCAGAAGCCAAGGCGCGCACCCGGACCCGACCCCGACGCCGCGATGCCCGCGCGCCGAGCAGCCGAGCAGTCCGAGCGCGCCCCAAGGCCCGACGTCCGTGCCACCTGCGTCTTGAAGACCCCGAATCCCGCGTGTCCGTTTCTCCCTCCCATTGCTCTTCCCATTGATGCCTTCGGAGGTAATCGAAGCCATTGATGGCACTTGAAGCCCGTCGGCCATTGATCTCTCCCTTGGCCGACCCTCCATCTACCTCCCTCTCTCCTATAAATCTGACGCTCCCTCCTCTCTCCCTTCCTCCCCTACCCGAGCTCTCTCTCATTCCTCGCACTCTCTCCCTCGCCGTTCATCGCCGGAGTTCGTCGTTGTCGTCGGAGCTCGTCGTTCGTCGCCGGAGTTCACCGGAGCCCGCAGTTCGTCGCCGGAGCCACGCACTCACCATCCGCCGTTCGTAGTCGAGCCCTGCTCTTCTCCACCCGGCCGAACCCCGTCGAACTCTCCCCGTCGCACGCGCGAACTCAAGGTTGATGACGACCCGAATTATTTTGTATATTTTATAAAATACTTTTTGATTCAATTCATGAATTTATATTTAGTTTGTTGTAATATGAACACGTGTGATCCATAATTTATGTGTATGTGTGTTATGGAATTGTTTGGTAGATTCATGCGATTATTAGCACCGTGATATTTCATGTTAATCAATGCGTTGATTTTTGGATTAGAGGAATATGACGTAGATTTAGTAGTCACACATTGGTAATAAAAATACTAGATAAGAATTTATAGTCAAATTTGGTCACAATAAACTTTAGAAACTAATTGGAGAATTATAGTTATAGGTGCATTTTAGTGGATTTAGAAAGTGGTATAGAACTCATGTCACATGAATAATATAGGATTTTTAGATGATTTATCTAATTATTTTATTAACATTTTCTTCTTATAAAGAAAGGAGAAAATATCATTAGTAGGATGAAAAATAGATTTTTGCTAGTCAAATAAACATGTTCGCAAATTGAACACTTATATTTTTAGAGTAAACAAAATATTAGTTTATGTCAAAATAACCTCACTTGTTATAAAAGTTCAATTAGTATTTATAGGGATTTTTAGAATGTTAAATTCATTTTTGCTATACTAAATAATTGAGTTATAAATAATAAAAGCTATTAATTTATTAATTGGTATTAAAGACGATAATTATCATTTAATTTCATTGATGATGTTAAAATATATTAATACTAGTTAAAACTGTGTTTATTGCACCCACTCATAAATTCATCATTTAGGACTCACAATAATAGCTATAATTGAATTAATAAGTATTTACGCGATTATGACGTATTTAAGGTGTGATAAGTGTGATGTGTATTTATTTGTGTAATGGTGTATGTTTATGAAATGGTGCGTGTTTATTTATTGGTGTATGCTTTCTTTTTGTATGGCGATGTACGACGTTATTAGAAGCTGAGTTTGTGGTAGACGAACCGAATTCGTTCGAAGACGATCCGCAGGACGCGTTTGAGCAAGGCAAGTGGATTCTCCCTCTGCATATTCTTTTTGTACCGAATCATTGCATATAATAATGTTTACTTTTTGATATACTGCATAACTTGATGGGTTTTACCTAATTAAGGATTTCCTAGATTTACCAACTGTATCCCTTGTTTACCTTGGGAAATTATTAAGCTTTGCAATTTGTGCTACCGCTCAACTTAATGATTTTGATGTCACTCATTAATTGGTATTAATGTTCCAAAATTGAAATTGGCAATTATGACATTAACCCGATGGTTAAAACAACATTATTTCAAATTAATTGGAATATAGAGTGACCACCCAGGATAACAGTGCAACCACGAGTGCTATCATGGCTCTGGCTTTGGTAATTAGCTTTATATGCTTAGTGCCTGGCAACCTTACCTGAAATATGGGCAAGAGGAGGAGCGGTAGGTGCTGGCAGCCCAAGTTAACATGGGGACGTATTCTTGGCTAAGGTACCTCACCTAGGGGGCCACCACCATCGTCTTTAGAAACCTTAGCGGGTTGCTTCGTATTAAGTGTATTTTGTGAAAGCCTCATAATGGATCCCTAGCCATTCACCTCGGCAGTGTTTAAGGGTCCGATCAACCTGGGCTAGATGGGATACATGGCTTGTGGGTAAAGTTGTACCACCTCTGCAGAGTGTAAAACTGATATATCAGCCGTGCTCCCGGTTATGAGCGACCTGGACTCCTCACATGATAATTGAACTTGAAGATGGAATTAAATTGAGATTCGATGATCTGCCAATAATTTGCTTAAGTGGTTTCACTTAAGTGTTTTTGTTATATTCATATTCCTTTGTTTAATGGGATATTTGGGATTCACACTTATTAGTAAGACATGTGTTGTTAATAAAATATCGACCAACTAAAATGCTTACTGCTTAACCTTAGCCTCACCTTGTTATACCTGCATTAATTTTTCCCCCACTTGCTGAGCCCCGACTATAAGTGAGCTCACCCTTGCCAATATTTTGATCAGAGGGTGATGCTGGAGACTTTGATGGAGATTTTATTGACGAGGAATTCTAAGTCTAACGATGCGCCGGTCATCTTCCTGTGGGAGATTGCCCCTGTTATTTATTTTCGCTTTACTTTGATGTGATACTTGTTAAAGATACAATGTTTCAGATGATGTAATAAAGTATTATACTCTCTTTATGCTTTTATTGCATTGTCTTTTGATATATTACACTTGTGATGTCAACATATGTGTGGAAATGGATCCTGGCACACATATGGTATGCGCTCGGTTCTACCTCCTAGAACCCGGTGTGACAGAAGTGGTATCAAAGCTATACTGACCCTAGGTCATTAGACTAGTTAGAAATTGTTGGGGACTTGTTCTCAAATGCTAAGAGTTAAGAACAAGGCAACATAAAAAGTGTTAAATGTTAAAGTCCTTCGTCCTTAAAGTCATTATGACCCTTCGGATATAATGAATTCTGGACGAAGGTTACAAAGGAAAAGGCCTTCGTAAGTTCGATAGATGATGAAGGAGAACACATATATGAAATACGAATAATAATACAAATATTATTATCAACTTATTTTTATTATCAAATCCGTAATAATGAATTATAAATGTACCTTCGGATTGATGAAAAGTAAAGGTACAGGCGTGATGCAAAAAGCGAATGCCAAGTCAGCGTGAACAGTACGGGAGTACTGTTCATCTATTTATAGGCGCGGGACGCAGCCCGTGTAGAATTACATTAATGCCCTTTACATTTATCAATAACTCTATAATAATTCTTCGAGGTCTAATTTGGCTTTTCATCTTTAAGTCGGTTCCTCTTTTCTGCCGTCATACCGAAGCTTTTCTGCACATAGCTTCGTGATCATCTTATCCTTCGTCATGATCGCCTTTCGTCCCGCTCAAGCTTCGTCTTGACCAGACACTTGTATACCCGTAACCTGATTCCGAAGATACCTGTTCACATATTTCACTTGGAAAACATTGTCAAATCATGTTTTTGAGGACCTTCGAAAGCTGAAGGCCCCCAACAGTAGCCCCTCGCAATATTAATTTGCTGTAATGATAAATTCATATTGCGACATGGACGAAGGCTTTAAGCCGAAGGTCCAAAAAAACACCTTCCCTTTGCTAGAATAGCAACAGTCATTGACAAGCGGGACCCTCCAGTTTTCGACGCACTGGGTGTATAAATAAGAGCTCAACACGATTTTATTTGGCACGCTCTCTTGCCATCTGCTCTTGCTCACCCAACTTTTAGCCTGCGCGCAACAACACTTGCTTGGCTTTTTAAATTTTTAAGCTTCGGTTTTGAGAGCACTTTCTCAGCGTTTGCGAAGATGTCTGAAGATAAGGAAACTGTTGCTGAATCGAAGCTGAGCCTTTCTGAGGAGATGCATCTCGGCTTTCTTCAGTCAATAGCAAAGACCAATACGGAGAAGATCACTAGGGAGACCTTGGAGGGTTTATCTGAAGATACTGGTGACAGTGACAATTATGATGTAGAAAGTGGGGGTGAAGACTCCGAAGATCGACCGTGGCGACCAAGTCACAGTCTTCGGTAAATCGAGCATTAAGCAGAGTCATCATGATATCATGAAGGGAAGGTATTTTCGAGACATGTCTATTGTGAGGGCAGATGATGGGGAGAAAACTGTGCCTACTCCCGAAGAGAATGAAGTTGTAATCTTCCGAAGCTTCTTGAAGGCTGGACTGCGATTTCCCTTGAGCAATTTTGTTGTGGAAGTACTGAAGGTATTTGAAGTCTACCTTCACCAATTTACTCCCGAATCAATCATAAGAATGGGCATCTTTGTCTGGGCTGTGAGGAGCCAAGGTTTAGAACCAAATGCAAAAAGTTTCTGCAATATACATGAGTTATTGTACGAGACGAAACCTTGGGGTAAAGAGCAGTATCACAACAATTTTGGCTGCTACAGCTTCGGCGCCCGATCTGGGTCAAGTTGTCCCGTGCCAACCTTTCGGAAAAGATGGCCCGACAACTGGATGATAGAATGGTTTTATGTGAAGAATGATTTAAAAACTCGGGAACATATTAAAGGTATCATTATGCGCCCTATTTGGCAACGCTTCGGCCTTCGGAGGCCGAAGGTGGAGATGGATGAAACAGCCGAAGAATGCCAAAGAGCCTTCGACGCAGTGTGCTCTTTTATTGGGACAAGGGATTTAATGCAAGAACACATTGCCTTCAGAGTATGGCCACTTGCAGATAACTGGGAAATGCCGAAGGAAACCGTTAAGGAACCTGACGAAGGTGGACTAGTCAGGCTAAAATACACATTCAAGTACGGAGATAAGTTCGTTGAGCCAGATGATGACTAGCTAAAAAGCATTGAGACCGTAAGTGATGAATTGCTTGGGGTATACTCAAAGGCCGAAGATACTGCATTATCAGCGGCCTTCGGAGGCCAAAAGAAGAAGAGGCTCAACCGAGTATTTGACGCAATTGGGTTTGTCTACCCCGACTACCGTTATCCAGCGCGGGGTCAAAAAAGAAAGAATACATCTTCTGCGAAGGAAATTGCTTCAGCCGCTCCTAGCGAGCCGGCGCCGAAGAGGAAAAGGGTAAATGTTCTCACACACCGGCCACGCTATATTGAACCGGCCATAGTGCCTGAGTTTGCCGGTGAGACCTCTTTGGCCACCGAAGCTAAAGAACCAATTCCACTGCCAAAAATCGAAGAGCTGGCCGAAGTACCAGCAACAGAAAAGATAGAAGAACCGAGGACTGAAGAAACAAACACATCAGAAGTCTTAAGTCCTCCAGCAAAAATCGAGGTAGTAAAAAGCCAAAAGGGTCCAGCAGTGACCCCGAAAAGAAAAAGGATGGTTAATGTACTGGATGTTTTGGAGACAATTAAATCTTCAAGCACAACTCCGAAGAAAACTGTTGAAATTTCTGAAGTGCATACTGAAGCCCTTGTTGCCGAAGCTTCAAAGCAACAATCTGAAACTGAAGCTGGGCCTTCAGAGCTCACCAAGGTAAAACCCTTAGAAGCCGAAGAAACAAAAATGGCAGAGCCAACTTTGGTTGAAGAAACTGATACTGCTGCCCCCGAAGCATCCTCCAAAGCCCTCGATTATGTTGTACGACATGCTTCGGGAAAAAGATTATCTGAAGAAGTGATTTTTGAGGCTAATCACTATGCCCGAGAATTGAAGTATCCAAAGGGGGCCTTAGTATTCAATGGCACAGACGAAGATGACTTCTTATACTGCCTCCCAGACAACAAAGAATTTTCTGTCTGCCGGGAGATGGCTAGAAGTATGGGGTTCCCGAAGCTTGAAGCTGGCCTCTGCGCTATGACAAAGGACGATCTTGCAGATAGCCTTGCATATAATAGTCTGAAGGTATGAAAATTGTATATTTGGAAATTTATAATTTTTGAATTATTCTTTTATTCTTATACTGATTCTTTTCATATAGGGTTTAATACTTAGCAATGCTTTGAGAGCGCAAAAGAATGCTGAAGACGAGAGCTATAATATTGCTTTTAACAACCTACGAACAGAGGTTATTAAGCTAAGAAACGAAGCTTTGGAAAAAGATAAAATTCTGCTTACATTGGTGGATAAGATAAAGGAAGACGAAGCTGCTTCTAAAGCTCAAGCTGAGGCTCAGAAGCGCGAAATTGAAGATCTTCGGAAACAGTTGGCCAGAGCTAAAGAAGAGCGCATACTTGAAGAGACGAAACGAGAACTCAGCGATCAGTGGGCAAATCATTTAGAAGGAAACGTTGAAGAGCTTCGAGCATCCAAGAAAAGGTGCTATGATAAATCTATAGAATGCGCTAAGAAAATAAAAACTAGCTTCGCCAGCGTTGGCGCATTCTCGAGCGAGGAAAACTTCACAAGGGGTAACCCCGAAGGCCCGATTGAATGGATCAGTCACGAAGCTGAAGCTTTTGAGGAAATTTTGAATAGCCGCGGAGACATATGTGCCTTTTCGGGTGCCAGAGGGATTGCTACTATTTTGGAGAGGAAAGGCTGTGAGCATGTGAAATCTTTAGCACAATCCGAAACTGCCTTATCCTCCGAAGATATAAAAGACCCCTCGGCCGAAGCAAGCCTGGTCGGTGGAAAATTTTTCACCGACATCTGGGACAATGGCGGCCGGGAAATGGCCCAAGAAATTATTCAAAAAAGCGAAAAAGGCATTCATGATACTAGAAAAGTAGCAGAGGCTGCTGAGAAAAGCGCAGAGCCCGAAGAGCAAATAGGTATTAATTAGTGGTTTTTGACTCTTCGTTGTAATTTTTTGATTTCGAACTTGTTCATGGTTTGTAATAGTAATATATCCGTATCTTCTCTTCCCTCAGAACCTGCTGAGCTATCTCCGGGCCCCCACACGAAGGGGGATGACGAAATTAGACAAATGGCCAAAGCCATAATGGATAAAGTTGTTGATCAGCTTCTAAACGAAGCTGCAGAAGTAGTCTTAAGGGAAGATTAGATGCTGCTGTAAAAACATTTAGATTGTAATGCTTGTTGAGAATCATGTGTAATATTATGTAACTTTGGATGTAATATATATTAGCTGTTTATAATTCTATTCTTTACGATGCATGAAACATTAGATACATACCGTTTTTGAGCCTTTGGCGAAAAAACACCTTCCCTTCTTTTCATGCTTCGTAAATAATATCCATGTTCTCATAAAATCAGTAACCAATCCTCGTAAAATCAATAATCAATAGATCTTTCCATTTCAGAGTTTTGACGAAGATATAACTCTCCAATGGCTATTGTTTGTGCCGTCACTATTTCTTCAAAACGATCTTCGAATAACAATTTTGAGACCCCCCTTCTTGCGTTGTTGATGCACTATGATGTATGATGTTATGCTATGCAAATGATGTAATGATGTGATGTTATGCAAAAATGATATTTGCCGAAGGTCGATATCTATTTTTCACTGTAAGCCTCCCTTAGGAGCTTCTTCGCCTTTTACTTCAGCGGAATCAGCGTTTATTTTTCGCTGTAAGCCTCCCTTAGGAGCTTCTTCGCCTTTTACTTTCAGCGGAATCAGCGTTTATTTTTCGCTGTAAGCCTCCCTTAGGAGCTTCTTCGCCTTTTACTTTCAGCGGAATCAGCGTTTATTTTTCGCTGTAAGCTCTGCATTCCCTTCGGAACGACTTTTGAGCAGAAAACTTACACTGCGCTCCCTTAGGAACGACTTTTTACTGTTTCGAAGAAATTGCACTGCGTTCCTTAGAACAAATTTTTGATAATTCGAAGGTCCTCCATGCCACCATAAATTCTTATGCTTCGGCAACTCAAGCCTATGGAGAAGATATATTTTTATTATGGTAAAAAGCGAAACTGTTACAAGAGATTGAAAAATGATAAAAGACACTTAAACTTCCCATAATTGTTTCTTACTAAAAAGAAAGTAATACTGAATGCGAAAATGCGAAAAGCTACTATCGAGGTAGGATATTTGTTAGTAAATGTGCTTCGACTCTGGCACAGTGCTGTTGACTGTGCGAGCTTCGGACTCCTCTCTGAAGTTCCGCTGGAGGTGAGTATGCTGACTCCCTTCTGGCTGCTGACCTCGTTGTGTTGGTGGTGGCGGTGGAGGCTGTTGCCAAGATGCTTGGGGTTGGCTTGCCGAAGCAACAGAAGCTGCAGGGTGATTGCCTACATATTCTGGAATGTAAGGCGAATGGTACGAAGCAGTATGCATGACCTGCTTCGGCTGACTCTGTTGTGCTGCAGCTTCTGCTATCTCCTTTTGCTTCTGGATGGTAACATGGCACATCCTGGTGGTATGACCCTTGTCTTCACCATAGAATAGGTAGTAAATTTTTCTTGGTTGATCCCCAAATCTTCCCCCGAAGCCCCTGGCACCTCTGCCCCTTGGCGCTGGCGGCCGGAAAGAGCTTTGCTGCTGCCCCGAAGCTTGCGAGGAGTATTGTGGCCTTTGCTGTTGACTCCCTCTATCATCAGTTTGAGTAGAATTGTGAATTGATCTGACGTGCCTCGGATGGTATCTTCCTCCGAAGCCCCTGGTCATTTCAGAGAACCTGAATGCTTCCTCCCTTCTTTGGCGAAAGTCATTGTCAACTCGAATATACTCGTCCATCTTCTGAAGCAGCTTCTCCAAAGTTTGGGGAGGCTTCCTGGCAAAGTATTGAGCTGAAGGTCCCGGCCGAAGTCCCTTAATCATGGCCTCAATGACAATTTCATTGGGCACTGTTGGTGCCTGTGCCCTCAGACGCAGGAACCTTCGGACATACGCCTGAAGGTATTCTTTGTGGTCCTGGGTGCACTGGAATAAGGCTTGAGCAGTGACCGGCTTCGTCTGAAACCCTTGGAAGCTGGTTATCAACATGTCCTTCAGCTTCTGCCATGAAGTGATTGTTCCTGGCCGAAGAGAAGAGTACCAGGTTTGTGCAACACTCTTGACGGCCATGACGAAGGACTTTGCCATGACTGCAGTATTGCCACCATACGAAGATATGGTTGCTTCATAGCTCATCAAGAATTGCTTCGGGTCTGAATGACCGTCGTACATGGGAAGCTAGGGGGCTTGTAAGACTGGGGCCATGGTGTAGCCTGCAGTTCTGTTGATAGAGAAGAAGCATCATCAAAAGCAAAATTTCCATGATGGAAATCTTCATACCAGTCGTCCTTGTTGTAGAAGCCTTCCTGATGAAGCTCTCTGCGCGGAGGCCTTCGGTTCTGGTCATCTTGAGCAAGATGACGAACTTCTTCCGAAGCTTCATCTATCTGCCTCTGTAGGTCAGCTAGACGAGCCATCTTTTCCTTCTTTCGTTGAACCTGTTGGTGGAGCATCTCCAAGTTTTGGATTTCTTGATCCAAATTATCCTCCGGAGGCGTCGGACTGGTGGCCTTCCTCTTCTGGCTTCGGGCCTCCCTAAGAGAGAGGAAATCCTGATTGGGATCCAGCGGCTGTAGAGTGGCAGCCCCTGTGGCTGAAGCTTTCTTCGGCGGCATGACGAAGGTGATGCTTGCCGAAGGTGTTCAAAACTCAAAAAATGGACGTGAGTTCACTAGAGGTGGGCGCCAATGTTGGGGACTTGTTCTCAAATGCTAAGAGTTAAGAACAAGGCAACATAAAAAGTGTTAAATGTTAAAGTCCTTCGTCCTTAAAGTCATTATGACCCTTCGGATATAATGAATTCTGGACGAAGGTTACAAAGGAAAAGGCCTTCGTACGTTCGATAGATGATGAAGGAGATCACATATATGAAATACGAATAATAATACAAATATTATTATCAACTTATTTTTATTATCAAATCCGTAATAATGAATTATAAATGTACCTTCGGATTGATGAAAAGTAAAGGTACAGGCGTGATGCAAAAAGCGAATGCCAAGTCAGCGTGAACAGTACGGGAGTACTATTCATCTATTTATAGGCGTGGGACGCAGCCCGTGTAGAATTACATTAATGCCCTTTACATTTATCAATAACTCTATAATAATTCTTCGAGGTCTAATTTGGATTTTCATCTTTAAGTCGGTTCCTCTTTTCTGCCGTCATACCGAAGCTTTTCTGCACATAGCTTCGTGATCATCTTATCCTTCGTCATGATCGCCTTTCGTCCCGCTCAAGCTTCGTCTTGACCAGACACTTGTATACACATAACCTGATTCCGAAGATACCTGTTCACATATTTCACTTGGAAAACATTGTCAAATCATGTTTTTGAGGACCTTCGAAAGCTGAAGGCCCCCAACAGAAATGGAAAGCCTAGTTTCTTCAAAACTTGCTAATTTCACTCTTATAAATTATTTTATCAGCCTTACCTCTTTAAAATTTCAATTGAGTTGACTCTTCTCTTGTAGATGGTTCGTACTCTCCAAACTACCCGCATCAACACCAGCTACGCCCCTCAGCCCCGGCAGATCCCGGTCTACCCAGTGGTAGTCGAGGAAGTTCCGGCGGATCTCCCTCCCATCCGAGTGGAGAATGTAGTCAACCTGCAGGACAGCTCGGAGGAACAGCTGCCGACCCCACCCCGTTGGCAGAGTCCCTGGCCTTTGCAGCTGGGTCATCGACGTCAGCACCAGCCTTCCAAGCACCTGCACCCGGAGGCGACGACCCCGACGACTCCAGAGACGACGATGACGAGGATTACGACGACGAAGAAGGAGAAGACGAACAAGTCCACGGGGAAGCTGACTATGCCCAGCAGGACTACTTCATGGGGTTTGGTCCTGTTGTCGAACATTACACATCAATGTTCGAGACGGGGCACTTCCCCAACCTGCTACAAGAAGTGCTGCACGCGCTAGGCACCTACGTCCGCCCTTTGTACGAAACAAGGCGAGTGAGTGAGCCTCCCCGGGCTTGCTACTACATCACTCGCATCCACGTTAGGGTGATGGATGCAGGTGACAGGGGATTCAGGACTCTGTCTGCTCACGAGTCCCTGACACCACTGTCCACCTACGCTGCCTCGGTCAGCGATGCTGCCCGTCGGACCCTGTGGTCGCTCAGCCACACCTACCGGCAGCAGTTGTAGAACACGAGATTCAGGCATCTTCCTCAACGTCTGAGTGGAGGAAGCCAGACCATCATTGTCCCACATGAAGCTGGTGAGGATCGCCTCAACACCCTAGCTGGTGTAGTGGCCGGTCTCTACACCGACCTGGACAGTGCCACCCTGGATCTCTCTAGGGTGCACTTGGAACTGGAGAATGCCCACGCCAGGATTGCAGCCATGGAAGCCCAACTGCAAGGACTGGATCCACCCGAACCTCAGGTCCCCGCCATCGCATTGTCTCCTCCTCGCAAGAGGCTGCGCTATGGAGAGCCTG
The DNA here is from genome assembly GCF_902167145.1 of Zea mays. Taxonomy (NCBI): domain Eukaryota; kingdom Viridiplantae; phylum Streptophyta; class Magnoliopsida; order Poales; family Poaceae; genus Zea; species Zea mays. Next base: position 104,138,011 of record NC_050099.1, on the reverse strand, counting down.
GATCCGTCACTAGGCTGCTTTAGGTGTTTTGAGATATGATGTAATAAGTTATGCTTCGCGTTAGACGATGATACTCTTTTTAAGTCATCATATTAATAAATACCAACCATGTGATGGTGATTGATTGAAATGTTTGATTTGGATCTTTGTTTGAGTGCAATGGTCTTATGGAATGATGGCCATAAGAACATATAAATTTTTTAAAACATAAGCTATTTCCCCTCTAGAATCTTTTCTACTCCTCACTTTTCTAAGGACTTCACTTCCTAACCAATCAGATGGTGAACGCTCGTCAAGGACCCAACAACAACCGGAACCAGCATGGTCAACAAGTACCACCACCACCGAATCCCAATATGGAGCAGTTTATCGCCGCCCAGATGCAGATTCTGCAAGGAATCACTGCGGCTGTTCAACAAATTTAGCAGAACCAACAGAATCAGCAACATCAGCAACAACAACAATATGTACCCCCGGCCAGAGATAAGCACCGGGACTTCATGAGTCATCACCCGCCAACATTTTCTCATGCGATTGATCCTCTGGATGCCGATGACTGGCTCAAGGTCATTGGAAAGAAGCTTGACATCACCCAGTGCAACGACCGGGAGAAGGTCTTGTACGCCTCAGGAAGACTTGAGGGAGCTGCATCCGATTGGTGGGATGCCTTCACAGCGGCACACCCCAACGCGGATATAGTAACCTGGCAGGAGTTCCAAGCGAACTTCCGCGCTCACCATATTCCCTCGGGAATTATGAAGTTGAAGAAGAAGGAATTCCTTTCCCTTACTCAAGGGAATATGTCGGTCAGTGAGTATCGTGATTGCTTCACTCAGCTTTCACGCTATGCCCTTGAAGAAGTGGATACGGATGAGAAGCGCCAAGAGTGTTTCTTGGAAGGACTAATTGGACCACTAAATTATCAACTTCAGAGCCATACTTTCCCCAATTTCCAGACACTGCTGAACAAGGCAATTGGCCTTGAAAGCAAAAGAAAGGAATTATCTGACCATAAAAGGAAATTTCAAGGTCAGTCTAGTAGGAACACCCGCCCGAACAATGCTCAAGGTTCGCAGTTCCGCTCTAGAAATCAAGGCAGAAACAATTATCAATTGCAACGCTCTGGACAACAAGGCCAGAGAAATAATCAGGGTCAGAACCAACAAAGGAGCAACTCTTAGACCAACCAGAGGTCTGGTGGAAATTCATAGAATCGTCAAGGTGGCGCTTGTAACGCGTAGGTCAGAAGCAACGCACCAGTCCAACCCAACGACTGTTTCAAGTGCGGTGAGCTAGGCCACTATGCTAACAACTGCCCAAGGCGCAACCAGCAGACACCCTAGAAAAGCAATAACCAGAGAAATGACCAGAACACCCCCGCTCATGGATCTGCTCAGAACAAGACTCCGCAGAACCAGAGCAGAGGAAGGGTCAATCACGTCACCGCAGAATCAGTACCTGAGGATGCCGACGTAGTGTATGGTATGTTCCTTGTTAACTCCATACCTGCATCAGTTTTATTTGACTCTGGAGCATCGCATTCGTTTATAACTGGGTCATTTGTGGAAAAACACAACATACCTAAGTACCCTCTTAAGAAGATATTACATATTAGTTCACCGGGAGGTGACATGAAGGCCACACACTCATGCCCCCATGTTAATATCAAGATTCAAGGAATAGATTTTTCAGTCAACCCAGTGGTCCTAGGATCCAACGGTATTGATGTGATTCTCGGATGCAACTGGTTGAAAAGTTGTGATGGAGTGATACAGTGTGCCAATGGAACAATTATGTTGACAAGTCCTCAAGGTGAAAGAATCCAAGTTAACATAGACAAGTCAACAGATGAAAAAGGGAAAACAGTGATCAATCACTTGGAAGAAAAGGCCTTGGAAAATATCAAAGTAGTGTGCGAATACCCAGACATATTTCCGGAGGAATTACCAGGTATGCCACCTGACCGTGATATAGAGTTTTCTATTGAATTATTACCCGGAACCGCACCGATTTCAAAAAGACCTTATAGAATGGATGTCAAAGATTTAGTAGACTGAAGAAACAAATAGAAGAATTACTAGAAAAAGGTTTCATTCGCCCAAGTTCATCCCCTTGGGGAGCCCCAGTGCTATTTGTGAACAAGAAGGATGGTTCGAGGAGAATGTGCGTTGATTATAGAAGTTTGAACGAAGTAACCATCAAAAATAAATACCCATTACCTCGGATTGAAGATTTGTTTGACCAGATGAAGGGAGCTAGGATATTCTCGAAGATAGATCTGAGATCGGGATATCATGAATTAAAAATTTGAGCAGAAGATGTACCCAAGACAGCCTTCACGATGAGATATGGATTATATGAGTTTTTGGTCATGTCGTTTGGACTGACTAATGCACCAGCATACTTTATGAACTTGATGAATAAAGTATTCATGGAATATCTGGATCAGTTTGTGGTCGTATTCATTGACGACATACTGATATATTCTCCGAATGAAGAAACACATGAAGATCATCTAAGGCTAGTCCTACAAAAGTTGTTGTAATATGAACACGTGTGATCCATAATTTATGTGTATGTGCGTTATGGAATTGTTTGGTAGATTCATGCGATTATTAGCACCGTGATATTTCATGTTAATCGATGCGTTGATTTTTGGATTAGAGAAATATGACGTAGATTTAGTAGTCACACGTTGGTAATAAAAATACTAGATAAGAATTTATAGTCAAATTTGGTCACAATAAACTTTAGAAACTAATTGGAGAATTATAGTTATAGGTGCATTTTAGTGGATTTAGAAAGTGGTATAGAACTCATGTCACATGAATAATATAGGATTTTTAGATGATTTATCTAATTATTTTATTAACATTTTCTTCTTATAAAGAAAGGAGAAAATATCATTAGTAGGATGGAAAATAGATTTTTGCTAGTCAAATAAACATGTTCGCAAATTGACAACTTAGATTTTTAGAGTAAACAAAATATTAGTTTATGTTAAAATAACCTCACTTGTTATAAAAAGTTCAATTAGTATTTATAGACATTTTTAGAATGTTAAATTCATTTTTGCTATACTAAATAATTGAGTTAGAAATAATAAAAGCTATTAATTTATTTATTAGTATTAAAGACGATAATTATCATTTAATTTCATTGATGCTGTTAAAATATATTAATACTAGTTAAAACTATGTTTATTGCACCCACTCATAAATTCATCATTTAGGACCCACAATAATAGATATAATTGAATTAATAAGTATTTACGCGATTAGGACGTATTTAAGGTGTGATAAGTGTGATGTGTATTTATTTGTGTAATGGTGTATGTTTATGAAATGGTGCGTGTTTATTTATTGGTTTATGCTTTCTTTTTGTATGGCGACGTACGACGTTATTAGAAGCCGAGTTTGTGGTAGACGAACCGAATTCGTTCGAAGACGATCCTCAGGACGCGTTTGAGCAAGGCAAGTGGATTCTCCCTCTGCATATTCTTTTTGTACCCAATCATTGCATATAATAATGTTTACTTTTTGATATACTACATAACTTGATGGGTTTTACCTAATTAAGGATTTCCTAGATTTACCAAGTGTATCCCTTGTTTACCCTGGGAAATTATTAAGCTTTGCAATTTGTGCTACCGCTCAACTTAATGATTTTGATGTCACTCATTAATTGGTATTAATGTTCCAAAATTAAATTTGGCAATTATGACATTAACCCGATGGTTAAAACAACATTATTTCAAATTAATTGGAACATGGAGTGACCACCCAGGATAACAGTGCAACCACGAGTGCTATCATGGCTCTGGCTTTGGTAATTAGCTTTATATGCTTAGTGCATGACAACCTTACCTGAAATATGGGCAAGAGGGGGAGCGGTAGGTGCTGGCAGCCCACGTTAACATTGGGACGTATTCTTGGCTAAGGTACCTCACCCAAGGGGCCACCACCATCGTCTTTAGAAACCTTAGCAGGTTGCTTCGTATTAAGTGTATTTTGTGAAAGCCTCATAATGGATCCCTAGCCATTCACCTCGGCAGTGTTTAAGGGTTCGATCAACCCGGGCTAGATGGGATACATGGCTTGTGGGTAAAGTTGTACCACCTCTGCAGAGTGTAAAACTGATATATCAGCCGTGCTCCCGGTTATGAGCAACCTGGACTCCTCACATGATAATTCAACTTGAAGATGGAATTAAATTGAGATCCGATGATCTGCCAATAATTTGCTTAAGTGGTTTCACTTAAGTGTTTTGTTATATTCATATTCCTTTGTTTAATGGGATATTTGGGATTCACACTTATTAGTAAGACAGGTGTTGTTAATAAAATATTGACCAACTAAAATGCTTACTGCTCAACCTTGCCTCACCTTGTTATACCTGCATTAATTTTTCCCCCACTTGATGAGCCCCGACCATAAGTGAGCTCACCCTTGCTAATATTTTGATCAAAGGGTGATGCTGGAGACTTTGATGGAGATTTTATTGACGAGGAATTCTAAGTCTAACGATGCGTCGGTCATCTTCCTGTGGGAGATTGCCCTTGTTATTTATTTCCGCTTTACTTTGATGTGATACTTGTTAAAGATACAATGTTTTAGATGATGTAATAAAGTATTATACTCTCTTTACGCCTTTATTGCATTGTCTTTTGATATATTACACTTGTGACGTCAACATATGTGTGGAAATGGATCCTGGCACACATATGGTATGCGCTTGGTTCTACCTCCTGGAACCGGGTGTGACAACATCTCCCCTAGCATCCCGTGAAGCTCTCTGACCCATTCAATTGATCTATCGCGCCGTGAGTAGACTGGATTCCTCTCCGCCGACGAGCATCTCCGCCTGCACACGTGGACCGGCCGATTCCGACCATCCCCGATGGCGACCCGCACATCGTCGTGATCCTCGAGACCTCCCCTACGTCCTCGACCACCTTACCGGAGCAACCTCGCCGCCTCTTTCTTTCTCCGCGGCCACTGTTCCATTAGGGAGGGACCGCAGGTTTGATTTCCAGAAACCCTAGGGGGTTTTCTGCAGAGCCGTAGACTCAGATGAATAGTGCCCCGGGGACCTGTCTGTAATTCCTTTAAAATCTTTCGTAAGGGACCCCAGCGCAAAACTACTTAACCAAATTTTTTCAAACCAATTTTGCTAAATTCTAAACATTATGGACTATCAATTAAAAATACTAAACCCCATGCTTTCTGTTCTAATTTTTAGAGTTTGGAATTAAATACAGAAACTGACCAAACCTTATTTAATTAAAAAAAATTGTTATGCTTCTGTGCAGAGCTTGAGAAAATTTGTAGATGTTCAAACCCCAATTAGACACTGTTTAAAATTAGTGGGAACCACAATATTGAAAATTTAAGTAGGGATATCTATTAAAAGCCATTTGTACCCAAAACTTAGGAAAATCAGAAAGGCATTAAAAGATAATGAACAATAAGTGCAATTATTTTTCCTAACCTACTTAAGTAACAGAGGAGCTAGGAAAAATAAAAAGACCACTAGTCCAGAACAGAATTAAAGTGAAATGTTTTATTTAGCATTATTCCAACTAGAAAACAATTATTAAAATTATTAAAACAAATCCAATATTGTTAATAAAAATCCAGTGGACTTGTAACCACTAGAACCCCACTACAAAAATGATAAGCACCCCAACCCATCATTTTAAATAGGGTAAACAAATAAAACTTGATATTGAGTCCTATTTCAAGTAAATCATGAGCAACCCAAAAATAATGCAATAATGGGCAAATAAAAATTTTACTAAACCAATGATAAGATAAGCCACCAGAGAAAAATGCAAACTCATTTGAAAGATGTAGAAAGATAACTTTTGCCAACACTTCATGAAAAAGGCCATTTAATCCAAATAATTCCTATCACCTTTTCCCTTAAGCAAAAAGATGCCAAACTTCAGAATGATTGCTCTTGCACAAAATAGAAGCTAGGAAAATCAAAAATCTGTTGTTTGATACTTTTCAAATATAGTGGTAGTAGAAAGCACCCCTTTGGCTAGAAACTTTGGAAAATCATAATAAAATAACTGGTAAGTATTAATGGCTAGAAATTTGTGCAAAGTCATGTTATAACATCTAGATGCCAGCAAAAATATGTCTTAAGGAATAACTACTTACTTGTTAAATGGTAGTTGTAGTTCAAACCACCCCTTATGCCCAAATATTTAATAATTTTTCCAGGAAGAACTACTTACTTGTTAAACCCCAAATTTTGAGACAAAGGATTATACACTAGTAAGAAGCCACTGTAATTTTTGCAGAATTTTTGGAAATTTATTAATATAACTTGTAGTTCAAACCCACCTTGAAAGCATAACGGAAGTAAGAAAAAGAAAGGGAAAATGATAAAACTCGCTCCAATAAGTTTAACTAGAAATCTTTTTAAATTCTCACTAAGACATTAAAAAGAAATCAGTGGAACCCCAAAATAGACTTACCACTTAGTTTAACTAAGCTTGACCCTAAATTGCTAAGTATGCCACAAGAATCTTTTGTAGCAAGAGTAAACTCTACCTGATTTAAGTGGATTAGTCACCATCAAAGTTTAATTGCTAAACTGCATATCATATCATACATATATCTTACTCAGTGCATTCATTAGACTGCAATCTCGCTGATGGAGAGTACGTGCTCATCCCCGAGTAAGGAGCTATCCACGAGGAAGATTAGGAGCAAGCCCCCGAGACTGCCACTAAGGATCTCCCCGCAGCCCCAGCATTTGAAGGCAAGCCCCGGTTTATGCATAACCGTATTTATATATATGCTACTTTATTACACTTAATGTTTGTAGGCTTGTAATGTGCACTTAAGTGTAGGAGTTGCTTAAAACCTGTAGTTGCATGAACTTAGGATTCCTCTTTGAGATGAATACTAGTATGCTAGGTCAAGTAGCTGCTTTGCTAACTAGGATCTCGGTAGAAGTCGAGTGATTTTTCTAGCACTCGCGCGAGGTCAGGAATTGATTGTATTCATCATGATAACAAGACCTATGATGGTCTATGGACTTGGATCCAGGGAGGATGCCATGTCCATGAGACGAGAAAATGAATTAATGATTAATGTGTGGATACCTGACTCAAGAGTTTGAACGTACTAAACACATGTCGGGAAATATGGAAACTGGTAAACCTAGTACCTGAGTGAAGCCGAGCGCGGACTTTTCCCCTCACTCGTCCTGAGACTGGGTCTCCCATGCTAGCTATGGTGGGTACAAGTGCGGTCACTGCACGGCGGCAGCCGGGGTCAGTGGAGCATTGTATGCCAAGGCGGTGAGCCCTGGCCGCGAACGGGGAATCGATGGGGACAGTTGACATGTGTGGGGACGGAGTGCCCTTACATGTCGTGTGTTTAGGTTTACCTTGCAAGGATAAAACTCGATTCGAATCGTCTGCTTCTCGCAGCTAATGAGGCTGCTTGACCCCTTGTACTACATTGAGTAAGAAGTGAAATGAGGTTCACATGAGATAACTGTTGATTGCACTAAATGCTTGTTACCATGTATGGTTAGAAGGAGCAAACTTAGCTAAAGGTAATGATACTAGAATTTAAAAAGCTAAGAATTGATTTTAGAAACAGCTTGTGCTTTTGGCAAACCAAACCCCTCAACCAAACAACTGCATGGTCTAGAGGTAGAGGAGTAGATTCCTCACACCGGGTAAGTCTAGCTGAGTATTAGTATACTCAGCCTTGCTTGTGGCACAATTTTTGCAGGTACGCTTCAGGACATGGTTGACGGTGTGACTTGGCCTACCACCCTGCCACTGGGTTGGACGGTCGAGTGGGATGCAGCTCCAGTAGGAGAGGAGCAAGAGGAGTAGTGGGCTAGGCCTTGCCCGATTCCTCTCTACCGACGATATCGATTATCCGCTGCATTTTATTTTGCGAACTTTTATCAACTACCTGAAAAACTCTGATCTATGTAATAACTCAGTACTTTGATTTGAGGTTTCCTGTTTTATTGTATTTCTTCTGTGACTCACCTTCGAGTGAGTATGTGGTATTTGATCCTAGTTAAGTGTCTTTATCAGACTAGATCTGAGGGACTGACGGGTTATTCCCATTTAAGTGTGTTACGGCCCCGAGGCGTGACTTAGGCACTTAAGCTAGAATAATTCGGGCGGTTCTACTACAGCAGCTGCGCTGGGCCGGGCTCGCCGGGACCACGCCAGGGGCGGGCAGGCCGAGCGCGCCACGGGAAGGCCGATGCCACGCGCTGCGCAGAGAGGGAGCCGGGGGGCGAGCGCGCCGGGCCGCACGAGCCGGGAGCACCACGGCCGTGCCAGGCAGGGGCCGGGGCCGCACTATGGCGAGCCGCGCCGAGCCGGGGCGCCACGGCCACACCGGGGAGGGCGCGAGGGCGAGCTACGCCGGGGCCACGCCGGGCGAGCGTGCTGGGCCGCTAGGGTGGGGCTGCGCAGGGAGGGGCATGGGACCGCGCGCGTCGAGGGCGGGGACGGGGCCGCGCACGCCGGGGGCGGGCCGCGCGCCTTGGCCCGTCGCGCCAAGCCGGGCGGGCACCATGGCTAGGGCGAGCACGAGGGAGAGGGAGGGAGTCGCGCCGGGCCATGGAAGAACAAGGGAGGGGGCAGGGGAAGAGGAGGGAGAGGAGCTCACCGCGGGCAAAGATGACGAGGCGGGCGGTTCCGAGGGGCAGGGCGACTCTGGGGCGGCTGCGGGCGAGCCGGGCATGGGAGAGGGAGAGAACGTGCGTGGGGGGGGGGGTAGAGGAGAGAGAGAGAGAGGCGGTTTTGGGGGGCGAATGGTGGGTGGGCCCCACCGGATGGTGGCGGCTGGGCAACCGCCCTGCCCGCACCGGCCGGTCGAGCGCGCCGCTCCTAGGCGCTGGTGGCTGGGTCGCGCCAGGGGACAAAGGTGGCTAGGCTGTGGGTGCATGCGGGGGAGGAGCCGCGGCTGGCTGGGCCGCCAAACCTGGCTTGGTCGCGCGCCTGGCTAGGCCACGCGCCTGGTTGGGCCACGAGGAGAGGGGGAGAGGAGAGAAGGGAAAAAGAAGAGGTTTCTTATCCTTTTTAATCTATTTTCTAAATGCATGATTTCACCAATTCACCCAACAAACAAAATAGATGCATGGTCCGGCATGATGCAACAACCAAAAGATTTAACCCTAGGGTTGCTTACACAAGATGTCGAGCTAATTCTCGCTAGGACTTTGGAAAAGAAGAAGGCATAGTGAGAAGAAAAGAAAGATAGGAAAGGTAACGCCCGAATTTGGTGAGTGCTGGAGAAAGAAAAAAAAATTAACTCTCAAATTCGAGGCGTTACAAACCTATCCCCCTTAAAAGAATCTCGCCCTCGAGATTCAGGGTTCGCTAGCAAAGAGTTCGGGATATTTAGCCATCAGATCATCTTCACGCTCCCAAGTTTCTTCTTCTTCAGAGTGATGACACCATCTGACTTTGCACATTCTGATAGTCTTCCTCCGTGTGACTCTGCCTATAGTCTCAATAATTTGGGTTGGCTTCTCAATATAGGTCAAGTCTTCTTGGACTTCAAACCCTCCACTGGCAGCTACTCTTCTGGCACACGAAGACATTTCTTCAACTGAGACACATGAAAGACATCATGCACGACGGACAAATTTTCTGGCAGACTGAGCTGATAGGCCACTTCTCCACGCCTTGCGAGAATCTGATACGGACCGATGTAGCGGGGTGCTAGATTGCCTTTGACTCCAAATCTTCTGACTCCTCTGATAGGCGATACTTTCAAATAGACAAAATCTCCGACTTCAAAACTCAGCTGTCTTCTTCTTGTGTCTGCGTAACTTTGCTACCTTGATTGCGCTATCTTCAAATTCTCCCGAACCATCTTGACGTTCTCTTTAGCTTCAAGCAAAATGTCTGGCCCAAACACTTGCTTTTCTCTAGGCTGATCCCATTGCAACGGAGTTCTACAACTCCTTCCATAAAGCGCCTGAAAGGGTGACATCTTCAAGCTGGCCTAGTAACTGTTGTTATAGGAGAATTCTGCGTAAGGTAACCTCTTGTCCCATCCGGACTGATCTTGCAACGCACAAGCTCTTAACATGTCTTCAAGGATTTGATTAGTTCTTTTGGTTGATCGTCTGTCTGCGGATGATAAGCTGAACTGAAATTCAGATGTGTACCCAAGGCTTCATGCAACTGCTGCCAGAAATGAGAGGTGAACTGTGTTCCTCTGTCTGACACTATCTTCTTTGGTACACCATGAAGACAAACGATCCAGGACATGTACAACTCTGCCAATACTACACTGCTATAGTTGGTCTTGACAGGTATGAAGTGGGCTGACTTGGTTAAGCGGTCCACTACTACCCCAAATGGAATCGTAGCAGGCTCGAGTGTGAGGCAATCCGACTATGAAATCCATCCCGATTTCGTCCCATTTCCACTGAGGAATTTGGAATGGTTGCAACAACCCAGCGGGTCTCTGGTGTCCGCCTTGATCCGTCGACAACTATCACACATAGCCACGTGCTCTACGATTTCCCTCTTCATTCCGTACCACCAGAATTTCTTCTTCAGATCCTGATACATCTTCTCACTTCCAGGGTGTATTGAATAAGCTGTCTCATGAGCTTCCTTGAGGATCAACTCCCGAATAGACTGGACATTAGGAACACACAAGCGGTCCTTGAACCATACAACACCTTCTACATCTTCTCGAAAATCTTTGCCTCTTCCTTCTAGAATCAGCTGCCGGATTTCACTGATCTTCTCATCATTCTTCTGTGCTTCTTTGGTTTCCCGCTCTAGGGTAGGCTCAACTCAACTGTCACTCCTCGCATATTATTCAGAAATATGAGGCTCAACCTATCAAACTCTTTGGCCAACTCATAAGGCATTGGACGAGCGACCATCATATTGACTTGACTCTTCCTACTCAAAGCATCTGCCACTATGTTCGATTTGCCTGGGTGGTAACGAATCTCCAATTCATAGTCCTTGATCAACTCTAACCATCTTCGTTGCCTCAAATTCAGCTCCGACTGAGTGAATATGTACTTCATACTCTTGTGGTCTGTGTAAACATCACATTTCTGCCCATACAGATAGTGCCTCCATGTCTTCAGTGCGTGAACCACTACTGCCAACTCTAGGTCATTGATTGGGTAATTCTTCTCATGAACCTTCAGTTGTTGGGACGAGTAAGCCATAACTCTTCCCTCTTGCATCAACACGCATCCCAAACAAGTGTAACAAGCATCACAATACACTGAGAAGGGTTTATGCACATCAGGCAAGACTAAGACAGGTGTTGTAGTCAACTTCTCTTTTAGCCCTTCAAAGGCCTCTTGGCATTTCTGGGTCCATTTGAACTCAACTTTGTTGCCTAGTAAAGCTATCATCGGCTTCACAATCTTTGAAAACCCCTCAATGAACCGCTGATAATATCCGACCATTCCAATGAAGCTCTTGATTCCTCGAGCATCCGTTGGCGCTTTCCAGTTCAGAATATCTGCCACTTTCTTCAGATCTACAGCCAATTCTTCTTTGTTTATTATGTGACCCAAGAACAGGACTTCATCAATCCAGAACTCGCACTTGCTCAACTTTGCATACAGCTGGCGCTCTCGCAATCTCTGCAAAACCATCCTCAAATGATCTGCGTGCTCTTCTTCGCTTTGAGAATATATAAGAATGTCATCAATGAATACCACCACAAATTTGTTGAGATAATCCATGAATACACTGTTCATCAGATTCATGAAGAAGGCTGGTGCATTCGTTAGGCCAAAAGACATCACAGTGAACTCGTACAACCCATACTTGGTAATGAATGCCATCTTCGGAATGTCTGAAGGTCGAATCCTGAGCTGGTGATAACCTGACCTCAGATCTATCTTTGAAAACACGCTGGCTCCTCTCAGCTGGTCGAATAGATCTTCTATTCTAGGCAAGGGGTACTTGTTCTTGATCGTGACCTCATTCAGAGCCCGATAATCGATACACATCCTTCTGGTGCCATCTTTCTTCTCCACGAATAGGACAGGGGCGGCCCAAGGAGAGGTTCTTGGCTGGATGTAACCTTTCCCTGACAGCTCATCGATCTATTTCTTGACTTCAACTAACTCTGGTCCAGATACTCTGTAAGCTCTCTTAAAGATGGGGGCAGTTCCAGGAAGAAGCTCTATGGCAAACTCAACTTTTTGCTCAGGTGGCATACTTGGTAAGTCCTTTGGGAACACATCTGGGAACTCGGACACCACCTTGATAATCTCAAGTGGATCTGCTTCACTGCTATCGATAGTCATCTGATAACAACTCCCTTTCCTTGGCTCGGGCGGGACTAACTCGGTCACCACTTCCTCTCCTAGTGGGGACATCAACTTGATTGTCCTCTCATCACAACTGATAACTGCCTGATACTTATCTAGCCAATTCATCCCTAGGATGACATCTATTACTTGAGTACCCATTACTATGAGATTAGCGGGAAACACTATCCCCCTTATTTCCACACTTACATTCAAGCAAATGCTATCGGCTCGAATTCTACCACCGGCTGAGTCAATTTGAATGGGTGTTGACATGGTAGTTACTGGAAGATTATGTGCTTCTACCCATAATGCAGTTATAAAAGAATGTGTTGCTCCAGTATCAAATAACACTTCTGCAATATAGAAATCGACTGGAAACATATCTACTATCATGTCGGGGGTTTCTTGAACTACTTCAGCCTCTTAGTGGTTCAGTCTCCCATGGTTGTAGCGTGGCTGGGAGCGGTTGCCTGCTCTAGGCTAAGACACATTCTACTTTGCTGGGGCACGAGGGCCTAACTGCTGCTGGGCTGCCTTCTTCGGACATTGCATCACCCAATGGCCTTGCTCTCCATAGTGGAAACATGCTCTGCTTCCGCCTTGAACTAGGGCTGCTTGACTGTTCTGTTGGATTGCTGGGGCAGGAAGACAAGGTGCCTGCTGATTTTGCCTCTAGAACTAACCTCCTCCTGTCTGATTGTTCTGGCGATTCTGCTGCTGATGCTGAGGGTACTTGTGACACCCCAGTATCACCTAGGGTTTCTCTCAAGTGCTAACCCAAGAACCATCATATTATGTGAACCAAATTGAGCATGAGCATCAAATTGACTTAAGAATAAAGGATCCACTAAGCTTATACTTAAAAGTATCATGTTCAAAACAAATGGGTTTTCAAAAGGGCAAAATGTTGCAACCCCAATAAAAACCCTAATTGAGCCCCATAAACAAAATTCAAGAGAAAGGGCAAAACGGTATGAAAAATATAGAATCATGGCTTGGGCCAATTATAAACATTAAAGTATACTAAATAGGCAACAACAAAGATTATGGAAGCTTGGCCAAAACAATTTAAATAAAACTCTAAACAAGCCTCTCAAGTGGGGTTTCAATAGGGAATTCTGAAATTCAGAATTCTGAATTTCTCTGAATTTCAGACCTTGAGCCAAAGATCAAGCGTGTTCACCTTGATCCCTAACTCAAATCCTAATGGCCCATTGACAAAAACGTGCATAACTAACCTCTCTATCTTGTGCCAAAAGATGGCATCAGGACTCGTGCCTTGGACACATCAAACCAGAGATCTTCTCCCTGTGTGAGGCAATGAGACAAACCAGATTTCTCCCCTCTCTATCTCTTAATCCAGTCAGCCAAACCTGCTAGCCTCCACACACAAACGACAAAGGAACCTGAGAGGAAGAGATCTCTCAACGAGATCATGGCCATAATCTCAAAGATTTGGGGCCAATCCACGCTTGAACTCGACCTATCTCTGCGGTGCCTCGTGCTCGATGCTATGCCAGACGCCAGAGCGCGCACTGGCGTTTGCCGCGCACACCCCGAGCGCTTGTCAGAGCCCCACCCTCGGTCGTGCTCTCCCGCGCCTATAAAGCCTCCTCGGGCGCGCCTCACTTCACCCCGTGCTCACCATCGCCGGCCAGACGCCCCTCCTTAGCTCCGGCGAGCTCCTTTCCGCCCGCCATTGCCGCCAGAACCTCGGCCACCGTGGCCAGCCCACACCAGTCACCCCCAAGTCGCGCCAGCGCTTCGGTTAGCTTCGCCATCAGCTTGTCAAGCTTTCCAAGTCCTCGGACCCGACAGAACTTCACCGGAAGGTGAAGATCGACCCCACCGAACTTCGGTCGCCCGCCTGCGCGCGTAGACTGGGCACTCCGGTGAGCCATTCTTCAATTCCTCGCACACACACCTTCCTTGATCCCTGGTGAAGCTCTCTGACCCGTTTGATTGGTCAATTGTGCCCTGGATAGGCCGGACTCCTCGCCGCCGATGAGCTCCCCCGCCTGCGCACGCGGACCGACCCACTCCGACCATCCCCGACGGCGACCCGCACATCGCCGTGACCCTCAGAACCTCCCCTACACCCTCGGCCACCTCACCGGAGCAGTCTCGCCGCCGGTAAGCCGCTCCGCCCTTTCTTCCACCGCGGGTACTATTTAAATTGGGGGAAGGACCTCGGGTTAGGATTAGAAGAATCCAGGGGGTTTTCTGAGATGTCAGTGACTCAATTGAATAGTAGCCTAGGGACTAGTCTGTAAGGAAAACTTAAAACACCCCCTAGGGACCCCGTTGCAATGTAGTTTTCCATTTAATCATTTCTGTTTAATCTTTTTAATGAACAGAGAACTTAGAAAATTCATAACTTGATGAATACTTAACCAAAAATTGTCAAACCAATTTTGCTAAATTCTAAATATTATGAACTATCAATTAAAAATACTGAACCCTATGCTTTCTGTTCTAATTTTTAGAGTTTAAAATTAAATACAGAAACTGACCAAACCTTGATTAATTAAGGAAAATTAGTTATACTTCTGTGCTGAACCTAAGAAAATTTGTAGATGTTCAAACCCCATTTAAACACTGTTTAAAAATAGTGAGAACCCCAGTATTGAAAAAATTAGTGTAGATATCCATTAAAAGCCATTTCTGCCCAAACCTTAGGAAAATCAGAAAGGCCTTAGAAATTAATGACCAGTGAATGAAATTATTTTTCCTAGTTTGCTTAAGTAACAAAAAACCTAGAAAAAATAAAGGAACCTCTAGTCCAGATCAGATTCAAAGTGAAATGTTTTATTTAGCATTATTCAAACTAGAAATCAATTATTAGAATTACAAAATCAGACCCAAAATTGATAATAAAAATCCAGTGGACTTGTAACCACCAAAACCCCACTGCAAAAATAATGGACATCCAAGCCCATCATTTTAAGTAAGGTAAATAAATATAATATGATAATGAGTCATATTCCAAATAAGTCATGAGTAACCCAAAATAATGCAATAATGGGGAAATAAAATTTTGCTAGATAAATAATGAGATAGGCCACCAGAGAAAAATACAAACCCATTGGAAAGATGCAAAATAATACCTATTGCCAATATTTTATGAAAAAGGCCATTTAATCCAATTAATGCATACCACCACTTACCTTAAGCAAAAAGATGCCAAACTTCAGAATGATTGCCCTTGCGCAAAGAAGAAGCTAGGAAAAATCAGAAATCTGTTGTTTGATATTTTTCAAATATAGTGGTAGTAGAATGTACCCCTTTGGCTAGAAACTTTAGAAAATCCTAGTAAAATAACTAATGAGTATTAATGGCTAGAAATTTGTACCAAGTCATGTTATAGCATCTAAATGCCAGCAAAAATAAGTCCTAGAGAATTACCTACTACTGAATGATAGATGTAGTTCAAATCACCCCTTCTGCCCTAAAATCACCCCTAGACAGAGAATCATACACCAGTAATAAGCCACTGTAATTTTTACAGAATTTTTGGAAATTTATTAAGGTGACTTGTAGTTCAAACCCACCCTAAAACCCTAAAGAAGATCAAGGGAAAAGGAGGAAAGATAAACCTCACTCCAATAAGTCCAACTTGAATTCTTGGCAATTCTTACTAAAGACCTTAAAAAGAATTCAGTGGAACCCCAAAAATAAACCTACCACTTAACTTAGCTAAGTTTGATCCAATTTACCAAGTATACCACCAAAAATCTCGTATAAGCAAGATTTAGCTCTATCTAACTCAAGTAGATCATACACCATCAAAAGTTTAAATTACTAAAGCACATATCATATCATGCATATATCTTACGCATTGCATTCATTAGATTGTAATCTCACCGACAGAGAGTACGTGCTCATCCCCGAGCAAGGAACTGTCTAAGAGGAGGACCAGGAGCAAGCTCCCGAGGCTGCTATCGAGGATCTCCCTGCAGCCCCAGCTATTGAAGGCAAGCCCCGGTTTATATGCATAACCGTATTATTATATGCTACTTTACTACACTTAATGCTTGTAGGATTGTAATGTGCACTTAAGTGTAGGAGTTGCTTGAAACCTCTAGTTGCATGAACTTAGGATTCCTTTTTGAGATGAATACTAGTATGCTAGGTCGAGTTGCTGCTTTGCTAATCAGGATCTCGGTAGAAATCGAGAGATTTTTCTAGCACTCACGCGAGGTCAGGAATTGATTGTTTTCATCTTGATAACGGGATCTATGTTAGTCTATGGACTTGGATCCAGGGAGGATGCCTTGACCACGAGACGGGAAAAAGGAATTAAGGATTAATGTGTGGATACCTGAGTCAAACTTTTGAACGTACTAAGCACATGTCGGGAAATGTGGTAACCGGTAAACCTAGTACCTGAGTGAAGCCGGGCGCGGACTTTATCCCTCACGCGACCTGAGACTGGGTCTCCCATGCTAGCTATGGTGGGTACAAGTGCGGTCACTGCACGGCGGCAGCCGGGGTCAGTGGAACATTGTATGCCAAGGCGGTGAGGCCTGGACTTGAACGGGGAATCGATGGGGACGGTTGACATGTGTGGGGACGGAGTGCCCTGGCATGTCGTGTGTTTAGGTTTACCTTGCAAGGATAAAAACTCGATTCGAATCGTCTGCTTCTCACAGCTAATGAGACTGCTTGACCCCTTGTACTACATCGAGTAAGAAGTGAAATGAGGTTACATGAGACAATTTGTTGATTGAACTAAATGCTTGTCACCATGTATGCATAGAAGGAGCAAACGTAGCTAAAATAATGATACTAGAATTTGAAAAGCTAAGAATTGATTTTAGAAACAGCTAGCGCTTTTTGGCAAACCAAACCCCTCAGCCAAACAGCTGCATAGTCTAGAGGTAGAGGAGTAGATTCCTCACACCGGGTAAGTCTAGCTGAGTATTAGTATACTCAGCCTTGCTTGTGGCATAATTTTTGCAGGTACGATTCAGGATATGGTTGATGGTGTGACTTGGCCTACCACCCTGCCACCGAGTTGGACGGTCGAGTGGGATGTTGCTCCGGTAGAAGAGGAGCACGAGGAGTAGTGGGCTAGGCCTTGCCCAGTTCCTCAATACCGACGACATCGATTATCCGCTGCATTTTATTTCGTGAACTCTTATTTGCTACTCAAAAAACTCCGATCTATGTAATAATTCAGTACTTAATTTGAGGTTTCCTGTTTTATTGTATTTCTTCTGTGACTCACCTTCGAGTGAGATTGTGGAATTTGATCCTGGTTAAGTGGCTCTATCAGACTAGATCTGAGGTACTGACGGGTTATTCCGATTTAAGTGTGTTGCTGCCCCTGGGGCGTGACTTAGGCACTTAAGTTGGAATAATTCGGGTGGTTCCGCCACAGTACTGCTTCTGAAACTGATGCTGCTGAGGTGGGCGCTGGTTCTGTCTGAACTGCTGAGGTGGGTTGCCTGAGAAACGAGGGCGATTGCTGCTCCCAGGCTGAGACCCACTGATCTTGCGCTTGCGATCTTCCATCTCCTTGTGCTTCCTCTCTGTCATGATCGCTCTATCGATCAGGTGCTGGAATGTGGGGAAGGTGTGGTTCATCAGTTGATACTGCAGGGGGTCGACCAAGCCTCTCAGGAAATGATACTGCCTCTTGGCGTCGATGTTGACATCTTCAGGAGCAAATCAAGACAGCTGTAGAAACCTGTCTCGATACTCACTCACTGACATAGGCCCTTGATTGAGTGCCAAGAATTCCTCCTTCTTCACTGTCATCAGGCCTGCTGGAACATGGTACTGACGAAAGCTATCTTTGAATTCTTCCCAGGTGATGGCGTCGGGGTTGGCATGGGTGGCAAGATAGGACTCCCACCAAGACTGAGTTGCTCCTCTCAACAGATG
This sequence comes from Zea mays, assembly GCF_902167145.1. Classification (NCBI taxonomy): domain Eukaryota; kingdom Viridiplantae; phylum Streptophyta; class Magnoliopsida; order Poales; family Poaceae; genus Zea; species Zea mays. The sequence goes on along the minus strand of NC_050099.1, from coordinate 104,119,816 downwards.
GGGACCATACAGAACTTTCTCCATATCATCACATTGAGCGGTGTGCAACTCTCACTCCACAGTGCGCAGCCAATCTTCAGCATCCATGCGGTCAGAAGAGTGAACGAACACTGGGGGATGACCTCTCATGAATTCAGCATGCTTGTCTCTGGGCATCTGAGGCATCTGAGGCTGAGGTGGTGGTTGTTGCTGCTGCTACTGCTACTGCTGAATGGCGGCTAGAGTCTGACCGATGGCTTGAACTGCCTGAGTCTGCATTAGGAACATCTGCTCGATGGTCATCGGGGGCGGTGGTGGCAGCTACTAACGGGGTGCCTCATCCTGCGGGGCTGCCTGCTCCTGCTGAGCACGCCTTCCTCCTCTGCGCCTATTTTCTGACATCTGCAGAATGCAATCACACATCAGAACTGATCTTGCAACTTGCAGCATAAGAAAAGAGTATAGAATCCTTCCACAATGCTGAACAAATGAGCATCTTCACTGATTTCCTACACAGGTAAGCACAGCTTCTCAGATAAAGAGGAAAGTGGAATAAATAGGCTTCCCAACTAGATAACTAACTTCATTAACATTTAACAGGTAAACCAAGGTGCAGGGGATGCCCACACTCTGGTGACAGTAATTACAAAGATCCAAATCCAACATAGATCATCATGACAAACACAACAACACAGGATAAGAAAAATACCATGTCTAACTAAGAGTAACTAAAAGTAAGACTGAGACTAAGACTAAGACTAAAACTTCTATATTTAAGCATTTATTACAGGACCCAACACTAACGATCTATGGTTCTAAATTTATCTTGGTCCTGCAGTCGGGGTTGCCATAAGCCTGGTGTACACGCCGAGGTGAGCGGTACGGGTGCTGAGTCCCGACGGGAGCAGGGGAGCCATCCTCCAGGTGACGACGCTCCGCGCGCTCAGCCCGCAACTGGGCGATCTCAGCACGAGCCCTACTCAGCTCGTCTAATGCATGGTCCAGCTCCGTGTTTAGCACGACGGCTAGGTTGACTGTGCTGCTCAAACTAGGATTGTCCTCACCAACAGGTGAGACAATCATGCCTCCTGTGCTGCCAGATGGACGGCGGGGGTAATACTTCAGGTTGAGACCATCGGCTACCCCACCGAGCACCGAGCAGTAGTGCAAAAGCGCACGCCGTGCGACATCTTGCATGGTTGCCTCAGCTGAGTCCCGCTCAGAGATGGAATAGTGCTTTGAGCAGACCTCCGCACCCCGGAGACTGTTCTCCGGACGGCGCACCAAGCAGGTCACCTCCCAGCGGTCCGGGTAAACCCCACGACTATGCTGAAAGACAACACAACTATACTCGATAGACCAAGTGCGCTGGTCAAGTGCCTGGCGTAGCAAGGTGTCGAGCACATCTTGGAAGTGACACCCGCGAGCAGCGTCGCGAGTGATGGGTCGAGCAACCCATCCTTCCGGCTCCTGGTCGGCTGAAAGGTCGGTGCTGTGGCTTGAGCTGCTGTCACCACCTCCGTCGTCTAGGTCTCCTCCAGCAGCTACTCCAACGGCTGGGGAGCTCAGTGGTGGTGCAGGGAGCGCCTCCAGCGGGAGCATAGGGGAGCAGCTCCTCACAGACTCTATCTCCTACTGAAGCGAGAAAGAAGAGCCCTGCTGCTCCAGCTCCTGTCGTCGACGTTCCTGCTGCTCGTGTAGGCAGTGGTGCAGCCTCTCTAAGTGGCTAGACTAACCAGTCAATGGACGACGAAGCGGACGCTCAGCGAAGCGAGAGGGCAAGAAGGGGATGACGGACTTCCGTGCAGTGTGTCTAAGACGAGACATCTACAGAAGACACCATAAGCATAAGAGTGAGAACAGAACCAATATGACCAGCAAGTAAACCATAAATAAATAAGGGATTAGAATAAAACAAGATTTTCAGCAAAGTATAATATATATAGTAGAATATAGGTTTGGTCGATACGACCAACTTTTGAAGGGGTACCAAAGTCAAGGTGAGAATAGGGGTCTAAAATCTTTAGAACGACCAATCTACTCTAGGTTAGCGGTCCTACAGTCAGCACGACTTTGATACCACTTATGTCACACCTGGTTTTAGAAGGCAAACCGAATGCGAACTATGTACGTGCCAGGATCAGCAATTCACGTACACAACAGTTACATAACTGGACATCATCACACAGTGCTCAAATAATAACATAAAAGGGGAATAATAGTCGATTACATCATATGTCTGAGACATCCACATAGTCTTTAACAAAAATCAAAGTGCGAAAACGAAACGTAGATACACACGGCCTTCACAGGCAGCCGACTGGGGTTGCCGCTAACCCACGCCTAAAACTCGTCATAATCCTGGAACTCTTGGAAGTCTTCCTCCACGACATCATCTTCTCCTGAGCAATGGTTGTAACACGGACAACCTAGGGAAGGGGGGTTTGGTGTGTAGAGCAAGAGGGGTACACATCAACGTACTCAGCAAATGTCCTGTTTGGCTGTAGTGGACTAGCTTTATGTGGGGGTAAGTCAAGTAGTTGCTTTTAGTTGGTCAGATTATTATTATTAGTAGAGAGGGCCAGATTTTAGTATTAACCCAAGTTGTTAACCCAAAAGTACCCTTTCCAAATGGAAAGGATACCACTTACCTTTACCATAGCCAATACCAAAACCATCGTTCTCATCACCACCTGTAAACCATACATCTCTGATCAAGTATCTCTAATCAATGGAGCTCCCTTGGCCGCTCATAACAGCGAGCACGACTGATATATCAGTTTTCATAACACTCTGCAGAGGTTGCGCACTTTACCTACAAGTCGTGATTCCCTTTCTGCCCGGAGATCATGACTCTCCATTGATCACTACGAAGGTGACCCAGCAGGGTATCACTATGTAGCCTTTACAAAGATTCCCCGGAGCTATAGCCGCCCGTTAGGTTTCCTAAATGCACCACACTCCTCCCCAAGTGGCGAACCAACCTTGGCAGAGCGAGCCGCATACACCGAGCCCCATTAACGGCACGACAGCGAAGCAAACTACACCCCAGTTCCTCAAATTATTCAGCTAAGGGCATCCCATTCCACCCTCATGGTTGAACTATTTTCCCGGGCGGTCATCCAACGAACAGGTCCTTACGGAGAGGTACTCGAGAAACCGCTCGAGTACCCTTAAATGCCACAGGTACATCATCATAATAAAGAAGGGAAACAACGTATCATAGATAAACCTCATCATGTTCATTGATTAATGTGAAGCACTAGCTTGTAGCTAAACCAAAATAATCCGACCCAAATAGGTAAGAAAGGACATGGATAACAAAAGCTAGTCAATCCTTGGTATAAACTGTGTAAATGTGGAAAGTGAATTAAGGAATGTATAGGACATAAGTGGGTCAAGGGACACTTGCCTCCACCAACCAACTGCTACTCAGGGTCTTCTCCTACGATTTCTTCGGACTCCTCAACCAGACTGTTATCTATGCGAGCGCAAACATACATCCATCTCTTTGAATTAGGAAATAAACAGTACACCATACAAGAGAGCAGATAAATTGAATATGCATAAGATATGACATACGATTTGCATTCGCAATTGCTAGAAAGAGAAAAAGAAGGGGCTGGCAGTGGCTAAAGCTATAGTCGAAGCGTATTACGTGTAGGTGTGAAATTAATCATTACTTCGTCTAACTCTACCTGGCCATACTAACAGGTATTAATCACATGCACTAATAGAGCTACAACTATTTCCAATTAGTCGAAATTAAACAAAGTCGTTGATTAACTACGTGAGATAATTAACGTGCTCAATTTTAAGTAGAGGCCAACTACATAAAATAAACAACACGTTCCATGCACATACAATACACGGGGGGGGGGGGGGGGGGTAGACGGGGCGTCTAGGGGTAGACGGGCACATCTAGGGTTAGACGGGCACGTCGAGGGATAGACAGGCACGTCTAGGGGTAGACGGGCACGTCACTTGCATGGGGGAGCGCTACATGTCGCGCCAGGAACACGGCGAACCGTGCCAAAACATGGTGCGCAGGACGGGGCCGTGTCGGGGGCCAAGCGCGAGCAGACCGCGCTGCGCGCATCGCGAATTAGCCGTGCCGGGGCCGAGCCGCGCGCAGGAACGCGCAGGGGGCGGGCTGCGCCAGGGCCGCGCGCCGGGCGAGGCCACGCCGCGCTGCGATTAGGTCGCGCCGGCAGCGGGGCCACGCCGGCGGCCAAATGCGTCGTGCAGGCAGCGGGGCCGCGCCGGGCCGGGGAGGGCGCGAGGGGGAGCCGTGCCACGCAGGGCGGGTCGCCACGACCACGCAGGGAGGGGCCAGGCCCGGGGGTGGGCAGGCCGAGCGCGCCACGAGGAGGTCGAGGCCGTGCGCTGCATAGAGAGGGAGCCGGGGCCGAGCACGCCGGGCCGCGCGAGCCGGGGGCATCACGGCCGCGCTGGGCCACGCGAGCCGGGGCCGCGCCGCGAGCGGGGAAGGCCACGGGCGCACCGCGTTGGGCAGGGGCCGGGGCCGCGCCGAGCCGGGGCGCCACGGCCACGCCGGGGAGGGGAGGGCGCGAGGGCGAGCCGCGTCGGGCCGCAAGGGTGAGGCTGCGCAGGGAGGGGGCTGGGACCGCGCGCGTCGGGGGCGGGGATGGGGCCGCGCACGTCGGGGGTGGGCCGCGCGCCATGTCCGGTCACGCCAAGCCGGGCGGGTGCCATGGCCGGGGTGAGCGCGAGGGAGAGGGAGGGAGTCGCGCTGGGCCAAGGAAGAAGAAGGGAGGGGGCGGGGGAGGAGGACGGAGAGGGGTTCACCGCGGGCGAGGATGACGCGGCGGGCAGTTCCGAGGGGTAGGGCGACTCCGGGCCGGCTGCGGGCGAGCCGGGCGGGGGGAGGGAGAGAACGTGCGTGGGGGGTAGAGGAGAGAGAGATGCAGTTTTTGGGGGGGCAACTAGCAGGTGGGCCCCACTGGATGGCGGCGGCTGGGCAACCGCCCTGCTCGCACCGGCCGAGCGAGCGCGCCGCGCCGCGCCTACGCGCTGGTGGTTGGGCCGTGCTAGGGGAGAAAGGAGGCTGGGCCGCGGCCGCACGCGGGGGAGGAGCCGCGGCTGGCTGGGCCGCCGAGCCTGGCTGGGCCACGCGCCTGGTTGGGCCACGTGCCTGGTTGGGTCGCAAGGAGAGCGGAAGAGGAGAGAAGGGAAAAAAGAAGAGGTTTCTTTTCCTTTTTAATCTATTTTCTAAATGCATGATTTCACAAATTCACCCAACAAACAAAATAGATGCATGGTCCAGTATGGTGCAACAACCAAAAGATTTAACCCTAGGGTTGCTTACACAAGATGTCGAGCTAATTCTCGCTAGTACTTTGGAAAAGAACAAGGCATAGTGAGAAGAAGAGAAAGATAGGAAAGGTAACACCCGAATTTGGTGAGTGCTGGAGAAAGAAAAAATTTAACTCTCAAATTCGGGTCGTTACAGTGAGCTCACCCTTGCTGTACTCACATCCCCCCAGGTCAAGAACAAGTACCCCAGGATGATGCGCATGAAGGACGCTGTGATGAGTTCGTGAGTGGTCTAGGCCATCGTCGCCCAGTCAACTATGGTTGCTGGATCGTTGTCCGTGTATGATGTAATTGTTTAACTACTTTGTACAAAACTCCTATTATATAGTAAAGATGTGACATTCATTTCTATACCATGAGTCATCATATGTGTGAGACTTGATCCTAGCACACTTGCTGATTATTTCACGCCTGGGTTTTGGCCCCATGGTCGACTGGAGAACGTCGTATCATGACCTCTTGACCGACAGTTTGCTACCCCGTGACGAAACAGAAGTACGAAGGCTTCACCAGCGGGCCAAGTCCTTCGTCGTGATTGGAAAAGACCTCTACAAGAAGTGGCACAACGGAATAAGGTAGCTGTGCATCCCAATCGAGCAGGGAAGCAGTTCCTAGAAGATATATATGGTGGGATCTTCACGCACCATGCTGCCCCAAGAAGCCTCATGGGGGACGCCTTCCAACAAGGATTCTATTCGCCCACCGTAGTGTCGGATGCACATCAGGTAGTGAGAACCTATGAAGGGTGCCAATACTACACATGACAAACCCATCTGCCCACGCGCACTCCAAACCATCCCTATCACCTAGCCATTTGTCGTATAGGGACTTGATCTAGTCGGACCTCTCAAAAGGGCACTCGAGGGCTACACCCACATCTTGGTCACAATCAACAAATTCTCTAAGTGGATTGAAACGTGGCCCCTTGCAAAGATCACCTCCGAACAATCCGTGAAATTTGTCAGCGCAATCATTCACCGTTTTGGAGTACCCAACTCGTTCATAACGAACAATGGTACGCGGTTCTTCAGAAACATGTTCCTAAAGTTCTGTGACGAATACCACATCCATGTAGATTAGGGTGTCGTGGCTCACTTCGTGCAAACGGGCAGGTCGAACGAGCTAACAGAATGATCATACAAGGCCTCAAATCTCGGATCTTCACACGCCTAGTGCATGGAAGTGGTTCTATAACCTCGATGTCTAAGTAATCTTGACTAGATCAATACTAGTATGCTTAGGAAATTGAGTGTGTATAATTGAAATAGAGAATCTGCTCTACCCATTTTATATTTTACAATCTAGTTTCGCTTTACCGTTTGGTTCTTATTATTCTATGTTACTTTACTTCATGTCACTTGTGGATTTTAATACCATGTAATATTCTTGGGTGAAAGGCTACAACATGTTACATGTGCACTTGTGGATCATATCCAATTGGCATAAGAAACGCCAAGACTGATGTTGGTTACTTGTTCTCAATTGCTGTGAATCAAGAGCAAGGCAACACATTTGTTATATGTTAAAGACCTTTATCCTTCGAAGCATTATTCCCTTTTGGGTTTAATGAATCTTAGACGAAGGTCATAAATAAGAATTCCTCATCATTCACAGATAAAAAATACACTTGCAAGATATATTATCATGCCACATATTTGTTTCATAATAAATGAACAAGCAATGTCAAAGTTTATATTATATTGATATATTCGGCTTGTTTGAAGGTGATGACGCGAGAGCAATTACAATCCACCGTGAACAGTACGGGTGTTGGGGACTTGTTCTCAAATGTTAAGAATTAAGAACAAGGCAACACAAAAAATGTTAAGTGTTAAGGTCCTTCGTCCTCCATAACGATATATTCCTTCGGGATATAAAGCATCTCGGACGAAGGTTACGGAGGACATACCTTCGTAAGCATAACAACGAAGAATGAAGCATTCACATAAATCATAGAATATGAAATAAATATTTAAATACTGTTATAGAATTATCTCTACTTGTATTAATGAATATAAATGACTTTGAATTACAAATGTACCTTCGGTCCTGCGGAAGGCAAAAGTACGAGCGTGATGCGAAAGCAAATGACAGGTTCGCCCCCCAGTACAGAGGTACTGTTCATCTATTTATAGGCATAGGTCGCAGCTTGTGACAAATTACAATTATGCCCCTTGCGAAAGTTTACAGCATTGACTCAGACCTATATGTATAAAAAGGTCATTCTATCTCTATGTCGGTTTAAAACGCCGAAGCTCCATGAAAAGGGACCTTCGGCCATCTCTTGGAGACGACTTCAGCCGAAGCTGCTTCTTCGTGTGAGACCTTCGGCGCACCGAAGCACGACCCCAACAGTAGCCCCTTTCGCGGTGCTAGATCGTTCTTCGTAACGAGCTTGACCCGTGAAAAAAGCCTCTTCAGCTTCGGGAAGCCGAAGGTCCAAAAAACACCTTCCCTGAGCTCGTTGCGGAGAAACGATCCGACTTCCGAGCGCGTGTCGGTCCCACCTTGCAGAGTTACTGTTTGATCCTTGCGGTCCACTGCGCAGCGGGTACAAGTTACTGCGCGCCTGGTGTAACAATTCCGCCGCTTCGCCTTCTTACCTGCAGCACTATATAAACTGACAAGTAGTTGTGAAGTTACGACAACATTCATTGCTATTTGCACTGTTTTGCTGCCGAAATTTTCCATCATAGCCGAAGCTTAAGTCCCAAAATCGAACGAAGGTACTTCTCAACGTCCGCTTCGTCAGAAAGAAGAGCTTCGGAGAAAAGAAAAAAGTAAAAAGCTTTTGACTCCCCAAACTTAGAATCAAATGGCGAGAATACGATCTACTGCCAAAGTTGTACGTGAGGGAGACGAAGCCGAAGGTTCAGACGCTGTGCCCATCTCCGAAGCAATGCAGCGTTCCGGTCTACTGACTACAGAAGAAATGCCTGCTGCCGAAGCAGACCCAACAACTGCCGAAGGAAAAGAAAACATTGAAGGGACTGACTCCGAAGATGACTATCACCTTGCTATGCCCAGCAAGCCCAGTCACCTGGATTTTGGGAAATCAACTGTTTCAAAAGCTGACCTTTCGAAGATGGTGAGAGCAGGTTATTTCAATGAGGACCAGAAGAAGCTACTCCGCTTCGGGGAAGAAGAAACCACCCCGAAGCCAAGGAAGGATGAGATCGTTATTTTCAAGAGTTTTTTAAAAGCCGGGCTTAGATTCCCTCTCCACGGTATTGTTGCGGAGATACTAAGGAGGTTTGGTATCTATTTTCATCAATTGACTCCTAACGCCATCGTTAGGCTCAATGTTTATATCTGGGCTCTCCGAAGCCAGGCTATGGAACCATTTGCCGACAGCTTCTGCCGAGTTCACGAATTACATTACCAAACGAAGGCCAGACAAGATGGGCTACATGATAATTTCGGCTGTTATAATTTTGCCTACCGGAAGACAACAAAATGTCCTGTCATCAGCTACCGAAGCAAATGGCCAGCAGGTTGGAAATCTGAGTGGTTTTATGTAAAAGTTGACGAAGACAAAGAAAAACTGGTACAAAGCCCTTTGGAGTTAATCTTCGGAGAGACAAGGCCACGATGCCACATTGGCGACCTACAAGGTCCCACCTGGGCTGCTCTGGGTGAATTTGAAATTATCTCAAAACATATTGGCACCAGGGATCTGGTTCAGGAATTCTTGGCATTCAGAGTTTTCCCTACTCTAAAAGAGTGGGAAATGCCGAAGCTGGAGGGAGAGAAGAAGGAGGGGGAGCTTGTCCGGCTTCCCTATTATTTCAAGTTCAAGAAATTCTTCAAAAAACCCTGCAAAGAATGGTTAGAGACTGTTGAAGTGATGTGCAACGAAATCCTGGGGAACTACTCCAAAAAAGAGGATCAACTAATGACAGCAGCCTTCGGTGCCCGACCGAAACGAAGGTTGAACCGAGTGCTTGACGCCCTAGGCTTCGAATACCCAGACTATGAACAATTGAACAAGGGTGCCGAGGGCCTTAAAAGAAAAAGAATAGCCGAAACTCCGATCACGGATGAAGAAAGACCAGCAAAGGAGAAGAAAATTCTCAAAAAAGGAAAAATATCTGCTCCGAAGCGCAAATCACCCGAAGAAGAGGGGACCCCCACACCGCCTTCTACCAGCGACGTGGAGGAAATTTTAAAGGTAATGACTGAACCCATGCCTACGAAGCTAAGTCCATTAGGGCTCCAACTGACGAAGCTTTTTGAAAAGGTGGACGAGCCGGATCAATCGAAGATAAACAAACCCAAACGGCAAAGAATCATTGCGGTAACTGAGGTTATCGACAAGACGCCGCCAAGGGCATCAATCCAAAAAACGGCAGCTGCCGAAGGTACAGCAATCGTCGAAGGCGTAGCTTCGGAGGTCGCGGCTACCGAAGCCACTACAGCCGAAGATACAAACTTAGAAACCATGATTGGGAATATCAACAAGATTTTGGAAGACATGGCTGCGGAAGAAGCTGGTGCTACTACTGAAAAAACCATGGCCACAGTGCCTGAGAAAGGAAAAGAAATAGCCGAAGACCCTTCGGACGACGAAGCCTACTCTTTCCAGAACTTAGTTGGGCAAAAACTGACGAAGGACGAAATAGAAGAACTTAAAGACTACGCCAAGTCTTGCGGCTACAAGTCAGGTGCCCTCCTATTTGGGGGTGTAGATGATGAAAAACTAGGCTGTATTCGAGATCAGACTGGAGCTAAGGTAATCGGTACTCTATCGAAGAGTATCGGTTTTCCGAAGCTAGAGACAGACATCAGCCGCTACCGACGACAACATATCGTCGGCAGCTTGTTTTATTCTAACTTCAAGGTAAACAACCTTTTTCTCTGGTTTTTATTGCCGTTAACAATGAAAATATTACTTAACATAAGTTGTTCCTGTTCAGAGCATGCTACTGAGCAAAGCTCTGAAGATGCAACAAGACTTGGAGGACAAAAAGCACGAAGCTATAATTGAAAACTTGGAAAGCAAAATAAAAGAGCAATCTGCCATCATTGAAAAGAAAGACTTCGAGCTCCAATCGACCGAAGGCTTGCTGGCTGAAACTGAGGCTAAAATATTAGAGTTAAATTCGAAGCTTATCAATCAATCAAAACAATTTGATCAGGAGAAGCTAGAACTGAATTCGAAGCTTAAAGCCGAAGTCCAGACCAGCTCAGAGTTGAAGAAAGCATTAACAAGCCTTCAAGACAAATGCTTAAAATTTAGCAACAATTGTATTGGTCGATTAAAAAGGATATTCTACTCTGTTGGAGCCAGCAGCGGGAAATTTAACCCTTCAGCGGAAAATTTACCCCAAGCCTTCGATCATATCGAAGCCGAAATCGAAGAACTTGACGAAGTTATTGCCGGGCACGGCGACTTCTGTGCCTGGGTAGCTTCTCGAGGTACCGCTGCTGCATTCTTGAAGGCTGGCTGCGAGCATGGCAAAATTGTCAACAGGCCCAACTTCACCTTATCTCCATCAATCCTGGATGATATGCCTGACCTCGCCCGAAGTATCTCCAATAGATTTATAAAAATGATATGGACAAAAGGCGGGCGGGAGAAGGCTGGAGATGAAGCACGAAGTCATCTTGAACCAGTAAGAAATAATACTTCGTACTTACCTTTTTCTTTGCACTTGATTTTTACTCATGATTCCTTGATTTATGTAGGATGACGAAGGTGAAGATGATGCCTAAGTTATGTCGCCGAAACTGTCGCCGAAGCTGAAGCTTAATGAAGATCAGTAGAAATGTACTATAGGAAAAAACTCAGGATACTTTTGTAACAAGTTTTGTAAATACAATTGAACTGTTCTCAAGGAACTTTGTACATACCTTGTAATATATTCTTACCCTTCGATTGAGTCGCTTTGATGTGGACGAAATCAGTATTTTGAGCCGAAGGCGAAAAAACACCTTCCCTTCTTTTCGTACACAACGAAGCCTAAACGGCCGCTTCCTCTTTTTGCCAAAGCTTTTCTTCACATAGCAAAACATAAAAAAACTACTTCTTCTTTCTGCCGAAGCTTTTACATAGCAAAACATAAAAGACTACTTCTTCCTTCTGCCGAAGCTTTTACATAGCAAAACATAAAAGACTACTTCTTCTTTCTGCCAAAGCTTTTACATAGCAAAACATAAAAGACTACTTCTTCTTTCTGCCAAAGCTTTTACTTTTACACAACGATTCATAAAAAACCAATTGTCTTTTTTGCCGAAGCAACCACTTTGGTACATAAATGCTATGAATGAATGCTTATGTATGCAAATGCCATGATGTAATGTAATGTGCAAATGAATGTCCGAAGCGTATGTCCGAAGCCACACTCATCCATCACTTTCTTAGTAGCAAAACACACGTCAGCTCTGCATTCCCTTAGGAACGACTTTGGAGCATCTTTGCCTTTTACTTAGGCAGTTTCAGCGTTGACTTTTCGCTGTAAGCTCTGCATCCCCCTAGGGACGACTTTGGAGCTTCTTCGCCTTTTACTTAGACGGTATAAGCTCTGCATTCCCTTGGGAACGACTTTGGAGCTTCTTTGCCTTTTACTTTCGGCGGAATCAGCGTTGACTTTTCGCTGTGAGCTCTGCATCCCCTTAGGGACGTCTTCGGAGCTTTTTTTCTCTTTTTCAGTTTCGGCACTCGATGGTGCGCTCTCAGTTTTTACATTTACATTCTTTGGGGGATTTTGCTCTTATAAAACTAAAAAGGGAAATTACATATGATAGCCCCATTAAAAACCTTTCTCCCCCTTTAGAAAGGAAAAGGGTGCCATGAAAAGAAAAGAAAAGATAAAATTACATCGAGTTATACATAAAACCGCCGAAGCTCATCTGCATTCCGAGATCTTGGAATTTCGTTGCCATCCATGTCCTTTAATCTGGACTTTTTGTTGCTTCGTCGGTTTTTTAATAATTCGAAGGTTCACCTTGTTGCCACGAGTTCTTAAGCTTCAGCAACTTAAGCCTGTGGAGAAGATAGGTTTTGCTCTTAATCGACCATGAAACTATTATATGAAAACTGAAATATTCTTTATTTCACAGAAAATAGAATTTAAACGGAAAAAATTGTTATCAAGGTAGGATATTTGTCAATAAATGTGCTTCGACTCTGGCACAGTACTGTTGACTGTGCGAGCTTCAGATTGCTCTCTGAGATCCCTTTGGTGCGAAACATATTGGCTCCCTTCTGGCTGTTGAACTTGTTGCAGCGGAGGTGAAGGCGAGGGCCGTTGCCATGAGGCTTGAGGTTGACTTGCCGAAGCTACAGAAACTGCAGGATGGTTGCCCACATATTTCGGGATGTAAGGCTGATGGTATGAAGCAGTATGCATGACCTGCTTCGGCTGTCCCTGTTGCGCTGCAGCTTCTGCTAGCTCCTTTTGTTTTTGGATGATGACGTGGCACATCCTGGTGGTATGGCCCTTGTTCTCACCACAGAATAAGCAAAATGTCCTTCTTGGTTGATCTTCAACCCTTCCGCCGAAGCCCCTAGCGCCTCTGCCTCTTGGAGCTGGTGGCCGAAAGAAAGTTTGCTGTTGCCCCGAAGCCTATGAGAAGCACTGCGGCCTGTTCTGCTGACTCCCCTTATCATCATTTTTGAGTGTTGTGGAAGGACCTGACATGCCTCGGATAGAATCTTCCCCCGAAGCCCCTGGTCATCTCAGAGAATCTGAAGGCTTCCTCCCTTCTTTGGCGAAAGTCATTATCAGCACGAATGTACTCGTCCATTTTTTGGAGCAGCTTCTCCAGAGCCTGAGGAGGCTTCCTAGCAAAGTATTGGGTTGCAGGTCCAGGACGAAGCCCCTTGATCATGGCTTCGGTGCCATAGCGATGGTCTATAGCTTTTTTGGGCGGCATGACGAAGGTGATGTTTGCCGAAGCTCAAGAAATGGAAGTGAGTTCACCGGAGGTGGGCGCCAATGTTGGGGACTTGTTCTCAAATGTTAAGAATTAAGAACAAGGCAACACAAAAAATGTTAAGTGTTAAGGTCCTTCGTCCTCCATAACGATATATTCCTTCGGGATATAAAGCATCTCGGACGAAGGTTACGGAGGACATACCTTCGTAAGCATAACAACGAAGAATGAAGCATTCACATAAATCATAGAATATGAAATAAATATTTAAATACTGTTATAGAATTATCTCTACTTGTATTAATGAATATAAATGACTTTGAATTACAAATGTACCTTCGGTCCTGCGGAAGGCAAAAGTACGAGCGTGATGCGAAAGCAAATGACAGGTTCGCCCCCCCAGTACAGAGGTACTGTTCATCTATTTATAGGCATAGGTCGCAGCCTGTGACAAATTACAATTATGCCCCTTGCGAAAGTTTACAGCATTGACTCAGACCTATATGTATAAAAAGGTCATTCTATCTCTATGTCGGTTTAAAACGCCGAAGCTCCATGAAAAGGGACCTTCGGCCATCTCTTGGAGACGACTTCAGCCGAAGCTGCTTCTTCGTGTGAGACCTTCGGCGCACCGAAGCACGACCCCAACAACGGGGGTACTGTTCATCTATTTATAGGTAAAAGTATAGCTTCGTATGTTATTACATTCATGCCCTCAACAATTGCAAACAGAGTTTACAAATGTCACAAGGACAACATTGTCATTTGTACTCAACAACTTGAACAACACCTTCTCCCTGCATTGCCTTCCAGCTTCATCGTGATGAAGCTTGCTTGATGGAGCATGCTTTATCGTACTTCTCTTGTGTTGTGTCGAAGCTTTTCTGGTGATGAAGCTCCTGTAATATTTAGTAGATGCTAAAAGCAAATGATTAGTCGTGTTTTTTGAGGACCTACGGAAGACGAAGGTCACCCAGCAGTAGCCCCTCACAGTATTAGTTTGTTTCTTTGTAACAAATTCATACTGCAAAATGAACGAAGGCCTTTAGCCGAAGGTCCGAAAAAACACCTTCCCTTCGCTAGAATAGCGAGACATTCTATATTGTGGGACCCATCGCTCAGTGCTGCTTCCCGTATATATAAGACGGTTTGTGTTGAAAATATTTTTCGTGCTATCAAGCTTTGTGTTGGGTTTGTCATTTTAGCTTTCTAACTCTGCAACCGCAATTGCTTATGAGCTTCGGCTTTTTGTTGCAATCATCGCTGAAATGGCCGAAGAGAAGAAAAGTGTGGATCCCGCACTCACTGGTTTCTACGAAGCCATAGAGAGAACCAATGTTGAGAAAATTACTGATGAGGTTTTTGCTGGGCTGTCTGTAGCCTCAAGTGACAGCGAGAGTTTTGATATCGAGAGTGACAACGATGATTCCGAAGATCGTCCATGGAGGCCAAGTCATGTTGTGTTTGGAAAATCCACTGTTAAGAAGGGACAGATTGAAGCAATGAAAGGCAAATATTTTCATGATATATCTATTGTGAGGGCTAGAGGAGAGAACAATGTTCCTCTTCCTGAAGGTGATGAAGTGGATGTTTTCAAGGGTTTTATGAAGGCTGGCCTTCAGTTTCCTCTGCATAAAATGCTGGTTGAAGTGTTAAATTGATTTGAAATATACCTTCATCAACTTACTCCCGAAGCTTTAATGAAAGTTGGAAATTTATTTGGGTGATAAGAAACTAAGGGTTGGAACCGGACGCTCATTGTTTTTACAACATTCACGAGTTGTCTTATCAAATGAAGGCCATTGGGAAGGAGCAGTACCATAACAACTTCGAACGTTATAACTTTGTGTACCGGTCTGACGTGAGGTGTCTTGTGCCAACCTTTCAAAAAAAAGTGGCCGGGCTCATGGATGAAGCAATGGTTTTATGTTAAAAATGATTAGAGTGAGAGGGAGGATGTGAAGAACGTAATCTAGCATCCCATACGATCGCGCTTCGGCATTAGGAGACCTTCGATCGCGGGTGGTAACAAACCTCAAGCACGTCTGATGGCCTTCAACATAGTGTGTAGCTACATTGGTACCAGAGATTTGGTCCAAGAGCATATTGCTTTCAAGGTATGGCCCCTTGTTAACGATTGGGATATGCCGAAGGAAACCGCTGCTGGTTCTAGTGAAGGTAGCCTGGTTTATCTGAAATACACCTATCGTTATAGAAGTCAGTTCGACAAGCCAGATGATGAATGGCTTGAAGCCGTTGAGGCGACTAGTGATGAATTACCGGGGGCTTATACGAAGGCAGAGGACGAAGCCATGAACACTGCCTTCGGTGCTCGTGGAAAGAGAAGGCTGAACAAAGTTTTTTATGTAATTGGATTTGTCTATCCTAACTACTGCTTTCCCTCACGAAAACAAGGAACAAAGAGAAAAATCACAACTACAACCTCTTCCGTCGCGCCGAAGCCAAAAAGGACTAAAGTTTTAACTCATCGGGCGAAGTTGTATTCCTTAGAGAGGGTTGTTGCACTGCCTGCTACAAAAATGATGGAAGTTGTTGAATCTGCTAAAGCTACCCTCTCAGCTTTGGAGGTAATGCCTAGTGCAGCAGTCGAAGCTGCCACCGCTCAGCTAGAGAAATCAGAACTAGAGAGTTCTAGGACCGAGCAGCAACCGAAGATGCAAAGTCCTCTAGCAATGGCGGGGTTGTCAAATACAACAACTGTTCTAGCGGCGACTCCTAGGAAAGGGAGGAGAATGGACAGCGTTCTAGACGCTGTTCTGAAACCTTCAAAGACAACAACACCTACTGCAACAAAGATTTTCGAAGGCAAGGTTGATGAATTAAAAATTTCTTCTGACAAAGCTACTCTTCCTGATTCTGCCAAAGTCGGACCTACGGAGACCAGACCATTAGAACAAGAATGAAAAAGTTTACCCGAGAAAATAACATTGCCAATACCCAAAGCGACTTCTCCCGACGACTTTAGATACATTGTTTGCCATGCTTCAGGGAAAAATTATCGGAACAACAAATTGCCGAAGTGCAATATTATGCAAAGGACCTTTACTGCCTACCGGACAACAAAGAGATAGATGTTTGCCGGGAATTAATGGACTATATATGTGTTATCCAAATCTTGAACTTGGTTTATCTGCAATGCCGAAGGATCAACTTGCAGACTGCCTTGCTTACAACAGCTTGAAGGTTTGCACATTTTATTTTTGTATTTGTTATTTTATGTTTTTCTTTTTAGAATGGTTTATGGTAAACGATTTGTGGTAGTGCTTATTATTATTTATTTGTATGTTTTTTGTTTATCAGGGTTTTACTCTTAGCAAGGCTTTGAAGGTTCAAAAGGATGCCAAAGATGAAGGCACCCGAATAGCCTTCGGAAATCTGCGCTCAGAAGTTATAACACTTCGGAATGAGGCCCTTGAAAAAGATAAAATCCTGCTTTCTTTGGTCAAAAGATTAAAAACAAGCGAAGCTAAATTGGCCAAACTTTCCGAAGTGGACGAAAAAATTCTAAAATTTGAGAAAGAAAAAGAAGCAGATGCAAAGCGTATAGCTGATCTGGAGTTTGTCTTATCCATTCAAGCTGGATTACACAGATCTAAAGTAGTAGGATTAGAGAATAAGCTTTATGAAGTTACTGAAAACTTAAACGTCGAGCAATCAAAACGTGAGATATTCGACACCGAATGGTTGAGGGTTCATAAGAATGTTGAGGAGCTTCGTCAGGCAAAGGAGGAGTGCTATAACGTTGCTATGCAATTCTCAAACAAGTTGAAAAATGTTTTTGTTAGTATTGCTGCATTCTTGGCTGAGCAAAATTTAATTCGTGGTGATCTTGAGGGTGTTGTTGGGGGCCTTCCCATTCCGAAGGTCCTCAAAAACGTGACTAACCATATGTTTCCAGTATGACATAGATTATTACTGGAAGCTTTGGCTTTGAAATAAAGGCGTGTGATATGAAGATACAGCCCGAAGGCAACATGGATGGACGCCGAAGCTACGGCTGAAGGAGCTTCAGCTTGACATATTAACGAAGATGTAGGACAAAATTGACCTAAGGGAGAAAAGACTACTTAGTCCTTTATAGTTTGCATTATGGATAAGAGTGGATGTCAGGGGCATGGATGTAATCCTATCCGGGCTGCGTCCCATGCCTATAAATAGATGAACAGTAACACCGTACTGTTCACGCTAAATTGTAATCACTCTTGTGTGACAGGATCTCCCAAGTCATTAGGCCCACCTACAGTTGTCCTTGTCCATCAGACCTCGGACAACCCTGCAGGTGCACCTGATCACTTGACAAGTTCAGTATCTGAATCCTTTACCTTGCCCAAGAGCGTTTCATCAATCACGCAGATATTACAACATATCGGAGGTACGAATATGCGGAAGTAGTTACATCAACTTATTTTATATTAAAGTATGGAAAAAGTATTATTATTATAGACCAGCAAAATATAAGAGTGCTGGAATAATATTATTACAAACCCGGGAGGCAAAAACCCTCCCATTTAACAGTAAAAAGTGTTTAAAGGAGGACCCTTCCTCCCGAGGCTTCAATCCTGGTTTTCTTCCTTAGGCACCACCTTGGAACAAAAGCAACAAAAATTTGCTGCTTCCTCACCTACAACAACATGGATTCGAAAACCCTAAGTACGGAGTGTACTTTCGCAAGTCTTACCCGTCAAAATAAAAGACTCTCAAGGATATGCTGGCTTGAGGGAGTCAAGGTAAGGTTTAATCAATAATCAAGACTCTGTTTGCAAAAATGCTTACTAATAGTGGATCCTTAAAATCCAGTTTTATTAGCAAGTTAAGTCATTACCTGAATCTAGAGTTCTTTCTACCCTAGTTCAAGCACTTGGCCTATACTAGCCGTCTTTTCATCACCCCTTTAGTTCACTGGATTGCTACGTGTAGGTCAGTGACCAAGTCTTCATGTTCGAGAAGTAATGGCGATCCGAATCAATTAATACCTAGCTGGGGATCTCCAATCACACGACATATGTAGCACTTAACCCTTGCATATGTCAACTCGCCACCGGAGTTCTTAAGACCAGATCAGGTTCACGCCAACCGAGAGCACAGATACACCACCGTCCAGCCTCTTGCCACGGAGGGTACACGCTACTTTGGCCATCTCTCCACTCCCATTGCGTGTTATCTTATTCTGGTATTAGTCTGCCCGAGGCAAAGCTTACCCATGACGAGACATGTGACCAGTTAAAAGGTCCTCGATCATCAAGCCTACATCGAGACGGTCCTTAATTGACTCAGACAGAGACACTACACCGAGACTCCCTTCTTATGCAAGTCAACCGCCCGGTCTCAGCTTTATTATTTTCAACCCAAGGTTTGGTACCTGCCAGAGGTACATCTTTTCCGATGTTGAACCCATCACGGCCATGATGGATCCCCCATCAAGTTTTATTTTGAAAACATCCCACCCACTTGAAGCATCATCTTTTGTCAAAACAAAACATTTTGTTTTTCTAGAGCAAGGCTAAGCATAAGAAAAACCTTTTTATAAAACAGGGGATCAAGGAAAGGTAATCAAATTCTCAAGGAAGGAAATGCAGTAATTTGTTTAGCACACAACTCCTATCACCTAATGCATCAAGCAAGTGAGAAAGATTTTAAAATAGCAAGGAGGTGGCAAATGCATCGGGGCTTGCCTTGTGTTATAGGAGAGTCAGGCTCTGCTCCATAAATGTCAAAATAAAAGCAGTTCCCGGCAGGTGGGTCTTCAGGGGGTGGTGGTGTAGCTCTTTCTTCTTCAACTTCTATTTCTTCTTCGTTTTCTTATGAAAATGCAAAGATAACAAAGGTATATTATCCTAGATCTTGAATACAATTTTCCTTCACACGACTCCAGGAAACTAGGGTTTTTGGAGTCAGAACTGTAGTTCCTAGGGCAGGCATCACTAGAAGATTAGGGTTTTGGGTTTTAGGTACCAAACATTGCCCAAATCATGCCAAACTTTACCCAAGGCTTCTAAATAATATTTAAAGCTTATCCATAAAGTTTAGTGATTTTTGGAGTTATTAATCAATTCCTAAAATTCCAGGAGTATAGGTTTTGGTTATTTTAAATACTCCAAAATTCCTTATTTGAACTAAAAATCATGAAACTATTTTTATAAAATAGTATAGAATTTTAGGAACCTAGCAAAATTGGTCTTGCATTTTTAGCGTTTTCTACAATTTTCTAGAAATTCTCTAATCCTGGCAAAAAAAGAAAAAGGAAAAACATGAATAGTACTGGGCCGAAATTGGCCCAATACAACCCATGCACAGGCGAAAACACGTGCGCTTGCGCCCTCGTTGACAACTTTGCACAGAAGACCTTTGCGATTTGAATAACTTAAAAAGGGGTCGCGGCACTATTCCTGTGTTTCACTAACAGCTACAAAACCCCCCGGATTTCTATTTCTTTACAACGTCAGGTCCACGACGTCGCACGACGGCAGACCGAGCTCCGGCGAGCCTGCGCTGGCCGGATAACTCAACTACCGGTGCTCCCGTGTGGTTGACACCGAATTGAACCCTTAATAATCATTTCCTCTCGATCAATTGCACGATCTAAGCTTTAAATCACCCTGTCCACGGAGATAGTGCGAACAAAGGATGAACACGGGTGTTCCCAACGATCTAGCGTGGTTTAGCTTAATTGAATGGGTCGAGGAGCATTAGGAGAACCTAAGGACACTGAAACAGAAGAGCAGAGAGCATGAACGGACCTGGAACAAGCTAGCCACGGCGAGGTCACTATGCGCAGTGTTTCGGACCGATTTGAGGGAAATCCCAGATTGGGGCTCTCTGTGAGTAATTGGAGGCATGAGCGGGTGGATTGGATGCTTGAATACCTAACAGAGCGGAGGGTGTGCTCAATTTATAGGGCCCTTGAGCGGTGGCCTACGAATTTGAGCTCGCGCGGTGGCGGTCGGAGAGAAGGAGGTGCACTAGCGCAAGCGATTGGTGGCATTTACCGTGGCAAGCTCACCGGCGATCACCGGATGGGCTGAGATGACTCACTACGGCGTGGTTAAAGCACCGAGGCACGTGGCGCAAGGTTGTGGGGTGGCTAACTCCGGCGAGCCTATCCAAAGAAGCCGTAACTCAAGCGGGTACGACGGCTGGAGTAGAATAGTGGCCGGAGTTCATCCACGGCGCGATATTTCTTATCTCCTTGCCGTTATCCAGCTGCGCCGAGCATGAATCACCGCGGCGGGCGTGAATCCAGGCGCACGGTTGCCGGCGGTGAGTTCTCTGAGCTGGCGTTCTGATCTGGTCACTAAACCATTGAAAACCCGATTCAGAGCACCTGATAGGCCGAATTGCAATGCCTAGATCTCTAATTTTTGTGCAACAACTTGCCAATATGTCTGTAGCAAACTTGTAGCCCTTCATACCAGCTACAATTCTACTATAGCAACTACCCTCGATCGAGCAATAGATCTTACTCTAAGTTGACCCAAAAGTTTGGCCAATGTCACTCGTGACCTAAATTCAGTAAGTAGAGTGACTGACAGCACAAATTTGAGCTTATTTTTCTCCAAACTTTGTATGTGAGCAAAGCTTAGTTACTTAAGCAAAGTTATTCTCCTATTGTAGCTCTAAACTTTTGATGTGTTGACCCTAGGCAAATTCTTTGTATTTTTAGAACTACAGAGCTCCAAAGTCAGCCATGTTCACTGATTTTCACACTTAGCCACATGAGAGGTGTGGAGTGGCTTTTTTGCAAATAAGCCCAAATCACATCTTTTGACTTGGAAATCCTTAAATGTGTGAATCTTATGCTTTGGGGTACCCTAATTACATGGTTTTTGCACTTGGGTCCAAAAGTGTGCAAATTTTACATATAACCCCCTAGGGTTTCAACTTAGGGTTTTCAGTGGTCTTTTTAGGGTTTCTGGCACTTCTAGGGTTTGAATGCTACTCAAGTCCATTAATGGTGATATCTTATGACCATTTCTAATGAGTTTTAAAGTTTTCTCTCATTTAGGCTTTATTGATACTCCTAAGCCCAGTTTAGGGTTAAGTACCCTACCCTAGGGTTTCACCCATGACCAGTCAAATCAATACAACTTGTTTGAAATTTTTGCCTAGTGAATGCATTCTAAGTGTAACAAGCACATGATATGCTAATGCTCATGATGTTATGCTCAAGTTTTAGTGACAGTAACACCAGGGGTGTTACATCTTGCGTCACTCTCGCATTTCACCTTCTGGCAAGCCGAAGGTATTAATGTAATATTAATATCGTTGATGTTTATTTATATTTATGAAATGAGAATATAAATAATTTACTAATATATTATGATTATTCATATTCTTTTGTGTTTCATGTTTACTTATTTATATTCGTCCACTAAGATGATGAAGGTACGTCCTTCATGACCTTCGTCCGAAGATCATTATATCCCAAAGGAGATAATGCTTCGAAGGATGAAGGTCTTTAATCGTTAACAATTGTGTTGATTTGCTCTTGAGGTATAGCATTCAAGAACAAGTACCAACATTGGCATCCACGTCCGGTGAACTCAATCGACCATCTTCGGCAAGCATCGACTTTCGCAATGCCGCCGAAGAAGTCAACGGTGCCAGGGGCTGCCCTACAGCCACTGGACACTAATCAGGAGACGCTACGAGAAGCTAGGAGCCAGAAGAGGAAGGCTACTAGCCCAACACCTCAAGAGGAGGAGCTAGATCAATAGATCAGGGATTTGGAGGCTATCCACCAATAGGTGCAAAGGAAGAAGGAAAAGATGCTTTGGCTCTCCGACCTTTAGAAGAAGATCGACGAAGCTGCTGAAGAAATGTGTCACCTCACTCAGGATGACTAAGACCGAAGGCCTAGCTTCATCAAGAAAATTCATTCAATGATGATGAATGGTATGGTGACTTTCATCATGGCAATTTTGCTTTTGATGATGCTTCTCCCTTGGCAGTAGAATTGCAGGCTACCCCATGGCCACCGTCATACAAGCCACCGCAGCTCCCCATGTATGACGGACACTCAGACCCGAAGCAATTCCTGATGAGCTACGAAGCAACTATCCTCATATGGGGGCAATACTGCAGTCATGGGGAAGTCCTTTGTCATGGCAGTCAAAAGTGTGGCTCAAACCTGGTACTCCTCTCTTCGGCCAGGGACAATTACGTCATGGTAGAAGCTAAAGGACATGTTAGTGACCAGCTTTCAGGGTTTTCAAACGAAGCCAGTCACCGCCCATGCTCTCTTTCAGTGTACGCAGGACCAGGAGGAGTATTTGCAGGCGTATGTCCAAAGGTTCTTGTGGCTGAGAGATCAAGCACCTATAGTGCCCAATGAGATCGTCATTGATGCCATGATCAAGGGGCTCCGGCCAAGACCTACGGCGCAATACTTTGCAAGGAAGCCACTGCAAACTTTGGAGAAGCTTCTCCAGAAAATGGATGAGTACATCAGAGCCGACAATGATTTTCGGCAAAGAAGGGAAGAAGCCTACAGATACTCTAAATTGGCCAGGGGCTTCGGAGGGAGATTCAACCCTAGACATGTCAGGTCAATCCATAATGCCAGATCAAGTGACGATAGGGGAAACCAAACCCAAAGGCAGCAGCACATCTCCCAATCATCAGGGGCACAACAAAGTTCTTTTAGGCCACCAGCTCGAAGAGGTAGAGGGGGCAGAAGCTTTGGAGGAAGATATGGAGATTAGCCCAGGAAGCTATTTTGTTTGTTCTGCAGTGAAGACAAAGGGCATAGCACAAGGACGTGCCAAGTTACGATTCAGAAACAGAAAGAAATTGCTGAAGCTGAAGCACGGCCGAATCAGCCGAAGCAGGTCCTGCATACCACTTCATGTTATTCTCGTTATATCCCGGAATATGTAGGCAATCAACAGCCTATGGCCTCTATCGCTTCGCCAAGCCATTCTCAAGCTTCCTGGGCCCAGTTGCCACCACCACCACCGCTAGCACCTACTCTGGTTCGCAGTCAGCAGCCAGTAGCCAGAAGGGCATCACCACGCTCAGCAACAACGCGATCTTCGGGAGGAGTCCAAAGCTCACACAGTCAACAACAATGTGCCCGAGTCGAAGCACATTTACTAAAGAATATCCTAACCTGGTGTATCTTCGTTTATTTTCTTGCATGAAAAAACAGTTCACAGAGGTTTAATCTTCAATTTGATGTAATAATATTGTGGTCACACCATCGAGTGTAGAATGCAACCCCCAACAATGCTTCCGAAGCTACAAAGTCATTCCTAAGGGAGCACAGAGTAAATTTTGAAGCTACAAAGTCGTTCCTAAGGGAGCGCATAGTAAGTTCTGAAGCTACAAAGTCGTTCCTAAGGGAGCGCAGAGTAAGTTCCGAAGCTCAAAAGTCGTTCCTAAGGGAATGCAGAGCCAATATGCCACCTAAATAAAAGGTGAAGAAGCTTAAAAGTCGTTCCTAAGTGAATGCAGAGCTTAAATACCACCAAAATAGAAGGTGAAGAAGCTCAAAAGTCATTCCTAAGAGGATGCAGAGCTTAAATTCCACCGAAATAGAAGGTGAAGAGACTCAAAAGTTGTTCCTAAGGGGATGCAGAGTCTAGGTGTGTTTTCGTGTGGGTATGCGTCTTCGGCATAAACATCATGCTGCATCATATCATCACATCATTTTGCATAGCATTACATCATACATCATATTGCATCGGCAACAGAACTGTGGAGAACCAAAGATGCTTCTTTCAAAATATTTGATGAATGGTACAATGTGCTGAAGCACAAAGTTTACCTTCGGCAGCTATGATTTTACAAACCAAGAAAATCTTCATCGACAACAATATTGTATAACAGCTACGACATAAGAAGGGGTGATTTTTCTTTGCGAAACATGAAAAGAAGGGAAGGTGTTTTTTCGCCGAAGGCTCAAAAACACGTAAGTACATATATTTCATGCATCGCAAAGAAATATATTGCATTAATATACATACAAATGTTCAATGTTTGACTCATACACGAATATTACATTTCTTAGTGCACAAGAATTTAGTCTTCTTTCAATATCTTCTCGGCAGCTTCATTCAGGAGTTTGTTGACAGCTTCGTCAACGGATTCTTCGGCAATCCTTACTGTGCCTTCATGGTCGGATCCGCCTCGGGATCATATGGCTCAGGTGGCGATGAAAGTTCAGCTGTAGTAAAAACAAGTTGTTAATCCAAAGCTAGAAACAAACACCGAAGCTAAAATTCAGTAATAATACCTATACGCTTTGCGCGCTCAGCGGCCTCTTCGGCTCACTTAGCTTCTTCGCGAGCATCATGGGATTCTTTTCATTTTTCTTTATAGCTTCATCGGCTATCTCGCGGCCGCCCTTCATCCAAACATTGGAATAGAATTTCCTGCCCATCAAAGTAGCTTCGGCCGAAGGCTCCTTCGTGTCGTCTATGGAGAAGACAGTTTCTGCCTGGGCTACAGCTTTAACATGTTCACAGCCAGTTTTCTCCAAAACTGCTGCAACCCCTCGAGCACCGGCGAAGGCGCAGAAATCCCTACGGTGGCTAAGTATTTCGTCAAAGGCTTCAGCTTCTTCACCGATCCATTCAATGATTCCTTCGGGATCGCCCTGAATAAATTTTTGCTCCGATGAGTATGCACCCACCTTTGCAAAACTCTCTTTTAATTTCTTAGCACAATCCAAGGATTTCTCATAATATCTCTCCTTTGATTCACGAAGTTCATCCACATTCTTTTGTAATCTTGAACTTGCCCATTCACTTATCTCTTTCTTTGCCTTTGCAAGTTCAAAGTTTTCAATGGCTTTGGCAAGTTTTTTCTGAAGATCTTCGACTTCGGCTATATGAGCTTTGGACTGTGCAGTAAGGTTGGCTTCGCTAGCCTTTACTCTGTCTACCAAGGAGAGCAGAATTTTATCCTTTTCTAGGGCTTCATTCCTCAGTCTGATAACCTCTAACTGAAGGTTCCCAAGTGCAATTGCACAACTTTTGTCTTCGGCCTCTTTTTGGGCTCTTAAAGCTTTACTAAGAATCAAGCCCTAATAACAAAAAATATGTGTGGGAACATAAAAGCAAAGGGAAAACCAGTAAACATAACTTACTTCGCGAATCAAAGGGTATATACCTTTAAGGCGTTATAAGCAAGGTTGTCTGCAAGGTCATCTTTCGTCATTACAGATAGGCCAAGTTCTAGCTTCGGGAATCCAATATTTTTCGCCATCTCCCAGCAAATAGATATCTCCTTATTATCCGGAAGGCAATATAGGAAGTCGTCTTCATCAGTGCCATTATACACCAAGGATCCTTTTAGATACTTCAAATCCCTAGCATAGTGCTTAGCTTCGGCAATCTGCTCTTCCGACAACTGTTTACCTGAAGCATGTCGTATGATAAAATCTAGCTCTTCAGTAGACGTTTCGAGGGTATGAGATTTAACCTTCTTGGGTGCGCCTTCTTTTTCCAAGATCAAGGCGGCATCCGAAGGTCCTTGTTCAGTATCCTTTTCAATAGTTTCAACAGGCCCTGTTTCTGCGGGAGCTGAGGGCCCAACTTTAGTTTCAACACGAGTTGTAACAGCTTCGGTGGTCTCCTTTATATTTTTCTCACTCATGCTGGGCACTTCTATAGAGGCAGGAGTTGGTACCTTTGTCGACTCCATGACAACATCTAGTACATTAGCCATTCTCCTTCTCTTTGGAGTTACTGCAGGAATTTTTGATGTCTCTGTCGATTTCCTCAATTCTGGCTCTTCGGCTGTTTTTGCCATAGCTTCGGTAGGACACTTCGGCACATCGGTTGTTTCGGCTTTTGACTGCTCCACGGCTGTTTTTGGTTTTGGCACTTTGGCCTATTCTCCCTTGGCTTTAGCAGGAGCAGGGAACTCTGGCTCAACAGCGGAAGAAGGCCCCTCAGCAAGCTTCGGCACCCTGGCTGTTTCAATGTACCTAGGCCGGTGTGTCAAAACTTTAATCTTTTTTCCCTTCGGCTTGGCAGAGATGGCCATAGCAGCAGCCTTTATTTTCTTTCCCTGCTTTTGCGAGGGATAGCAATAGTCTGGGTACACAAACCCAATCACATCAAAAACTTTGTTCACTCTCTTCTTGCCTCGTCCTCCAAAGGCTAATGTCATGGCATCATCTTTGGCCCTTGTGTAGGCCCCAAGCAATTCGTCACTAGTTGCCTCAATACGATCCAGCCAGTCATCATTCGGCTCATCAAATTAATCTCTGTATCTGAAGGTGTATTTCAGGTAAACTAAGCCGCCTTGACTGGACCCGGTAGCAGCTTCCTTTGGCATCTCCCAGCCACTTCCAAGAGGCCACACTCTATAGGCAATGTGCTCCTGGACTAAGTCTCTAGTGCCAATATAAGTACACACAATGTTAAAGGCCATCTGACATGCTTGAATATCATTTCCAAGGGCAGTGGCTGGCCTTCTGATGCCGAAGCGATACCAAATAGGGCGTTGAATGATCCCCTTTATATCTTCTGTTTCAGTTAAGTCGTTCTTCACATAAAACCACTCTTGCATCCAGGCTCCTGGTCACCTCTTCCAAAATGTTGGGACTGGATAGCTCACATCAGAGCAAGGCACGAAGCCGTAACAACCAAAATTATTATGATATTGTTCCTTGCTAGTAGCCTTCATCTCATAGGACAGCTCATGCATATTGCAGAAGCATTTTGCATTCGGCTCCAAACCCTGGCTTCTCATAACCCAAACGAAAATCCTCATTCTAATGATGGCTTCGGGGGTAATCTGATGAAGGTAAATTTCAAAAGTCTTTAAGACTTCAACTAAAAATTTGCTCAGGGGGAACCGAAGCCCTACCTTCATGAAACTCCTGTAGACAACAACTTCGTCTACTTCGGGCGCAGGGGCAGTGCTATCTCCCCCAGCCCTCACAATAGAAATATCGTGGAATTATTGAAAGGGAAATATGGTTTAACCTTTTCCTATAGAAGATTTTGGTGGTTGAATGCCCAACACAAATAATTGGACTAACTATTTTGCTCTAGATTATAAATTCTACAGGTGCTAAAGGTTCAACACAAACCAATAAAAAGATCAAGTTAGGGTTCAAAAAGAAAGGAGCAAAAGAAACTGAAGAGAACCCTAGTCTGGCTCACCGAACTGTCCGGTGTGCCACCGGACAGTGTCCGGTGCACCAGGGTCGATCAACTTCAAACTCTTCACCTTTGGGTTTCTGAGGCCGCGCTCCGCTATAATTCACCGGTGTAACACCCCTGGTGTTACCAAAAGCCCTGGCCAAAGAAGCACATTTGTGTCCTACTCAAACAATATGTCAGAAAGGAAAGTGAAGGAACTCAAAGTTTTAGGGGCATGGGTAAGATAAGCATTAATCATAGCAAGAAAGGAACCCTATCCTTCATACAATGTTCACCCACAAACAAGATTCTAAAACCCTAATTCCTTCTTAACCCTTAAACCCTAACCATGGGATTAAAGGGGAAAGAGTGGGCAAATGACCAAAACCAAAAAGGGACCTTTACTAAAGATGAAGTGTATTAGTAAAACTACAAAATTTATTAAGAGAAGTTTTACAAAAAGGCCCAACAAAAACCTCAAAACCATTCACCAAGTGGGGGAGTACACTAGAGCCATTCAAAATTCTCTAAATCCCCAAAACCACCCCTAGCCCAAAGATGAATGGTGTTCACCTTTGTGCTGGCGCCAAAACCACTTGGACAAAATAGCAAAAAGTGGCCAAACTACCTAAGGCACACCTTGGAAAAATTTGAACCCAAGCCAAGACCATTTGACAAGGTTTGACATCAGTTTTGTATCGGGATAAACAGTGCCGACAGACCTGACTTGGCGCCCACATATCTTATGATCTAGGGCAAATCTACCCTTGGAACTTACACGAACTAGCTAGCCCTAGGTGCCAGGAAGAAATCTTGCACAAGACCCTTTGGCGAGATTCGCACGTTTGTGACCCTAGCAGGCGTTTGAACATGGGCAGAAACAAATGCACACGTGTTCGACGTGTCCTGGCAATGCCAGAGCACGCCCTTAGCGCTCCGCCCACGCGCTCAGCCCCGTGCCGTGCCAACCCCGCGCCCACACCCGCGCCCACGGCTATAAAAGCCATCCCGGCCTCGACCGTACACCCCTGCGCGTCACTGACCCAACCGGAGCTCAGGTTCGCTGGAGTTTGCCCCGTGAGCGAGGTGCCAGCGGCCGAGCAAGCCACGGCTGCCGTAGACCGGCCAACCTAGCCACTCCCCACCCCGTCTGACCCTCGGTTAGCTTATACAGACCTCGGTGAAGCTCCCAGAGCCGGGGATTGGACTCTACCTCACCGGAGACGCCGGATCGACGTCGCCAGACTTCAACCGGCCGCCGGCGCACGTAGACCGAGCTCCATGGTAAGCCGTTCATCGATTCCTTGTACCTATAGCGTCCTTAGCACCCCGTGAAGCTTCCTGTGCCACTTGATTGAGCAATACCACCGTGAGCAGGCCGGAGCACACGCCGCCGACGAGCCTGATCGCCTGCGCGCGTGGTCAGACCGATTCTGGCCATCACCGTCGACGAGTCGCACCTCGGCGTGACCGCCAGGACCTCCCTGATATAACCCTTCAGTTCACCGGACCTCCCTCGCTGCCGGTAAGCCGCGCCACCCTTTTTCCTCTCCGCGGGTACTGTTTCAAGGGGGAGGGAGCTTGGTTGAAAAGAAGAAGCCAGGGGGGTTTGCATAGTCAGTGACTCAGAGGAATAGTCCCATAGGGGTATGGTTTAAAGAATTAGTTAAGGGAAACCCAGGGGCCTCGGAGCAAACTGGTTTTTCTTTAAACCTTTTAAACTTTATTCTTTTAAATGCAGACAGAGCTTACAAAATTCATAACTCCAATTTTATCCAGCCAAATTTGATCAAACAAATTTTGCTAGGTTCTAAATAATATGAACTACTTAGGAAAAATACCAAACACCCAGGTACTGCAAGACTTTTTAAAGTTTTGATTTAAATAGTAAACTGACCAAAAGCTCAATAAATAAGGGAAAAATAGCTATACTGTTGGACTGAGGTTAAGAAAAATTAGAGAGATACTTAAACACTAACTACCCTGTTTAAAAATAATAAACTCCTCAGTGCACCAGATTAGGGAGGGTTTTACCATTAAAACTTGCTTTGATTCAAACTTAAAGAAAATGAAAAAGGGAGTTTAAAATAAGAACCAGAGGGTAACCATATTTTTACTAGCTTACTTTAGTAACATAGTTCACTAGAAAATTTTGTTGAGCCCTCTGTTAGTACAAAAGAAATGCACCATATTTTATTTCATGAAAACAATGAAAACTTAGAAAAATCCTAGAAAAATAACCCTCAGGAGAACCTACCCCAATCCTTGGGATAACTAATAATATGCTAGTATGAATCTAAGGAAAAATATGAGTTCTGTTGTTTGATATTTTTCAAATAACAAGTTAGTTATAAGCACCTTTTTTACACTAAAATTTAGAAAATCTCAACTAAATACCTAGTGGGTCTTTTTCTGTAATTTTTGGCACAAAGACCTATTATCACCCATGAATCTTAGCAAAAATAAATTTTAGTCTAGAAACCTCACCTAAATCAGAGCTATAGTGTAAAGTGCCCTTTTACCCTTACTTTTGTTATTTTTGCACAAGGAGTATCAGAATTAATTCCAACCTCAAATTTTTAGAATAAACCACAGAGGTCAATATTTACCCATTGTAATTTTTGTAAAATTGTGGAAAATTCTAAATTGCCATGGTAGTTCAAAAGCACTCAATAAGAAGCATAATAGAAAGTAAAATGAGAATTGTTGGGGGCCTTCGGCTTCCGAAGGTCCTCAAAAACATGTTTTAACAATGTTTCTGGAGTATGATACATGAACAGGTACCTTCAGACTTATGTCAAAGCCACAGTGTGAAGAAGCATAAAGAATACGAAGGATGGCGCATAGCCGAAGCTATGCACAGAGGAGCTTCGGCATGATAGCAGAAAAGGAAACCGACTTAAAGAGGAAAAGGCTATTTAGACCCCGATGGATTACTATAGAGTTATTAGCAAATGAAAAGGGCATGGGTGTAATTTTACATGGGCTGCGTCCTGTGCCTATAAATAGATGAACAGTGCTCCCGTACTGTTCACGCTGACTTGGCTTTTGCTTTTGCGTCACGCTTGTACTTTCACCTTCTTTCAAGCCAGAGGTACCTTTGTAACTTACTTTCATTTCTATTTTTCCATAATAATGAAATAGAGATGAGTTGATGGTAATACATAACTGTCTATGGTACTTTTTGTATTTCATATGTCTCCTTCGTTATTTATATGTTATATTGACGAAGGTACGTCCTCTATAACCTTCGTCCGAAAATCATTATATCTCAAGGGAAATAATGCTTCGAAGGACGAAGGACTTTAATGTTTAACATTTTCTGTGTTGCCTTGTTCTTAACTCATAGCATTTGAGAACAAGTCCCCAACATTGGCGCCCACCTCCAGTGAACTCTTTTCGACCACCTTCGGCGAGCATCGACCTTCGTCATGCCGCCAAAGAAAGCTTCAGCGACAGGGGCTGCTGCTCTGCAGCCGTTGGACCCGAACCAGGAGACCCTTTCTCTTCGAGAGGCCCAGAGCCAGAAGAGGAAGGCCACAAGTCCAACGCCCCTGGAGGACGAGTTGGACCAAGAGATCAGGAATATGGAGATGCTTCATCAGCAAGTGCAAAAGAAGAAGGAAAAAATGGCTCGGCTGGCTGACCTGCAAAGGCAGATTGATGAAGCCACTGAAGAAGTACGCCATCTTGCTCAAGATGAGCAAGAACGAAGGCCCCAGCACAGGGAGCTTCATCAAGAAGGATTGTTTGATGATGATGGATGGTATGATGATTCTCATCATGGAAATTTTGCTTTTGATGATGCTTCTCCTCTGTCAACAGAACTGCAGGCTACACCTTGGCCTCCATCTTACAAACCACCTCAGCTTCCCATGTACGACGGGCACTCAGATCCGAAGCAGTTTCTGATGAGCTACGAAGCTACCATATCTTCATATGGAGGCAATACTGCAGTCATGGCAAAATCTTTTGTCATGGCAGACAAGAATGTTGCACAAACCTGGTACTCCTCTCTTCGGCCAGGAACAATCACATCATGACAGAAGCTGAAGGACATGCTGATCACCAGTTTCCAAGGGTTTCAGACGAAGCCGGTTACTGCTCAAGCTTTGTTCCAGTGCACGCAGGATCACGAGGAATACCTTTAGGCGTATGTCCGAAGGTTCTTGTGTCTGAGGGCACAAGCGCCAACAGTGCCCAATGAAATTGTCATTGAGGCCATGATCAAGGGGCTTCGGCCAGGACCTTCGGCCCAATACTTTGCCAGGAAACCCCCTCAGACCTTGGAAAAATTGCTTCAGAAGATGGATGAATACATCCGCGCTGATAATGACTTTCGTCAAAGAAGGGAGGAAGCTTACAGATTCTCCGAGATGACCAGGGGCTTCCGAGGGAGGATTCACCCAAGGCACATCAGATCAATCCACTCTACTCAGAATGATGACAGAGGAGGTCAGAAGCAGAGGCCGCAATATTCCTCCCAGGCTTCGGGGCAGCAACAAAGCTATCCTCGGCCTCCAGCTCCAAGGGGCAGAGGCGCTAGGGGCTTCGGCGGAAGGTTTGGGGATCAGCCCAGGAAAATTTATTGCCTATTCTGCGGTGAGGACAAGGGCCATACTACAAGGATGTGCCATGTCACCATCCAGAAACAGAAGGACATAGCAGAAGCTGCAGCTCAACAAAACTAGCCGAAGCATGTTATGCATACTGCTTCGTATCATTCACCGTACATACCAGAGTATGTGGGTAACCATCCTGCAGTTTCTGTTGCTTCGGCAAGCCAACCTCAGGCATCTTGGCAATAGCCTCCACCTCCACCACCAATGCAACCCGCATATCCCCAGGGCCAGCAGCCAGAAGGGAGCCAGCACACTCATCAACAGCGAAACTTCAGGGAGCAGTCCGAAGCTCGCACAGTCAACAGTACTGTGCCAGAATCAAAGCACATCTACTAAGAGATATCCTACCTCTGAAACAGTTTTTACATTCGTCATCATTTTCCTTTTCAATAAAGAAGCAATCATTGAAAGCCTAGTCCTTTTGTTGTTTTCAATTTCTTGTAATAGCTTTGTCATTGTCATGATATAATATACCTTCTTCACAGACTCACGAAGTTCCAAAAGTCAGTAAAACACGAAAGTTGTTCTCAAGAGAACGCGGGGTTCACAATTATATTACAAGATTTGCCAAAGCAACAAAAAGTCGTTCTAAGGAACGCAGTGTAAGTTTGCCGAAACAAACAAAAAGTCGTTCCTAAGGGAGCGCAGCGTAAGTTTTCTGCTCAAAAGTCGTTCCAAAGGGAATGCAGAGCTTACAACGAAAAATAAACGCTGATTCCGCCGAAGTATAAGGCGAAGCGCGAAAAGTCAATGCGAATACCGCTGAAGTAGAAGGCAAAGAAGCTCCTAAGGGGGCTTACAGCGAAAAGTCAGCGCTGATACACCGAAAAATAAGCGGTGAAGCCGAAAAATAAACGGCGAAGAGATTGTGTGTTCTACTGAGGGAATGTGTGTGTATCTTCGGCAAAAACTTCATTCGCATACCATAACATCATCACATCATTCACATAACATGACATCATACATCATATTGCATCAATGGCACAAGAAGGGGATACAATGTTGATCTTCGGAAATTATTTCAAAGAAGTTGTGCCAAAGCACAAAATAAGTTTTGAAGAAGTACAGCTTTATCAACTTTAATATCAAAGGAGATCTATTGCTTACGAAGCATAATATTTTCACAGAATATGGATATTCTTCACGAAGCATGAAAAGAAGGGAAGGTGTTTTTTCTCCGAAGACTCAAAAACGGTATGTACGTAAAGTTTCATGCATCGTAAAGAACTGAATTACAAACAGCTTATATATTACATTCAAAACTATAAAATATTACACACTTTGTTCAGCAAATATTACATCAATATTCCGAATGATTTCACAACAATAGCTATTCTTCTTTTAAAACTGCTTCCGTAGCTTCGTTTAGTAGTTGAGTCACAGCTTCGTCCATAATAGCTTCGGCCATCTTAGTAATTTCATCTTCCTTTTTTGCTTCAGGGTCGGCCAATGACTCGAAGGGCTCCGGGGGAGGAGATAGTTCAGCTACGATACAAAATATGAATAAGTTCGAAGTCACAAAAATAAAACATAAAGTTAAAAACAATTAGGCAATACCTATCTGCCTCTCAAGTTCCACAGCTTTCTCAGCTACCTTCGCTGCTTCTCTCGTATCATGAGTATCTTTTTTGCTCTTTTTTATTATCTCATGGGCCATCCCTCGGCGGCCATTTTTCTAAACGTTAGTAAAGAATTTTCCACCAACTAAGCTTGCTTCGGCCGAGGGATCCTTCGTGTCGTCAATAGAGAAAGCAGCTTCGGTTTGGGCCAGAATCTTCACATGTTCGCATCCTGCTTTCTCCAAAATGGATGCGACTCCTCTTGCACCAGAAAAGGCGCAGACGTCCCCACGGCCACTCAAAACTTCCTCAAAAGCTTCGGCTTCGCCGCTAATCCATTCAATTGGACCTTCAGGATCGCCCAGTACGAAGTTGTCTTCATTTGAATATGCGCCAATATTGGCGAAGCTAGTTTTTATCTTTTGTACACATGCTATAGATTTTTCATAGCATCTTTCTTTTGAAGAGCGAAGCTCTACAACTGTTTTCCCCAGTAATTTTTCCAGTAGTCACTGGTGTCTCGGTCAGCTTCGGCAATAGCACATTTTAATTTTGCCTCTGCCAGCTGTTTCCGGAGATCCTCAATTTCGCTTCTCTGGGCTTCAGCTTGGGCTTTGGAAGTAACTTCGTCTTCTTTTATTTTGTTCAATAATGAGTTTAAAATCTTATCTTTTTCAAGACCTTCATTCCTTAGTTCAATTACTTCGGAACGAAGGTTGTTCAAAGCTATAGTACATCCTTCATCTTTGGTGCTTTTTTGTGCCCTGAGGGCGTTGCTAAGAATGAGGCCCTGCGAAAGAAGTGTGTAATTAAGTATAAGCAAATAAAATAAATCTTGGTTTTTTAATATAAAAAAATTCATTCTCATACCTTTAGGCTATTATATGCTAAGTTGTCCGCCAGTTCATCTTTCGATAGCACCGAATGTCCATCTTCTAGCGTCGGGAATCCGAAGCTTTTGCCCATTTCCCGGCAGACAGAAATTTCCTTACTGTCTGGGAGACAATACAAGAAATCTTCTTCTCCACTTCCATTAAAAATCAATGCCCCTTTGGATATTTCAATTTTTGGGCATAAAATTGAGCTTCTCGCTTTTCTTTTTCAGACAACCTTTTTCCCGAAGCATGTCGCACAATATAATCAACAATTTCGGAAGATGCTTTGGGAGTAGGAGTGGCAGCCTGTTCTGATAGAGTCTGTTCTGAAGCTTCTTTTTCCAGGGATTTCTTTTTGGCGGGCTCTGAGGGCCCAGCTTCGGTCTCGACATGACTTTTTGTAGCTTCGGCTTAAGTTTGTGTTGTTTCAATTCGCGTTTTTGAAACTTCGGCTGTTTTTCTTGGAGTAGAGTTTGTACTCTTTATTTCCTCCAGTACATCTAGTACGTGGACCATCCTTTTCCTCTTCGGGGTAACTGTAAGATCTTTTTGTGCCTTCGGCACTGTCACCTCTGCCGAAGGACTTGTAACTTCTGATATCTTTTTTCTCTCGACCTCTGCCTCTTTAACATTATCGACCTTCGGCTCACCCAATTTGGCCAATGGTACCTTTGGCGTTGCAGTCGGCTCTTCAGTCTTCTGCATAAGCGCAGTTTCTTTGGCTTCAGTAGCCGAAGAGGTCTCACCGCCAAATTCGGGCACTGTGACCATTTCAATGTAGCGTGGTCGGTGTGTGAGAACCTTCACTTTTTTCCTCTTCGGCGCAGGCTCACTAGAGGCAGCCGAAGCAACATCCTTCACAAGAGCCGCACCTTTTCTTTTCTGACCCCATAGTGGGTAGCGGTAGTCAGGGTACATGAACCCAATAGCATCAAAAACTCTGTTTAGTCTCTTCTTTTTCCAGTTCCTGAAGGCCGCAGACAATGTGTTATCTTCTGCTCTAGAGTACGGCCCAACCAATTCATCACTTGTAGCTTCGATACATTTCAACCAGTCATCATCCGGCTCAACAAACTTACCTTCATATCTGAAAGGTGTACTTTAACCGAACTAGCTCTCCTTCGCTAGTCTTATCGACAGTCTCCTTCGGCATTTCCCACTTTTCTACAAGTGGCCATACTCTAAAAGCTATATGCTCCTGGATCAGGTCCCTTGTCCCGATGAAAGAACAAACTATGCCAAAGGCTCTTCGGCATCCTTCGGCCGCCTCATCAATCTCTACCTTCGGTTTTCGAAGGTCGAAGCGCTGCCAGATAGGGCGCATAATTATTTCTTTAATGTCTTCTCGTGCCTTTAAATCATTTTTCACATAGAACCATTCTTTCATCCAGTCTCCGGGCCACCTCTTCCGAAAAGTCGGTACTGGGGAGCTTGAGCCAGAGCGGGCAACGAAGCTATAACAGCCAAAATTATTATGATACTACTCTTTAACCCAGGGCTTCGTCTCATATTGCAGTTCATGCATACTGCAGAAGCTTTTTGCATTTGGCTCCAAGCACTGGCTCTTCACAGCCCAGACGAAGATTCCCATTCTTATGATTGCTCTGGGAGTAATTTGGTGAAGAAAATTTTGGAATATCTTTAAAACTTCAACCACAAATCCGCTTAAAGGGAACCGAAGCCCAGCTTTCAAAAAGCTTCGGAAGATTACGACTTCATTCTCTTCGGGAGTAGGAGCAGTCTTGTCTCCATTGTCAGCCCTCACCAGAGACATATCTCGAAAATATCTTCCCCTCATATTGTCAAGATGACTCTGTTTAATAGTTGATTTTCCGAAGACTACGTGACTTGGTCGCCACGGTCGATCTTCGGAGTCCTCCCCCCCCCCCACTTTCAACATCATAACTGTCACTATCACCGGTGTCTTCAGATAAACCTTCTAAAATCTCCCTAGTGATCTTCTCTGTATTTGTCTTTGCTATTGATTCAAGAAACCCAAGATTCTTCTCCTCAGAAAGGCTCAGCTTCGTTGCGGCAACAGCTTTTTAATCTTCAGACATCTTCAGAAATGTTGAAAAAGCACTCTCAAGGCCGAAGCTTAGAAAATTTAAAAACCAAGCAAGTGTTGGTGCGCAAGAGCTAAAAATTGGGAAAGCAAGAGCAGATGGCAAGAAAGCGTGCCAAATGTGCTCGCGGTGTGCTCTTATTTATACGCCTAGAGCGTTGCAAGTGGGAGGGCCCCGCTTGTCATTGACTGTTGCTATTCTAGCAAAGGGAAGGTGTTTTTCGGACCTTCGGCTTAAGGCCTTCGTCCATATCGCAATCTGAATTTATCATTCTAACAAATTAATATTGCGAGGGGCTACTGTTGGGGGCCTTCGGCTTCCGAAGGTCCTCAAAAACATGTTTTAACAATGTTTCTAGAGTATGATACATGAA
Organism: Zea mays; assembly: GCF_902167145.1. Taxonomy (NCBI): domain Eukaryota; kingdom Viridiplantae; phylum Streptophyta; class Magnoliopsida; order Poales; family Poaceae; genus Zea; species Zea mays. The sequence continues at coordinate 104,083,010 of NC_050099.1, read as the reverse complement.
CAGGTACCTTCGGACTTATGTCAAAGCCACAGTGTGAAGAAGCATAAAGAATACGAAGGATGGCGCATAGCCGAAGCTATGCGCAGAGGAGCTTTGGCATGATAGCAGAAAAGGAAACCGACTTAAAGAGGGAAAGGCTATTTAGACCCTGATGGATTACTATAGAGTTATTAGCAAATGAAAAGGGCATGGGTGTAATTTTACATGGGCTGCGTCCCGTGCCTATAAATAGATGAACAGTGCTCCCGTACTGTTCACACTGACTTGGCTTTTGCTTTTGCGTCACGCTTGTACTTTCACCTTCTTTCAAGCCGGAGGTACCTTTGTAACTTACTTTCATTTCTATTTTTCCATAATAATGAAATAGAGATGAGTTGATGGTAATACATAACTGTCTATGTTACTTTTTGTATTTCATATGTCTCCTTCGTTATTTATATGTTATATTGACGAAGGTACGTCCTCCATAACCTTCGTCCGAAAATCATTATCTCTCAAGGGAAATAATGCTTCGAAGGACGAAGGACTTTAATGTTTAACATTTTCTGTGTTGCCTTGTTCTTAACTCATAGCATTTGAGAACAAGTCCCCAACAAGAATTTTGGGAGAAATTGATAATGCGCAAATAAATCCTCCTAAGAGTCCCAAAGAACATAAAGGAGATGATTGAAGGTTTAAGTTCATTCAAGACCCTAAAATGAGTGGATGAAACCCTTAACACACCAGCCGACGAAGAAAACCCTAGTGTAACCACTGTTTTAATACTGTTTCACCATACGTAGTATTTACAAATTGGCATATCATTAATATTTGTGTACCTTATTCATTGCATTCGATAGATTGTAATCTCGCTGACAGAGAGTACATCCTTGTTCCAGAGCAAGGAGTTGCTCAGGAGGTAGTCCAGGAGCCAGCACCAGAGCTTGCCATCGAGGATCTGCCTGCCCCAGGTTTGAAAGGCAAGCCCCGGTTTTATGCATAACCATTATATATGCTATTTTACTACACTTAATGTTTGTAGGCTTGTACTATGCACTTAAGTGTAGGAGTTGACTGCAACCTTAGTTGCATGAACTCAAGGTTCCTTTTGAGATGGATACTAGTATGCTAGGTCGAGTAGCTGCTTTACTAATTAGGGATCTCGGTAGAAGTCGAGTGATTTTTCTAGCACTCGCGCGAGGTCAAGAAATTGGTTGTATCCATTTTTATATCATAATGATGATGGTCTTTGGACAACGATCCATGGGGATGCATTGTCTACGAGACAGAAATTGGAATAAGGATTAAGGTGTGGTACCGTGTGTCAAGCGTTTGAATGTACTAAGCACATGCCGAGAAATATGGTAAATCGGTAAGCCTAGTACCTGAGTGAACCTGGCAGCAGATTGCCCTCCTCATGCGACCTGAGACGTGGTCTCCCATTCCGGTTATGGTGGGTACAAGTGCGGTCACTGCATGGTGGCAGTCGGGGTCATTGAGGAATTGTACGCCAAGGTGGTGAGCCCCTCTATGCTGACGTGGAATCGATGGGGACGGTTGGTGTGTGTGTGGGGACGGAGTGCCTCGCCACATCGTGTGTTAAGGTTAACCTTGCAAGGATAAAAACTTGATTCGAATCGTCTGCTTCTTGTAGCTAATGAGACTGCTTGATCCATGCTGCTACATTTAGTAACAAGTGGAAATATGTTGATTTGCAAAAGATGTTGATTGCTAAAATGCTTGATACCATGTATGATTAGCTAGGTACACATTTAGTCTTAAGAGAATCACACTAAAACTTGGAAAGCAAAAACTTGATTTTAGACTCAGCTAGTGCTTTTGGCTACCCAAACCCCTCAACCAAACAGTTGCATGTCTAGAGGTAGAGGAGTAGACTCCTCACACCGGGTAAGTCTAGCTGAGTATTAGTATACTCAGCCTTGCTTGTGGCATAATTTTTACAGGTTCTCTAGAGGATATGGTTGCTGGAGTGACTTGGTCGTCCATCTTGCCACCGGGTTGGACAGACGAGTGGGACCCTACCTCAGCAGAGGAGGAGCATGAGGAGTGAGGGGCCAGGCTTCCCCATCCCTCTGTTCATTTACCGTTAGTTATATTCCGCTGCATTTCGATCAATGATCGCTACTTTTGCAAAACTCCGATGATATTGTAATAATCTTAAGTACTTATTTAATATATGGTTTTATGCTTTATTGTATTTGCTTTGTGCCTCACCTTCGAGTGAGTACGTGGTACTTGATCCTGTTAGTGGCCTTGTCGCACTAGATTCGAGGGACTGACGGTTTATTCCTATTTAAGTGTGGTCTAGCCTTTAAGGTGGGACTTGGACACTTAAGTTGGAATAATTTGGGCGGTTCCACCACAGCTGGACTGTCCGGTGTGCCACCGGACTGTCCGGTGCGTGTCACACCCAGTTTTAGAAGGCAAACCAAATGCGAACCATGTACGTGCCAGGATCAGTAATTCACGTACACAGCAGTTACATAACATGGACATCATCACACAGTGCTCAAAATAGTATTAAAAAGGGAAATAATAGTCGATTACATCATACGTCTGAGACGTCCATATAGTCCTTACAATAAATCAAAGTGCGAAAACGAAACGTAGATAACCGCGGCCTTCACAGGCAGCCGACTGGGGGTTGCCGCTAACCCACGCCTAGAACTCGTCGTAGTCTTGGAACTCCTGGAAGTCTCCTTCCACAGCTTCATCTTCGCCTGAGCAGTGGTTGCAATGCTGACAACCTGAGGATGGGGGGGGGTTTGGTGTGTAGAGCAAGGGTGAGTACACATCAACATACTCAGCAAGTATCCTGTTTGGCTATAGTTGACTAGCTTTATGTGGGGATAAGTTAAGCAGTTGCTTTTAGTTGGTCAGATTATTATTTTACTAATAGAAAGCCAGGTTTTAGCATTAACCCAAGTTATTAGCCCGATGTACTCTTTCCAAACAGAAAGAATACCACTTACCAGTACCATAGTCATAACCAGAACCATCAATCTCATTGCCACCTGTAAACCAAAATGTCTCTGATCAAGTACCACTAATCACTGGAGCTCCCTTGGCCGCTCATAACCGCGAGCACGGCTGATATATCAGTTTTCAAACACTCTGCAGAGGTTGTGCACTTTACCCACAAGTCGTGATTCCCTTTCTGCCCGGAGAGAGCTACTCCCCATTGACCACTACCTAGGTGACCTAGCGGGGCATCACTATGTAGCCTTTACAAAGATTCCCCGGAGCTGTAGCCACCCGTTAGGTTTCCTAAATGTACCGCACTCCTCCCCAAGGGACAAATCAACCTTGGCAGAGCGAGCCGCATACACTGAGCCCCATTGACGGCATGACGGCGAAGCGAACTACACCCCGGATCCTCTAATTATTCAGCTAAGGGCATCCCATTCCACCCTCATGGTTGCACTGTTTTCCTGGGCGGTCATCCATAGAACAGGTCCTTACGGAGAGGCACTCGAGAAACCGTTCGAGCCCCCTTAAACGCCACAAGTACAACATCATAATAAGAGAAGGGAAAACAGCGTATCATAGATAATCTCATCATGTTCATTGATTAGAGTTTGAGCAATAGCATAAAGCTAAACAATAATAATCCAACCCAAATAGGTAAACAAGGACATGGACAACAAAACTAGTCAATCCTTAGGCATAAATGTGTAAAGCGAGAGGTGAATTAAAGAATGAATAGGACAGAGATAGGTCAAGGGACACTTGCCTCCACCAACCGACTGCTGCTCAGGGGCTTCTCCTGCGAGTTCCTCGGTCTCTTCAACCGGATCGTTCTCTATGCGAGTGCAAACATACATACATCCATCCATTGAAATTAGGAAACCAACAATACACCATACAAGAGAACAAGTAGATTAAACATGCATAGAATATCACATACGATAATGAATTTACCATGGTTAGAAAGAGGCGGGGAAAGGTCTCGCGAGGGTTAAAGCTTATGCTCGAGGCGCATTACGGGTAGGCGAATAACTAGACGTTACGCGCTCTAGTTCCAGTTGGTTCTAACAAAAGGATTAGCTACATGCACTAATGTAAACGTGACCACTTTTAGTAGATTAACATTGAATGAGATAGATGATTTGCTATACAAATTAACTAACGTAACCAATTTCCAAATTGAGACTCCTATCTTATTAATATAAACACGTGATTAGCGCGCATAGGACACCGGGGGGGGGGGGTAGACGGGGCGTCTGGGGGTAGACAGGGGCACGACGGGTCATGCCAAGGCACGCGCACTACGCGAGCACGCGCGCGAGGCCGCACTCACACGCCACGAACTAGCCGTGCGCACGTCGGGGCCGTGCGCTAGCCGAGCTCAAGGCCGCGCGCCATGGGCACGCTGGGCCGAGCTCGAGGCCACGCCGGGACCGTCACGACGCGAGCAAGGCACGGCGAGGCGAGCGGGCAAGCACGCCGGGGCAAGCGAGCACGGGCGAGCGAGGACACGGCCGGCCACCACGCCGGGGCGAGGACGGCGCGGTCGAGCCGGGCACGGGGGCGGGCGGCCGAGCCGGGGCAGGGCTCGCCGGGGGGCGGCCGAGCCGGGCACGGGGGTGGCCGAGCCGGGGCACGGGACGGGGCGGGGCGGCTCGCCGGAGCGAGGCCGGGTGAGGGCGGGGCGAGGCGACGCAGGGGCGGGCTCGCCGGAGGGGGGCAGGCGCGGGCGCGGCGAGGCAGGGGGGCGGGCTCGCCGAACGCGGCCGAGGGCGGCCGGGGCGAGGCCGGGCGCCGGCGAGCGCGGGACGAAGCCGCGGCGGCGCGGGGCGAGGCCTGGCGCGGCCAGGCGCGGCGAGGCGGGGCCGAGGCGGGCTCGCCGGGGGACGGCCGAGCCGGGTGCGGGGAGGGGCGGGGCGCAGGGCCGAGGCAGCGAGCGTGGCCGAGCGGGGCCGGGCGCGGCAGGGTCGGGGTGCGGCAGGGCGGGGCCGGCGCGGGACGGGCTCACCGGGGCAGCCGAGCCGGGCGGCCGAGCTCGCCGGGGCCGGGCGAGCGCGCCCATGGCGCGGGGGAGGGCGGCGACGAGAGGGGGAAGGAGGAGGGAGGGGAGGGAGAAGGGGGAGGAGGGGGGAAGCCTCACTGTGGGCGGGGGAGGGCGCGACGGCGGTGCTAGGGCGGCGGCGGCTAGGGTTAGGGGAGAGGGAGTTGGGGGAGGGGATGACGGGCGGGGCCCGCGGGAGAGGAGAGAGAGGGAATTTGGGGGGGGGGGGGAGGGGCAGCTGGGCCGCTTGGGCCCAAAGGGGGAAGGGGGAGCGCGGCTGGGCCGCCAGGACGGCCCACGGCGGGGGGGGGGGGGGGGAAGGGGGGCGGCTAGGCTGCCAGCTGGGCCGGCGCGAAGGGGGAGGGGGCGGCTGGGCCAAAAGGGAGAAGTTTTCTAATTTCCATATTTTCTTATATGCCTAATTCTCCAATTCACCTGACCACAAGCAGAAGAGTGCATAATCCGGCATGATGCAACAACCAAAAATAGTTCTAGGTTTTGCTTACACAAGATGTCGAGCTAATTCTCGCTATAACTTTTGGAAAAGATCAAGGCTTAGCGAGAAGAAAAGGGAAAAGGAAAGGGTAACACCTGAATTTGGTGAGAGAAAAGAAGAAAAAAAAATCTACCCCCAAATTCAGGGCGTTACAGTGCGCCAAGCGGAGCAACGGCTAGCCAGCGCAACGGTCAGCTGCAACGGTCGCCTGCAACGTGAATAGTGAAGAACAGTGCGCGCAGAAGTCAGAGCAACCGTCAGAGGCGCACCGGACAGTGCACAGTACCTGCCCGGTGCGGCACCGGACTGTTCGGTGTGACCAGAAGTGAAAGCTCTAAAGGTCGAAACCGTTAGAACCCTAACAGTTGGGTGACGTTGCTGGCGCACCGGACAGTGTCCGGTGCACCCATCGACAGCAGCCTGCCCCAACGGTTGAATTGATGGTTGGGGGCTATAAATACCCTCGAACCACCTCCACTCCAACCATCCAAGCATTCACAATAGTGCATTCAATACAAGAGCAATACACTACACTCCAAGACACAAATCAAAGCCTCTGATCCAATCAAAGTCCACAATTCAACTCTAGTATTTTAGGACTTGTGAGAAGATCGTCTCGTGTTTCTTTGTTGCTCTTATTGTTTGGTTGGCTTTCTTGTTTCTCTCATTCTTACTCTCAAAGCCTTTTAAGCGAAGCAAGAAACACCAATTGTGTGGTGGTCCTTGCAGGGTCTAAGTGACCGGGGAAATCAAGGAAGAAAGCTCACTTGGTCTAAGTGACCGTTTGAGAGAGGGAAAGGGTTGAAAGAGACCTGGTCTTTGTGACCACCTCAACGGGGACTAGGTTCTTTGGAACCGAACCTCGGTAAAACAAATCACCATGTCATCCGCTTTATTTTTCTTGGTTGATTTGTTTTCCCCTCTCTCTCGAACTTGGATTATATTCTAACGCTAACCCCGGCTTGAAGTGTGCTTAAAGTTTGTAAATTTCAGTTTCCGCCTATCCACCCCCCTCTAGGCGACTTTCAATTGGTATCAGAGCCCGGTACTTCATTAGAGTCCGCCAAGAGGGAGATGGAAACGGGCACAAGCCACGGGAAGGCTCTATCAAGGGAGTCCGGCGCCAAAGGAAGGGAGGAATCACCTCCCCGCGTCAAGTCGCATTGAAGTGGCGACAAGAAGAAAAAGATGAAGAAAGTGGTCTACTACGAGACCGACTCTTCATCGCCCTCCACCTCCGGCTCCAACGCGTCGTCAGTCACTTCTAAGCGCCATGAGCGCAAGAAGTTTAGTAAGATCCGCCTACGCTATCCCCGCATTTCCAAACGCACTCCTTTACTTTTTGTCCCATTAGGCAAACCACCGGTTTTTGATGGTGAAGATTATTGTATGTGGAGTGATAAAATGAAACATCACCTAACCTCACTCCACGCAAGTATATGGGACATTGTTGAATTTGGAGCGCAGGTACCATTCGTAGGGGATGAAGGATATGATTCGGACGAGGTCGCCCAAATCCGGTACTTCAACTCCCAAGCCACTACTATACTCCTCGCCTCTCTATGTCGAGAGGAGTATAATAAGGTGCAAGGGTTGAAGAGTGCCAAGGAAATTTGGGACGTGCTCAAGACCATGCACGAGGGAGATGAGGTGACCAAGATCACCAAACGGGAGATGGTCGAGGGGGAGCTTGGTCGTTTCGTCCTCAACCAAGGAGAGGAGCCACAAGCTATGTACAACCGACTCAAGACCTCGGTGAATCAAGTGCGCAACCTCGGGAGCACCAAATGGGGATGACCATGAAATGATCAAGGTTATTCTAAGATCACTCATTTTTCGTAATCCTACTCAAGTTCAATTAATACGTGGTGATCCTAGATATAAGCTAATGTCTCTCGAGGAAGTAATAGGGAAGTTTGTGAGCTTTGAACTTATGATCAAAGGCTCCAAACAAATTGTCAAGTTGGAACAAGGCGCCACCTCCACACCCGAGGTGCAACCCATCGCATTCAAAGCGACGGAGGAGAAGAAAGAAGAGTCTACATCAAGTAGGCTCCCCATCGACGCCTCCAAGCTCAACAATGAGGAGATGGCGCTCATCATCAAAAGCTTCCATCAAATCCTCAAGCAAAGGAGGGGTAAGGACTACAAACCCCGCTCCAAAAGGGTGTGCTACAAGTGTGGTAAGCCCGGTCATTTTATCGCTAAATGCCCTATGTCTAGTGATAGTGACAGGGACAACGACAAGAAGGGAAAGAAGAATGAGAAGAAAAGATACAACAAGAAGAAGGGCGGCGATGCCCACGTGTGTCGGGAATGGGACTCCGATGAGAGCTCCACCGACTCCTCCTCCGACGAGGACGCTGCCAACATCGCCGTCAACAAGGGACTTCTCTTTCCCAACGTCGGCCACAAATGCTTCATGGCAAAGGACGGCAAGAAAAAGAAGGTACAAACTAGAACCACCCCCAAGTATACTACATCTAGTGATGAGGGTAGTTCTAGTGATGATGAAGATAACTTGCTTAGTATTTTTGCCAACCTTAACATGCAATAAAAAGAAAAATTAAATGAATTAATAGGTGCTATTCATGAGAAGGATGAACTCTTGGATAGCCAAGAGGAATTCCTTATTAAGGAAAATAAAAAGCATGTTAAGGTAAAGAATGCTTATGCTCAGGTGATAGAAAAATGTGAAAACTTGACTAAAGAGCTTAGCATTTGCCATGACACTATATCCAACCTTAGAATTGAGAATGTTAGTTTAACTACTAAGGTTGAAAAATCAAATGTTTGTCATGATTCAATTGTCAATCTTAAAAATGAAAATGCTAGTTTGATTACTAAGATTGATAAATTGAATGAATCATTTTCTAGCCTTAGGGATGAAAATGCTAGATTAATTTCTAAGGCTAAAGATTTAAATGTTTGCAATGATGCTGTTTCCAATCTTAGAAATGAGAATGCTATTTTACATGCTAAGATTGAAGAATTAAATGTTTGCAAACCATCTACATCTACTGTTGATCATGTCTCTATTTGTACTAAATGTAGAGATGTAAATGTTGACGCTATCCATGATCACTTGGCTTTAATTAAACAACAAAATGATTATATAGCTTAATTAACTAGTAAAATCAATGAGCATGAAATTGAAAATGAAAATTTTAAATTTGCTAGAAGCATGCTCTATAATGGGAGACGCCCAGGCATCAAGGATGGCATTGGTTTCCAATAGGGAAGCAATGTCAAACTTAATGCCCCCAAAAGATTGTCCAATTTTGTTAAGGGCAAGGCTCCCATGGCTCAGGATAACGAGGGTTACATTTTATACCCTGCTGGTTATCCTGAGCACAAGATTAGGAGAATTCATGCTAGGAAGTCTCATTCAGTTTCGCATCATGCTTTTATGTATAAGAATGAGGCATCTAGCTCTAGGTATTCTACACATGTTAAAATGCCTAAAAAGAATACTCCTACTGCATCAAATGAGCCCAATGTTTCATTTAAGACTTTTGATGCTTCTTTTGTTCTTACTAACAAATCAGGCAAAGTAGTTGCCAAATATGTTGGGGCCAAACACAAGGGCTCCAAGACTTGTGTTTGGGTACCCAAGGTGCTTGTTTCTAATGTGAAAGGACCCAAGACCGTTTGGGTACCTAAGAACAAGGCCTAAATTGTTTTGTAGGTTTATGCATCCTGTGGCTCAAGTTGGATTATTGATAGCGGATGCACAAACCACATGACAGGGGAGAAAAGGATGTTCTCCTCCTACAAGAAAAACGAAGATCCCCAAAGAGCTATCACATTCGGGGATGGAAATCAAGGTTTGGTCAAAGGACTTGGTAAAATTGTTATATCACCTGACCATTCCATTTCCAATGTTTTTCTTATAGATTCTTTAGACTATAACTTGCTTTCAGTTTCTCAATTATGCAAAATGGGTTACTACTGTCTTTTTACGGATATAGGTGTTACTATCTTTAGAAGAAGTGATGATTCAGTAGCATTTAAGGGAGTATTAGAGGGTTAGCTATACTTAGTTGATTTTAATAGAGCTGAACTCGATACTTGCTTAATTGCTAAGACTAATATGGGTTGGCTCTGGCATCACCGACTAGCCCATGTTGGAATGAAGAATCTTCACAAACTTCTAAAGGGAGAACACATTTTGGGACTAACAAATGTTCATTTTGAGAAAGACAGAATTTGTAGAGCATGTCAAGCAGAGAAGCAAGTTGGTACCCATCATCCACACAAAAACATAATGACAACGGATAGGCCACTGGAGTTACTCCACATGGATCTATTCGGCCCGATAGCTTATATAAGCATCGGCGGGAGTAAGTACTATCTTGTTATTGTGGATGATTATTATCGCTTCACTTGGGTATTCTTTTTGTAGGAAAAATCACAAACCCAAGGGATCTTAAAGGTATTCTTGAGACGGGCTCAAAATGAGTTCAGATTGAGAATCAAGAAGATAAGAAGCGACAATGGGACGGAGTTCAAGAACTCACAAATAGAAGGCTTTCTTGAGGATGAGGGCATCAAGCATGAGTTCTCTTCTCCCTACACACCTCAACAAAATGGTGTAGTGGAGAGGAAGAATAGAACTCTACTGGACATGGCAAGAACCATGCTTGATGAGTAAAAGACTCCGGACCGGTTCTGGGCTGAGGCGATTAACACCGCCTGCTACTCCATCAACCGGCTCTACCTTCACCGAATCCTCAAGAAAACATCTTACGAACTCCTCACCAGTAAAAAGCCCAATGTTTCATATTTTAGAGTCTTTGGTAGCAAATGTTTTATTCTTATTAAAAGAGGTAGAAAATCTAAATTTGCTCCTAAGGCTGTAGAAGGCTTTTTACTAGGATATGACTCAACCACAAGGGCATATAGAGTCTTCAACAAATCCACTGGATTAGTTGAGGTTTCTTGTGACATTGTGTTTGATGAAATTAATGGCTCCCAAGTGGAGCAAGTTGATCTTGATGAGCTAGATGATGAAGAGGCTCCATGCGTTGCGCTAAGGAACATGTCCAATGGGGATGTGTGTCCTAAGGAATTCGAAGAGCCCACCCATTGGCAAGATCAACCGTCATCTTCTATGCAAGCATCTCCACCAACTCAAGATGAGGATCCGGCTCAAGACAATGAAGATGAAGATCAAGAGGATGAGCCACCTCAAGAGGACAATGATCAAGGGGGGATGAAGTTGATCAAGACAAGGAAGATGAGCAAGAAGTATAGGGTCAAAGACTGCCACACCCAAGAGTCCACCAAGCGATATAAAGAGATCACCCCGTGAACTCCATTCTCGGTGATATTCATAATGGGTAACCACTCGATCTCGAGTCACTCATTTTTGTGAACATTACTCTGTTGTGTCCTCTATTGAGCCATACAGGGTGGAGGATGCATTAAGAGATTCAGATTGGGTGTTGGCAATGCAAGAGGAGCTCAACAACTTCACGAGGAATGAGCTATGGCATTTAGTTCCATGTCCTAACCAAAATGTTGTAGGTACCAAGTGGGTATTCCGCAACAAACAAGATGAGCATGGTGTGGTGACAAGGAACAAAGTCCGACTTGTGGCCAAGGGTTATTCACAAGTCGAAGGTTTGGATTTCGGTGAAACCTATGCACCCGTAGCTAGGCTTGAGTCAATTCGTATATTACTTGCCTATGCTACTTACCATGGCTTTAAGCTTTATCAAATGGACGTGAAAAGTGCCTTCCTCAATGGACCAATCATGGAAGAGGTGATGCGTCACGATGCCCGATCTTCACGATGTAGGATCAATCTTCGGATAACTAGCTTCAAAGAAGCCAAGATAACTTGCTGCAAGCAGCGATAACTAGTGCAACCTGACAAATAAAAATCAAAGCCAACCACTGTCTTTAACTGGCAGCCTGAATCGAGGATTCGCCCAACCACACTCTCAAAGAACCAACCAACACAACCTACAATCAATCGAGGAGACCTCGAAGGGAGTAGGAGCACCACTTGGGAGCGGATGAAGCCGCCGCTTCTGCAATCCCGCGAAGGAAATCACAAGAGCAAAGGGGTAGAGATCACTCTCAATATTTGTTAGCACACAGCTGAACAAAGGGGGTTCTGTTTTAGATTATCAAAAGTTGCCTTACATCATAGACATAGGGGGGTATTTATACTAGTAACAACCAGCCTTAGAGAGGTATAAAAACGAAACAAAAGTATTTTCACGTGCTAATGTGAAGGAGCCTCTTCGGGAGATCTGCAGAGCTGAATTCTGCGTGGCTGTTTGACTTCTGCGTAGTCTTCAGTATTTTGATAATAACTTCTCCTAGGAATCTCCAAATGACGTGGGGCTGGATGCGTTGGAAAGCTGACTTGATGATCTTTCTCACCATATATAGCATGCTTAATGAAACTTCGTAGAATGATGCAGTTTAATACGAGAACTTGGTCATCAAGCAGACTGTTGACCTTCTGACCAGTCAGCACTAAAGTAGGTCGGATGCCTTTCTGGTAGATTTGATTAAGTCGGCTTTAGAAGCATTGGAAACTCGACTTCAAAAGCTTTTCAAAAAGTACTTATGGGCCTTCATAGCTTTTGGGAATCAAAAGATATGACTGTTTCTTCTGGACGGTTCTGTAGTGCTGGACTGACTCGGACATAGCTCTTCTTGCTGATTCGCCTTTGATATGTTTTGTCCTTCCTCTTTGGTGAACCTAAGTAATATCAACATACATGACTTAGGTAGCATAAAATTCTCATTAGTGTTTAATTGAAATTCATAAAGTAGCATGTGCACCTCTTGCTATAGCTTCTTAGCTCGGCTACGTGTAATTGGTCCATCAAAGACTTGTGTTGGTGATGATGTCGGTTGTACTTGAGTTGATGTAGTATGACTTGGGGTTGTAACGTATTGCTTAATGGCGTGGTCATATCATCCTCCTCCCCTTGAAAAGGAGTCGTCCTCGACTCTGAAGTGTCTTCACTTGTAAATGGTAAGAGGTTAGCAACATTGAACGTGTTGCTCACGCCATAGCTTGGTGGAAGATCTATCTTGTATGCATTATCATTAATCTTGACAAGAATATGAAATGGACCATCCCCTCGTGGCATCAATTTGGATTTGCTCTGAGAGAAGAAAACGCCTCTTTGCACAAGTGAATCCAAACCACGTCCTCCGGTGCAAATAACACTTTCTTCCTATGCTTGTTCATACTTGCAGCCTTGCGCACTGCTTTGAGCTTAATTGCTTCATTGGTCTTCTCATGTATCTTTTTTTATATAAGCAGCACGCTTGGAGGCTTCCATATTGGTTCTTTCATTCGTTGGAGCTGGCCAATCCTTGATTGCTTTCACCTTGGATTCATCCACTTCTATTCCCTTTCCTGAAACAATAAAGCCAAGAAACACAACATGGTCTATGCAAAAACTACACTTCTCAAGATTAGCAAATAATTTCTCCTTTCTAAGCTCATCTAAGACTTGTCAAATGTGTTTCGCATGTTCATCAAAAGATTTGTTATAAATTAGAATATCATCAAAGTAGACAATAATAAATTTTTCAATGAAAGTTCTTAAGACATGGTTCATTAATCTCATAAAAGTACTAGGAGCATTTGTCAAACCAAATGGCATCACTAACCATTCATACAACCCAAATTTTGTTCGAAATACAGTTTTCCACTCATCTCTAGCTTTAATCCTTATTTGATGGTATCCACTTCTTAAATCAATTTTAGTAAAAATTGTGGAACCACTTAATTTATCAAGCATACCATCTAGCCAGGGAATAGGATGGCGATAGCGAACTGTAATATTATTTATAGCTCTCCAATCAACACACATCCTCCAAGATCCATATTTTTTAGGTACTAAAATCACAGGAACAGCACAATGGCTTAAAGTTTTACGAACAAAACCTTTATCAAGAAGTTCTTGCACTTGCCTTCATATCTTCTTCGTTTCTTCAGGATTGGTTCGATATGGTGGACGGTTAGGAAGTGTAGCCCCTGGAATGAGATCAATTTGACGCTCCATCCCACGAATTGGAGGTAGTCCAGCCAGTGTTTCTTGTGGAAACACGTCTTCAAAGTCATACAAAAGATCACCCACAACACTAGGAAGAGATGTTATGTCATTAGGAGAAATCAAAACATCTTTGCTCACAAGTACAAATAGCACTTGATAAGGGTTGTTCCTCACTTCTCTCAGCTCAGATTTTGTGGCTAGCATAACTAGATGTTCTCCCTCTTCTTTCTTTTTATCTCTTGAATTTGGCTTGTAGCACTCACTCACCGAATTGTGGATGGTCCATCAAAACATCTTTGTGGCTAGCATAACTAGGTGTGCACCTCTTGTTGTAGCTTCTTAGCTCGGTTACGTGTAATTGGTCCATCAAAGACTTGTGTTGGTGATGATGTTGGTTGTACTTGAGTTGATGTAGTATGACTTGGGGGTTGTAATGTATTGCTTAATGGCGTGGTCATATCGAGAGGTCAATGTTGAGCAACCTCCCAGCTTTGAAAATAGTGAGTACCCTAAACATGTTTATAAACTCTCAAAGGCGCTTTATGGGCTCAAGCAAGCCCCAAGAGCATGGTATGAATGCCTGCGAGATTTTCTTTCCACTAATGGCTTCAAAGTTGGAAAAGACGATCCTACTCTTTTTACTAAGACCATTGCAAAAGATTTGTTTGTATGCCAAATTTATGTTGATGATATCAGATTTGGGTCTACTAACAAATCTACTTGTGAAGAGTTTAGTAGGATCATGATACAGAAATTCGAGATGTCTATGATGGGGGAGTTGAAGTATTTTCTAGGATTTCAAGTCAAGCAACTCCAAGAGGGCACCTTCATCAGCCAAACAAAGTACATACAAGACATACTTACCAAGTTTGGAATGAACGATGCCAAGCCCATCAAGACACCCATGGGAACTAAAGGGCATCTCGACCTCGACATGGGAGGTAAATCCGTAGATCAAAAGGTATACCGGTCGATGATAGGGTCTTTACTCTATTTATATGCATCTCGACCGGATATTATGCTTTCTGTATGCATGTGTGCAAGATTCCAAGCCAATCCTAAGGAAGTTCACCTTAGGGCTGTGAAAAGAATCATGAGATACTTAGTTTACACTCCTAAGTTTGGCCTTTGGTACCCCAAGGGATCCACCATTGATTTAATAGGATATTCCAATGCCGATTGGGCAGGGTGTAAAATTGATAGGAAGAGCACATCAAGGACTAGTCAGTTTCTGGGAAGATCCCTGGTGTCTTGGGCTTCAAAGAAACAAAACTCAGTAGCTCTTTCTACCGTCGAAGCCGAGTACATTGCCGCAGGCCATTATTGTGTGCAATTACTTTGGATGAGGCAAACCCTCAGGGACTATGGCTACAAATTGAGCAAAGTCCCTCTCCTATGTAACAATGAGAGTGCAATCCGCATGGCGGATAATCCCGTTGAACACAGCCGCACTTGTGGCGGAACTGCCCGAATTATTCCAACTTAAGTGCCGAAGTCCCGCCTTAGAGGCTAGACCACACTTAAATGGGAATAACCCGTCAATCCCTCGGATCTAGTCTGACAAGGCCACTGACAGGATCAAGTACCACAATCTCACTCGATGGTGAGTCACAGAGCAAATACAATAAAGCATAAAACCATGCATAAGGGAGTATTAAATTTTTACATCATCATCGGAGTTTTTGCAAAAGTAGTCATCATTGTTCGAAGTGGAGCGGAATAAAACTAACGGTAAATAAACAGAGAGATGGGGAAGCCTGTCCCATCACTCCTCATGCTCCTCCTCAGCCGAGGTAGGGTCCCACTCGACAGTCCAACCCGGTGGCAAGATGGACGGCCAAGTCACTCCAGCAACCATGTCCTCCAGAGAACCTGTAAAATTGTGCCACAAGCAAGGCTGAGTATACTAATACTCAGCTAGACTTACCCGGTGTGAGGAGTCTACTCTCTACCTCTAGACATGCAGCTGTTTGGCTGTGGGGTTTGGTTGCCAAAAGCACTAGCTGAGTTTCTAAATCAAGTTTTTAACTTGTCAAATTAAGTGTGACTCTCTTAAGGCTAAAGGTGTACTATCTACTCATACATAGTAGCAAACATTTTTAGCAATCAACATCTTATATCATCTCATCATAATTTCACTTGTTACTCAATGTAGCAGCATGGATCAAGCAGTCTCATTAGCTGCAAGAAACAGACGATTCGAATCGAGTTTTTAAACCTTGCAAGGTAAACCTAAACACACGACATGTAGGGGCACTCCGTCCCCACACACATCAACCGTCCCCATCGATTCCCTGGCAACAGATCAGGGCTCACCGCCTTGGCGTACAATGTCTCACTGACCCCGACTGTCGTCGTGAAGTGACCGCACTTGTACCCACCATAACCGGAATGGGAGACCACGTCTCAGGTCGCGTGAGGGGATATGTCTGCGGGCAGGTTCACTCAGGTACTAGGCTTACCGATTTACCATATTTCTCGGTATGTGTTTAGTACGTTCAAACGCTTGACTCACGGTACCACACCTTAATCCTTATTCCAATTTTTATCCCGTAGACAACCAATCCCCATGGATTGTTGCCCACAAACCAACATCAATATGATAAGAAAGTGGATACAGCCAATTCCTGACCTCGCGCGAGTGCTAGAAAGATCACTCGACTTCTACCGAGATCCTAATTAATAAAGCAGCTACCCCGACCTAGCATACTAGTATTCATCTCAACAGGATTCCTGAGATCATGCAACTAGGGTTTCAAACAACTCCTTCACCTAAGTGCACAATCAATCCTACAATCATTAAGTATAGTAAAATAGCATAAATAACAGGTTATGCATAAAACCGGGGCTTGCCTTCCAAAGCAGTGGCAGGCAGATCCTCTGGTGCAGGCTCTGGTGCTGGATCCGGGGCTACCTCCTGAGCAGCTCCTTGCTCCGGCACGAGGACGTACTCTCCGTCAGCGAGGTTACAGTCTATCGAAATGCAATGAACATGTATGTCATGATTATGCAGGATTTTAATAACATCATGCTAAAGGAAGGAAAACTAAATTAATGAGTAACTTAGGGTTTTTGGGTCATACGTGGCTTTTAGTGGTTTATGCTTATCACTCTAGGTTTAGGTTTTGTTAGAGATAGGCATAGTGGATTGGTATTGCCTTTATATATTTTAGTGGACAATTTACAAAGGGTTTTAGGATGACACTAATTCCTATTATTCATTTTTCCCTTTCTTTATTTTCTATTTATGGTTTCTAGTGTAGGTTTGAACTACAACAGTGGTTTAACTTTTTCCAAAAATTCTGTAGAAATTACAGTGGGTTGCCATTGATCATTATAGCCTGTTCTAGGATTTTGAGGTTTAATTTAAAAAGGCTATGCTCTAGACAAAAATAACAAAAGTTGTGTAAATGGGCCACTTTGCACTACAACTCTTACTTAGGGGTGGGTTCTGTCCTAAAGGTTATTTTTGTGGGCATCTAACAGTAATAATAAGCTTTTGTGCCAAAGATCACAGAAAGCTAAGGGATGGTTATTTAGTTATGATTTTCTAAAGTTTAATGCCAAAAAGGCACTTTCTACTACATTGTTATTTGAAAAATGTCAACAGCAAATTTCATATTTTTCCAAGTTCTTAATAACAAAACATTAACTATCCCAAGGCTTGGGATGTTTTCACCTTGGGGTTATTTTTGTAGGGGTTTTCTAAGTTTTCCTTGTTTTCTTAAAATAAAAGGTATCCTACTTATTATATACTAAACCAGGGTATAATAGATTTTTCTAGTGAACTACATTGAATAAGTACTCTAACAAAAATAGGGGTGCCCTCTGGTTCATCATTTTAATCACATTTTCTATTTTTCTTAATCTTAAGCATATTGTGAAATAAATGGCAAAAGCTACCTTAATTGGGTGGACAGAGAGGTTTAGCATTTTTAAACAGGTCAGTAGGTGGACATAAACTTCTCCAAATTTTTCTAACCCTAGTCAAATAGTGCAACTAATTTTCTTCCTATTATTTAGCTTTTGGCCAAAACAATAATTAAATAAGAACCCTAAAGTTTTCTGTAGTACATAGGGGTTTTATATTTTTCCTAAGTAGTTTATATTATTTAAGATCTGAAAAAATTGGTTTGACTAAATTCGGATAAATAAAACAGAAGTTATGAATTATTCAAGTTCTGTTCAAATTTTAAATCAGATTTAATAAAGGTTTCCTGGAAAAACAGTTTACATCGAGGACCCTGGGTTTAATCCAAATCAACCCACTCAAATCTACCCCTGCGCCACTATTCCCCCGAGTCACTGACAGTTCAAAGTTCCCCCTGACCTTTCCTTCTTCTTCCCCGAGGTCCTTCCCCTAATGTAAACAGTGCCCGCGGGAAAGAAAAGGGCGGCGCGGCTTACCGGCGGCGAGAGAGGTCCGGCGAGGGGCGGGGTTGGCTCGGGGAGGCTCTGGCGGTCACAACGGTGTACGGCTTGACGACGGGGATGGCCGGAATCGCTCGGTCCACGTGCGCAGGCGGGTGTCCTCGTCGGCGGCGGGTGTGCCGGCCAAATCACGGCGATCTAGTTCAATCCAATGGCACGGTGAGCTTCACGGGGTGATGTAGAGGCTATCTGTGCATTGAATCGAAAAATGGCGCAGTGGCTTACCCGGTCTACGCTCGCCGGTGGTCGGAGGGAGTCCGGCGACCGTGGACTGGCCTCTCCGGCGAAGCAAACTTCAATTCCTCGCTCGGAGAGCTTCACCGAGGAGTGCTCAGTCCTCTCCGAGGGTCGGACGGGGTTCGGAAAGGCTTGGTTGGCCGGTCTACGGTGGCAGGGGCTCGGGTGGCAGCGGACACGCCGTGCACGGGCAAATGCCGGTGAGTTTGAGCTCTGGTGAGGTCGAGCGTGCTGGAAGGGTACGGTTAAGGTCACTGGGCGTTATATAGGCGCGGGCGCGGGCCATGGCGTCGGCTGGCCTTTAGCGCGACGCGGGGCACGCGGGGGCGCGCGCGGGCGTGCTCTGGCGAGCTCAGAGCGCGTCGAACACGTGGCTCTTTGCTTCTGCCCGTGTTCTTCCCTCTGCTGAGCGGCCAAAACGTACGAATATTGCCCTAGAGCCTGTGGGAGATCTCTTCCCTGCACCTAGAGCTACCTAGTTCATGTGAGTTCCAAGAGTAGATGTGGTCGGGTTAGAGAGATATGGGGGTGGGAAGTCCGCTGTGTCAGACATGTCCAAACCAAGACAAAAATGGTGCCAAGTCTTGTCAAACGTCTAAGGGTAGGTGTCAACTCTTTCCAGGGCATTCTAGGGTTAATTTGGCGCCACTTTGTCAATTGGGTCGAAGTGTTTTGAATTTTGGATGAAGGTGAACATGTGTGATCTTTGTCCAAGGGTTAGTTTTGGACTTAGGCATTTTCTGATTTTTCTTTTGTGTTCAACCCCTTTGGTGAACTTTTTGGGGCTTTTCTGAAATCTTTTTGGGGTTACTTTCTTACTATTATTTGTAGGTTATCAAGTGTACAACAACTTTTATATTTGGCCCAAGCCATGATCATAAGGTTTTCATGACCTTTTGATCCCACTTACATCTAGGGTTCCTATTGTCCAAAAGGGGTTTGCTTTAGGGTTTTGGGAAATTCTCCCCTTAGATGTGCATGACAAGCTAGGGCATGATATCCAAGATGGGTGGCACTTCCTTAGGACCTTGAATTCCAAGTTTGAGATACTTTGCTCAAACTAACCCACATGTGATAGTAGGTTAAATGGTGTAGCCCTGGGTGGACACCCTGAGTAACACCTGGGGTGTTACAGCCCTCCCCCCTTAAAGGAATCTCGTCCCGAGATTTCAGGTAGAGGCTCTTGGAGGGGTACTCGAAGGTGTGTTGGTGTGTTACTCTTCCCTTTATTCAAGTTTCTCTTGTTAACTGCTCTTCGAATGTAATTCTCTTTGCATCTTCAGAAGGAAGCCCTTTTTAAGTTAAATCCACAACTTAGACTATCCTTGTTATCTAAGTTTTTCTTATAATTGTATTCAAAGGGCAGGTGGGGGTGGGGTTTTGGGGTTACGTACCGACTCCTTTGGGCAGAAAGTCGGGGAAGCGAGAGCGTAGAAAATCCTCAGTCTCCCATGTAGCTTCTTCTACTGAATGGTGACTCCACTGAACCTTATACATTCTGATTGACTTTGCCCGCGTTGACCGTTCTTTCTGATCCAATACCTTGACGGGGTACTCTTGATAGGACAAGTCTGGTTCTATCTCAATGTCTGGTTCATGTAGCACTTCGGTAGGTAGGCGAACACATTTCCGCAGCTGAGATACATGGAACACATCATGAATAGCTGACATGCTGGGTGGCAATTTCAATTGATAGGCTACGGGTCCACAAGCTTCCTTGATCTCGTAGGGTCCAATGTAACGAGGAGCTAACTTGCCCTTGATCCCGAATCTCTGGACACCCTTGGTGGGTGACACCTTAAGATAAACATGGTTCCCCACTTCAAACTGCAGAGGCTTCCGCCTCTTGTCATGATAGCTCTTTTGCCTGGCCTGAGCAGCTTCTAAGTTCTTCTTGATGACTCTGACCTTTGCCTCTGCTTCAAGTACCAAATCTGGCCCAAATATTTCCCTCTCTCCTGCTTGAGACCAATTCAGCGGGGTTCTACATCTTCTCCCATATAAAGCTTCAAAAGGTGCCATCTTTAGACTGGACTGGTAGCTGTTATTATAAGAAAACTCTGCCAAAGAAAGACACTTGTCCCAATCTTTCCCGTAGTGCAGTACACATGCCCTTAACATGTCTTCCAAAATCTGGTTTACCCTTTCTGTCTGGCCATCTGTTTGGGGATGGTATGCTGAGCTTCGTATTACATGGGTCCCAAGTGATTCCTGCAATTGTTCCCAAAATCGTGCCACAAATGGTGCTCCTCTGTCTGATACTATAGTCCTTGGTATCCCATGCAAACGAACTATCTGGTCAATGTAAATCTCTGCATACTTCTCGGTCCTGTGGGTGGTATGCACTGGCAAGAAATGAGCGGTCTTGGTCAATCTGTCCACAATAACCCAAATGGAATCATGGTGCCTGGAAGTATTGGGCAATCCCACGATAAAGTCCATGCAAATGTCCTCCCATTTCCAAGATGGTATGGGAAGGGGCTGCAAAGGGCCTGCTGCCTTCAAATGACTAGCTTTGATCCTCTGGAAGGTGTCACACTCGGATATGTACTTGGCAATTTTCCTCTTCATTCTGGTCCACCAATATAAAGATCTGAGATCATGATACATTTTGTTGCTACCAGGGTGCATGGAGAATTTGGAAAGGTGAGCTTCATCCAATATCTTCTTTCTGAGCTCATGGTCCTTGGGAACAACCAATTGATCTCCAAACCAAAAAATTCCCTTGTTGTCCTGACGGAAGCACTTGTATTTCTCTGCCTTCTGCTTGATCATGTCTTTGATAACCTGAACACCCTTATCCTCAATCTGTGCCCTGACTATTTGCTCTTGCAATGTGGGCTCTACCGAGATATAACTTAAGGCACGTGAAGAAAAGACTTCCAGGTTTAGCTTGCACAATTCATCACATAGGGTGGTAACTCTTGCATCCATGCTCATACAATTGCATTGGGCCTTTCTACTCAAGGCATCTGCCACAACATTGGCCTTGCCCGGATGGTAATGCACCTCTAAATCATAGTCCTTGATTAACTCCAACCATCTCCTCTGCCTCATGTTCAAATCTACCTGAGTGAAAATGTATTTGAGGCTCTTGTGATCAGTGTAAATGTTACAGTGAGCTCCCATCAAGTAGTGTCTCCATATCTTGAGAGCATGAACCACAACTGCTAACTCCAGATCATGGGTATGGTAGTTCTATTCATGGGGTCTGAGTGCTCGGGAAGCATAAGCAATTACTCTGTTATCTTGCATTAAGACACATCCCAGTCCAGTACCGGAAGCATCACAATAAACTTCAAATGGCTTGGTGTTATCAGGTTGAGCCAGCACTGGGGCTGTTGTCAAATGCTGCCTTATTGTATGAAAAGCATCTTCGCACTTTTGGCTCCAATCATACTTGACTCCCTTCTTTAACAATTCAGTCATTGGTCTGGCAATTCTGGAGGAATCCGGAATAAATCGTCGATAATACCCTGCCAATCCTAGAAAACTCCGAATCTACCTCACTGTAGTCGGGGGTTTCCAATCCATTACCTCTTGTACCTTCTCAGGATCAACTGATATCCCATCCTGAGAAATTGTGTGACCCAAGAATTTAATCTCCTTCAGCCAGAATTCACATTTAGACAACTTGGCATACAACTGATGATCATGCAGCCTCTGAAGTACAGTATGCAAATGCTTGGTGTGCTCGGCTTCATTCTTGGAATACACCAGAATATCGTCAATGAAAACGACCACAAATTTGTCCAGCTCTGGCATGAATACTGAGTTCATCAGGTACATAAAATAAGCCGGGGCATTGGTCAGCCCAAAAGACATCACCAAAAATTCATAGAGCCCATATCTGGTAGAGAAAGCTGTCTTGGGAATATCACTGGAATGGATCCTGATCTGATGGTAACCCGAGCGAAGGTCTATTTTGGAGAATACCTTGGCTCCCACCAACTGATCGAACAATACATCAATGCGGGGCAGTGGGTATTTGTTCTAAAAGGTCACCGCATTGAGAGGGCGGTAGTCAACACACATTCTCAAACTCTCATCCTTTTTCTTCACGAACAAGGCAGGACATCCCCATGGTGAAGTACTTGGGCGAATAAACCCCTTGTCCAACAACTTTTGCAGTTGCTTTTTCAATTCTGCCAATTCCGCGGGAGGCATCCTATAGGGTCTCTTAGAGATAGGAGCAGTCCCGGGTTGCAATTCAATGGCGAACTCAATGTCTCTATCCGGTGGCATTCCCGGTAATTCATCCGGAAAAACATCTGGGTAGTCACAGACCACTGGGATTCTTTCCACTGGGGATTCTATCATAACAAAGGCACAAGAACGGGTACAACCCTGGTTGGGCAAATATAATGTGGTTTCACCACAGACCGGTGAGTGCACTTCAATGGCCCTAGCTGCGATATCAATCACAGCCTGGTGTTTGGTCAACCAGTCAGTTCCCAATATGATATCCACACTATCCAAACCCAAAATGAGGAGGTTGGTTTTAATTATCAGACTACCAAACTTTATAGGCACATTCTTGTTGATTTGGTAGGTGGCAACCTGCCTCCTGGTGTTGAAATTGTGATACCCCCATTGGTGTGGTAAAAGGGCAACTGGCACTTGGCACTAAATTTGGCACTGATAAAACTATGCGATGCACCAGAATCAAAAAGAATAATAGCAGGATAATTCAAAACTGTAAAGATACCAGTCATGATGGGTGCCCCCTCTAGATATCAGCCATGGTGGTGAAGTTCAGCCTGCCCTGCCTCACTTGCACCTTCTGCCTCTTGCCTTGATTCTGATTAACATTCTGCCCCTGCCTCTGCTGGTTCCTGGGGCAATTCTTGGCATAATGTCCGGTGTTGCCGCATGTGAAACACCTGTTGTCATTTGCCTGGCGATACTGTTGCTGCTGATTGTTCCTCTGAGCTGGAAACTGGGTGCGGTTGGGTGCCTGCTGTTGCTGCTGCTGTGGTCGGATCACCCATCGCCCTTGCTGCTGCTGAGGTCCCCTGCTCTGAGTGTCAGACACAATCCTGAAGCACTGTGGCTGAGCTGAGGGTCCTACCACAGGGGTCTTCCTCTTCTTTTCTACCTGACGAGCTGTGATACAGTCCTCCTGGGAGATGGCCATGTTGACCAACTCATTGTAGCTGTTGGCCCTGACGGTGTTGAGACGGTCACGGAGCTTAGTGCTGAGCCCCCTCCTGAACTCGTCTCTCTTCTTCTCGTTCGTATCTGCATGATACCCAGCATACTGGCACAGGTCATTAAAAGCCTAAGCATATTGCAACACTGTCCTGTTGCCCTGAGTGAGTGCCAGAAACTCGTTGAGCTTTCGGTCCATAATCCCGGCTTGTATATGGTGCCCCCTGAAAGCTGCCTTAAACTCTCTCCATTCCACCTCTCGGTCATCTGGCTGCATAGCAAGAAAATGATCCCACCAAGTCCTTGCGGGTCCGCGAAGCTGCTGGGTGGCGAACCTGACTTTTGTGACCTCTGAGCAATTTCCATGGAGTAGCGGGAATTTGGATTCCACTACTCTCAACCACACATCTGCATCAAGTGGGTCCTCTGCCCTGGTGAACAAAAGAGGCTGGGTACTGAGGAACTCCTGGTAGGTAGCTGCCGCGGGGTGACGCTGATGATCTCCACCACCATAGTGCTGAGGTGGTGGCTGACGCTGAGCTAGCTGCCTCAAGATCTCATTCTGCTAAGCCATTAGCTCCTGCAGAGTGGGAGGCGGTGGCGGCGGTGGAGGAATGCGCTCATTCTAGCCACGACGCGCTCTCCCGGCCATCTGAAAAATCACATATATCCTCAATAACACATCTTCAAGTTTAAGGTTTAATCACGGCGAAAGAGTTAAAAAGGTGAATTGATAGATTCCGACGTAAACATAAAAGATCTCAAAAGTCATAAACTTTCTCTTCCAAATTTAAAACTAACATCATCCATCAACCATGCTTCCAAAAGAGTTTAACATGATTACATCAATGGTCCAAAAGGCTCAACTCTAACTAGCCTAGTACCCCAAGGGTGCAAAAGCTAAGCTAGCTGGGAGGAGTCCTACCATCACTGACTTCTAACCCTACTCCTGATACCTAGTGAGCGAACGAGGCAACACTCGACTCGGGGGAAGGTGGTCTCCCTGAGCCAGCAGTGTCCAAGCTGGAGGCAGGCTCCTCTCCTCCCTCAATGTCGACGTCCTCGTTGGCCTCCATGTCCTGGATCTCCTGGTGATGCATATCCAGGTGCTCATTAGCCTCGGCAAGCTGTTGCTGGGTGTTAATGAGCTGATCCTCGAGAACCTCGATGGTGTTCTCCCTGGTACCCACTAATTCCTCCAGCTCTTGGATCTCATTGGATAGCTGCTCCACCTGCAAGTCCTTTTCCACCATCTCAGTGGACAAATCAACCACAAGCTCATCTCTGTTCTCCAAGGTGATCTTTGTTGCCTCCAATAGTGCCATCAGATGAGACATTGCCTCACCACGCATCACTTGCAACCGGTACAGGGCATTCATGCACCGTACTGTCAAGTGAGCAGTCTGACCTGGGTAGATAGCCCAGATGTCCTTGGCATGCTCCACCCGATCCTTCCACATTGGGTCGTCCTCCCTTTCCGCGGGGAACAAGCCAATGGGGTGGGTAGACAGCTCCAAGGGATGGAATCCGCAGAAAGTGGTCAACCCATGCAGAGCAAGTGCCTCGATCGTGTCCTCAGCGCGGTATCCAAAGGACTAAGAGTCCAGTGAATGCCAGCCTGGTTGTAGGGGATGAGGCTCCAGGGTCATCCTCACCCTACAGCGGGGCACTCGGTGCTTCTCGAACTGCTGCACCGCGTACTAAGGAGGTGTCGTGTATCCGGCCCCCTGAAGTACCTCCCACAAAATACGGGGAAAGCCATCTCGTGCAAGCCCGTCAGTGTGGGACAGTGCATTTCCGTCGTCTGAGGATCCGTGGGAAGTCATCTGTGTACGGTTAAGCGTAAGTAAAAGAAAAGAATTATAAAAAGAACAAGAAAATAAGACTCAGCTTCTCTCTAATTAAAACAAAATGGTACTAGGGAACTTAGTTGGTCATAATTTAAGTCCTTACTAAATTTTCCCTTTGTTTAATTTAAGAATGCATGCATGCTCATCCTGAACGACCTCACAGCAATGTAAAGGGAATAGGGAAGAACTCCCGCCCCTTAAAGTGGCCTGTAGGGCCTAATCACTTAGCCACCTAACTACCCCTCTATCATCCTAAGGCTTCACGTCCTAGGTCTACCCTGATCGTCCTACGATCTATCCAACATTTGTTTCTATCAAGTTTTACTTAGGAAAAGGATGGTATTTATATTTTATTGATTCCTCTGTGGTGGTACAAGCTCCGATACCAGTTGTGGCGGAACTGCCCAAATTATTCCAACTTAAGTGCCGAAGTCCCGCCTTAGAGGCTAGACCACACTTAAATGGGAATAACCCGTCAAATCCCTCGGATCTAGTCCGACAAGGCCACTGACAGGATCAAGTACCACAATCTCACTCGATGGTGAGTCACAGAGCAAATACAATAAAGCATAAAACCATGCATAAGGGAGTATTAAATTATTACATCATCATCGGAATTTTTGCAAAAGTAGTCATCATTGTTCGAAGTGCAGCGGAATAAAACTAACAGTAAATAAACAGAGAGATGGGGAAGCCTGTCCCATCACTCCTCATGCTCCTCCTCAGCCGAGGTAGGGTCCCACTCAACAGTCCAACCCGGTGGCAAGATAGACGGCCAAATCACTCCAGCAACCATGTCCTCCAGAGAACCTGTAAAATTGTGCCACAAGCAAGGCTGAGTATACTAATACTCAGCTAGACTTACCCGGTGTGAGGAGTCTACTCCTCTACATCTAGACATGCAGCTGTTTGGCTGTGGGGTTTGGTTGCCAAAAGCACTAACTGAGTTTCTAAATCAAGTTTTTAACTTGTCAAATTAAGTGTGACTCTCTTAAGGCTAAAGGTGTACTATCTACTCATACATAGTAGCAAACATTTTTAGCAATCAACATCTTATATCATCTCATCATAATTTAACTTGTTACTCAATGTAGCAGCATGGATCAAGCAGTCTCATTAGCTGCGAGAAACAGACGATTCGAATCGAGTTTTTAAATCTTGCAAGGTAAACCTAAACACACGACATGTAGGGGCACTCCGTCCCCACACACATCAACCGTCCCCATCGATTCCCTGGCAACAGATCAGGGCTCACCGCCTTGGCGTACAATTCCTCACTGACCCCGAC
Source organism: Zea mays (assembly GCF_902167145.1). Taxonomy (NCBI): domain Eukaryota; kingdom Viridiplantae; phylum Streptophyta; class Magnoliopsida; order Poales; family Poaceae; genus Zea; species Zea mays. Next base: position 104,056,516 of record NC_050099.1, on the reverse strand, counting down.
TGCCGTCGTGCAGTGACCGCACTTGTACCCACCATAACCGGAATGGGAGACCACGTCTCAGGTCGCGTGAGGGGATATGTCTGCGGGCAGGTTCACTCAGGTACTAGGCTTACCAATTTACCATATTTCTCGGTATGTGTTTAGTACGTTCAAACGCTTGACTCACGGTACCACACCTTAATCCTTATTCCAATTTTTATCCCGTAGACAACCAATCCCCATGGATTGTTGCCCACAAACCAACATCAATATGATAAGAAAGTGGATACAGCCAATTCCTGACCTCGCGCGAGTGCTAGAAAGATCACTCGACTTCTACCGAGATCCTAATTAATAAAGCAGCTACCCCGACCTAGCATACTAGTATTCATCTCAACAGGATTCCTGAGATCATGCAACTAGGGTTTCAAACAACTCCTACACCTAAGTGCACAATCAATCCTACAATCATTAAGTATAGTAAAATAGCATAAATAACAGGTTATGCATAAAACCGGGGCTTGCCTTCCAAAGCAGTGGCAGGCAGATCCTCTGGTGCAGGCTCTGGTGCTGGATCCGGGGCTACCTCCTGAGCAGCTCCTTGCTCCGGCACGAGGACGTACTCTCCGTCAGCGAGGTTACAGTCTATCGAAATGCAATGAACATGTATGTCATGATTATGCAGGATTTTAATAACATCATGCTAAAGGAAGGAAAACTAAGTTAATGAGTAACTTAGGGTTTCTGGGTCATACGTGGCTTTTAGTGGTTTATGCTTATCACTCTAGGTTTAGGTTTTGTTAGAGATAGGCATAGTGGATTGGTATTGCCTTTATATATTTCAGTGGACAATTTACAAAGGGTTTTAGGATGACACTAATTCCTATTATTCATTTTTCCCTTTCTTTATTTTCTATTTATGGTTTCTAGTGTAGGTTTCAACTACAACAGTGGTTTAACTTTTTCCAAAAATTCTGTAGAAATTACAGTGGGTTGCCATTGGTCATTATAGCCTGTTCTAAGATTTTGAGGTTTAATTTAAAAAGTCTATGCTCTAGACAAAAATAACAAAAGTTGTGTAAATGGGCCACTTTGCACTACAACTCTTACTTAGGGGTGGGTTCTGTCCTAAAGGTTATTTTTGTGGGCATTTAACAGTAATAATAAGCTTTTGTGCCAAAGATCACAGAAAGCTAAGGGGTGGTTATTTAGTTATGATTTTCTAAAGTTTAATGCCAAAAAGGCACTTTATACTACATTGTTATTTGAAAAATGTCAAACAGCAGATTTCATATTTTTCCCAAGTTCTTAAAAACAAAACATTAACTATCCCAAGGGTTGGGGTGTTTGCACCTTGGGGTTATTTTTGTATGGTTTTTCTAAGTTTTCCTTGTTTTCTTGAAATAAAAGGCATCCTACTTATTTTATACTAAACCAGGGTATAATAGATTTTTCTAGTGAACTACATTGAATAAGTACTCTAACAAAAATAAGGGTGCCCTCTGGTTCATCATTTTAATCACCTTTTCTATTTTTCTTAATCTTAAGCATATTGTGAAATAAATGGCAAAAGCTACCTTAATGGGGTGGACAGAGAGGTTTAGCATTTTTAAACAGGTCAGTAGGTGGACATAAACTTCTCCAAATTTTTCTAACCCTAGTCAAATAGTGCAACTACTTTTCTTTCTATTATTTAGCTTTTGGCCAAAACAATAATTAAATCAGAACCCTAAAGTTTTCTGTAGTACATAGGAGTTTTATATTTTTCCTAAGTAGTTTATATTATTTAAGATCTGACAAAATTGGTTTGACTAAATTCGGATGAATAAAACAGAAATTATGAATTATTCAAGTTCTGTTCAAATTTCAAATCAGATTTAATAAAGGTTTCCTGGAAAAACAGTTTACACCGAGGACCCTGGGTTTAATCCAAATCAACCCACTCAAATCTACCCCTGCGCCACTATTCCCCCGAGTCACTGACAGTTCAAAAATCCCCCTGACTTTTCCTTCTTCTTCCCCGAGGTCCTTCCCCTAATGTAAACAGTACCCGCGGGAAAGAAAAGGGCGGCGCGGCTTACCGGCGGCGAGAGAGGTCCGGCGATGGGCGGGGTTGGCTCGGGGAGGCTCTGGCGGTCACAACGGTGTACGGCTTGACGACGGGGATGGCCGGAATCGCTCGGTCCACGTGCGCAGGCGGGTGTCCTCGTCGGCGGCGGGTGTGCCGGCCAAATCACGACGATCTAGTTCAATCCAATGGCACGGTGAGCTTCACGGGGTGATGTAGAGGCTATCTATGCATTGAATCGAAAATGGCGCAGTGGCTTACCCGGTCTACGCTCACCGGTGGTCGGAGGGAGTCCGGCGACCGTGGACTGGCCTCTCCAGCGAAGCAAACTTCGATTCCTCGCTCGGGGAGCTTCACCGAGGAGTGCTCAGTCTTCTCCGAGGGTCGGACGGCGTTGGGAAAGGCTTGGTTGGCCGGTCTACAGTGGCAGGGGCTCGGGTGGCCGCGGACACGCCGTGCACGGGCAAATGCCGGTGAGTTTGAGCTCGGGTGAGGTCGAGCGTGCGCGGAAGGGTACGGTTAAGGTCACTGGGCGTTATATAGGCGCGGGCGCGGGCCATGGCGTCGGCTGGCCTTTGGCGCGACACGGGGCACGCGGGGCGCGCGCGGGCGTGTTCTGGCGAGCTCAGAGCGCGTCGAACACGTGGCTCTTTGCTTCTGCTCGTGTTCTTCCCTCTGCTGAGCGGCCAAAACGTACGAATCTTGCCATAGAGCCTGTGGGAGATCTCTTCCCTGCACCTAGAGCTACCTAGTTCATGTGAGTTCCAAGAGTAGATGTGGTCGGGTTAGAGAGATATGGGGGTGGGAAGTCGGCTGTGTTAGACATGTCCAAACCGAGACAAAAATGGTGCCAAGTCGTGTCAAACGTCTAAGGGTAGGTGTCAACTCTTTCCAGGGCATTCTAGTGTTAATTTGGCGCCACTTTGTCAATTGGGTCGAAGTGTTTTGAATTTTGGATGAAGGTGAACATGTGGGATCTTTGTCCAAGGGTTAGTTTTGGACTTAGGCATTTTCTGATTTTTCTTTTGTGTTCAACCCCTTTGGTGAACTTTTTGGGGCTTTTCTGAAATCTTTTTGGGGTTACTTTCTTACTATTATTTGTAGGTTATCAAGTGTACAACAACTTTTATATTTGGCCCAAGCCATGATCATAAGGTTTTCATGACCTTTTGATCCCACTTACATCTAGGGTTCCTATTGTCCAAAAGGGGTTTGCTTTAGGGTTTTGGGAAATTCTCCCCTTAGATGTGCATGACAAGCTAGGGCATGATATCCAAGATGGGTGGCACTTGCTTAGGACCTTGAATTCCAAGTTTGAGATACTTTGCTCAAACTAACTCACATGTGATAGTAGGTTAAATGGTGTAGCCCTGGGTGGACACCCCGAGTAACACCTAGGGTGTTACAACACTAAGCACATAAACATTCGATATCACTTCTTGAGGGATCACCAACAAAGGGGGATATCGAGATAGCTTATGTTAGCTCCAAAGAATAATTAGTCAATATCTTTACCAAACCATTAGATGAGAAAACCTTTACCAAACTTAGGAATGAGCTAAACATTGTTAATTCTAGGAACTTTGATTGAAACATTGCACACCTAGCACATTTATATACCTTTGATCATATCTCTTTTCTGTCTATGACTAATGCATTTTCAAATGTATTTCTATGATAAGTCGTAGATTGAAATGGAAATGGAGTCTTCGGCGAAGACAAGGCTTCCACTCCACTCTATCGTTATCATTTACCCTTCGCCATCACTCCACATCACTCTCCAAATTTGGTATAATCTTCACTCATATTTCATTTATCAATGGAGGAGAAAGTAACAAGGGCTCACAAAAGTCTCTGTTTTTGGCGATTAATGCCAAAGGGGGAGAGAGTATTAGCCCAAAGCAAAAGGACCGCACCACCACCAATTTCAAAATTTTCAAAAATTTTCAAAATAAAGTTTTCAATTGGTATCTTTCAAATCGGTATTCCTCTAGAAATTATATCTCAATTGGTATCTATATTTCAAATTGATATATATCTCAAACCCTCTTAAAAGCTAAGAGGAGAATTTCATTCAAGGGGAGTTTTGTTAAGTCAAAGGAAAAGCATTTAAAAGAGGGGGAGAAGATTTAAAATCTTGAAAATGCTTCTCAAAATCTTATTCATATATCTTTGACTATTTGCAAAAAGACTATGAAAGGATTTTCCAAAAGAATTTGCAAAAACAAAACAAGTGGTGTAAATGTGGTCCAAAATGTTAAATAAAAGAAAGCAACCATGCATATCTAGTAAAACTATAAATTGGTTTAAATCCAAGCAACATTTGCACTTATCTTATGCAAACTAGTTCAATTCTGCACTTACATATCTGCTTTGGTTTGTGTTGGCATCAATCACCAAAAAGGGGGAGATTGAAAGGGAAATAGGGTTTAACCTTTTCCTATAAAAGATTTTGGTGGTTGAATGCCCAACACAAATAATTGGACTAACTAGTTTGCTCTAGATTATATATTCTACAGGTGCTAAAGGTTCAACACAAACCAATAAAAAGATCAAGTTAGGGTTCAAAAAGAAAGGAGTAAAAGAAACCGAAGAGAACTCTGGTCTGGCGCACCGGACTGTCCGGTGTGCCACCGGACAGTGTTCGGTGTGCCAGGGTCGATCGACTTCAAACTCTTCACCTTCGGGTTTCTGAGGCCGCGCTCCGCTATAACTCATCGGACTGTCTGGTGCGCCAAGCGGAGCAACGGCTAGCTAGTGCAACGGTCAGCTGCAATGGTCACCTGCAACATGAACAGTGAAGAACAGTGCGTGCAGAAGTCAGAGCAGTCGTCAGAGGTGCACCAGACAGTGCACAGTACCTGTCCGGTGCGACACCGGACTGTCCGGTGTGACCAGAAGTGAAAGCTCTAACGGTCGAAACCGTCAGAACCCTAACGGTTGGGTGACGTGGCTGGCGCACCGAACAGTATCCGGTGGCGCACCGGACTGTCCAGTGCGCCCATCGACAGCAGCCTGCCCCAACGATTGAATTGGTGGTTGGGGGGCTATAAATACCCCCCAACCACCTCCACTCCAACCATCCAAGCATTCACAATAGTGCATTCAATACAAGAGCAATACACTACAATACAAGACACAAATCAAAGCCTCCGATCCAATCAAAGTCCACAATTCAACTCTAGTATTTTAGGACTTGTGAGAAGATCGTCTTGTGTTTCTTTGTTGCTCTTGTTGCTTGGTTGGCTTTCTTCTATTTCTCATTCTTACTCTCAAAGCCTTGTAAGAGAAGCAAGAGACACCAATTGTGTGCTGGTCCTTGCGGGGTCTAAGTGACCCAGGAAATCAAGGAAGAAAGCTCACTCGGTCTAAGTGACCGTTTCAGAGAGGGAAAGGGTTGAAAGAGACCCGGTCTTTGTGACCACCTCAACGGGGACTAGGTTCTTTGGAACCAAACCTCGGTAAAACAAATCACCATGTCATCCGCTTTATTTTTCTTGGTTGATTTATTTTCCCCTCTCTCTCGGACTTGGATTATATTCTAACGCTAACCTCGACATGAAGTGTGCTTAAAGTTTGTAAATTTCAGTTTCCGCCTATCCACCCCCCCTCTATGCGACTTTCAACTATCTTCCTTTCATAGCATCAATCTAACTCTGCTTGATGGTTGATTTTCCGAAGATGGTATGACTCGGCCGCCAGGGCCAATCTTCGGCATCTTTATTTCCACTTTCCAAGTCAAAACTCTCACTGTCGTCGGAATCCTCAGATAACCCAGCCAACATTTCATTGGTGATTTTCTCTGTATTCGTCTTCTCCATAGCTTCGTAAAACCCAGCCAGTGTGTGGCGGAACCGCCCAAATTATTCCAACTTAAGTGCCCAAGTCCCGCCTTAAAGGCAAGGCCGCACTTAAATCGGAATAAACCGTCAATTCCTCGGATCTAGTCCGACAAGGCCACTAACAGGATCAAGTACCACATACTTACTCGAAGGTGAGGCACAGAGAAAATACAATAAAGCATAAAACCATAATTTAAAGAAGTACTTAATGTTATTACATCATCATTGGAGTTTCAAAAGCAGTAACCATTATTCTCGATGCAGCGGAAATTAACTAACGGTAAAAACAAAAGGGAGGATGGGGAAGCCTGGCCCATCACTCCTCATGCTCCTCTCCTGCTGAGGTAGGGTCCCACTCGACTGTCCAGCCTAGTGGCAGGGTGGATGGCCAAGTCACTCTAGCAACCATATCCTCCAGAGTACTTGTAAAATTGTGCCACAAGCAAGGTTGAGCATACTAATACTCAGCTAGACTTACCCGGTGTGAGGAGTCTACTCCTCTACCTCTAGACCATGAAGCTGTTTGGCTGAGGGGTTTGGTTTGCCAAAAGCACTAGATGAGTCTAAAAACAAGTTTTAGCTTTTCAAGTTTTAGTGTAATCCTTTATACTAGATGAGTACATAACTATTCATACATGGTATTGTTGGGGACTTGTTCTCAAATGCTATGAATTAAGAACAAGGCAACACGAAATGTTAAAGGTTAAAGCCCTTCGTCCTTCGAAGCATTATCTCCAGACGAAGGTCATGAAGGTCGTACCTTCGTCATCTCAATATATGTTAATGAAAGATAAAGCGTATGAAACATGAGAAATAACATAACATGGATAATCATATGACATTATAATGTATTTCTTATTATATAATCATGAATGAATAAGAATAACACAAGGTTACATTTGTACCTTCATCTTGACACAAGGTTACAAGTGTGACGCATGAGCGAATACAAATCAGCGTGAACAGTACGGGGGTACTGTTCATCTATTTATAGGCACAGAGCGCAGCCTATGTGAAATTACATTCATGCCTTTCATATTTACTATTGACTTATAGACAACCCAATGGAGACTAGATAGCCTTTTCCCCTTTAAGTCGGTTCCTTTTTCCGCCGTTGAGCCGAAGCTCCCTTGCGCGTAGCTTCAAAGCAACATCAGCCTTCATCACGACCATACTTTTCACATCGTGTATATTTTTAACCCAAGTCCGAAGGTACCTGTACATATGTCACACTTGGAAGACATTGTTAAATCATGTTTTTGAGGACCTTCGAAAGGCGAAGGCCCCCAACAGGTATCAAACATTATTGCAATCAAAATCTTCTGAATGTCACCTCATTCCACTTCTCACTCGATGCAGCAGCATGGATCAAGCAGTCTCATTAGCTGCGAGAAGCAGACGATTCGAATCGAGTTTTTAACCTTGCAAGGTAAACCTAAACACATGATGTAGCGAGGCACTCCGTCCCCACACACATCAATCATCCCCATCGATTCCCTGGCAACAGAAAGGGGCTCACCGCCTTGGCGTACAATGCCTCACTGACCCCGACTGCAGTCGTGCAGTGACCGCACTTGTACCCACCATAACCGGAATGGGAGACCACGTCTTAGGTCGCGTGAGGAGGGCAATCTGTGGGCAGGTTCACTCAGGTACTAGGCTTACCGATTTACCATATTTCTCGGTATGTGTTTAGTACGTTCAAATGCTTGACACACGGTTCCACACATTAATCCTTATTCCAATTTTTCATCTCATGGACAACGCATCCCCATGGATCGTTGTCCACAGACCATCATCATTCCGATATAAAAAAGGATACAACCAATTCCTGACCTCGCGCGAGTGCTAGAAAAATCACTCGACTTCTACCGAGATCCCTAATTAGTAAAGCAGCTACTCAACCTAGCATACTAGTATTCATCTCAAAAGGAATCCTAAGTTCATGCAACTATGGTTTCAGGTAACTCCTACACTTAAGTGCACAGTACAAGCCTACAAACATTAAGTGCAGTAAAATAGCATATATAACGGTTATGCATAAAACCGGAGCTTGCCTTCAAAAGCTGGGGCGGGGAGATCCTCAGTGGCAAGCTCCAGTGCTGGCTCCTGGACTCACTCCTGAGCAACTCCTTGCTCCGGAATGAGTACGTACTCTCCATCAGCGAGGTTGCAATCTATCGAGTGCAATGAACAATATACATGCATGTTAATGATATGCAAAATTTAGTAATTACGATGCATGGTGAATTTAACACTAAGGCAGCGGGTAAACTAGGGTTTCTTCGGCGTACAAAGTTCTAAGTGTTTTATACTTACCTAGTCTAGGTTTTGAGTGGAATTAAGATTTTGGTCATCCCTTAAAGTTTTAGTGGGCACTTAGGGAGGTCTGGTTGTAGGGTTGTGTGTAACATTATTTCCTTCTACCAATTTCCCTTTTCATTTTCTACTTATGCTTTTAAGGTGGGTTTGAGCTACCATAGTGATTTAAAAATTTTCAACAATTCTGTAAAAATGACAGTGGGTTAACATTGGTTACTGTAGTCTATCCTATAAATTTGAGGTTAAGAATAATTTGGATAAATCTTAGGAAAAAATAACAAAAGTGAGGGTAGAGGGTCACTTTGTACTACAACTCTTATTTAGGTGGGGGTTCTGTACTAAGAGTTATTTTTGCTCGTATCTATGGGTAATAACATGCTTTTGTGCCAAAAATCACAGAAGGTGACTTAATGGTTATTTAGTTGTTATTTTCTAAAGTTTAATGCCAAAAAGGTACTTATAACTAACTTGGTATTTGAAAAATATCAAACAACAGAACTTTTTTTCCTAGATTTCTATTAGCATAATAGTAGTAATTTCTAAGGTTGGGGTGGTTCCTCCTTACGATTCTTTTTCTATGATTTTTCTAATTTCTCACTATTTTCATTTAACAAAAGGTGGTGCATTTTCTTTGTACTAAATTAGGGTTCAAAAAAATCTTATGAACTACATCACCTAAGCAAGTTAGGAAAAATATGGTTGCCTTCTGGTCCTCAATTTAAATCCCCTTTTTCATTTTCTTAATGTTTGGGCCAATACAAGTTTTAATGGATAATCTTTTTTGAATCTAGTATACTGGGGGTTTAATATTTTTAAACTGTGTAGTTATCAGTTAAGTATGTCTCCAATTTTTCTCAGTCCTAGTCCAAAAGTATTTCTATTTTTCCTCTGGTTATCAAGGTTTGGGCAGTTTGCTTAAATAAATCCAAACTCTAAAAAGAATTGCAGGAACCATGGTGTTTATCATTTTTGCTGGATAGTTCATAAAATGTAGGTTCTAACAAAATTTGTTTGACCAATTTTGGCTGAATACAATTTAAGTTATGAATTTTACAAGTCTACTGCTTATTTGCAAAGAATAATTCTAAAGGTTTAAAGAAAAATAGCTTTACATCGGGGCCCCTGGGTTCTTCCTTAACCGAGTCATTTAATCCGTGCCCCTGGGGAACTATTCCCCGAAGTCACTAACTTTGCCAATAACCCCTTGGCCTTTTCCCTTTCTTAACCTGCGCTCCCTCCTCGCCGGAACAGTAGCCGTAGGGAGAAAAGAGCGGTGGCGCGGCTTACCGGCGGTGGGAGAGGTCCGGTGGAGGGTCGGGTGAGGTCCGGGGGCTCCTGGTGGTCACGTCGAGGGGCAGATTGCCGGCGATGGTGGCCGGAGTAGGGTTGGTCACGTGCGCAGGCGGTCGGGCTCATCGGCGGCGCATGCTCCGGCCTGCTCACGGCGGTAGAGCTCAATCAAAGCGCTCGGGGGCGTCACAGGAGGTCAATGGTGCTGTAGGCGCATGGAATCGAAGGGTGGCTCACCATGCACCTCGGTCTACGTGCGACGGCGGTCGGACGAAGTTCGGCGATGTCAATTCGGCACCTCCGGCGAAGTAGTGCTCGGTCTAAGGGCTTGTGGAGCTTCACGGAGCTCTTAGAGGCTAGTCGAGGGGTTAGATTGGATGGAGGTGGGCCGGCGTGGCCGGTCCACGGTGGTCTGGGCTCGAGCGGCTGCTAGCACGCCGTGCACAGAGGGAACTCCAGCGATCTTGCGCTTGGGCGGGGCTGAGAGCGAGTGAGGGTGTACGATCAAGGCCTTGGTCGGTTTTATAGGCACGGGCGTGGGTGTGGGCGCGTGGTCGGGCGTCGCGCGGCGCGCGGCGCGCGGGGTCGAGCGTCGGGGCGTGCTCTGGCATGCTAGGGCAGGTCGAACACGTGTTCGTTTCCTTCTGCCCGAGTTCAAGCGCTTGCTGAGCAGCCAAACATGCGAATCTCACCAAAAGTCTTGTGTAAGATCTCCTCTCTGCACCTAGGGCTATCTAGTTTGTGTGAGTTCCAAGTGAAGATCTGGTCTGGTTTGTGAGATATGGTGGCGCCAAGTCAGGGTTGTCGGCACTGTTCAATCCGAGACAAAACTCATGTCAAACCATGTCAAACGGTTTTGGTTTGGGTTCATATTTTTCCAGGGTGTGCCTTGGGTAATTTTGCGCCTTTTTGTCAATTGGACCATATTGATTTGGCATCTTCAACTAAGTGAACACATTTGATCTTTAGAAGAGGGCTGAATTTTGACTTATAGAAAAATAGGTTGCTCTTGATTGCTTTCCACTTGAGTGCTTAATTTGGGGTTTTTGTGGGACCTTTTTGGAATAATTCTCTTACTATTTCTTGTAGGTATTTAAATATGCTTCAACTTTGGTAAAAGGTTTAAGTCATGAATTGGTAGTTTACCTAGCTTTCTCACCAATCTAATCTTGGAGCTCTAGTGGCTCAAAAGGGGGTTTCTAGGGTTTTGAGCATTTTTCCAAATTGGAGGTGCATGAAAAGGCTAAGATACTCCTTCTAGTATGTTCAACACGTGATTAAGACATTGCTTCTAAATTTGGTGCTTCATTCCCAAACTAAACCACATGTGATAATAGGTCACAGGTGAAAGTGTTGAGCCAGGGCCTTGGGTAACACCTGGGGTGTTACAGCCCTCCCCCCTTAAAGGAATCTCGTCTCGAGATTTGGGTAGGAACCCTTTAGAGGGGTGCTACGAAAGGGTGTGCTTGCACGGTGTGGTTTCTTTTGTTAATGTTCTCTAGCAAACTGCTCTTTGAATGTCATCCTCTTTGCAACTTCAGAAGGAAGCCCTTCTTGTTTTAGTTTCACAACTTACTCAGTTCTTGTTAAGTCTATCTTTCTTATACTTAGATTCAAAGGGCAGGGGGGGTTTTGGATCCGAGTTATGTACCGATCTCTTTAGGTAGAAATTCGGGGTAGTGTGAGTGCAGAAAATCCTCAGTTTCCCAGGTAGCTTCCTATTCTAAATGGTTGCTCCACTGGATCTTATACATTTTGATTGACTTTGCTCGAGTTGATCTTTCCTTACGGTCCAGTATCTTGACAGGGTGCTCTTGGTATGACAAGTCTAGGTCTATCTCCAATTCAGGTTCTGACAGCACTTCTGTTGGTAAGCGAACACACTTCTTTAGCTGAGATACATGGAACACATCATGAATTGCAGACATATGAGGTGGTAGCTTCAATTGGTATGCTACAGGTCCACAAGTTTCCTTGATCTCATAGGGCCCAATATAGCAAGGGGCTAATTTGCCCTTAATCCCAAATCTTTGAACACCTTTTGTGGGTCAGACCTTGAGGTACACATGATCCCCTACTTCAAACTGTAGAGGCTTCCTCCTTTTATCATGATAGCTCTTTTGCCTGGCCTAAGCAGCTTCTAAGTTCTTCTTAATGACTCTGACCTTGTCCTCGGCTTCAAGCACTAGGTCAGGCCCAAATATTTCCCTTTCTCCAGCTTGTGACCAATTTAGCGGTGTTCTACACCTTCTCCCATACAAGGCCTCGAAGGGTGCCATCTTCAGGCTGGATTGGTAATTGTTAATGTAATAGAATTCTGTCAGACAAAGACACTTGTCCCAATCTTTGCCATAGTGTATTACAAATGCTCTCAACATGTCCCCAAGAATCTGATTTACTCTTTCCATTTGGCCATCGGTTTGAGGATGATACGCTGAGCTTCTAATCACTGTTGTTCCAAGCGACCTTTGTAGCTATTCCTAGAAATGTGCTACGAAAGGTGTTCCTCTATCTGATACGATGGTCCTTGGGATTCCATGCACGCGCACTATTTGGTCAATATAGATCTCTGCGTATTTTTTGGTCCTGTGGGTGGTATGTACTGGCAAGAAATGAGTTGTCTTGGTTAGCCTATCCACAATGACCCAAATGGAATCGTGGTGTCGGGAGGTGTTAGGCAATCCCACAATAAAGTTCATGCAAATGTCCTCCCATTTCCAAGATGGTAAGGGGAGAGGTTGTAAGGTACCCGCTACCTTTAAATGACTGGCTTTGATTCTCTGGCAAGTGTCGCACTCAGATATGTACTTGGCAATTTCTCTCTTCATCTTGGTCCACCAATACAAGGATCTGAGGTCATGATACATTTTGTTACTTCTGGGGTGCATGGAAAATTTGGAGAGATGAGCCTCGTCCAAATAAAATTTCTGATTTCTGGATTCCTGGGAACAACCAGCCGGTCTTCCAACCATAAAATACCCTTGCTGTCCTGACAAAAGCATTTATACTTATCCACTTTTTGGTTGAGCATTTCCTTGATGATTTGAACACCCTTGTCACTAAGTTGCGCCATGATTATCTGCTCCTGTAAGGTCGGCTCAACTGAGATATAATCCAGTGTACCTGGGGAAACCACTTCCATGTTCAGCTTGAGCAACTCGTCGCACAAAGCGGTGACCTGAGAGTCTATGGTTAGACAGTTGCACTGGGCTTTATGACTCAAGACATCCGCTACTACATTTGCCTTGCCCGGATGGTAATGTACTTCCAGGTCATAATCCTTGATCAATTCTAACCATCCCCTATGCCTCATACTAAGATTAGCCTGAGTGAAAATATACTTGAGACTCTTGTGGTCAGTATAAATATTACAATGAGCTCCCATTAGATAATGTCTCCATATCTTCAGAGCATGAACTACCGCTGCTAACTCCAAATCATGTGTGGGATAATTTTGCTCATGAGGCCTGAGTGCTCTTGATGCGTAGGCAATAACTTGGTTGTCTTGCATCAAAACACAACCTAGTCCAGTGCCCGTAGCATCACAATACACATCAAATGATTTGGTGTTGTCACGCTGTGCTAGCACGGGTGTTGTTGTCAGATGCCGCCTCAAGGTGTGAAAGGAATCTTCGCATTTCTGACCCCAATCAAACTTCACTCCTTTCTTCAACAACTCAGTCATTGGTTTAGCAATCCTGGAGAAATCCGGAATAAATCGTCGATAGTATCCTGCCAATCCCAGAAAACTCTGAATCTGCCGAACGGTGGTAGGAGGCTTCCAATCCATCACTTCTTGTACTTTCTCAGGGTCAACTGCTATCTCATCCTGCAAAATGGTGTGACCCAAGAACTTGATCTCCCTTAGCCAGAAATCACATTTGGAGAATTTGGCATATAGGTGATGATCCCGCAGTCGCTGAAGTACTGTGTGCAAGTGCTTTGTATGCTCGTCTTCACTTTTTGAGTATACCAGAATATCATCAATGAAGACCACCATGAATTTGTCCAATTCCGGCATAAACACTGAATTCATCAAATACGTGAAGTATGTCGGAGCATTGGTCAGCCCGAATGACATCACCAAGTACTCATAAAGCCCGTATCTGGTGGAGAGAGCCGTCTTCGGAATATCACTTGCCCTGATCTTGATTTGGTGATAGCCAGAGCGAAGGTCTATTTTTGGAAAACACCTTGGCTCCGACCAATTGATTAAACAAAACATCAATGCGGGGTAAAGGATACTTGTTTTTGACCGTCACCGCATTGAGAGGGCGGTAATCAACACACAATCTCAAGCTCTCGTCCTTCTTCTTCACGAACAAGGCCGGACATCCCCATGGTGAAGTACTTGGGCGAATGAACCCCTTGTCTAGCAACTCTTACAGTTGTTTCTTCAGTTCTGCCAACTCTGCTGGAGGCATCCTATATGGTGTTTTAGAAATAGGTGCGGTCCTTAGTTGCAACTCTATGGCAAACTCTATATCCCTGTCAGGTGGCATTCCCGGCAATTCGTCTGGAAAGACATCAGGGTACTCACAGGCTACTAGAATCCGTGCCACGGGTGACTCTATCATGGTGAGGGCACATGAATGGGTACAACCCTGGTTGGGTAGGTACAAAGTGATTTCTCCACAAATTGGTGAGTGTATTTCAATGGCTCTTGCTGCAACATCAATCAAGGCATGATGCCGCGATAACCAGTCAGTCCCTAAGATGATATCCATGCTCTCCAATCCCATGATAAGGAGTGTGGTTCTAAATATGATGCTACCCAATTTTATTGGCACCTGCCGGTTGAGTTTATAGGTGGCAACCCTGCCTCCTGGTGTTGCAATCATAATGGCCCCATTTGTGTGGTGAAAAGGTAGCTGACATTTGGCACTAAATTTTGCGCTGATGAAACTGTGTGATGCACTAGAATCAAAAAGAATGACTGCACGGTAATTTAAAACGGAAAAGATATCGGTCATGACGGGTGCTCCCTCCGGAATGTCAGCCAAAGTGGTGAAGTTCAGCCTGCCCTGCCTCACTTGCACCTTCTGCCTCTTGCCTTGGTTCTGATTTGCATTTTGACCCTTCCTCTGCTGGTTTCTGGGGCAATTTTTGGCATAATGCCCGGTGTTACCACAAGTGAAACATCTGTTGTCATTGCCCTGGCAGTACTGCTGCTGTTGTTGATTGTTGTTCCTCTGTGCTGGGGGTTGAGAGCGGTTGGGTGCCTGCTTCTGCTGCTGTGGCCGAATCACCCATCGCCCCTGCTACTGCTGAGGTCCTCTACTCTGAGTGTCGGACACAATCCTGAAGCGTTGAGGCTGTGTTGATGGCCCTGCCATAGGGGTCTTCCTCTTCTTCTCTGCCTGGCGAGCCATGATGCAATCCTCCTGTGAGATGGCCAAGTTGACCAACTCATTGTAGCTGTGGGCCCTGACTATGTTGAGATGGTCACGGAGCTTAGTGTTGAGGACCCTCTTGAACATGTCTCTCTTCTTCTCATCAGTGTTAGCATGGTAGCCTGCGTACTGACACAGGTCATTGAAAGCTTGGGTGTACTGTAACACGGTACGACTTCCCTGAGTGAGTGCCAGAAACTCATTGAGCTTGCAGTCCATGATGCCTGCTGGTATGTGATTCCCTCTGAATGCCGTCTTGAGCTCTCCCCACTCAACCACGTGGTCGGCCAGCTGCATGGTGAGGAAATGGTCCCACCATGTCCTAGCGGGCCCACAAAGCTGCTGGGCGGTGAAACAGACCTTGGCCGCATCTGAGCACTCTCCATTAAGCAGTGGGAATTTTGATTCCACCACCCTGAGCCAGACGTCAGCATCGAGCGGATCTTCAGCCCTGGTGAACAATGGTGGCTGAGTACTGAGAAACTCCTGGTAGGTTGCCGCTGCCGGGGCTCGCTGGTGGTGATCACCACCCCCATAGTGCTAAGGCGGTGGCTGACGCTGCGTGAGCTGCTGCAGAATCTCGTTCTGCTGAGCCATCAGCTCCTGCATGATGGGAGGCCACGGCGGTGGCGGAGGAATGCGCTCATTCTGTCCACGGCGTGCTCTTCCTGCCATCTAAAATTTAGGAGTTTCTGTCGTTAGATTTATAATCCGTGATTACATTACACGATGAAACAATTAGGCTGCGAAAGGTGCAAGGTTCCAATGTCTCCTTGATTTTCACAACTGGTACCTCAATATATAATTTCATTCATAATCTTAAAATAAAAACCATCCATCATTCATCTTTCCCAAAAGAAGTTTCCAATGGTTACAGTAGGCCCAAAGGACTCAACTTTCTAGCCTAGTACATCCAATGTGCAAAAGCTAAGCTAGTTTTGAGGAGTGCTTTTTCCTAACATTTTTATCCTAACCTGCAACCTAACGAGCAAAAGAGGCCACGCTAGACTCGGGGGAAGGTGGTCCTCCAGAGTGAGCTGAGCCGACAGTATCCAGGCTAGAAGCGGGCTCCGGCTCCTCCCCTCCCTCGATATCTACGTCCTCATCGGCCTCGTCTGCCTCCATGTCCTCTATCTCCTAATGGTGCAGGTCCAAGTGCTGGTTTGCCCTCCTCGAGCTGCTGCTGGTTGTTCTGGAGCTGGTCTTCCAGAACCTTAATGTTGTTATCCCTGGCTTCCACCTGATCCTCAAGCTCATGGATGTGATTGGCCATCTGCTCAACCTAGAGATCCTTCTCCACTAGCTCAGTAGATAAGTCTACGACAAGGTCCTCCCTGTTATCGAGGGTGATCTTGGTAGACTCCACCAGGCCCATAAGCTGGGACATCGTCTCGCCTCATAAGGCCTGTAGACGATACAGGGCATTCATGCACCGAACCGTCAAGTGAGCGGTATGTCCAGGGTAGAGAGCCCACACATCCTTGGCGTGATCAACCTGATCCTTCCACATCGGGTCATCCTCTTTCTCGGCGGAGAACAAGTCGATGGGGTGGGTCGACATATCAAGAGGGTGAAATCCACAAAAGGTTGTCAGCACGTGCATGGTTGTGGACTCTATAGTGTCATCGACCCGGAAACCGAAAGACTCCGAGTCCAGCAAACGCCATCCTGGCTGTAGGGGATGAGGCTCCAGAGTCATCCTCACCCTACAGCGAGGTACCCGGTGCTCCTCGAACAACTGTACCTCGTACTGGGGAGGTGTGGTGTAACCTGCTTCTTGCAGTACCTCCCACAAGATGAGGGGAAAACCCTCTCGTGCGAGACTGTCCGTATGGGAAAGTGTGTTCCCTCCATCAGTGGGTAGTGGGAAGTCATATGTGCAAGGGTAAGTGTAAGAGAAAAAGAAAGAGAACCAAAAATAGAAGGTGCTAGTGCAAAAGACTAGAAAATTTTCTGAGTATTTGGCCTTTCTAGGGTTAAGTTGAGATTTCTGTTATAAATTTTTTAAATTTTATTACGGGTGACTCCTTGTTTATGTAACTTCTTATTAATAATGGTATTTTACTAAAAGGATAAAAAATGATGCATGCATGCTCATCCTAAGCGTCGTCACATTAAGTATAGGGATATAGATATCCCCCATCCATATCATAGTAGCCTGTATGGCATACTCAAAGAGCCACCTAGCTAGCCATCTAGTATCCTAAGGCTTCACGTCCTAAGGCTATCCTGATCACCTTTGACAACCTAACCAATACTGGTTTCTAGGCAAGTTTTTCTTTTTTATAAAGTCGGTAATTATGATTTATTGATTTCTATAAAGTGGTACAAGCTCCGATACCAGCTGTGGCGGAACTGCCCGAATTATTCCAACTTAAGTGCCCAAGTCCCGCCTTAAAGGCAAGGCCACACTTAAATCGGAATAAACCGTCAATTCCTCGGATCTAGTCCGACAAGGCCACTAACAGGATCAACCACATACTCACTCGAAGGTGAGGCACAGAGAAAATACAATAAAGCATAAAACCATAATTTAAAGAAGTACTTAATGTTATTACATCATCATCGGAGTTTCAAAAGCAGTAACCATTGTTCTCGATGCAACGGAAATTAACTAACAGTAAAAATAAAAGGGAGGATGGGGAAGCCTGGCCTATCACTCCTCATGCTCCTCTCCTGCTGAGGTAGGGTCCCACTCGACTGTCCAGCCTGGTGGCAGGGTGGATGGCCAAGTCACTCTAGCAACCATATCCTCCAGAGTACCTGTAAAATTGTGCCACAATCAAGGCTGAGTATACTAATACTCAGCTAGACTTACCCGGTGTGAGGAGTCTACTCCTCTACCTCTAGACCATGAAGTTGTTTGGCCGAAGGGTTTGGTTTGCTAAAAGCACTAGCTGAGTCTAAAAACAAGTTTTAGCTTTTCAAGTTTTAGTGTAATCCTTTATACTAGATGAGTACCTAACTATTCATACATGGTATCAAACATTATTGCAATCCACATCTTTTGAATGTCACCTCATTCCACTTATTACTCGATGCAGCAGCATGGATCAAGTAGTCTCATTAGCTGCGAGAAGCAGACGATTCGAATCGAGTTTTTAACCTTGCAAGGTAAACCTAAACACACGACGTAGCGAGGAACTCTGTCCCCACACACATCAACCATCCCCATTGATTCCCTGGCAACAGAAAGGGGCTCACCGCCTTGGCGTACAATGCCTCACTGACCCCGACTGCCGTCGTGCAGTGACCGCACTTGTACCCACCATAACTGGAAAGGGAGACCACGTCTCAGGTCGCGTGAGGAGGGCAATCTGCGGGCAGGTTCACTCAGGTACTAGGCTTACCGATTTACCATATTTCTCGGCATTTGTTTAGTACGTTCAAACGCTTGACATACGGTACCACACATTAATCCTTATCCCAATTTTTCATCTCGTGGACAACGCATCCCCATGGATCGTTGTCCACAGACCATCATCATTTCGATATAAAAATGGATACAACCAATTCCTGACCTCGCACGAGTGCTAGAAAAATCACTCGACTTCTACCGAGATCCCTAATTTGTAAAGCAGCTACTCGACCTAGCACACTAGTATCTATCTCAAAAGGAATCATGAGTTCATGCAACTATGGTTTTAGGAAACTCCTACACTTAAGTGCACAGTACAAGCCTACAAACATTAAGTGTAGTAAAATAGCATATATAACAGTTATGCATAAAACGGGGCTTGCCTTCAAAAGCTGGGGCGGGGAGATCCTCAGTGGCAGGCTCCAGTGCTGGCTCCTGGACTCCCTCCTGAGCAACTCCTTGCTCCCGAATGAGTACATACTCTCCGTCAGCGAGGTTGCAATCTATCGAGTGCAATGAACAAGATACATGCATGTCAATGATATGTAAAATTTAGTAATTACAATGCATGGTGAATTTAACACTAAGGTAGCGGGTAAACTAGGGTTTCTTCGGCGTACGAAGTTCTTAGTGTTTTATACTTACCTAGTCTAGGTTTTGAGTGGAATTAAGATTTTGGTCATCCCTTAAAGTTTTAGTGGGCACTTAGGGAGGTCTGGTTGTAGGGGTGTGTGTATCATTATTTCCTTCTACCAATTTACGTTTTCATTTTCTACTTATGCTTTTAAGGTGGGTTTGAACTACCATAGTGATTTAAAATTTTCCAAAAATTCTGTAAAAATTGTAGTGGGTTAACATTGGTCACTATAGTCTATCCTATAAATTTGAGGTTAAGAATAATTTGGATAAACCCTAGGCAAAAAAAAGTGAGGGTAGAGGGTCACTTTGTACTACAAATCTTATTTAGCTGGGGGTTCTATACTAAGAGTTATTTTTGCTGGTATCTATGGGTAATAACATGCTTCTGAGCCAAAAATCACAGAAGGTGACTTAATGGTTATTTAGTTGTGATTTGCTAAAGTTTAATGCCAAAAAGGTACTTATAACTAACTTGGTATTTAAAAAATATCAAACAATAGAACTTGTATTTTTCCTAGATTTGAAAAATATCAAACAACAGAACTTGTATTTTTCCTATTTTTCCTTAGGCTTCTTTTTCTATGATTTTTCTAAGTTCTCACTGTTTTCATTAAATAAAAGGTGATGCATTTTCTTTGTACTAAATGAGGGTTCAACAAAATTTTCTTATGAACTACATCACCTAAGCAAGTTAGGAAAAATATGGTTGCCTTCTGGTCCTCATTTTAAATCCCCTTTTTCATTTTCTTAATGTTTGTGCCAATACAAGTTTTAATGGATAATCTTTCCTTAATCTAGTATACTCGGGGGTTTAATATTTTTAAACAATGTAGTTACCAGTTAAGTATGTCTCCAATTTTTCTCAGCCCTAGTCCAAAAGTATTTCTATTTTTCCTCTGGTTATCAAGGTTTGGGCAGTGTTGGGGGTCTGCTTCGTCGCCGAAGGTCCTTTAAGAAGAAACACCTTCGGAAGATCAGCATAGAAGCAAACATAGCGCAAAGGTACATGCCGAAGGTACCTTTCAGGGAGCTTCGGCATAGTGACATGCCTTGATACGAAGGGCTGCACCGACTTAAAGAGGAAAAGACCAATCAGCCCATGGTAATTTGTGCCATGATTGTAACTAGTTACCAAGGATATAAATGTAATTTTGATCGGGCGTGTCCCATGCCTATAAATAGGTGAATAGTACCCATGTACTATTCACGTTGACTTGTACTCGCTCGTGTGTCACGCTTATACTTTTGCCTTCTGTCAAGCCGAAGGTACAAATGTAATTCAATGTTGTTCTTATTCATTCATAGTAATATAAAAAAGATATATAAATAATGTCATATAATTACTCATGTTATTCCTCATGTTTCATATGCTTCGTCTTTCATCAATATGTACTATGATGATGAAGGTACGTCCTTCATGACCTTTGTCCGAAGATCGTTATATCCTAAGAGAAATAATGCTTCGAAGGACGAAGGGTATTAACCAATAACCCTTTTTTGTGTTGCCTTATTCTTAATTCATAGCACTTAAGTACAAGTCCCCAACATTGGCGCCCACCGCCGGTGAACTCACTTCCACCTTTGAGCTGATGGCTTCGTTCAACAACCACGTCGAAGCACCTTCGGCTACGAAGCTGGTGCTCCCGATAACAGGCGGCTCAAGTTCAGAGCCAACTAACAAGAAGCAGAAGAAGGAAGCACAGAGAAGGGTACATCATGTTGGGGTGTAGGGACCCTTCATCAAGTCAAAATGGTCCCACATCCCAATCACCTTCTCCCAGGAAGACCTTCAGCTCAAAGATTACCCTCACAATGATGCTATGGTCATATCTTGTGTCGTCAAGGGATTTCTGGTCCATAATGTTCTAGTCGATACAGGCAGCACAGCGGATATTATATTTGCTAAGGTCTTCAGATAGATGCAAGAACCAGAGGATAAGATTCATGATGCTACACACCCTCTTTGTGGCTTCGAAGGAAGGCAGATTGTAGCACTCGGCAAAATCACAATGTTAGTGACCTTCGGCTTTGTTCATAACACAAGGACTGAACAGGTTGTTTTTGACATTGTTGACATGGAGTACCCCTATAATGCAATCATTGGTCGAGGGACACTTAATGCTTTCGAAGTGATACTTCATCCAGCATATTTATGCATGAATATACCTTCGGAGCAAGGGCCCATTGCTGTCCATGGGAGTCAAGAAGCTACCAGAAGAGCCGAAGGAAACTGGACAGATTCAAAGGCAATCCATAATATAGATGGAGCCGAAGCCTGTGAGCAGTATAGATACAAAAGAGAGAAGGTTGCTTTGGCGGATCAGCCGAAGCCTATGCTCCTATGTGAAGACATAGCAGAACAAAGGGTATTGCTGGGGTCTCAGCTATCTGAAGAGCAAGAGAAGACTGCTAAGATTCTTATTCAACAACAAAGATGTCTTTGTTTGGTCAGTCAATGATCTCTGTGGTGTCAACAGAGATGTCATTGAACATTCACTCAATGTGGATCCATCCTTCAGGCCAAGAAAACAAAGGCTTCGGAAAATGTCTGACAACAAAGCTGAAGGTGCTCGGAACGAAGTGAAGAGGCTTCTTAGTGCTGGTATTATCAGAGAGGCAAAATACCCAGAGTGGCTAGCCAACACTGTTATGGTGAAGAAGGCCAATGGTAAATGGAGAATGTGCATTGATTTTACAGATCTTAACAAGGCTTGTCCAAAGGATGAGTTCCCATTGCCAAGAATAGACTCTCTAGTAGATGCAGCAGCTTCTTCAGAGCTCATGAGTCTACTGGACTATTACTCAGGATACCACCAAATCTGGATGAAGAAGGATGATGAGCCGAAGACTAGCTTCATAACCCCCAGTGGCACATATTGCTATCTTCGGATGCTTGAGGGGCTTAAAAATGTTGGAGGAAGCTTCAGCAGAATGACAGCCGAGGTCCTTCATTCTCAAATAGGCGGGAATGTGTTGACCTATGTTGATGATATCATGGTCAAAAGCACGAAGCAAGAAAATCACATTGCTGATTTGCAAGAGACATTTGCCAATTTCAGGCAAGTTGGTCTGAAGTTAAATCCAGAAAAGTGTGTTTTTGGGGTGAAGAAGGGCAAGTTCCTTGGTTGTCTAGTATCAACAAAGGGAATTGAAGCCAACCCAAGCAAGATTGAAGCTATCCTTCGGATGGAGCCGCCAAACACAAAGAAAGGGGCTCAACGGCTGGCAGGTAGATTAGCATCATTAAACAGATTCATATCCAGATCAACAGAAAGAAATCTGCCATTCTTTGAAATACTGAAGTCAGCCAAAGTTTTTCAATGGGGCCCGGCTCAACAAAAAGCCTTCGAAGAATTGAAGCAATATTTGATTGATTTAACAACACTAACTCCACCTTCGCCAGGGGCTCCATTGCTCTTATATGTGGCAGCTTCGCACTATGCAGTGAGTGCGGCGCTTGTACAGGAGAAGCTAGATGGCCAAGTCAAAAAGCAAGCTCCAGTGTACTTTGTCTCGGAATTTTTAAGTTTGTCAAAGAAAAATTATACAGAATTAGAGAAGGTGTTGTATGCTGTGTTAATGGCCTCCAGAAAGCTTCAGCATTATTTTCAAGCATATCGCATAATTGTTCCTTCGTCACAACCTCTGAAGGACATAATGAGGAACAGAGAAGCTACTGGAAGGATTAGAAAATGGGCTGCAAAGCTTAACGAATTCACCATTGACTATGTGCATAGATCCTCAATTCAGTCCCAGGCGTTAGCAGACTTCATCGCTGACTGGGCGCCAGGGGCTCAGGAAGAAGAAATAAACGAAGACGCTGAAGCTTGGACAGTGTTCTGTGATGGTTCTTGGGGAACCTTTGGTGCAGGAGCGGCTGTTGTCCTATTGGCACCTTCGAAAGTCAGAACATGTTATGCAGCCAAGCTTGACTTTAGTTGTACAAATAATATTGCTGAATACGAAGCACTTCTGTTGGGGCTTCAGAAGTTAAGGGCAATGGGAATAAGAAGGGCCATCCTGAAAACGGATTCTCAAGTCATTTCTGGCCATGTAGACAAAAGTAGCAAGGCAAGAGACCCGAAGCTTGAAAAATATCTAGATACAGTTTGAAGGTTGGAGGCTTCTTTCGAAGATTTTTCTGTCAAGAATATTCCAAGAGGTGAAAATGAGCATGCAGATGTGCTAGCCAAATCAGCGGCTCAGGGGCTCCCTCTACCTTCAGAAATATTTTTTGAAACAATAAAAGCACCTTCGATTGAACTCATGGAGAGAGCAGTGCTTACTATTTCTCCAGTACATAGTGAAGATTGGAGGACTGAAATTATATCTTTCCTCCAAGGTAATTGTCTTTCGAATGATGAAGCTTATAATAAGAGAATGGAAGCAAGGACAAGACCGTATGTGATAATAGAAGGGGAATTATATAAACATCGAGTCTGTTCTCCACTCCTCAAGTGAGCTGAAGGTATTGAATTAATGAAGGAGATATATGCAGGTCTGTGTGGATCTCATATTGGGTCTAGGCCCTTGCTGGGAAAAGTGTTTAGACAAGGATTTTACTGGCCGAAGGCAGCTTCGGATGCAATAGAGCTAGTTCAAAAATGTGAAAATTGTCAAAAATGTGCAAGAGACCAGAAACAACCTTCATCTCTCACTCATCTAATACAGCCTACCTGGCCGTTGCAAAGATGGGGCCTGAATCTGTTAGGCCCACTTCCACCAGCGCAAGGTAATTTGAGATATGTTGTGGTGGCTGTAGAATATTTTTCTAAGTGGATTGAAGCGAAGACTCTGGCTACAATAACTTCAGTTACAGTCTAGAAATTCTTCTGGCAAAATATTGTTTGTCGCTTCGGCGTGCCGAAGGCTATAACTGTGGACAATGGAACACAGTTTGATGCCAAAACTTTCAAGGATTTCTGTGATCAGATTGGCACGAAGATTCATTTTACATCAGTTAGGCATCCGGAGTCAAACGGACTAGTCGAAAGAGAAAATGGCATTATAATGATACTATAGAAGGGACCAGACTTCAGGCTGTAGAGAATATCAATAAATATCAAGCTGAAACAATAAAATGGTGTGACCGAAAAGTTCGGTTGAAAAATATAAAGCTAGGGCATTTGGTGCTTCGAAGAGTGGTCAATCCGGATACAGTAGGCAAATTGCAACTGAAGTGGGAAGGACCTTTTTTGGTGGCATCTTCGTCGAGGCCCGGTTCTTACAGATTGAAGGATATGGACGGCAACGACATTCCTAGATCTTGGAATGCGGATGAGCTTCGACGATATTATGTGTAATTTGATGTAATCTTTTTTCATTTTTTCCTATGGCACCCTTTTCCTTTCCAAAGGGGGAGAAAGGTTTTTAATGGGGCCATAGCTTGTAATTTTTTCCTTTTTTATTTAGCTCCATGAGAGCCAAATCCTCCAAAAGAATGTAAAATTTGAGCATGCACCATCGAGTGCAGAAAAGAAAAAAAAATACAGGGAGAAGCTCAAAAGTCGTCTCCAAGGGAATACAGAGCACGACGAAGCTACAAAAAGTCGTTCCTAAGGGGGCGCAGCGTAAGTTTTCTGCTCAAAAGTCATTCCTAAGGGAATGCAAAGCCAAATACCGCCGAAATATAAGGCGAAGAAGTTCAAAAGTCATTCCTAAGGGGATGCAGAACTTACACCGAAAAATAAATGGTGAACACCGAAAATTAAACGGTGAAGAAGACTCCAAAGTCGTTCCTAAGGGGATGCAGAGTCTGGGTGTGGCTTCGTAAGCGTGTGATTGGACATTCATTTGCACATTACATCGCATCATTCATTGCATTCATACACATTCATTTAGACATTCGTAGGATCATCATTATCATATCATAGAGGGCAAACAGTTGCTTCGGCTCTGATGACAAGGCTTCGATGAGTATAAAAAAAGCAGAGTTATGCTTCATTGTGTACGAAAAGAAGGGAAGGTGTTTTCGCCTTTGGCTCAAAAAATACAAGTTTCGTCCACATCAAAGCAGTTCATACATGGATGGAAAGGTAAAAATATATTACAAGGTATGGACAAATTTATAGAGCAGTGTTTGATTCCTAAATTACAATATCTTTTACAAAGTTAATTCAAAATTTCTCTAGAGCTTTTTGCAGCAGCTTCATCACTATCTGTCAACCTTCGGATCATTAATCTTCGGCTTCGTCATCCTGTACATAACAAAGCGGTATAAGGTAAATAGAAACCTCAGGAGAAGATAAGCAACAGGTACAAGTTTATTAACGGCTTGAGATGACTTCGAGCTTTGTCACCAGCTAAGTTTCGCCAAGCCTTCGTCCAGATTTGTGTTATAAATCTATTTCCAATGCTTCGGGCCAGGCTGGGGATGTCAGTTAAATCTGCTGGTGATAGGCTAAAGTTTGGCCTATTTATGATCTTCCCATGCGTGCAACCAGTCTTCATGAAAGCAACAGCTGTGCCGCGAGAAGCTAGCAGGACGCAGAAGTCACCGTGCCCAGCTATAACTTCGTCAAGCGCATCAACTTCGCCGTCAATATGTTCGAAGGTGCTTGGCAGGTCGAAGGTTCAAATTTTTTAGAACTGGACCCAACTGAGTTGAAGACCTACTTCAGCCGTAGCACGCACCGGTTGCCGAAGTTTAAACATTTGTCCTGAAGCTCCTTCAAGGATTTTTGCAAATTCAAACTCTTTTCGACTTCGGCTTCAAGCTTCGTATCAAAATTCTTCTTTTCTTGCTCGAAGCTTTCTGACTTCAGGAGGAGTTCACTGTTTAATCTGGCAATTTTGGCTTGGGCTTCCGCCAATGAACCCTCCATTGTTTGAAGAACTAAATCTTTCTTTTCAAGAGCAGCTTCATGATCTTTGATTTTGCTCTCCAAGCCCTCAATTATAACCTCATTCTTCTTATCTTCGAGGTCCTGTTGCATCCTCAAAGCTTTACTTAGTAGCATACTCTGTGCAAAATAATCTTCATCAGCAATCACCTTCATCGTAAAACAATTAAAAGCCAAGGGAAAACTTTTACCTTGAAATTAGAATAGAATAAACTTCCGACGATATGTTGTCGTTGGTAGCGACTGATGTCAGCTTCAAGCTTCGGAAAACCAACACTCTTCGACAGAGTGTTGATAATCTTTGCTCCAGTTCGATCTCAGATGCATCCTAAGGCTTCTTCGTTAATTCCACCGAAGAGCATCCCTCCTGGCTGGTAGCCACAGGATATAGCATATTCCTGTAGCTCCTCCTTCTCAGCCTTGGATAATTCTTGACCAATTATATTTTGAAAGTTAAAGCCCTTTTCTTCCATAACATCTTCGGCGATTTCCTTTCTTTTTTCAGGCGTTGTGGCCAGGACTTCTTCCGTAGCAGCAGCAGTCTCCTCTGCAGCCAAATCCAAGAGTACCTTATCGATACCAGATAATGTACTTTCCAGGTTGGTAGATTTGGCAGAAGCAGCAGCTTCGGTAGCTGGCGTTATTTTTTACCCTGAGGCCGGCGGTGGCGTTTCTTCAATAGCTTCTATAATAGTAACAATCCTTCGCTTTTTTGGCCCAACCACCTTCTTCGCTGCCAAAGGTGCGTCCTTCTTCTGTAAAAGCTTTGTCAGTTCCGGCCCCAGTGGACTTAGCAGCTTGATAGATAAGGATTCGGTCATTACCTTTAAAATTTCTTCCACTTCGACAGCAGAAGGTGTCGAAGGAGCTCCCTTTTCTATCTCAGCCATCTTCGGCTCTGGAGTTGCAGTTTTTCACTTCTTCGAGGTTGTCACCTTCGGCTCAGGGCTGGATTTTTTCTTTTTCAAAGTTTTTTCATCTTTTTTTATCATCCTAGTAGCATGTCTGTTCATAACACTGACAACCCTCTTTCTCTTGGACCCTTCGGCACCCTTGCTTAGTCGTTCATAGTCAGGGTATTCAAAGTTCAGGGCATCCATTACCCAATTTAGCCTTCGTTTTGGCCAGGTGCCGAAGTCCGCAGTCATCAGTTGATCTTCTTTTTTAGTATAGTTGCCCAAAATTTTGTTGCACATAGCCTCAATCATTTCTAGCCACTCTTGGCAAGGCTCTTTGAACTGTTTCTTGAACTTGAAGTGATAGGGCAATCGAACAAGTTCATTCTTTTTCTTTGCTCCCTTCAGCTTCGGCATATTCCATTCACTCAACGTCGGAAATACCCGATTGGCTAAGTATTCTTGCACCAGATCTCTAGTGTCGATCTGCTCAGTCAGAACTCTGAATTCTGCTACAGCTTGTTGGTATGGTGACCTCGACGACATGCGGCACAGGGGCCTAGTTAGCTCGAAGCTTAAACTCAGCGGGCTCATTACCAGCGTCTTCAATTTCTCCCTCTTTTTCTCATCGGCCTTGATATAGAACCACTCACTTTTCCAGCCGGTTGGCCACTTGGTGCGGTAGCTAAGCACCGGGGCCTTCATATCCTTACGGTACGCAAAGTTATAACAGCCAAAATTCTCATGAAGCCCATCTTCTCTGGCCTTCGTTTGATAATGTAGCTCATGCACTTGGCAGAAAGCTTTAGCATTTGGGTCCATTCCCTGGCTTTGAAGGGCCCAAATGAAGATGTTGAGTCTAACGATAGCGTTAGGAGTCAGCTGATGAAGATAAATTTCATATTTATCCAAAACTTCCCCAATCATCTCATGAAGCAGAAACCGCAATCCAGCTTTGAAAAAGCTTTTGAAAACTACTACTTCATTTTTCGGCTCTGGGGTGGTTTCTTCGCCGGCAAAACGAAGAAGCTTCTTCTCTATCTCCCCGAAGTAACCGAGCTTCATCATCATGGGCACATCGGCCTCAGGGATAGTAGATTTTTCAAAATCTAAGTGGCTGGGCTTTGCTAGGATTAGAGTGTTATAATCTTCCTCTTCATGAGCATTTTCTTCCTCAATATCAGCTTCTTCAGCTTCAGCAGTATGTGCATCTTCGTCAATATCCCCCTCTGTCACAACCAATCCCGATTGCCTCATAACTTCGATAATCGGGGCTGTCTCGGTGGCTTTGGCTTCCTCCCCTTCGTGGGTCACCCTTGTCGTTGAGCGTACTCTGGCCATCTGATGTTGAATCTCTTACAAGTTTTTAGGAAGCTGGTGACTTTTACAGTTTTGACGATGCTTTTTCTTTTGTCGAAGCTAAATCAAAATGATGCTTTGCTCGAGAACACAGTGAATAAGATTTGGCTATGGTTAAATTTTTCAACAGCACAACAGTGAAATGGCAATGAATGTTGTGGTAACTTCACAACTACCCGTCTGTTTATACAGTGCTGCAGGTGGGAAGGTGAACCGCCAAGTTGCCCGCACCGCTGAACAATTACCCGCATCCACTGAATGGTGGACCACTCGGCGTTTGAAGGAGAATCGCCAGATCGCGCGTACCCATCGCATGGTGGGCCACCTCGCGCTCGGAATATTTTAATCGTTTCTCGACAACAAGCTCAGGGAAGCTGTTTTTCGAACCTTCGGCATTCTGAAGCCTTGGAGATTTTTCATGGATCAAGCTCGTTACGAAAAACGATCTAGCACCGCGAAGGGGCTACTGTTGGGGGTCTGCTTCGTCGCCGAAGGTCCTTTAAGAAGAAACACCTTCGGAAGATCAGCATAGAAGCAAACATAGCGTGAAGGTACATGTCGAAGGTACCTTTCAGGGAACTTCGGCATAGCGACATGCCTTGATACGAAGAGTTGCACCGACTTAAAGAAGAAAAGACCAATCGACCCATGGTAATTTGTGCCATGATTGTAACTAGTTATCAAGGATATAAATGTAATTTTGATCGGGCTGCGTCCCGTGCCTATAAATAGGTGAACAGTACCCCTGTACTGTTCACGCTGACTTGTACTCGCTCGTGTGTCACGCTTGTACTTTTGCCTTCTGTCAAGCCAAAGGTACAAATGTAATTCAATGTTGTTCTTATTCATTCATAGTAATATAAAAAAGATATATAAATAATGTCATATAATTACTCATGTTATTCCTCATGTTTCATATGCTTCATCTTTCATCAATATGTACTATGATGATGAAGGTACGTCCTTCATGACCTTCGTCCGAAGATCGTTATATCCTAAGGGAAATAATGCTTCGAAGGACGAAGGGTATTAACCAATAACCATTTTTGTGTTGCCTTGTTCTTAATTCATAGCACTTAAGAACAAGTCCCCAACAGTCAGTTTGCTTAAATAAATCCAAACTCTAAAAAGAATTGCAGGAACCATGGTGTTTATCATTTTTGCTGGATAGTTCCTAAAATGTAGGTTCTAACAAAATTTGTTTGACCAATTTTGGCTAAACACAATTTAAGTTATGAATTTTACAAGTCTACTGCTTATTTGAAAAGAATAATTCTAAAGGTTTAAAGAAAAACAGCTTTACATCGGGGACCCTGGGGTTTTTCCTTAACCGAGTCATTTAATCCGAGCCCCTGGAAAACTATTCACTGGAGTCACTGACTTTGCCAATAACCCCCTGGCCTTTTCCCTTTCTTAACCCACGTTCCCTCCTCGCCCGAACAGTAGCCATAGGGAGAAAACATGGTGGCGCGGCTTACCGGCGGTGGGAGAGGTCCGGTGTTGGGTCGGGTGAGGTCCGGGGGCTCCTGGTGGTCACGTCGAGGGGCGGATCTCCGGCGATGGTGGCCGGAGTAGGGTTGGCCGTGTGCACAGGCGGTCGGGGTCGTCAGCGGCGCGTGCTCCGGCCTGCTCACGGCGATAGAGCTCAATCAAAGCACTCAAGGGGCTTCACGGGAGGTCAATGGTGCTGTAGGCGCAAGGAATCAAAGGGTGGCTCACCATGCAACTCGGTCTACGTGAGACGGCAGTCGGATGAAGTCCGGCGATGTCAATCCGGCACCTCCGGCGAAGTAGTGCTCGGTCTGAGGGCTCGGGGAGCTTAACGGAGCTCCAGGGAGGTTAGCCGAGGGGTTGTATTGGATGGAGGTGGGCCAGAGTGGCCGGTCCATGGTGGTCGGGGCTCGGGCGACCGCTGGCACACCGTGCGTAGGGGAACTCCGGCGATCTTGCGCTTGGGCGGGGCTGAGAGCGAGCGGGGGTGTACGATCAAGGCCTTGGTCGGTTTTATTGGCGCGGACGCGAGCGTGGGCGCGGGGTCGGACATTGCGTGGCGCGGGCGTGCGGGGCCGAGTGCTGGGGCGTGCTCTGGCATGCTAGGGCAGGTCGAACACGTGTTCGTTTCCTTCTGCCCGAGTTCAAGCGCTTGTTGAGCAGCCAAACGTGCAAATCTCGCCAAAATTCTTGTGTAAGATCTCCTCTCTGCACCTATGCTATCTAGTTTGTGTGAGTTCCAAGTGAAGATCTGGTCTGGTTTGTGAGATATGGTGGCGCCAAGTCAGGGTTGTCGGCACTGTTCAACCCGAGACAAAACTCATGTCAAACCATGTCAAACGGTTTTGGTTTGGGTTCAAATTTTTCTAGGGTGTGCCTTGGGTAATTTGGCGCCTTTTTGTCAATTGGACCATATTGATTTGGCATCTTCAACTAAGTGAACACATCTGATCTTTAGAAGAGGGCTGAATTTTGACTTAGAGAAAAATAGGTTGCTCTTGAGTGCTTTCCACTTGAGTGCTTAATTTGGGGTTTTTGTGGGACCTTTTTGGAATAATTCCCTTACTATTTCTTGTAGGTATTTAAATATGCTTCAACTTTGGTAAAAGGTTTAAGTCATG
The DNA here is from genome assembly GCF_902167145.1 of Zea mays. NCBI lineage: Eukaryota > Viridiplantae > Streptophyta > Magnoliopsida > Poales > Poaceae > Zea > Zea mays. Next base: position 104,025,916 of record NC_050099.1, on the reverse strand, counting down.
AATTGGTAGTTTACCTAGCTTTCTCACCAATCCAATCTTGGAGCTCTAGTGGCTCAAAAGGGGGTTTCTAGGGTTTTGAGCATTTTTCCAAATTGGAGGTGCATGAAAAGGCTAAGATACTCCTTCTAGTATGTTCAACACTTGATTAAGACATTGCTTCTAAATTTGGTGCTTCATTCCCAAACTAAACCACATGTGATAATAGGTCACAGGTGAAAGTGTTGAGCAAGGGCCTTGGGTAACACCTGGGGTGTTACACAGTGCAGGGTCAACAATCTTCTTCTCTTCAGCCATTTAGTCAACGGTTGCACAAATACCGAAGCTTACAATTTAATCAAAACTCAGCAAAGCAAAAAAAACATAATGACAAAAGTAGCGCAAGCAACTGAATTGGCACAGCAAATGCTGTCAATGCAAGTTCTTATTTATACGCCTAGCGCCACACGATTTGGTGGGCCGTACATGTAGCATCTTTCGCTATTCTAGCAAAGGGAAGGTGTTTTCGGACCTTTGGCTAAAGCATTCGTTCACGTCGCAGTCTGAATTTGTTACAAAGAAACAAATTAATACTGCGAGGGGCTACTGTTGGGGGCCTTCCCTTTCCGAAGGTCCTCAAAAACGTGACTAACCATATGTTTTCAGTATGACATAGATTATTACAGGAAGCTCCAGCTTTGGAATAAAGGCGTGTGATATGAAGATACAACCCGAAGGCAACATGGATGGACGACGAAGCTACGACTGAAGGAGCTTTGGCTTGACATATTAATGAAGATGGAGGACGAAACCGACCTAAGGGAGAAAAGACTACTTAGTCCTTGATAGTTTGCATTATAGTTAAGAGTGGATGTCAGGGGCATGGATGTAATCCTATCCGGGCTGCGTCCCGTGCCTATAAATAGATGAACAGTAACACCGTACTATTCACGCTGAATTGTAGTCACTCTCGCATTTCACCTTCTGGCAAGCCGAAGGTATTAATGTAATATTAATATCATTGATGTTTATTTATATTTATGAAATGATAATATAAATAATTTACTGATATATTATGATTATTCATATTCTTTTGTGTTTCATGTATACTTATTTATATTCGTCCACTGAGATGATGAAGGTACGCCCTTCATGACCTTTGTCCGAAGATCATTATATCCCAAAGGAGATAATGCTTCGAAGGACGAAGGTCTTTAATCGTTAACAATTGTGTTGCTTTGTTATTGATGTATTGCATTCAAGAACAAGGACCAACAGGTGTAATCAAGTGGATTGACGGAGAAGTCGAAGCATTTAATGAAGTCCTAACTGGCAGAGGAGATTTTTGTGCATGCATAGGGGCTCAGGGGGTTGTATCATTACTTGAAAAAGCTGGTTGTGACCATGCGAAGGCTGTAATTCAGCCATGCTTCTCAGTTTCAGTGACTGACATCAAGGAGCCGACACCCGAAGCTACCGCCCTTAGTGGGAAATTCTATTATGAAGTGTCGATGAATGGCGGTCGAGAGGTAGCAGACGAAGCCATTAGGCGAAATGAAGAAGAGGCTCATCTTGCCTCAGAAGAAGCAAGAAAAACTGATGAGGTTGTTGAGCGTGAAAGACGTATAGGTACGTTTGTCATATTTTAGCTTCATAAGTATGTTAACTTTGTGCCTAACAAAAGCTTATATTTTGGTATGGCTGAACTGTCTCCTCCTCCAGAGCCATACAACCCTAAGGTTGATCCAGTCCTGAAGGGTACTCTCGATGTAATCAGAATAGCAAATAAAGCAATTGATGAAGCTGTGAATAGACTTCTAAACGAAGTTGCTGAGGGAGTCCTGAAGAAGGATGATTTGACTATGTATAAAAACATTATGCAAATTTTTGTGTGATGTTTTTTATGTAACAAACAATTGCAAGCTTTGTGTCTCATGATGTAATATATTTCTTTGTGTAGCGTGAAATTGTACTTATCGTTTTTTAACCGAAGGTAAAAAACACCTTCCCTTCTTTTCACGCTTCATAAAGAAAAATCCCTTTCTTGTTGAAGTAGTATTATCAAACTCGAAGGTCTTGTCGTAGATCTTGCAAAAGGAATACCATTGCCGAAGTAACAAAATTAGTCTGAAAGTCTTGTCGTAGGTCTTGCTTAAGGAATTCTTTACCATTTAATAGCAACGGGTATTATTGAAGCATCCTTTTATAATTCTATACTATACTTAAAGCATCTGTTTCAACGGTCGTCATGCGTCATTTTTTACAAATAACCTCTCACAGCTATTTCAAATTAACCCGATGCACGCCTGTAGATGGCCAAACGGCGGCCCGGCATGGGCCAGACGCCCACGGGCCACAACTCTGGCCTAGACACGTCATGTCGACCAGCTGGCTGTGCCGGGTCAGCCCATTAGCCCGTCGGCCCATTTGAATAAATCAGCGTAAAATGTTAAAAAACAGTGGCCACAACTCTGTTAAAAAACAGTGCAGGAGGTGGGATTCGAACCCCATGCCCTAATGCAAGAAAGGCGGGAGACACTGGGTGCAGCTATCTAACCAGTAGAACATCATACTCATATGCTTTTAATATTGAATATAAATTGTATATATGTATATACGTTTTTTTGTAAAATAAAAAATATAATCATGTCGGGTCGAATTAGCACTACAGACCGAGGTTATAGCCAAGCACGACGCGACGTTTTTTGTTCTTGCAAGCATTATGTCGTTTCTGAGACCACATTGACGCAATGGACTCAATGGTGTTTGAGGTTGCTGAATTGGATGGAGCAACAATGATTTGTCACACTAACAGTAAAATGAAAGATTATTTGTTGGTTTTAAACGTTAGTAATTACTACGAAATAGCATAATTTATATGGAGCGCATCCATTTTTTATTGATGCCTGACTTTAGCAATCACTCCATATTTTGATCTATCTTTTTTATAAGTTTGAGTTCATGTGACTTATTTTAGAAACTTGAGCTCACAAACTTTCTGTTATTTGGTCTCTGTATGGTGGAATTATGTCATTTTATAATCCCTGTTCGTTCAGTCAGTCGTTATGAACTCTCTTCTAATCGTTCACTTCATTGGTCGTGTTGTACAAGACATATTGGATGGAGTAAACAATAACATCAATTAGCCAAATCAAAAAAATATTATACGGAGAGCGGAGATAATCAATAAAAAATCTTAAATTTTTTTGGTGGATGGTTTACATAGGTATTGTTGTAAACCGTCGCAATGCACGGGCAACCGACTAGTCTTTATCAAAGATACACTTAACCGCATGAGTTAGCCATTGTGGTCAAAGGAGCAATTTTCCTTCTTTTCCACTATTTTGGATGATGCAAGATGATGAATGATGTGATGCTGTGCAACATGATGCGATGATATGATGCAACAAATGTTAATGAACAAACACTTCATAATAGTAAGACTCTGCATCCCCTTAGGAACGACTTTGGAGTCTCTTCACCTTCATTGAAACACAAAACCACCACCAGGAAGAAAAAAACCTTTTTTACAGTATGGGAATTTGGCCCAATAGTCCCTCCAATTTGAAGTGATCAAGCCACCACTGGTACCAGTAGGGAACTGGTACTACCACCTCCTCTAGCTCTAGATGAGCTCTCCAGTTCTTCTCCATCAGTGAGTTGCATCCCCATAGGAACGACTTTAGAGCTAAGCTCTGCATCCCCTTAGAAACGACTTTGGAGCTTCTTCACCTTTTACTTAGGTGGTATTTTAGTTCTGCATCCCCGTAGGAATGACTTTGGATCTAAGCTCTGCAACCCCTTAGGAACGACTTTAGAGCTTCTTCACCTTTTACTTAGGTGGTATGTTAGCTCTGCATCCCCGTAGGAACAACTTTGGAGCTTTTTCACCCTTTTTGTTACACTCGATGGTGTAACTCCAGATTTATTACATCATGTCAAAGGTTGTACCTTCTCAAATTGTCTTTGAGGCAAAAACATGAAATCAAGACAAATGAAAATTACATTAGATGTGTACGAAAGTTTTTTTATCCAGTCCCTCTGTTGCTTCAGTAAATGTGCCTTGATTCTAGTATAGTACTGTTGACTGTCCGGGCTTCGGACTCTTCCCTTGCATCACGTTGTTGCTGAATTTGGCGATGCCCTTCAGGCTGTTGATTGTGGGACAAAGTTGGAGCAACGACCGGTGGTGGTGGTGGCAAGGCCCATGCAATTGGGGAGTGGCTCGCCGAAGCTACTGACACTATGGGTTGTGAAAATGGCTGTTGATTGCCCACATACTCAAGAATGTATGGGGAATAGCACGAAGCAGTATGTAGGACTTGCTTTGGCTGATTCTGTCGTGCTTTGGCCTCAGCTATCTCCTTTTGCTTCTGTATTGTAACTTGGCATGTCCTAGTTGTGTGCCCCTTATCTTCTCCATAGAACAAGCAGAACAACCTTCTTGGTTGTGAGCTGAATCTTCCTCCAAAGCTTTGTCCACCTCTACCTCTTGGGGCTGGTGGTCTGAAGGAGCTTTGTTGCGTCTCAGATGACTGGGAGCTGTGTTGGTGTCCTTGGTTGTGATTGCTTCTGTCTTCACTCTGGCTGGGATTGTGCATCGTTCTGACATGCCTCGAGTGGAGCCTTCCTTCGAATCCCCTGGTCATCTCAGAATATCTGTAAGATTCTTCCATTCTTTACCGAAAATCATTGTCAGCTCTGATGTACTTGTAACACCCCAGGTGTTACCAAGGCCATGACTCCCTACTTGTACCCATGACTTGTTATCACATGTGTTAAGTGGAGGAGAGGGAGCCCCAAAACCTTGGAAAACCATGGATTAACTAAGCATGTTAATGACAAAAGCTTCACCCAAACATTTTGAGAAATTGTCACCTTGGGCAAAAGAGGTTAAACCCTAGACCCTTAAAGCACTAGACTTCCAAGCAAGGGATTAGTGGGCAAGCTAATCAAATGGACAATTCTTGTTTCTAATCCTTAACCAAAATTTAAGTACACTAATGTATCTACAAAAACAGTTAAGGAATCATTGCAAAAAGGCCCCTTAAAGACCCCAAATCCATTCTTTAAGTAGAGAGCACACTAGAGCTCTCTAATCTTCTCTAAGTCAAAAATAAACCCTAATCTTAAGATCAGGCGTGTTCACTTAGTAAATGGCGCCAAAATCACTTGGTCTGAATACCAAAAAGGAGCCAAACTACTTAAGGAACCCACTGGAAAAATTTGAACCCGAGCCAAATTCGTTTGACACGATTCGACACCACTTTTGTCTAGGGGTGAACAGTGAGACAACCCAGATTTGGCGTCCGCATATCTCCCTAGCTAGGGCATATCTTCCATTGGAACTCACATACAAGAGATAGCCCTAGGTGCCAGGAAGAGGTCTGCGCAGGATTTTTGCCAAGATTCGCACATTTGCGATCTCAGCAAACGTTTGAACAAGGGCAGAAACACACCTCCACGTGTTCGACGCGCCCTGACCTCGCCAGAGCACGCACAGCGCCCGACCCCGCGCGCACCGCGCCACGCCAAGCCAAGCCCATGCCACTGCCCGCGTTCGCGCCTATAAAGCCAGCCGAGGCTTCAACCGTACGCCCCCGCTCACTCTCGACCTCGCCGGAGCGCAAGATCACCGGCGTTTGCCCTGCACACGGCGTGCCAGCGGTCGCCCGAAAACCCACCATCGTAGACTGGCCAACCGAGCCATCCCCAGTCCCGTCCGACCCTCGAGAGAGACTCTAAGTGCCTCGGTGAAGCTCCCAGAACTAGGAATCGAGCTCTGCCTCGCCGCAGACACCAGATCAAGGTCACCGGACTTCACCCGACCGCCGGCGAGCGTAGACCGAGCTCCACGGTGAGCCTTTCTTCAATTCCTTGCACGGGTAGACTCCTTAGCACCCCGTGAAGCTTCTCGTACCCTTGGATTGAACTATATCGCCGTGGATAGGCCGGAGCACCCGCCGCCGATGAGCTCGCCCGCCTACGCACGTGGGCCGGCCGATTCTGGCCATCACCGTCATCGAGTCGTACCTCGTCGTGACCGCAAGGACTTCTTGGAGCCAACCCCGTCCTTCGCCGGACCTCCCTTGCCGCCCTGTTTTCTTCCTCGGGTATTGTTTGAAAGGTGGGAGGGACCTCGGGGAAGAAGGAAAAGAAATCAGGGGGGTTTGGATGGTCATAGACTCAGATGAATAGTTGCGCAGGGGCATAAGTTAAAGAGTTGGTTTAGGAAAAGCCCAGGGTCCTTGGTGTAAACTGGTTTTCCATAAAACCTTTTAAACATTTCTCATTTAAATACAAACAGAGCTTGTAAAATTCATAACTTTAGTTGTATTCAACCAAATTTAGTCAAACCAATTTTGCCAGATTCTAAATAATGTCAACTACTTAGAAAAAATACAAACCCCCCTAAGTGTTGCAGAAGAATTTAAAGTTTTGAATTAAATAGTGTTCTGGCCAAAATCTAAATAAAGAGGGAAAAATAGTTACACTGTTAGACTGGGGTTAAGAAAAATTAGAGAAGTACTTAATCACTCCCTAATCTATTTAAAAATAGTAAACCCCTTAGTAAACCAAAGTAAGGAAGGGTTTACCATTTAAACCCTTTTTAGCTCAAAGATAAAGAAAATAGAAAAGGTAATTTAAATTAAGAACTAGGGGGCAACCACATTTTTGCTAGCTCACTTATTCAGTATAGTTCACTGGAAAATTTTGTTAGAACCTTGTTTAGTACAAAAGAATTGAGATACCTTTAATTTCATGAAAATAAGAAGAACTTAGAAAAATCCTAGAAAATAGTCCTGAGGGGAAAACACCCCAAACCTTGGGATAACTAATATTTTGTTATTATAAATATAGGACAAATATGAGTTCTGTTGTTTGATATTTTTCAAATAACAAGTTAGTTATAAGTACCTTTTTGGCATTAATGTGGCGGAACCGCCCGAATTATTACAACTTAAGTGCCTAAGTCCCGCCTTAGAGGCTAGACCACACTTAAATGGGAATAACACGTCAGTCCCTCGGATCTAGTCCGACGAGGCCACTAACAGGATCAAGTACCACGTACTCACTCGATGGTGAGGCACAGAGCAAATATAATAAAGCATAAAACCATACATTAAGGAGTAATAAATTTATTACATCATCATCGGAGTTTTAGCAAAAGTAGTCATCATTGTTCAAAATGCAGCGGAATAAAACTAACGATAAATAACAGAGAGATGGGACATCACTCCTCATGCTCCTCCTCTGCCGAGGTAGGGTCCCACTCGACTGTCCAACCCGGTGGCAAGATGGACGGCCAAGTCACTCCAGCAACCATGTCCTCCAGAGAACCTATAAAATTATGCCACAAGCATGGCTGAGTATACTAATACTCAGCTAGACTTACCCGGTGTGAGGAGTCTACTCCTCTACCTCTAGACATGCAGCTGTTTGGCTGAGGGGTTTGGTTGCCAAAAGCGCTAGCTGAGTCTAAAAATCAAGTTTTAGCTTTTTCAAGTTTTAGTGTGACTCTCTTAAGACTAAATGTGTACTATCTACTCATTCGTGGTATCAAGCAATTTAGCAATCAACATCTTTTGCCAAATCATCACATTTCCACTTATTACTCAATGCAGTACAATGGATCAAGCAGCCTCATTAGCTGCGAGAAGTAGACGATTCGAATCGAGTTTTTAAACCTTGCAAGGTAAACCTAAACACACGACGTGGCGAGGCACTCCGTCCCCACACACATCAACCGTCCCCATCGATTCCCTGGCAACAGAAAGGGGCTCACCGCCTTGGCGTACAATGCCTCATTGACCCCGACTGCCGTTGTGCAGTGACCGCACTTGTACCCACCATAACCGGAATGGGAGACCACGTCTCAGGTCGCGTGAGGAGGGCAATCTGCGGGCAGGTTCACTCAGGTACTAGGCTTACCGATTTACCATATTTCTCGGCATGTGCTTAGTACATTCAAACGCTTGACACAGGTATCCGCACGTTAATCCTTATTCCAATTTCATCTCGTAGACCACGCATCCCCATTGATCCATGTCCACAGACCATCATGATTCTGTTATCAAAGTGGATACAACCAATTCCTGACCTCGCGCGAGTGCTAGAAAATCACTCGACTTCTACCGAGATCCCTAATTAGTAAAGCAGCTACTCGACCTAGCATACTAGTATCCATCTCAAAAGGTATCCTGAGTCATGCAACTAAGGTTCCTAACAACTCCTACACTTAAGTGCACAATACAAGCCTACAAACATTAAGTGTAGTAAAATAGCATATATAAACGGTTATGCATAAGACCGGGGCTTGCCTTCCAAAGCTGGGGCAGGCAGATCCTCTGGGGTAGGCTCTGGTGCTGGATCCGGGGCTACCTCCTGAGCAACTCATTGCTCCGACACGAGGATGTATTCTCCGTCCGCAAGGTTACAATCTATTGAATGCAATGAATAAGATATATGTATGCTATGATATGTAGAATTTAGTAACAATTATGCCTAGCGAAGAAAAACTAAGTTAGTTAATAACTTAGGGTTTCCTTATTATAAGAGGCTCTTAGGGGTTTATGCTTATCAATTTGGGTTTGAGGTTTTGCCTAGAGATAAGTATAATGGATTAAGACTTGGATTGCCCATTAAATGTTTTAGTAGGCACTCAAGGGGTTTTGCTGGTTTGGTTAGGGTAGCATTAGTCTCCACTATTAATTCCTCTTTTCATTTTCTATTTATGATTTTAGGGTGGGTTTGAACTACAACAGTGATTTAAATTTTTCCAAAAATTCTGTAAACATTACAGTGGGTTACTATTGGTCACTGTAGACTGTAGTCTGTCCTATAAATTTGAGGTCCAGAATAATTAGAATATGCCCTGGACAAAAATAACAAAAGTTGGAGCAAAGGGGTCACTTTGTACTACAACTCTTATCTAGGGGTGGGTTCTGTACTAAGAGTCATTTTTGCTGATATCTCTAGGTAATAACATGCTTCTGTGCAAAAAATCACAGAGGGCTACTTATTGGTTATGTAGTTATGATTTTCTAAAGTTTAATGCTAAAAAGACACTTACAACTAACTTGTTATTTGAAAAATGTCAAACAACAGAACTCATAATTTTTCAATGTTTATAATTACAAAACATTAGTTATCCCAAGGGTTGGGGTGTTTTCTCCTCAGGGTTATTTTTCTAGGGTTTTTCTAAGTTTTTCTTGTTTTCCTAAAATAAAAGGTATCTCATTTCTTTTGTACTGAACAAAGGTCTAAGAAAATATTCTAGTGAACTATATTGAATAAATAAGCTAAAAAAAATGTGGGTGCTCCCTAGTTTTTATTCTAAACTACCTATTATATTTTCTTTAACTTTAAGCTGAAAATGATTTAAATGGCAAACTCTACCTTAATTGGGTGTACAGAGGGGTTTATTATTTTTAAACAGGTAGGAAGTGATTAAGTACTTCTCTAAATTTTCTTAATCACAGTCTAGTAGTGTAGCTATTTTTCCCTATTTCATTTAGCTTTTGACCAGTTAATCACTTAAATCAAAACGTTGAATCCCAGTCTAGTAGTGTACCCCTGCACCACTATTCCTTTGAGTCGCTGACACTACAAAAATCCTCCTGGCCTTTATCTCTTCTCCCCCGAGGTCCCTCCCCTTATTTAAATAGTACCAGCGGGAGTAAATAGGGCGGTGCGGCTTACCGGCGGTGAGGGAGGTCCGGTGAAGGGCGGGGTTGGCTCCGGGAGGTTCTTGCGGTCACAGCGAGGTACGGCTCGACGGTGGTGGTGGCCGAAATCGGACGGTCCACGTGCGCAGGCGGGTGAACTCGTCGACGGCGAGTGCTTCGGCCTAACCACGGCGATACAGGTCAATCCAAGGGCACGGGGAGCTTCACGGGATGTCAAGCAATCGACTCGTGCAAGGAATCGGAGAATGACTTACCGTGGTGCTCGGTCTACGCTTGCCGGCAGTGGGGTGAAGTCCGTCGACCGTGAACTGGCTTCTCTGGCGAGGCAAAGTTCGATTCCTCGCTCGGGGAGCTTCACTGAGGCATGCAGGGTCTACTCTGTGGGTTGGACGGGGTTGGGAGAGGCTCTGCGGGCCGGTCTACGGTGGCGGGGGATTGGGCGGCCGCGGGCACGCCGTGCGCGGGGCAACGCCGGTGATCTAGTGCTCTAGTGAGGTCGAGTGCGTGCGGGGGAGTACGGTCGAAGTCTCTGGTGGCTTTATAGGTGTGGGCACGGGCAACGGCGCCGGCTCGGCTTGGCGCGACGCGGGGCACGCGGGGGCGGGCATCGGGCATGCTCTAGCAAGCTCAGGGCGCGTCGAACACGTGGCTCTTTGTTTCTGCTCTTGTTCTATCCCTTGTAGAGCAGCCAAACGTGTGAATCTTGCCCTAAGACCTTTGAGAGATCTCTTCCCTGCACCTAGGGCTACCTAGTTCATGTGAGTTCCAAGGGGAGATGTGGTCGGGTTTGAGAGATCCGGGGGTGGGAAGTTGGCTCTGTCCTAGCTGTCCACACCGAGACAAAACTTGTGCCAAGTCATGTCAAACGACTTAGGGTTGGGTTCAAACTTTTCCAGGGTGTTCTAGAGGTCTTTAGGCGCCACTTTGTCAATTGGGTCAAATGGTTTTGAAGTTTGAAAAAGGGTGAACATGTTTGATCTTTGGAAGAGGGTTGGTTTTGGACTTAGAAAAATTTTGATTTTCCTTTTATGCTCAACCCTTTGGTGAACCTTTTGGGGTTTTTCTGAAACCTTTTTGGGGTCACCTTCTTACTATTTTTTGTAGGGTATTAAGTGTACTACAACTTTTATAATTGGCCCAAGTCATGATCATGTGGTTTTCATAGCCTTTTGGTCATACTCACTTCTAGGGCTCCAATTGTCCAAAAGGGTTTGAATTAGGTTTTGGGCAAAACTCCCCACTATATGTGCATGATAAATCCAAAGCATGACTTCTAAGATGGGTTGCACTTACTTAGGATCTTGATTTCCAAGTTTGGTGTACTTTCCTCAACTTAAGTCACATGTGATGATGGGCTTTACTTGTGTAGTCTTGAGTGAAAACGCTAAGTAACACCTGGGGTGTTACAATTAAACTTTAGAAAATCATAACTAAATATCCAGTAGGTCTTTTTCTGTGAATTTTAACACAGAGGCCTAATGTCACCTATGAATCTTGACAAAAATAAAATTTAGTGCAGAGACCTCACCTACATTAGAGCTAAAGTGTAAAGTGCCCTTTTACCCTTACTTTTGATAATTTTACACAAGGAGCATCTGAATTAATTTCAACCCCAAACTTCTGGAATAACCCACAAAGGTAAATGTTTACCCTCTGTAATTTTTATAACATTTTTGGAAAATGTTAACTGCCCATGATAGTTCAAAAATGCTTAGTATGAAGCGCAATAGGAAGAAAAAGATGACGTACAACCAAAACCTCCCAGGGATCTCATGGAACATAGATATATAATTAAAGAGTGTTAGTTCATTCACAATCTCAAAGGTGAAAGTATAAAACCCTTAAGTATACCCAAAGGAAACCCTAGAGTACCACTAAACTTAGTACTATTTTACCTTTACAATTGATCATGTCATTAATAAGCATATATCTTATTCATTGCATTCGATAGACTGTAATCTCGCTGATGGGGAGTACATCCTCGTGCCGGAGCAAGGAGTTGCTCAGGAGGTAGCCCAGGATCCAGCACCAGAGCCTACAGTCGAGGATCTGCCTGCCCCAGCTTTGGAAGGCAAGCCCTGGTTTTATGCATAACCTACTATTATGCTATTTTACTACACTTAATGTTTGTAGGTTTGTATTGTGCACTTAAGTGTAGGAGTTGTTTGGAACCTTAGTTGCATGAACTCAGTTTTTCCCTTGTGATGGATACTAGTATGCTAGGTCGAGTAGCTGCTTTACTAATTAGGGATCTCAGTAGAAGTAGAGTGATTTTTCTAGCACTCGCGCGAGGTCAGGAAATTGGTTGTATCCACTTTGATAACGGGATGATGATGGTATGTGGACACGGATCCATGGGGATGCGTGGTCTACGATATGAAATTGGAATAAGGATTAACGTGCGGATACCTATGTCAAGCGTTTGAACGTACTAAGCACATACCGAGAAATATGGTAAATCGGTAAGCCTAGTACCTGAGTGAACCTGGCAACAGAATTTACCCCTCACGCGACCTGAGACGTAGTCTCCCATTCCAGTTATGGTGGGTACAAGTGTGGTCACTGCACGACGGCAGTCGGGGTCAGTGAGGCATTGTACGCTAAGGCGGTGAGCCCTGGTCTGTTGACGGGGAATCGATGGGGACAGATGATGTTTGTGGGGACGGAGTGCCTCGCCACGTCGTGTGTTTAGGTTTACCTTGCAAGGATAAAAACTCAATTTGAATCGTCTGCTTCTCGCAGCTAATGAGACTGCTTGATCCATTGTACTGCATTGAGTAACAAGTGGAAATGTGTTGACTTGGCAAAAAATCATGTTGAATGCTAAATGCTTGATACCATGTATGATTAGATAGGTACACATTTAGTCTTAAGAGAGTCACACTAAAACTTGAAAAAGCTAAAACTTGATTTTAGACTCAGCTAGTGCTTTTGGCAAACCAAACCCCTCAGTCAAACAGCTGCATGTCTAGAGGTAGAGGAGTAGACTCCACACACCGGGTAAGTCTAGCTGAGTATTAGTATACTCAGCCTTGCTTGTGGCATAATTTTACAGGTTCTCTGGAGGACATGGTTGCTGGAGTGACTTGGCCGTCCATCTTGCTACCGGGTTGGACAGTCGAGTGGGACCCTACGTCAATAGAGGAGGAGCATGAGGAGTGATGGGACAGGCTTCCCCATCTCTCCGTTTATTTATCATTAGTTTTATTCCACTGCATTCTGAGCAATGATCACTGCTTTGTTAACACTCCGATGATGTTGTAATAAATTAATTACTCCTTAATGTATGGTTTTATGCTTTATTGTATTTGCTCTGTGCCTCACCTTCGAGTGAGTACGTGGTACTTGATCTTGTTAGTGGCCTCATCGGACTAGATCTAAGGGACTAACATTTTATTCCTATTTAAGTGTGGTCTAGCCTTTAAGGTGGGACTTAGGCACTTAAGTTGGAATAATTCAGGCGGTTCCGCCACAGCTGGTATCGGAGCTTGTACCACCACAGAGGAATCAATAAACTGTAAATACCATCCTTTTCAAAAGTAAAACTTGTTAGAAACGAATGTTGGATAGATCAGTAAGGCGATAGGTATGGACGCAGAGCATGAAGCCTTAGGATAATAGAGGGGTAGCTAGGTGGCTATTTGAGTAAGCCCTACAAGCTACTATAAGGGATGGGAGTTTTTCCCTATTCCCTCTAAGCTGAAATGAGGTCGTTTAGGACGAGCATGCATGCATCCTTTACTTAAACTACTTGGTAATTGGGTAAGAACTTTAAATACATGATAATGAAAGATTAAGTACACTCAGTGACCTTATCGTAACCTTCGATAGGCCAAGCTTTGATCCCCTTTTATTTTTGTAATTCTTTTTCTTTTTCGCTTACGCTTACCCGTGCACAGATGACTTCTCACGGATCCTCGGAAGAAGGGAACGCACATTCCCACACGGACGGACTTGCACGAGAGGGTTTTCCCCGCATTTTGTGGGAGGTGCTGCAGGGAGCTGGTTATACGACGCCTCCCCAGTACGCGGTGCAGCTGTTCGAGGAGCACCGGGTGCCCCGCTGTAGGGTGAGGATGACCCTAGAGCCTCATCCCTTACAGCCAGGCTGGCATTCGTTGGACTCCGAGTCTTTCGAATACCGGGCTGAGGACACTATCGAGGCCATTGCTCTCCACGGGCTGACAACCTTCTGTGGTTTTCACCCCTTGGAGCTGTCTACTCGTCCCATTGGCTTGTTCCCCGCTGAAAAGGAGGACGACCCAATGTGGAAAGATTGAGTGGAGCATGCCAAGGATGTATGGGCTCTTTACCCAGGGCAGGCTGCTCACTTGACAGTGCGATGCATGAATACCATGTACCGCCTGCAAGCGGTGCGAGGAAGGGCAATGTCCCAGCTAATGGCCTTGGTGGAGGCTACCAAGATCACCCTAGATAACAGAGAGGAACTTGTGGTAGACCTGTCCACTGAGATGGTGGAAAAGGACCTGTAGGTAGAATAGATGGCCAACCAGATCCAGGAGCTTGAGGAGCTAGTAGGAGCCAGGGAGAACACCATTGAGGTTCTCGAGGATCAGCTGATAAACACTCAACAGCAACTTGAGGAAGCTAACCAGCACTTGGATATGCACCATCAAGAGATTCAGGATATGGAGGCCAACGAGGATGTTGACATCGAGGGAGGAATGGAGCCGGAGCCCGCATCTAGCCTGGACACTGGTGGCTCAGGGAGACCCCCTTCCCCCGAGTCAAGCGTTGCCTCGTTTGTTCATTAAGTTACAGGGATAAGGTTAGAAGTGTGTGGCGGTAGAACTCCTCGAAGCTAGCTTAGCTTTTGCACCCTTGGGGTACTAGGCTAGACAGAGTTGAGTCTTTTGGTCACTGATGTAATCGTAACAAACTCTTTTGGAATTATGGATGGTGGATGATGTCAACCTTTATTTATGAAGGAAGTTTATGTTATGTCGTCTCTTTTATGGAAAATGCAAGGGAAATGTTGGCATTCTGCAAACCTTGTCTTTTCAAATGTTTTACCATGTATGAACCCTGATATCAAAAATATGGTATTAAGAGCCTCCTAAATTTTCAGATGGCAGGAAGAGCGTGCCGTGGACAGAATGAGCGCATTCCTCCACCACCGCCACCGCCTCCTACCATGCAAGAACTGATGGCTCAGCAGAATGAGATTCTGTGACAGTTCGCTCAGCGTCAGCTGCCACCTCAGCACTATGGTGGTGGTGATCACCATCAACGTCCCCCGGCAGCAGCCACTTATCAGGAGTTCCTCAGCACTCAGTCGATGTTGTTCACTCGAGCAGAGGATCCGCTTGATGCCGATGTATGGCTCAGGGTAGTGGAATCCAAATTCCCACTACTAAATGGAGTTTGTGAGATGTGGCTAAGGTCAGGTTCACCACCCAGCAGCTTCGCGGACCCGCACGGACATGGTGGGACCACTTCCTCGCTGTGCAGCAAGTTGACCACGTGGTGGAATGGAGAGAGTTCAAGGCAGCCTTCAGAGGGCATCACATACCGGCAGGCATTATGGACCGCAAGCTTAATGAGTTTCTGGCACTCACGCAGGGGAATCATACTGTGTTGCAGTACGCTCAGGCCTTCAATGACCTGTGTCAGTATGCAGGCTATCATGTAGACACTGATGAGAAGAAGAGGCACAGGTTTAGGAGGGGCCTCAGTACTAAGCTCCGCAACCGTCTCAACACCGTCAGGGCCAACAGCTATAATGAGTTAGTCAACATGGCCATTTCCCAGGAAGACTGCATCACAGCCCGCTAGGCAGAAAAGAAGAGGAAGACCTCTGTGGCAGGACCTTCAGCTGAGCCTCACACTTCAGAATTGTATCTGACACCCAGAACAGGGGACCTCAGTAGCAGCAAGGACGTTGGGTGATCCGACCACAGCAGCAGCAGCAGTAGGCACCCAACCGCTCTCAGCCCCCAGTTCAGAGGAACAACAATCAGCCATAGCAGCAGTAGTACCGTCAAGCCAATGACAACAGATGCTTCACTTGTGGCAGCACTGGACACTACGCGAAGAATTGCCCCAGGAACCAGCAGGGGCAGAATTCCAATCAGAATCAAGGCAAGAGGCAGAAGGTGCAAGTGAGACAAGGCAGGCTGAACTTCACCACCATGACTGACATTTCAGAAGGAGCACCCATCCTGACTGGTATCTTTTCTGTTTTGAATAATCCTGCAATCATTCTTTTTTATTCTGGTGCATCACACAGTTTTATCAGTGCAAAATTTAGTGCCAAATGTCAGTTACCTTTCCATCACACCAATGGAGGTATTACAATTTCAACACCAGGAGGCAGGGTTGCCACCTACCAAATCAATAGGCATGTGCCTATAAAGTTTGGTAGTCTAATAATTAAAACCACCCTCCTCATTTTGGGATTGGATAGTGTGGATATCATTTTAGGAACTGACTGGTTAACAAGACACTAGGCAGTAATTGACATTGCAGCAAGGGCCATTGAGAGACACTCACCTACTTGTGGTGAAACCACATTATATTTACCTGACCAGGGTTGTACCCGTTCCTGTGCCTTCACTATGATAGAGTCACCTGTTGAGAGAATCCCAGTGGTCTATGACTACCTAGATGTTTTTCTGGATGAATTACCAAGGATGCCACCCGACAGGAACATAGAGTTCGCAATTGAGTTGCAACCCGAAACTGCTCCTATATCCAAGAGACCCTATAGGATGCCTCTAGCAGAATTGGCGGAATTGAAAAAGCAGTTACAAGAATTGTTGGACAAGGGATTCATTCGCCCAAGTACTTCACCATGGGGATGTCCCGCCTTGTTTGTGAAGAAGAAAGATGAGAGTCTGAGGTTGTGTGTGGACTACCGCCCTCTCAATGCGGTGACAATCAAAAATAAGTATCTGTTGCCCTGCATTGATGTATTGTTTGAACAGTTGGTGGGAGCCAAGGTGTTTTCCAAGATAGACCTCCGCTCTAGCTATCATCAGATAAAAATCAAGGCCAGTGATATTCCGAAGACAGCTTTCTCTACCAGATATGGACTTTATGAGTACTTGGTGATGTCTTTCGGGCTGACCAATGCCCCAGCTTATTTCATGTATTTTATGAACTTAGTGTTTATGCTAGAGCTGGACAAATTTGTGGTGGTCTTCATTGATGATATTCTGGTTTATTCCAAGAATGAAGACGAGCATACTGAGCATCTAAACATCGTACTTCAGCGACTGCGCGATCATCGTCTATATGCTAAGTTGTCCAAGTGTGATTTCTGGCTGAGGGAAATTAAATTTTTGGGTCACACAATTTCTCAGGATGGGATATCAGTTGATCCGGTGAAAGTGCAAGAAGTGAGGAATTGGAAGCCCCCTACCACAGTACGGTAGATCCGTAGTTTTCTGGGATTGGCAGGGTATTATCGGTGATTTATTCTGGATTTTTCCAGGATTGCCAAGCCAATGACTGAGTTGCTGAAGAAAGGAGTAAAGTATGAATGGAGTCAGAAATGTGAAGAGGCCTTTCATACATTGAGGCAGCATCTGACAACCGCACTCGTGCTAGCACAGCCTGACAACACCAAATCTTTTGAGGTTTATTGCGATGCTTCAGGCACTAGATTAGGATGTGTCTTGATGCAAGACAACCGAGTTATTGCCTATGCATCCAGAGCACTCAGGCCTCATGAGCAGAACTACCCCACTCATGATCTGGAGTTAGCAGCTGTCGTTCATGCTCTAAAGATATGGAGACATTACTTAATGGGAGCTCATTGTAATATCTATACTGATCACAAGAGTCTCAAATATATTTTCACTCAGGCTGATCTTAATATGAGACAGAGAAGATGGTTGGAATTAATCAAGGACTATGATTTGGAAGTGCATTACCATCCTGGCAAGGCCAATGTTGTGGCAGATGCCTTAAGTCGGAAGGCCCGGTGCAACTGTGTTAGAATGGATTCCAAGATTGCCACCCTGTGTGACGCGTTGTGCAAGATGAACATAGAAGTTGTTTCCTCAGGTGCCTTGAGTTATATTTCAGTGGAGCCCACTTTACATGAGCAAATAGTCATGGCACAGATTGGTGACAAGGGTGTTCAAGTCATTAAGGAAATGATCGGACAGAAGGTGGACAAATACAAATGCCTCTGTCAGGACAACAAAGGAATTCTATGGTTTGGAGACCGATTGGTTGTTGTTCCTAAGAACCCTGAGCTCAGAAAGAAAATATTGGATGAAGCTCACCTTTCCAAATTCTCCATGGACCCCGGCAGTAACAAGATGTATCATGATCTCAGATCCTTGTACTAGTGGACCAGAATGAAGAGGGAAATTGCTAAGTATATATCTGAATGCGACACTTGCCAAAGAGTCAAGGCCAGTCATTTGAAGGTGGCAGGCACCTTACAGCCCCTTCCCATACCATCTTGGAAATGGGAGGATATTTGCATGGATTTTATTGTAGGATTGCCCAATACCTCCCGACACCACGATTCTATTTGGGTCATTGTGGATAGGTTGACTAATACAACTCATTTCTTGCCAGTGCATACCACCCACAAAATAGAGAAATATGCAGAAACCTATGTTGACCAAATAGTGTGTTTGCATGGAATTCCGAGAACTATTGTATATGATAGAGGGGCACTGTTTGTGGCACGCTTTTGGGAGCAGCTCCAAAAGTCACTTGGAACCACTGTGATTAGGAGCTCAGCATACCATCCTCAAACAGATGGTCAGACAGAGAGAGTGAATCAAATTCTCGAAGACATGTTGAGGGCATGTGTGTTGCACTATGTGAAGAATTGGGACAAGTGTCTTTCATTGGCAGAGTTCTCTTATAATAACAGCTACCAGTCCAGCCTAAAGATGGCACCTTTTGAGGCCTTGTATGGGAGAAGGTGTAGGACACCACTAAATTGGTCACAAGCTGGAGAGAGGGAAATATTTGGACCTGACCTAGTACTTGAGGCAGAGGAGAAAGTCATAGTCATTAAGAAGAATTTAGAGGCTGCTCAGGCCAGGCAAAAGAGCTATCATGACAAGAGGAGGAAGCCTCTACAGTTTGAAGTGGGAGATCATGTTTATCTTAAGGTGTCACCCACCAAAGGTGTTCAGAGATTTGGAATCAAGGGCAAGTTAGCTCCTCGCTACATTGGGCCCTATGAGATCAAAGAGATTTGTGGACCTGTAGCATATCAATTGAAGTTGCCACCCCATATGTCAGCAGTTCATGATGTGTTCCACGTATCTCAGCTATGAAAGTGTGTCCGCTTACCCACGGAAGTGCTACCTGAACCAGAATTGGAGATAGAACCAGACTTATCTTATCAAGAGCACCTCGTCAAGGTATTGGACCAAAAGGAGAGATCAACACGGACAAGGTCGATAAGGATGTATAAGGTTCAGTGGAGCCACCATTTAGTAGAAGAGGCTACGTGGGAGACTGAGGATTTTCTACGTTCTCGCTTCCCCGACTTTCTACCCACAGGAGTCGGTACGTAATCCAAACCCCCACCCCACCTGCCCTTTGAATCTAAATATGATAAAAACCTAGTTGTTAAGGGTAAAGTAAGTTTTGAAAATAACTTTAAAAGGACTTCCTTCTGAAGTTGCAAAGAGAATGACATTCGAAGAGCAGTTAATTAGAACAACCTGGACAAAAGGAGCTACAGCACACAAACACACCTTCTTGGTACCCCTCTAAAGGATCCCTACCCAAATCTCGGGACGAGATTCCTTTAAGGGGGGAGGGCTGTAACACCCCAGGTGTTACCAAGGCCCTGACTCCCTACTTGTACCCATGACTTGTTATCACATGTGTTAAGTGGAGGAGAGGGAGCCCCAAAACCTTGGAAAACCCATGGATTAACTAAGCATGTTAATGACAAAAGCTTCACCCAAACATTTTGAAAAATTGTCACCTTGGGCAAAAGAGGTTAAACCCTAGACCCTTAAAGCACTAGACTTCCAAGCAAGGGATTAGTGGGCAAGCTAATCAAATGGCCAATTCTTGTTTCTAATCCTTAACCAAAATTTAAGTACACTAATATATCTACAAAAACAGTTAAGGAATCATTGCAAAAAGGCCCCTTAAAGACCCCAAATCCATTCTTTAAGTAGAGAGCACACTAGAGCTCTCTAATCTTCTCTAAGTCAAAAATAAACCCTAATCTAAAGTCAGGCGTGTTCACTTAGTAAATGGCGCCAAAACCACTTGGTCTAAATACCAAAAAGGAGCCAAACTACCTAAGGAACCCACTGGAAAAATTTGAACCCGAGCCAAATTCGTTTGACACGATTCGACACCACTTTTGTCTCGGGGTGAACAGTGAGACAACCCAGATTTGGCGTCTGCATATCTCCCTAGCTAGGGCATATCTTCCATTGGAACTCACATACAAGAGATAACCATAGGTGCCAGTAAGAGGTCTGCGCAGGATTTTTGCCAAGATTCGCACGTTTGCGATCTTAGCAAGCGTTTGAACAAGGGCAGAAACACACCTCCACGTGTTCGACGCGCCCTGACCTCGCCAGAGCACGCACGGCGCCTGACCCCGCGCGCCCCGCACCGTGCCAAGCCAAGCCCGTGCCACTGCCCACGCCCTCGCCTATAAAGCCAGCCGAGGCTTCAACCGTACGCCCCAACTCGCTCTCGACCTCGCTGGAGCGCAAGATCACCGGCGTTTGCCCTGCACACGGCGTGCCAGTGGCCGCCCGAGAACCCACCACCGTAGACCGGCCAACCGAGCCATCCCCAGCCCCGTTCGACCCTCGAGAGAGACTCTACGTGCCTTGGTGAAGCTCCTAGAACGAGGAATTGAGCTCTGCCTCGCCGGAGACACCAGATCAAGGTCACCGGACTTCACCCGACCACCGGCGAGCGTAGACTGAGCTCCACGGTGAGCCTTTCTTCAATTCTTTGCACGAGTAGACTCCTTAGCACCCCGTGAAGCTTCCCGTACCCTTGGATTGAACTATATCGCCGTGGATAGGCCGGAGCAGCCGCCGCCGACGAGCTCGCTTGCCTGCGCACGTGGACTGGCCGATTCCGGCCATCACCGTCGTCGAGTCGTACCTCGTCGTGACCGCAAGGACTTCCCGGAGCCAACCCCGTCCTTCGCCGGACCTCCCTCGCCGCCGGTAAGCCACGCCGCGCCGCCCTGTTTTCTTCCGCGGGTACTGTTTGAAAGGGGGGAGGGACCTCGGGGAAGAAGGAAAAGAAATCAGGGGGGGTTTTGGATGGTCATAGACTTAGATGAATAGTTGCGTAGGGGCATAAGTTAAAGAGTTGGTTTAGGAAAAGCCCAGGGTCCTCGGTGTAAACTGGTTTTCCAGAAAACCTTTTAATCATTTCTCATTTAAATACAAACAGAGCTTGTAAAATTCATAACTTTAGTTTTATTCAACCAAATTTAGTCAAACCAATTTTGCCAGGTTCTAAATAATGTGAACTACTTAGGAAAAATACAAAACCCCCTAAGTGTTGCAGAAGAATTTAAAGTTTTTAATTAAATAGTGTTCTAGCCAAAAGCTAAATAAAGAGGGGAAAATAGTTACACTGTTAGACTCGGGTTAAGAAAAATCAGAGAAGTACTTAATCACTCCCTAATATGTTTAAAAATAGTAAACCCCTTAGTACACCAAAGTAAGGAAGGGTTTACCATTTAAATCCTTTTTAGCTCAAAGATAAAGAAAATAGAAAAGGTAATTTAAATTAAGAACCAGGGGGCAACCACATTTTTGCTAGCTCACTTATTCAGGATAGTTCATTGGAAAATTTTGTCAGACCCTTGTTTAGTACAAAAGAATTGAGATACCTTTTATTTTATGAAAACAAGAAGAACTTAGAAAAATAGTCCTGAAGGGAAAACACCCCAAACCTTGGGATAACTAATATTTTGTTATTATGAATATAGGAAAAATATGAGTTTTATTGTTTGATATTTTTCAAATAACAAGTTAGTTATAAGTATCTTTTCGGCATTAAACTTTAGAAAATCACAACTAAATATCCAGTAGGTCTTTTTCTGTGATTTTTAACACAGAGGCCTAATGTCACCTATGAATCTTGACAAAAATAAAATTTAGTGCAGAGACCTCACCTACATTAGAGCTAAAGTGTAAAGTGCCCTTTTACCCTTACATTTGATAATTTTACACAAGGAGCATCTGAATTAATTTCAACCCCAAACTTCTAGAATAACCCACAAAGGTAAATGCTTACCCACTGTAATTTTTATAACATTTTTGGAAAATGTTAACTGACCATGATAGTTCAAAAATGCATAATAAGAAGCGCAATAGGAAGAAAAAGGGAAATTTTGGGAGAAATAGATGACGTACAACCAAAACCTCCCAGGGATCTCATGGAACATAGATATATAATTAAAGAGTGTGAGTTCATTCACAATCTCAAAGGTGAAAGTATAAAACCCTTAAGTATACCCAAAGAAAACCCTAGAGTACCACTAAACTTAGTACTATTTTACCTTTACAATTGATCATGTCATTAATAAGCATATATCTTATTCATTGCATTTGATGGACTGTAATCTCGCTGACGGGGAGTACATCCTCGTGCTGGAGTAAGGAGTTGCTCAGGAGGTAGCCCAGGATCCAGCACCAGAGCCTACCCTCGAGGATCTGCCTGCCCCAGCTTTGGAAGACAAGCCCCGGTTTTATGCATAACCTACTATTATGCTATTTTACTACACTTAATGTTTGTAGGTTTGTATTGTGCACTTAAGTGTAGGAGTTGTTTGGAACCTTAGTTGCATGAACTCAGTTTTTTCCCTTGTGATGGATACTAGTATGCTAGGTCGAGTAGTTGCTTTACTAATTAGGGATCTCGGTAGAAGTCGAGTGATTTTTCTAGCACTCACGCGAGGTCAGGAAATTGGTTGTATCCACTTTGATAACGGGATGATGATGGTCTGTGGACACGGATCTATGGGGATGCGTGGTCTACGATATGAAATTGGAATAAGGATTAACGTGCGGATACATGTGTCAAGTGTTTGAACGTACTAAGCATATACCGAGAAATATGGTAAATCGGTATGCCTAGTACCTGAGTGAACCTCGCAACAGACTTTACCCCTCACGCGACCTGAGACGTAGTCTCCCATTCCGGTTATGGTGGGTACAAGTGCGGTCACTGCACGACGGCAGTCGGGGTCAGTGAGGCATTGTACGCCAAGGCGGTGAGCCCTGATCTGTTGACGGGGAATCGATGGGGACGGTTGATGTGTGTGGGGACGGAGTGTCTCACCACGTCGTGTGTTTAGGTTTACCTTGCAAGGATAAAAACTCGATTCGAATCGTCTGCTTCTCGCAGCTAATGAAACTGCTTGATCCATTGTACTGCATTGAGTAACAAGTGGAAATGTGTTGACTTGGCAAAAAAACATGTTGAATGCTAAATGTTTGATACCATGTATGATTAGATAGGTACACATTTAAT
The DNA here is from genome assembly GCF_902167145.1 of Zea mays. Lineage (NCBI taxonomy): Eukaryota > Viridiplantae > Streptophyta > Magnoliopsida > Poales > Poaceae > Zea > Zea mays. The sequence continues at coordinate 104,002,775 of NC_050099.1, read as the reverse complement.
CTTAAGAGAGTCACACTAAAACTTGAAAAAGCTAAAACTTGATTTTAGACTCAGCTAGTGCTTTTGGCAAACCAAACCCCTCAGCCAAACAACTGCATGTCTAGAGGTAGAGGAGTAGACTCCTCACACCGGGTAAGTCTAGCTGAGTATTAGTATACTCAACCTTGCTTGTGGCATAATTTTTACAGGTTCTCTGGAGGACATGGTTGCTGGAGTGACTTGGTCGTCCATCTTGCCACCGGGTTGGACAGTCGAGTGGGACCCTACCTCAGTAGAGGAGGAGCACGAGGAGTGATGGGATAGGCTTCCCCATCTCTCTGTTTATTTATCGTTAGTTTTATTCTGCTGCATTTTGAACAATGATCACTGCTTTGTTAACACTCCGATGATGTTGTAATAAATTAATTACTCCTTAATGTATGTTTTTATGCTTTATTGTATTTGCTCTGTGCCTCACCTTCGAGTGAGTACGTGGTACTTGATCCTGTTAGTGGCCTCGTCGGACTAGATCCGAGGGACTAACGTTTTATTCCTATTTAAGTGTGGTCTAGCTTTTAAGGTGGGACTTAGGCACTTAAGTTGGAATAATTCGGGCGGTTCCGCCACAGTACTCATCCATCTTCTGTAGAAGCTTCTCCAGGGTTTTTGGGGGCTTCTTGGCAAAATATTGCGCTGTTGGCCCTGGACAAAGTCCCTTGATCATAGCTTCGATAACAATTTCATTTGGAACCGTTGGCGCTTGAGCTCTAAGACGTAGAAACCTTCGGACATATGCCTGCAAATACTCCTCGTGGTCCTGTGTGCACTGGAATAGGGCTTGAACAGTCACTGGCTTCATCTGAAAGCCCTGAAAGCTGGTGACTAGCATATCCTTCAGCTTCTGCCACGATGTGATTGTTCCTGGCCGAAGTGAAGAATACCATGTTTGAGCAACACTCCTGACGGCCATGACGAAGGATTTCGCCATGACAGCAGTGTTGCCACCATATGATAATATGGTTCCTTCGTAACTCATGAGGAACTTCTTTGGGTCCGAATGCTCGTCATACATGGGAAGCTGTGGTAGTTTGTATAAAGGTGGCCATGGGGTAGCCTGCAATTCTGTAGCTAGGGGGAAGCATCATCAAAAGCAATGTTATCATGATGAAAATCGTCACACCATACATCATCATAGCTTGGGCTTTCTTGACGAAGCTCTCTCTGCTGTGGCCTACGCCCTTGCTCGTTGTCTTGTGTGATGTGACACATCTCTTCGGTACCTTCATCAATCTTCTTCTGGACTTCAGTCAGCCGAAAAATTTTTCTCCCTTCTCTCTACTTGTTGGTGGATAGCCTTTAGATCTTTGATTTCTTGATCCAGCTCTTCTTCCTGTGGTGTTGGGCTAATGGCCTTCCTTTTCTGGCTTCAGGCCTCCCTTAAAAGGAGCCCTTCTTCGTTGGTGTCCAGCGGCGCAAGGGCAGCCCCTGGCGCTGTTGCCTTCTTCGGCGGCATGGCAAAGGTAGTTGTTCGAGCTCTTCCTGTCGAAGGTGGTCATTTGAGTTCACCCACGGTGGGCGCCAATGTTGGTTACTTGTTCTCAATTGCTATGAATCAAGAGCAAGACAACACATTTGTTATATGTTAAAGACCTTTGTCTTTCGAAGCATTATTCCCTTTCGGGTTTAATGAATCTTAGACGAAGGTCATAAATAACAATTCCTCATCATTCACAGATAAAGAAAATACTTGCAAGATATAGTATCATGCCACATATTTGTTTCATAATAAATGCACTAGCTAGCACTATCAAAGTTTATATTATATTGATACCTTCGACTTGTTTGAAGGTGATGACGAGAGAGCAATTACAATCTAGCGTGAACAATACTCGGGTACTATTCAGATTATATGCAAAAGTACAACTTCGTACGTTATTACATTCATGCCCTCAACAATTGCATACAGGGTTTACAAATGTCACAGGGACAACATTGTCATTTGTACTCAACAACTTGAACAACACCTTCTCCCTGCATCGCCTTCCAGCTTCATCGTAACGAAGCTTGCTTGATGGAGCTTGCTTTGTCGTACTTCTCTTGTGTTGTGTCGAAGCTTTTCTGGTGACGAAGCTCATGTAATATTTAGTAGTATGTTAAAAGCAAATGGTTAGCCGTGTTTTTGAGGACCTTCGGAAAACAAAGGCCCCTAATAACTTTGACTATTTGGTGCCACTAGCTTGCCTTAGGAAGGACAAAAAGAAGCACAAACACCATGTGCGGGAGGAGAACCATAGGGAGAAGGAGCACAGGAGGATCACCATAAGAAGGAACATATGAAGGAGGGATACTATACGATCCATAAGGAGGAGGACCATATAGATATTCGTATGGGTACGGGGGAGGATACAAATAAACAAAAGGTTGTGGAGGAGGAGTGTCACACCCGGTTTTAGAAGGCAAACCGAATGCGAACCATGTACGTGCCAGGATCAGTAATTCACGTACATAGCAGTTACATAACATGGACATCATCACACAGTGCTCAAAATAGTATTAAAAAGGGAAATAATAGTCGATTACATCATACGTCTGAGACGTCCATATAGTCCTTACAATAAATCAAAGTGCGAAAACGAAACGTAGATAAACGCGGCCTTCACAGGCAGCCGACTGGGGGTTGCCGCTAACCCACGCCTAGTACTCGTCGTAGTCTTGGAACTCCTGGAAGTCTCCTTCCACAACTTCATCTTCTCCTGAGCAGTGGTTGCAATGCTGACAACCTGGGGATGGGTGGGGTTTGGTGTGTAGAGCAAGGGTGAGTACACATCAACATACTCAGCAAGTATCCTGTTTGGCTGTAGTGGACTAGCTTTATGTGGGGATAAGTCAAGCAGTTGCTTTTAGTTGGTCAGACTATTATTTACTAATAGAAAGCCAGGTTTTAGCATTAACCCAAGTTATTAGCCCGATGTACTCTTTCCAAACGGAAAGAATACCACTTACCAGCACCATAGTCATAACCAAAACCATCAGTCTCATTGCCACCTGTAACCCAAAATGTCTCTGATCAAGTACCACTAATCACTGGAGCTCCCTTGGCCACTCATAACCGCGAGCACGGCTGATATATCAGTTTTCAAACACTCTACAGAGGTTGTGCACTTTACCCACAAGCCATGATTCCCTTTCTGCCCGGAGAGAGCTACTCCCCATTGACCACTACCTAGGTGGCCTAGCAGGGCATCACTACGTAGCCTTTACAAAGATTCCCCGGGGCTGTAGCCACCCGTTAGGTTTCCTAAATGTACCGCACTCCTCCCCAAGGGACAAATCAACCTTGGCAGAGCGAGCCGCATACACCGAGCCCCATTGACGGCACGACGGCGAAGCGAACTACACCCCGGATCCTCTAATTATTCAGCTAAGGGCATCCCATTCCACCCTCATGGTTGCACTGTTTTCCCGGGTGGTCATCCATAGAACAGGTCCTTACGGAGAGGCACTCGAGAAACCGCTCGAGCCCCCTTAAAGGCCACAAGTACAACATCATAATAAGAGAAGGGAAAACAGCGTATCATAGATAATCTTATCATGTTCATTGATTAGAGTTTGAGCAATAGCATAAAGCTAAACAATAATAATCCAACCCAAAAAGGTAAACAAGGATATGGATAACAAAAGCTAGTCAATCCTTAAGTATACATGTATAATGCGGGAGGTGAATTAAAGAATGAATAGGACAGAGATAGGTCAAGGGACACTTGCCTCCACCAACCGACTGCTGCTCAGGGGCTTCTCCTGCGAGTTCCTCGGGCTCTTCAACCGGATCGTTCTCTATGCGATTGCAAGCACACATACATCCATCCATTCAAATTAGGAAACAAACAGTACACCATACAAGAGAACAAATAAAGTAAATATGCATAGAATATCACATACGATAATGAATTTACCATGGTTAGAAAGAAATGGGGAAAGGTCTCGCGAGAGTTAAAGCTTATGCCCGAGACGCACTACGGGTAAACGAATAACTAAACGTTACGTGCTCTAGTTCCAATTGGTTCTAACAAAAGAATTAGCTACATGCACTAATGTAAACGTGACCACTTTTAGTAGATTAACATTGAATGAGATAGACGATTAGCTATACAAATTAACTAACGTAACCAATTTCTAAATTGAGACTCCTATCTTATTAATAAAAACACGTGATTAGCGCGCATAGGACACGGGGGGTAGACGGGCCGTCTGGGGGTAGACGGGGCACGACGGGTCGTGCCAAGGCACGCGCACTACGCGAGCACGCGCGCGAGGCCGCACGCACACGCCACGAACTAGCCGTGCGCACGTCGGGGCCGCGCGCTAGTCGAGCTCAAGGCCGCGCGCCATAGGCACGCTGGGCCGAACTCGAGGCCACGCCGGGGCCATCACGACGTGAGCAAGGCACGGTGGGGCGAGCGGGCAAGCACGCCGGGGCAAGCGAGCACGGGCGAGCGAGGACGCGGCCGGGCGAGGACACGGCCGGGCGCGGGGGCGGGCGGCCGAGCCGGGGCACGGGGCGGGCGGCCGAGCCGGGGCGCGACGGGGCGGCCGAGCCGGAGCACGGGGCGGGCGGCCGAGCCGGAGCACGGGGCGGGCGGCCGAGCCGGGGCGGGGCGGCCGAGCTCGCTGGGAGGCGGCCGAGCCGGGCACGGAGGCGGGCGGGGCGGGCTCGCCGGAGCGAGGCTGGACGAGGGCGGGGAAGGGGCGGGGCAGGCTCGCCGGAGCGAGGCCGAGCGCGGGGAAGGGGCGGGGCGGGCTCACCGGAGCGAGGCCGAGCGCGGGGAAGGGGCGAGGCGGGCTCGCCGGAGCGAGGCCGAGCGCGGGGAAAGGCGCGGGTTCGCCGGGGGGGCGAGGCTGGGCGGCCGAGCCAAGGCGCGGCGGGGGCGGGGTCGAGCTCGTCGGGGCCGGGCGCGGGCTCTGATAGTCGCCTAGAGGGGGGGTGAATAGGGCGAAACTGAAATTTACAAATATAAACACAACTACAAGCCGGGTTAGCATTAGAAATAAAAACGAGTCCGCGAGAGAGGGCGCAAAACAAATCGCAAGCAAATGAAGAGTGTGACACGCGGATTTGTTTTACCGAGGTTCGGTTCTTGCAAACCTACTCCCCGTTGAGGAGGCCACAAAGGCCGGGTCTCTTTCAACCCTTCCCTCTCTCAAACGGTCCCTCGGACCGAGTGAGCTTCTCTTCTCAAATCAAAGCCGGGAACAAAGCTTCCCCGCAAGGGCCACCACACAATTGGTGCCTCTTGCCTTGATTACAATGGAGTTTTGATCACAAGAACAAGTGAGAAAGAAAAGAAGCAATCCAAGCGCAAGAGCTCAAAAGAACACGGCAAATCTCTTTGTATGTGTCTAGAATTGAATGCCTAGCTCTTGTAAGTGGTTGAGAAGTGGAAAACTTGGATGCAATGAATGGTGGGGTGGTTGGGGTATTTATAGCCCCAACCACCAAAAGTGGTCGTTGGGAGGCTGTCTGTTCGATGGCGCACCGGACAGTCCGGTGCACACCGGACATGTCCGGTGCCCCCGCCACGTCATCACTGCCGTTGGATTCTGATCGTTGGAGCTTCTGACTTGTGGGCCCGCCTGGATGTCCGGTGCACACCGGACATCTACTGTTCCTTGTCCGGTGCGCCAGTATGGGCGCGCCTGCCTTCTGCGCGCGCAGAGTGCGCATTAATTGCGTCGCAGGTAGCCGTTGGCGCCGAATAGCCGTTGCTCCGGAGTTGCACCGGACAGTCCGGTGCACACCGGACATGTCCGGTGAATTATAGCGGACTAGCCGTTGGAGATTCCCGAAGCCGGCGAGTTCCTGAGGCCGCTCTTCCTTGGCGCACCGGACACTGTCCGGTGTACACCGGACAGTCCGGTGAATTATAGCGGAGTCGCCTCTGGAATTCCCGAAGGTGGCGAGTTCGAGTTGGAGTCCTCTGGTGCACCGGACACTGTCCGGTGGTGCACCGGACACTGTCCGGTGGCACACCAGACAGTCCGGTGCGCCAGACCAGAGGTGCCTTCGGTTGACCCTTTGCTCCTTTGTTGAATCCAAAACTGATCTTTTTATTGGCTGAGTGTGAACCTTTTACACCTGTATAATCTATACACTTGGGCAAACTAGTTAGTCCAATTATTTGTGTTGGGCAATTCAACCACCAAAATTAATTAGGGACTAGGTGTAAGCCTAATTCCCTTTCAATCTCCCCCTTTTTGGTGATTGATGCCAACACAAACCAAAGCAAATATAGAAGTGCATAATTGAACTAGTTTGCATAATGTGAGTGTAAAGGTTGCTTGGAATTGAGCCAATATAAATACTTACAAGATATGCATGAATTGTTTCTTTCTTATATAACATTTTGGACCACGCTTGCACCACATGTTTTGTTTTTGCAAATTCTTTTGTAAATCTTTTCAAGGTTCTTTTGCAAAATAGTCAAAGGCAAATGAATAAGATTTTGAGAAGCATTTTCAAGATTTGAAATTTTCTCCCCCTGTTTCAAATGCTTTTCCTTTGACTAAAACAAAACTCCCCCTAAATGAGATCCTCCTCTTAGTGTTCAAGAGGGTTTTGATAAATTTTTGAAATACTACTTTCTCCCCCTTTTGAACATAATAAGAAGACCAATTGATAATATTCTTGGAAACACAAAGTTTTTGAAATTGGTGGTGGTGCGGTCCTTTTGCTTTGGGCTCTTACTTTCTCCCCCTTTGGCATGAATTGCCAAAAACGGATTCATTAGAGCCCTTGAAGTGCTATCTTCCCCTTTGGTCATAAATAAATGAGTCAATATTATACCAAAGACGAAGTCCGGTCCTTTTTCCTTGGGCTCTTACTTTCTTCCCCAAAGACAAAGTCCTTTTCTTTGATGCTCATGCTTTTCTCCCCCTAGAATGGAGAGTTGCTTGGAGTGACGGCGAAGAATGAGTTACGTAGTCGAAGCCTTTGTCTTTGCCGAAGACTCCAATTCTCTTTCAATACACCTATGACTTGGTTTGAAATAGACTTGGAAAAACACATTAGTCATAGCATATGAAAGAGATATGATCAAAGGTATTTATAAATGAGCTATGTGTGCAAGTTAGCAAAAGAAATTGCGCGAATCAAGGATATTGAGCTCATGCCTAAGTTTGTTAAAAGTTTGTTCATCAAGAGGCTTGGTAAAGATATCGGCTAATTGATCTTTAGTATTAATGTAAGAAATCTCGATATCTCCCTTTTGTTGGTGATCCCTTAAAAAGTGATACCGAATGGCTATGTGTTTAGTGCGGCTATGTTCGACGGGATTATCCGCCATCTTGATTGCACTCTCATTATCACATAGCAAAGGGACTTTGGTTAATTTGTAACCGTAGTCCCGCAGGGTTTGCCTCATCCAAAGCAATTGCGCGCAACAATGGCCTGCGGCAATATACTCGGCTTCGGCGGTGGAAAGAGCGACCGAATTTTGCTTCTTTGAAGCCCAAGACACCAAGGACCTTCCCAAGAACTGGCAAGTCCCTGATGTGCTCTTCCTATTGATTTTACACCCCGCCCAATCGGCATCCGAATAACCAATCAAATCAAATGTGGATCCCCTAGGATACCAAAGCCCAAACTTAGGAGTATAAGCCAAATATCTCAAGATTCGTTTTACGGCCGTAAGGTGAGCTTCCTTAGGGTCGGCTTGGAATCTTGCACACATGCATACGGAAAGCATAATATCCGGTCGAGATGCACATAAATATAGCAAAGAACCAATCATCGACCGGTATACCTTTTGATCCACGGACTTACCTCCCGTGTCGAGGTCGAGATGCCCATTTGTTCCCATGGGTGTCTTGATGGGCTTGGCATCCTTCATCCCAAACTTGTTTAGAATGTCTTGAGTGTACTTCGTTTGGCTAATGAAGGTGCCCTCTTGGAGTTGCTTCACTTGAAATCCTAAGAAATACTTCAACTCCCCCATCATAGACATCTCGAATTTCTGTGTCATGATCCTACTAAACTCTTCACATGTAGACTCGTTAGTAGACCCAAATATAATATCATCAACATAAATTTGGCATACAAACAAGTCATTTTCAAGAGTTTTAGTAAAGAGTGTAGGATCGGCCTTTTCGACTTTGAAGCCATTTGCAATAAGGAAATCTCTAAGGCATTCATACCATGCTCTTGGGGCTTGCTTGAGCCCATAAAGCGCCTTAGAGAGCTTATAGACATGGTTAGGGTACTCACTGTCTTCAAAGCCGGGAGGTTGCTCAACATAGACCTCTTCCTTGATTGGTCCATTGAGGAAGGCACTTTTCACGTCCATTTGATAAAGCTTAAAGCCATGGTAAGTAGCATAGGCCAATAAAATGCGAATTGACTCAAGCCTAGCTACTGGTGCATAGGTTTCACCGAAATCCAAACCTTCGACTTGGGAGTATCCTTTGGCCACAAGTCGAGCTTTGTTCCTTATCACCACACCATGCTCATCTTGCTTGTTGCGGAAGACCCATTTGGTTCCTACAACATTTTGGTTAGGACGTGGAACTAAATGCCATACCTCATTCCTAGTGAAGTTGTTGAGCTCCTCTTGCATCGCCACCACCCAATCCGAATCTTGGAGTGCTTCCTCTACCCTGTGTGGCTCAATGGAGGAAACAAAAGAGTAATGTTCACAAAAATGTGCAACACGAGACCTAGTAGTTACCCCCTTATGAATGTCGCCGAGGATGGTGTCGACGGGGTGATCTCGTTGAATTGCTTGGTGGACTCTTGGGTGTGGCGGCCTTTGTTCTTCATCCTCCTTGTCTTCCTCAATTGCATCTCCCCCTTGATCATTGTCGTCATCTTGAGGTGGCTCATTTGCTTGATCTTCTACTTCATCAACTTGAGCTTCATCCTCATTTTGAGTCGGTGGAGATGCTTGCATGGAGGAGGATGGTTGATCTTGTGCTCTTGGAGGCTCTTCGGATTCCTTAGGACACACATACCCAATGGACATGTTCCTTAGCGCGATGCATGGAGCCTCTTCAATACCTATCTCATCAAGATCAACTTGCTCTACTTGAGAGCCGTTAGTCTCATCAAACACAACGTCACAAGAAACTTCAACAAGTCCTGAGGACTTGTTAAAGACTCTATATGCCCTTGTGTTTGAGTCAAATCCTAGTAAAAAGCCTTCTACAGTCTTAGGAGCAAATTTAGATTTTCTACCTCTTTTAACAAGAATAAAGCATTTGCTACCAAAGACTCTAAAATATGAAATGTTGGGCTTTTTACCGGTTAGGAGTTCATATGATGTCTTCTTGAGGATTCGATGTAGATACAACCGGTTGATGGCGTAGCAAGCGGTGTTGACCGCCTCCGCCCAAAACCGATCCGAAGTCTTGTACTCATCAAGCATGGTCCTTGCCATGTCCAATAGAGTTCGATTCTTCCTCTCCACTATACCATTTTGTTGAGGGGTGTAGGGAGAAGAGAACTCATGCTTGATGCCCTCCTCCTCAAGGAAGCCTTCAATTTGAGAGTTCTTGAACTCCGTCCCGTTGTCGCTTCTAATTTTCTTGATCCTTAAGCCGAACTCATTTTGAGCCCGTCTCAAGAATCCCTTTAAGGTCTCTTGGGTTTGAGATTTTTCCTGCAAAAAGAATACCCAAGTGAAGCGAGAATAATCATCCACTATTACAAGACAATACTTACTCCCGCCGATGCTTATGTAAGCAATCGGGCCAAATAGATCCATGTGGAGTAGCTCAAGCGGCCTGTCGGTCGTCATGATGTTCTTGTGTGGATGATGAGCACCAACTTGCTTCCCTGCTTGGCATGCGCTACAAACCCTGTCTTTCTCAAAATGAACATTTGTTAGTCCTAAAATGTGTTCTCCCTTTAGAAGTTTGTGAAGATTCTTCATCCCAACATGGGCTAGTCGGCGGTGCCAGAGCCAACCCATGTTAGTCTTAGCAATTAAGCATGTGTCGAGTTCAGCTCTATTAAAATCTACTAAGTATAGCTGACCCTCCAACACACCCTTAAATGCTACTGAATCATCACTTCTTCTAAAGACAGTGACACCTATATCAGTGAAAAGACAGTTGTAACCCATTTTGCATAATTGAGATACAGAAAGCAGATTGTAATCTAATGAATCTACAAGAAAAACATTGGAAATAGAATGGTCAGGAGATATAGCAATTTTACCCAATCCTTTGACCAAACCTTGATTTCCATCCCCGAATGTGATAGCTCTTTGGGGATCTTGGTTTTTCTCATAGGAGGAGAACATTTTCTTCTCCCTTGTCATGTGGTTTGTGCACCCGCTGTCGATGATCCAACTTGAGCCCCCGGATGCATAAACCTACAAAACAAGTTTAGTTCTTGACTTTAGGTACCCAAATGGTTTTGGGTCCTTTGGCATTAGACACAAGAACTTTGGGTACCCAAACACAAGTCTTTGACCCCTTGTGCTTGCCCCCAACATACTTGGCAACTACTTTGCCGGATTTGTTAGTCAACACATAAGATGCATCAAAAGTTTTAAATGAAATGCTATGATCATTTTATGCACTAGGAGTTTTCTTCTTAGGCAACTTAGCACGGGTTGGTTGCCTAGAGCTAGATGTCTCACCCTTATACAAAAATGCATGATTAGGGCCAGAGTGAGACTTTCTAGAATGAATTCTCCTAATTTTGCTCTCAGGATAACCGGCAGGGTACAAAATGTAACCCTCGTTATCCTAAGGCATGGGAGCCTTGCCCTTTACAAAATTAGACAATCTTTTAGGAGGGGCACTAAGTTTGACATTGTCTCCCCTTTGGAAGCCAATGCCATCCTTGATGCCAGGGCGTCTCCAATTATAGAGCATACTACGAGCAAATTTAAATTTTTCATCCTCTAAGTTATGCTCGGCAATTTTAGCATCTAATTTTGCTATATGATCATTTTGTTGTTTAATTAAAGCCATGTGATCATGAATAACATCAATGTTAACATCTCTACATCTAGTACAAATAGAAACATGCTCAACATTAGATGTAGAGGATTTGCAAGATTTTAATTCAACAACCTTAGCTTGTAACATATCATTCTTAGTTCTAAGGTCAGAAATTGTAGCATTGCAAACATCAAAATTTTTAGCCTTAGCAAGCAATTGTTCATTTTCATTTCTAAGGCTAGCAAGAGTAATATTTAAATTTTCAATCCTAGCGAGCAAATCATCATTATTATCTCTAGGATTGGAAATCGAAACATTACAAACATGAGAATCAACCTTAGCCAACAAATTAGCATTTTCATTTCTAAGGTTGTCTATTGTCTCATGGTAAGTGCTTAGCTCACTAGACAATTTTTCACATTTCTCAATTTCTAGAGCATAAGCATTTTTAACCTTAACATGCTTTTTATTTTCCTTGATTAGGAAGTCCTCTTGGGTGTCCAAGAGATCATCCTTTTTATGGATGGCACTAATCAATTCATTAAGTTTTTCTTTTTGTTGCATGTTGAGGTTGGCAAAAAGAGTACGTAAATTATCTTCCTCATCACTAGCATTATCATCACTAGAGGATTCATATTTAGTGGAGGATCTAGATTTAACCTTCTTTTTGCCGTCCTTTGCCATGAGGCACTTGTGGCCGACGTTGGGGAAGAGAAGTCCCTTGGTGACGGCGATGTTAGCGGCGTCCTCGTCGTCGGAGGAGTCGCTTGAGCTTTTGTCGGAGTTCCACTCCCGACAAACATGGGCATCGTCGCCCTTCCTCTTGTAGTACCTCTTCTTCTCCTTTCTTCTCCCCTTCTTGTCGTCGCCCCTGTCACTATCACTTGATAATGGACATTTAGCTATAAAGTGACCGGGCTTACCACACTTGTAGCAAACCTTCTTGGAGCGGGACTTGTAGTCTTTCCCTCTCCTTTGTTTGAGGATTTGGCGGAAGCTCTTGATGACGAGCGCCATTTCCTCATTGTCGAGCTTGGAGGCGTCTATTAGTTGACGACTTGATGTAGACTCCTCCTTCTTTTCTTCCGTCGCCTTGAATGCGACGGGTTGAGCTTCGGATGTGGAGGGATCATCAAGCTCGTTGATCTTCCTCGAGCCTTCGATCATGCACTCAAAACTTACAAAATTCCCGATTACTTCCTCGGGGGTCATTAGTGTATATCTTGGGTTGCCACGGATTAATTGAACTTGAGTAGGGTTAAGGAAAATAAGAGATCTTAGAATAACCTTAACCACCTCGTGGTCATCCCACTTCTTGCTCCCGAGGTTGCGCACTTGATTCACCAAGGTCTTGAGCCGGTTGTACATGTGTTGTGGCTCTTCCCCTTTGCGAAGCCGGAACCGACCGAGCTCCCCCTCGATCGTTTCCCGCTTGGTGATCTTTGTGAGCTCATCTCCCTCGTGCGCGGTTTTGAGCACATCCCAAACCTCCTTGGCACTCTTCAACCCTTGCACTTTGTTACACTCCTCTCTACTTAGAGAGGCGAGGAGTATTGTTGTCGCTTGAGAGTTGAAGTGCTCGATTTGGGCCACCTCATCCTCATCATAATCCTTATCCCCTACAGACGGTACCTGTGCACCAAACTCAACAACATCCCATATACTTTTGTGGAGTGAGGTTAGATGAAATCGCATTAAATCACTCCACCTAGCATAATCTTCACCATCAAAAGTTGGTGGTTTGCCTAATGGGACGGAAAGTAAAGGTGCATGTTTAGAAATGCGAGGGTAGTGTAGGGGGATCTTACTAAACTTCTTACGCTCTTGGCGTTTAGAAGTTACGGAGGGCGCATCGGAGCCGGAGGTTGATGTTGATGAAGTGTCGGTCTCGTAGTAGACCACTTTCCTCATCCTCTTTTGCTTGTCCCCACTTCGATGCGGCTTGTGGGAAGAAGATTTTTCCTTCTTCTCTTTGTGGTGAGAAGAAGATTTCTTCTCCTTCCCTTTGTTGGAGGAGCTCTTCTTCTTCTCCCTCCTTTTGGTACGGGACTCTTCCGATGAAGTGCTCCCGTGGCTTGTAGTGGGCTTTTCGCCGGTCTCCATCTCCTTCTTGGCGTGATCTCCCGACATCACTTCGAGCGGTTAGGCTCTAATGAAGCACCGGGCTCTGATACCAATTGATAGTCGCCTAGAGGGGGGTGAATAGGGCGAAACTGAAATTTACAAATATAAACACAACTACAAGCCGGGTTAGCGTTAGAAATAAAAACGAGTCCGCGAGAGAGGGCGCAAAACAAATCGCAAGCAAATGAAGAGTGTGACACGCGGATTTGTTTTACCGAGGTTCGGTTCTTGCAAACCTACTCCCCGTTGAGGAGGCCACAAAGGCCGGGTCTCTTTCAACCCTTCCCTCTCTCAAACGGTCCCTCGGACCGAGTGAGCTTCTCTTCTCAAATCAAAGCCGGGAACAAAGCTTCCCCGCAAGGGCCACCACACAATTGGTGCCTCTTGCCTTGATTACAATGGAGTTTTGATCACAAGAACAAGTGAGAAAGAAAAGAAGCAATCCAAGCGCAAGAGCTCAAAAGAACACGACAAATCTCTTTGTATGTGTCTAGAATTGAATGCCTAGCTCTTGTAAGTGGTTGAGAAGTGGAAAACTTGGATGCAATGAATGGTGGGGTGGTTGGGGTATTTATAGCCCCAACCACCAAAAGTGGCCGTTGGGAGGTTGTCTGTTCGATGGCGCACCGGATAGTCCGGTGCACAGTGGACATGTCCGGTGCCCCCGCCACGTCATCACTGCCGTTGGATTCTGACCGTTGGAGCTTCTGACTTGTGGGCACGCCTGACCGGACATCTACTGTTCCTTGTCCGGTGCGCCAGTATGGGCGCGCCTGCCTTCTGCGCGCGCAGAGCGCGCATTAATTGCGTCGCAGGTAGCCGTTGGCGCCGAATAGCCGTTGCTCCGGAGTTGCACCGGACAGTCCGGTGCACACCGGACATGTCCGGTGAATTATAGCGGACTAGCCGTTGGAGATTCCCGAAGCCGGCGAGTTCCTGAGGCCGCTCTTCCTTGGCGCACCGGACACTGTCCGGTGTACACCGGACAGTCCGGTGAATTATAGCGGAGTCGCCTCTGGAATTCCCGAAGGTGGCGAGTTCGAGTTGGAGTCCTCTGGTGCACCGGACACTGTCCGGTGGTGCACCGGACACTGTCCGGTGGCACACCAGACAGTCCGGTGCGCCAGACCAGAGGTGCCTTCGGTTGACCCTTTGCTCCTTTGTTGAATCCAAAACTGATCTTTTTATTGGCTGAGTGTGAACCTTTTACACCTGTATAATCTATACACTTGGGCAAACTAGTTAGTCCAATTATTTGTGTTGGGCAATTCAACCACCAAAATTAATTAGGGACTAGGTGTAAGCCTAATTCCCTTTCAGGCTCGCCGGAGGGCGGCGCGCCGGGGCCGGGCGGGGTTGGGGCGGGGCGGCCTTGCCGCGGCGAGGGGCGGGCGTGGGCCCGGGGTGGCACGCCGGGGAGCGGCGCCGGCGGGCGGGGGAGGGGGGGAAGGGAGGAGAGGGGGGGGGCCTCACCGGAGGGGGCGGCTAGGGTTAGGGGAGAGGGAGTTGGGGAGGGGGAGGGGTATGACAGGAGGGGCCGCGGGGAGGGAATTTTGGAAAAAGAAAAAAGGGGGGCTGGGCCGGCTGGGCCCAAAGGGGGAGGGGCGCGGCTGGGCCGGCTGGGCGGGCCACGGCGGGGGGAGGGGGGCGGCTGGGCCGCCAGCTGGGCCGGCGCGAAGGGGGAGGGGGCGGCTGGGCCAAAAGGGAGAAGGGGGAGAGAAAAAGAAAAGGCTTTTCTTTTTCGAATTTCCATATTTTTTATATGCCTAATTCTCCAATTCACTCAACCACAAACAAAAGAGTGCATAATCCGGCATGATGCAACAACCAAAAATAGTTCTAGGTTTGGCTTACACAAGATGTCGAGCTAATTCTCGCTATAACTTTTGGAAAAGATCAAGGCTTAGCGAGAAGAAAATGGAAAAGGAAAGAGTAATGCCTGAATTTGGTGTGAGAAAAGAAGAAAAAAATTCTACCCCCAAATTCAGGGCGTTACAAACCTATCCCCCTTAAAAGAATCTCGCCCTCGAGATTCAGGGTTGGCTAGCAAAGAGCTCAGGGTATTTAGCCATCAGATCATCTTCACGCTCCCAGGTTGCTTCTTCCTCCGAGTGGTGATTCCATCTGACTTTGCACATTCGGATGGTCTTCCTTCGGGTGACTCTGTCTGCAACATCAAGGATTTGCACTGGCTTCTCAACGTAGGTCAAGTCCTCCTGGACTTCAAGACCTTCCACTGGCAACTGCTCTTCTGGCACACGCAAGCACTTCTTCAACTGAGACACATGAAAGACATCATGCACAACAGACAAATTCTCTGGCAGACTGAGCTGATAGGACACTTCTCCACGCCTTGAGAGAATTTGGTACAGACCAATGTAGCGGGGTGCTAGCTTGCCTTTGACTCCGAACCTTCTGACTCCTCTGATCGGTGACACTTTCAGATAGACGAAGTCTCCGACTTCAAAACTCAGCTCTCTTCTTCTTGTGTCTGCATAGCTTCGCTGCCTTGATTGCGCTATCTTCAGATTCTCTCGGACCATCTTGATGTTCTCTTCAGCTTCAAATAGAATGTCTGGCCCAAACACCTGCTTTTCTCCAGGCTGATCCCATTGCAATGGAGTTCTACAACTCCTTCCATAAAGCGCCTGAAATGGTGACATCTTCAAATTGGCCTGGTAACTGTTGTTATAGGAAAACTCTGCATAAGGCAATCTCTTGTCCTATCCGGACTGGTCTTGCAACGCACAGGCTCTCAACATATCTTCAAGGATTTGATTGGTTCTTTCGGTCTGGCCATCTGTCTGCGGATGATAAGCTAAACTGAAATTCAGATGTGTGCCCAAGGCTTCATGCAACTGCTGCCAGAAATGAGAGGTGAACTGTGTTCCTCTGTCTGACACTATCTTCTTTGGCACACCATGAAGACAAACGATCCGAGACATATACAACTCTGCCAATACTGCATTGCTGTAGTTGGTCTTGATAGGTATGAAGTGGGCTGACTTGGTCAAGCGGTCCACTACTACCCAAATGGAATCGTAGCCAGCTCGAGTGCGAGGCAATCCGACTATGAAATCCATACCGATTTCATCCCATTTCCACTGAGGGATCTGCAATGGTTGCAACAATCCAGCTGGTCTCTGGTGCTCTGCCTTAATTCTTCGACAACTATCGCACATAGCCACATGCTCTGCGATTTCCCTCTTCATTCCGTACCACCAGAATTTCTTCTTCAGATCTTGATACATCTTCTCACTACCAGGGTGAATCGAATAGGCTGTCTCATGAGCTTCCTTGAGAATCAACTCCCGAATAGACTGGACATTGGGAACACATAAGCGGTCTTTGAACCATATCACGCCTTCTGCATCTTCCCGAAAATCTATGCCTCTGCCATCTAGAATCAGTCGCCGGATCTCACTGATCTTCTCATCATTCTTCTGCGCTTCTTTGATTTCCCGCTCCAGGGTAGGTTCCAACTCAACTATGACTCCTCATGAATTGTTCAGAAATCCGAGACTCAACCTGTCAAACTCCTTGGCCAACTCATAAGGCATCGGACGAGCGACCATCAGATTTATCTGACTCTTCCTGCTCAAAGCATCTGCCACTACGTTTGCTTTGCCTGGGTGGTAATGAATCTCCAACTCATAGTCTTTGATCAGCTCTAACCATCTTCGCTGCCTCATATTCAACTCTGACTGAGTGAATATGTACTTCAGACTCTTGTGGTCTGTGTAAACATCGCATTTCTGTCCATATAGATAGTGCCTCCATGTCTTCAGTGCGTGAACCACTGCTGCCAACTCTAGGTCATGGATTGGGTAATTCTTCTCATGAACTTTCAGTTGTCGGGACGAGTAAGCCACAACTCTTCCCTCTTGCATCAACACACATCCCAAACCGGTGTAACAAGCATCACAATACACCGAGAAGGGCTTGTGCACATCAGGTAAGACTAGGACAGACGCTGTTGTCAACTTCTCTTTCAGCGCTTCAAAGGCCTCTTGACATTTCTGGGTCCACTTGAACTCAACCTTGTTGTCTAGCAACGCTGTCATTGGTTTCGCAATCTTTGAAAACCCTTCAATGAATCGCCGATAATATCCGACCATTCCAATGAAACTCTTGATTCCTCGAGCATCTGTTGGCGCTTTCCAGTTCAGAATGTCTGCCACTTTCTTCGGATCTACAGCCAATCCTTCTTTGTTGATTATGTGACCCAAGAATAGGACTTCACTGATCCAGAACTCACACTTGCTCAACTTTGCATACAACTGGTGCTCTCGCAATCTCTGCAATACCATCCTCAAATGATCTGCATGCTCTTCTTCGCTTTGAGAATAAATCAGAATGTCATCGATGAATACCACCACAAACTTGTCGAGATAGTCCATGAATACACTGTTCATCAAGTTCGTAAAGAAGGCTAGCACATTGGTCAAACCAAAAGACATCACAGTGAACTCATACAAACCATACTTGGTAATGAATGTCGTCTTCGGAATGTCCGAAGGTCGGATCCTGAGCTGATGATAACCTGACCTCAGATCAATCTTGGAGAACACACTGGCTCCTCTCAACTGGTCGAACAGATCTTCTATTCTGGGCAAGGGGTACTTGTTCTTGATCGTGACCTCATTCAAAGCTCGATAATCGATACACATCCTTTTGGTGCCATCTTTCTTTTCCACAAATAGGACAGGGGCGGCCCAAGGCGAGGTGCTTGGCCGGATGTAACCTTTCTCTGACAGCTCATCAATCTGCTTCTTAAGTTCAACCAACTCTGGTCCGGATATTCTGTAAGCTCTCTTAAAGATAGGGGAGGTTCCAAGAAGAAGCTCTATGGCAAACTCAACTTTCTGCTCTGGTGGCATACCCGGTAAGTCCTTTGGAAACACATCTGGGAATTCGGACACAATCTTGATCCTCTCAATTGGGTCTGCTTCATTGCTATCAACGGCCATCTGATAACAACTTCCTTTCTTTGGCTCAGGCGGGACTAACTCGGTCACCACTTCCTCTCCTAGTGGGGACACCAACTTGATTGTCCTCTTATCACAACTGATAATTGCCTGATACTTATCTAGCCAATTCATCCCCAGGATGACATCTATTCCCTGAGTACCCATTACTATGAGGTTGGCGGGAAACGCTATCCCCCTTATTTCCACACATACATTCAAACAAATGCTATCGGCTCGAATTCTACCACCGGCTGAGTCAATTTGAATGGGGGTTGACATGGTAGTAATTGGCAGATTATGTGCTTCTACCCATGATGCAGTAATGAAAGAATGTGTTGCTCCAGTATCAAATAACACTTCTGCAGAATGGGAGTCGACTGGGAACATACCTACTATCATGTCGGGGGTCTCCTAAACTGCTTCAGCCTCCAAGTGGTTCAGTCTCCCATGATTGTAGCGTGACTGAGAGCGGTTGCCTGCGCCAGGCTGAGACACATTCTGCTTTGCTGGGGCATTGGGGCCTGCTGCTGCTGGGTTGCCTTCTTCGGACATTGCATCACCCAGTGGCCTTGCTCTCCACAGTGGAAACATGCTTTGTTTCCAACCTGAGCTGGTGCTGCCTAATTGCTCTGCTGGTTTGCTGGGGCAGGAAGATGAGGTGCTTGCTGATTCTGCCTCTGGAGCTGACCTCCTGACTGATTGCTCTGACGGTTCTGATACTGGTGCTGAGGATACTGTCTTTGGAACTGCTGATGCTGCTGAGGTGGACGCTGGTTCTGCCTGAACTGCTGAGGTTGATTTCCTGAGAAACGAGGACGATTGCTGCTTCCAGGCTAGGGTCCACTGATCTTGCGCTTACGATCCTCCATCTCCTTACGCTTCCTCTCTGTCATGATTGCTCTGTCAATCAGGTGCTGAAATGTCGGGCAGGTGTGATTCATCAGCTGATACTGAAGAGGGTCAACCAAGCTTCTTAGGAAATGGTACTGTCGCTTGGCGTCGGTGTTGACATCTTCAGGAGCATAGCGAGACAACTGCAGAAACCTGTCTCGATACTCACTGACTGACATCGACCCTTGCTTGAGGGCCAGGAACTCCTCCTTCTTCACTGTCATCAGACCTGCAGGAACATGGTACTGACAAAAGCTTCCTCTGAACTCTTCCCAGGTGATGGTGTCGGGGTGGGCATCGGTGGCGAGGTAAGACTCCCACCATGACTGAGCTGCTCCTCTCAACAGACGGGGACCATACAGGACTTTCTCCCTATCATCGCACTGAGCGGTATGCAACTCCCGCTCCACAGTGCGCAGCTAGTCTTCAGCATCCATGGGGTCAGAAGAGTGAGCAAACGTTGGTGGATGACCTCTCATGAACTCAGCACGCTTGTCTCTGGGCATCTGAGGCATCTAAGGCTGAGGTGGTGCTTACTGCTGCTGCTGCTGCTGAATGGCGGCCAGAGTCTGACCGATGGCTTGAACTGCCTGAGTCTGCATTAGAAACATCTGCTCGATCGACATCGGGGGTGGGGGCGGCAGGTGCTGTTGCGGAGGCACCTCATCCTGCTGAGCGGCTCGCTCCTGCTGAGCACGCCTTCCTCCTCTACGCCTGTTCTCTGACATCTGCAGAATGCAACCACACATCAGAACTGATCTGGCAAATCTTGCAGCATAAGAAAAGAGTATAGAATCCTTCAACAACACTGAACAGATGAGCATCTTCACTGATCTCCAACACAGACCACACAGCTTCTCAGATAAAGAGAAAAGTGGAATAAAAGGTTTCCCAACTATATAACTAACTCCATTAACATAATAGGTAAACCAAAATGCAGGGGATACCCACACTCTGGTGACAGTCATCACAAAGATCCAAACCAAACATAGTTCACCATGACAAACATAAATGCACATGATATAGCAAACTACCCTGTCTAACTAAGACTAACTAAAAGCGAGACTAACGCTAAGACTGTAGCTTCTACGTATATATTTTGTATTAATTACAAGATCCAACTCTAACGATCTATGGTTCTAGATTTATCTTGGTCTTGCAGTCGGGATTGCCATAAGGCTGGCATCCACGCCGAGGTGAGCGGTACGGGTGCTGAGTCCCGACGGGAGCGGGGGAACCATCATCCAGTTGACGACGTTCCGCACGCTCAGCCTGCAGCAGGGCGATCTCAGCACGAGCCCTACTCAGCTCGTCTAATGCATGGTCCAGCTCCGTGTTTAGCACGGCGGCTAGGTTGACTGTGCTGCTCAACCTAGGATTGTCCTCACCGACAGGTGAAACAATCATGCCTCCTGTGCTGCCAGATGGATGGCGGGGGTAATACTTCAGGTTGAGACCGTCAGCTACCCCACCGAGCACCGAGCAGTAGTGCGAAAGCGCACGCCGTGCAGCATCTTGCATGGCCGCCTCAGCTGAGTCCCGCTCAGAGATAGAATAGTGCTCTGAGCAGACCTCAGCACCCTGGAGACTGTTCTCCGGACGGCGCACCAAGCAGGTCGCCTCCCAGCGGTCCGGGTAGACCCCGCGACTATGCTTGTAGACCACACAGCGATACTCGATGGACCAGGTATGCCGGTTAAGTGCCCGACGTAGCAGGGTGTCGAGCGCATCATGGAAGTGACACCCGCGAGCAGCGTCGCGAGTGATGGGTCGAGCAACCCATCCTTCCGGCTCCTGGTCAGCAGAGAAGTCGGTGTCGTGGCTCGAGCTGTCGTCGCCACCTCCGTCGTCTGGGTCTCCTCCAGCAGCTACTCCAGAGGCTGGGGCGCCTAGTGGTGGTGCAGGGGGCGCCTCCAGGGGAAGCACAGGGGAGCAGCTCCTCACAGACTCTATCTCCTGTTGGAGCGAGAAAGAAGAGCCCTGCTGCTCCTGTCGTCGACGTTCCTGCTCCTCATGCAGGCGGTGGTGCAGTCTCTCCAAGTGGCTGGACTGTCTGGCCACGGGACGGCGAAGCGGACGCTCAGCAAGGCGGGAGGGTAAGAAGGGGATGACGGACATTCGTGCAGTGTGTCTAAGTCGAGCCATCTACAAAAGACACCGCAAGCAAAAGAGTGAGAACAGAATCAATATGACCAGCAAGTAATGAATCATAAATAAATGAAGGATTAGAATAAAACATAATTTTCAGCAAGGTATAATATATAGTAGAACATAGGTTTGGTCGGTATGACCAACTTTTGAAGGGATATCAAAGTCAAGGCAGGGACAGAGGTCTATTGTCCTTAGAACGACCATTTTACTCTAGGTTAGCGGTCCTACAGTCAGCACGACTTTGATACCACTTATGTCACACCCGGTTTTGGAAGGCAAACCGAATGCGAACCATGTACGTGCCAGGATCAGTAATTCACGTACACAGCAGTTACATAACATGGACATCATCACACAGTGCTCAAAATAGTATTAAAAAGGGAAATAATAGTCGATTACATCATACGTCTGAGACGTCCATATAGTCCTTACAATAAATCAAAGTGCGAAAACGAAACGTAGATAAACACGGCCTTCACAGGCAGCCGACTGGGGGTTGCCGCTAACCCACGCCTAGAACTCGTCGTAGTCTTGGAACTCCTGGAAGTCTCCTTCCACAGCTTCATCTTCTCCTGAGCAGTGGTTGCAATGCTGACAACCTGAGGATGGGGGGGTTTGGTGTGTAGAGCAAGGGTGAGTACACATCAACATACTCAGCAAGTATCCTGTTTGGCTGTAGTGGACTAGCTTTATGTGGGGATAAGTCAAGCAGTTGCTTTTAGTTGGTCAGATTATTATTTACTAATAGAAAGCCAGGTTTTAGCATTAACCCAAGTTATTAGCCCGATGTACTCTTTCCAAACGGAAAGAATACCACTTACCAGCACCATAGTCATAACCAAAACCATCAGTCTCATTGCCACCTGTATCCCAAAATGTCTCTGATCAAGTACCACTAATCACTGGAGCTCCCTTGGCCGCTCATAACCGCGAGCACGGCTGATATATCAGTTTTCAAACACTCTGCAGAGGTTGTGCACTTTACCCACAAGTCGTGATTCCCTTTCTGCCCGGAGAGAGCTACTCCCCATTGACCACTACCTAGGTGGCCTAGCAGGGCATCACTACGTAGCCTTTACAAAGATTCCCTGGGGCTGTAGCCACCCGTTAGGTTTCCTAAATGTACCGCACTTCTCCCCAAGGGACAAATCAACCTTGGCAGAGCGAGCTGCATACACCGAGCCCCATTGACGGCACGACGGCGAAGCGAACTACACCCCGGATCCTCTAATTATTCAGCTAAGGGCATCCCATTCCACCCTCATGGTTGCACTGTTTTCCCGGGTGGTCATCCATAGAACAGGTCCTTACGGAGAGGCACTCGAGAAACCGCTCGAGCCCCCTTAAAGGCCACAAGTACAACATCATAATAAGAGAAGGGAAAACAGCGTATCATAGATAATCTCATCATGTTCATTGATTAGAGTTTGAGCAATAGCATAAAGCTAAACAATAATAATCCAACCCAAATAGGTAAACAAGGATATGGATAACAAAAGCTAGTCAATCCTTAAGTATACATGTATAATGCGGGAGGTGAATTAAAGAATGAATAGGACAGAGATAGGTCAAGGGACACTTGCCTCCACCAACCGACTGCTGCTCAGGGGCTTCTCCTGCGAGTTCCTAGGGCTCTTCAACCGGATCGTTCTCTATGCGATTGCAAGCGCACATACATCCATCCATTCAAATTAGGAAACAAACAGTACACCATGCAAGAGAACAAATAAAGTAAATATGCATAGAATATCACATACAATAATGAATTTACCATGGTTAGAAAGAAATGGGGAAAGGTCTCGCGAGAGTTAAAGCTTATGCCCGAGACGCACTACGGGTAAACGAATAACTAAACGTTACGTGCTCTAGTTCCAATTGGTTCTAACAAAAGAATTAGCTACATGCACTAATGTAAACGTGACCACTTTTAGTAGATTAACATTGAATGAGATAGACGATTAGCTATACAAATTAACTAATGTAACCAATTTCCAAATTGAGACTCCTATCTTATTAATAAAAACACGTGATTAGCGCGCATAGGACACGGGGGGGGGGGGGGGGGATAGACGGGCCGTCTGGGGGTAGACGGGGGCACGACGGGTCGTGCCAAGGCACGCGCACTACGCGAGCACGCGCGCGAGGCCGCACACACACGCCACGAACTAGCCGTGCGCACGTCGGGGCCGCGCGCTAGCCGAGCTCAAGGCCGCGCGCCATAGGCACGCTGGGCCGAACTCGAGGCCACGCCGGGGCCGTCACGACGCGAGCAAGGCACGGCGGGGCGAGCGGGCAAGCACGCCGGGGCAAGCGAGCACGGGCGAGCGAGGACGCGGCCGGGCGAGGACACGACCGGGCGCGGGGGCGGGGCGGCCGAGCTCGCCGGGAGGCGGCCGAGCCGGGCACGGAGGCGGGCGGGGCGGGCTCATCGGAGCGAGGCCGGACGAGGGCGGGGAAGGGGCGGGGCGGGCTCGCTGGAGCGAGGCCGAGCGCGGGGAAGGGCGCGGGTTCGTCGGGGGGGGGGGGGGGGGCGAGGCGGGGCGGCCGAGTCAAGGCGCGGTGGGGGCGGGGCCGAGCTCGCCGGGGCGGCCGGGGCGCGGGCTCGCTGGAGGGCGGCGCGGCGGGGCTGGGCGGGGTCGGGGCGGGGTGGCCTTGCCGCGGCGAGGGGCGGGCGCGGGCCCGGGGTGGCGCGCCGGGGAGTGGCACCGGCGGGCGGGGGAGGGGGGAAGGGAGGAGAGGGGGGGCTCACCGGAGGGGGCGGCGCGGCGGCGACGCCGGGGGGAAGGGGCGGCGGCGGCTAGGGTCAGGGGAGAGGGAGTTGGGGAGGGAGAGGGGTATGACAGGCGGGGCCCGCGGGGAGGGAATTTTGGAAAAAGAAAAAAAGGGGGGAGGGGGGCGGCTGGGCCGGCTGGGCCCAAAGGGGGGAGGGGGCGTGGCTGGGCGGGCCACGGCGGGGGGAGGGGGGCGGCTGGGCCGCCAGCTGGGCCGGCGCGAAGGGGGAGGGGGCGGCTGGGCCAAAAGGGAGAAGGGGGGAGAGAAAAAGAAAAGGCTTTTCTTTTTCTAATTTCCATATTTTTTATATGCCTAATTCTTATATGCCTAATTCTCCAATTCACTCAACCACAAACAAAAGAGTGCATAATCCGGCATGATGCAACAACCAAAAATAGTTTTAGGTTTTGCTTACACAAGATGTCGAGCTAATTCTCGCTATAACTTTTGGAAAAGATCAAGGCTTAGCGAGAAGAGAAGGGAAAAGGAAAGAGTAACGCCTGAATTTGGTGAGAGAAAAGAAGAAAAAAATTCTACCCCCAAATTCAGGGCGTTACAAGGAGTGTCAATGGAAGGGGCTTCGTTAGTCGTGGGAGGAGTGTCGGTCATTCAGGCTCAACAGTAGAAGGAGGAGCATTGTCACTTGATCAGTATGAATATGGAGGTGGATACGAATAAGGAAAGATAGATCGAAGAGTTATGAGGTGTTTGGTTTGATGAATCACTCTATCCAAAATGAAGTGGTGCATCATGGGTACATTCCTCAAATTTGGTGGGATGACTCCATTCCACATATTAGTACTAAACAACTAACTATGAGGAATGAGGTGGTGATGGATTAACTCACCCCATTCCACAAACCAAACAAAAAATGAGGAGTGAGAAGATGATGGACTACATCATTCCTCAAACCAAATACTCCATTAGGGAATGAGGATGAGCAGGAGCGTCCTCTCGTGAATGATGGATGGGAGGAAGTCCATTAAAGAAAACTTGCCTCGCATCGGCGGTGGGATCATGACATATGTAGATTGCTTGTTGAGCAAGTCTATTAACGTATTGAAGTTGGGACTCCACCTTGCATCCATATCGAAATGGAGATTGGAAAGCTAATTAATTGAAATAGAAAGTGAAGCTATGAACGGAATAGAGGCCTTGTGAATTGGAGATGAATGCATGTGAATGAACTCAAACACCCCTCTATTTATAAAGGATTCAAGATTTTTTGTTTTATTTTTATTTTTATTTTTTAAAATTCAAACGGATAAAATAACGTAACCAATAATACGACGTCACATCAACCGTTGTCCGCTCAAACAGTGGTCGATAACGACCAACTTAGTCCTACTGTGACTCATACCGGCCACGGTAATCGATCGATAGCACAATTGACCAATCGATCGTCGTTGACATCACCCCGGTCATGGGTACTTAGGGGTGATAATGGATCACGAGCCAAACGTTTCTTCACAACTTTTTAGAGCTCTAAATAATTTTTTGTTCAAAAATAAATAGAAATAAAACTCGATCATAATTCAATCCGATACTTAAATTTTATAGTGTACTTCTGTCCCAAAAACAAAGTCGTTTGACTTTTTTGAGCTAAATTTGACCGGTTCGTTTTATTCAAAATATTTGTGAAAACATAGAAAAATCAGTTGATAGTTAGTATGATAAACTAATTCAGAATGAAAATAAAATAATAATTATATTTTTGAATAAGATGAGCCTATCAAATTTGGTCTAAAAAATCAAAATAAGGCTAATCACAATAGAGGTTTCATGAGGTGTTTCATGTATTAATTAATCTACCACATCAGATATTTGGATGATATGTCATATCATTTAATAAGGAAGAGTTTCATGGAGTTTCATGGGGATGAAACCATGTTAACTCGTTTCCAAGGTCTTGGAAACTGTGTGAAACCTCCACTGAGAGTGTTTTGTTTCATCTTCATATAATTGAGTACATCCTATTGGTTATTTATATACGACATTTAAGAAGTATGTTGACATATGAAATAATGAGATGAAACTCTCTATTGAGAGAGGGTGTTTCATTCATCCATAAAACTGACGTGATATTTTTGGAAATAGGGACATGAAATCCTCACTGTGATTAGCCTAACATCATTTATGTATAAAGTAAAATTTAGAGCTCATTGTTAGCCGTATCGGTGGCGGCCTTTGGCCACGTCACGCCAGCAATTGATACCGCCGTCCGATCCAGCCTCACACCACTGTTCACGGATGAAAGCATCAATCAGATCACGGCTCCAGATCCGCCGTACGCAAAGCCCCATACCCCAATACCGGTGCCGCCTTCGCCTCGCACTACACCTCTCCCTCCCTCCGCCTCCATCTCCTTCGCCACCAGAACCCAAGCGCTGCCCCACACGCCGCCGCAGCCCGCACGGGAGCCGCGCGCCGCACCAAAACCCTAGGTCTCCTCCGTCCCCCGATCCATCGCCTTCATGGCCGCGCCGCAACCTGTCGCCCAGGCCCCCGAGGCACCGCCGTCTGCGCAAGTGGTAAGCAGCTTCGCCGCTCTCAGGCCGAGATTTCAGCGGGATTCTCCCGTGTTCCAGAAGCTGATCTAGTGTCTATCTGCGCGCGCAGGTGGGCAACGCGTTCGTGCAGCAGTACTACCTCGTGCTGCACCAGTCACCGGATCTGGTGTACCGCTTCTATCAGGAGGCTAGTCGCCTCGGCCGCCCCGCATCCGCCGCCGGAGCCGCCGGCATGGACTCCGTCACCACTATGGAGGTGAGCCACCGTCCCCGGTCACCCAGATCTGTCGCTTTAGTTTCATTTCGATCGCGATGCTGAGAGATTTTGGGGGGCCTTGTGCGCCTATGCAGGCAATCGGCGAGAAGATAATGGAGATGGACGTGTCAAAAGCGGAGATCAGGACGGTGGACTCGCAGGAGTCGCTTGGCGGCGGCGTCACTGTGCTCGTCACAGGCCACCTCACCGGCCGTGACGGAGTGCGCCGCGAGTTCTCGCAGTCCTTCTTCCTGGCGCCGCAGGAGAAGGGCTACTTCGTGCTCAACGACATGTTCCGCTTCGTCGGGGAAATCCCTGCCCCTACCGCTGTAGAGGCGCAGCCAGAGGCGGATGCTGTAGTCCTGTCTGTGGCTGCCAACGGCACATCTACTCTTGCTGTGGAGCCTGCCACCCCTGATGACCGTAGTGTGTAAAGCACAGCCTGCAGTTCAGTCGTGTTTTTCATGAGGCAGATGATAACAACACTCTTCTTTCACTGTTTGTAGATGCCGTGCCACAGCAGGAACATCATGTTGTGGACCGATCACCACCTCAACCTGAGGAGGAGGAGGAGGCTGAGGTTTACGATCCGCCGCCAGAGGAAGTAGTGGATGAGGAACAACCTGTTCCTGAAGTGATAAATGAAGTTCCAAACAACGTGGCAGCTGTTTTGGCAACTACAGTTGCCCCTGTGTTGCAGGAGGAGGCACCAAAGAAGTCATACGCCTCAATTGTAGGTTTCTAAAAGCAACTTCGTACTTTAAACTCATTTGCTGCTTATGCATTTACGCCCGTTCATGGATAATGCAGTTTTAGCTATCTTTTTATAACTTTATCCTAAATGTTTTACATTTTTTTTTGCATGTCCACGGTTTAAAGATGTACTCCGTCCGTCTCAAAATATTAGTTGGTTTACTTTAGCTCTTGATTTTTATGTCTTATGTTCAAATGAATGATGGTGAATCTAAACACACATATAAAACAAATACATCAATTATTGTGTGAATCAACTAAAAAGGTAAAACAAATTTTATTTTGGGACGGAGGGAGTATATGCTAGTCAATTCCAAAATCTGTTGTTACATATGAATTTAACTAATCTGGACGCACTATCCCAGACTGATCACTCTGGAACAGAGTTCATGTGATGTTCATGAGCATGATGTATGTCTTCAGTATCATGTAATTTCAGAGAGGATGACAAGGAAACTGTAGTGCAAAAGCTGTTATGCTTGTGTAGAATTGGAGATGGTATTTGTTTGCTTTGAAATAACTGAATAGCTTGTTGCCTGTTTCCTAGAAGGCGATTTATTTCCTCAACTGTGAAACATCAAGGATTTATTTTCATTTTTTCTGCATTGTTAACTTGTTGCCTGTTTCCTAAAAGGCGATGTATTTCCTCAACTGTGAAACATCAAGGATTTATTTTCATTTTTTCTGCATTGTTTATTAACAAAATATTACAATTTCTCCTTGCTGTAGGTCAAAGTCATGAAAGAAGTTTCATTGCCTGCTCCTGCACCTCCTACTAGGACTGCACCGCCCAAACCAGAGAAGCAGTCTCCTGCTCTTGCTCCTGTCAAAGATGTGCTGCCTTTTAGTTCCAACCCTGAGAACGGCAATATCCAAGAGCCTGAAGGTGTTTCTTAAATCTCATATTTCAGTTTGACCTTTTTCATTGCACTAGCCTCTCTTAACCTTTCTTCTTTTAAGATGACGCGCATGCAATCTATGTGAGGAATTTACCTCTAAATGCCACTGAAACTCAACTGGAGGATGAGTTCAAGAAGTTTGGTACCATCAAGCAAAATGGCATTCAAGTCAGAAGCAATAAGGTAACTTTTTCACCTGTACCAGCTTTGGGAGATTCTTTTTGCGTTTACAACTTCGAAGTTTGGCATTAATGTTTTCAAATGTAAATGTAGATCCAAGGGTTCTGTTACGGATTTGTTGAGTTTGAGGATTCTACATCTGTCCAGAGTGCTATAGAGGTAATTTTTTCAATATGACGAACTCATTTTTATTCTGTGCTGTTAGCTTGTTCAATAATATTTGAAACTGCAATTTATGTCAGTATGAACACTATC
Source organism: Zea mays (assembly GCF_902167145.1). Lineage (NCBI taxonomy): Eukaryota > Viridiplantae > Streptophyta > Magnoliopsida > Poales > Poaceae > Zea > Zea mays. The sequence goes on along the minus strand of NC_050099.1, from coordinate 103,974,091 downwards.
TGGTTTAATAGTGCTGTTAGTGTTCCTGTAGATTATTTAAAGCCCTTCCTGTTTCACATCATTTTGGGAACATAATGTATTCATTCTCTAATAGATTGATTTCTGTGTTGTGTTAATTTGGTTGAATATAAGTGTGAACTGTCTTGTGAGTAACCATTATTGTTGTGTTGATTATTCTGGACCACCTTTTTGAGTGCCTTCCAGATGGTGAAGTTGATTTTTAGTAAAAATAATTCCTTTTAACATTGTTATATAAGTTGCTTGGACCTGGTTTTGAATTTAGCACCTTTATAGGAAATGGCAGAGTACTTTGTTGAGATATTTTCTGCACTGGATTACAGACGGGCAAATACATGTAGATGGATAAATCCTTGTTTGGTTGCCTGTGGTTTACACATTGATTGATCATGTATGAACCTGAAAGTTACTTCTTGCAAATTTTCACATATAGGATTCGCGTGGTTTGTGCCCAAAGTCCCAATGGATATATCAGAGATTTTTATGTTTGATTGTGAATTCTGTCATTTTGCTCTGTCCCCTGTGGTATATGTTTATGCTTTTTTTAGTTGCTGATAATTTTCAGTTACCTCTTCAGATTGCTTGCACCATGATTTACCTTTTATTCCTTTGCTACGCAAATATATGTTGAGATCTAGTACAGTACTGATAATTCTAATAAATGAAATATGTAGAATGAATGAAATGCCCAGTCTTGTTCTGTTACTTTAGTGGTATCATTCTGTAGTGCCTATTAGAGGTGTATTTCTAAAAGTACTTTTGCTGATTGATTATCCAAGTTTAACTGGTTGTGAGTTTGATTTACAGGCTTCCCCTGTGATGATTGGTGGTCGTCAATGTTACATTGAGGAAAAGAGGACACCTGGTTCACGAGGTCAGTCTATATACAAATTGATACTTAATCTTATGCAGTGTCTATGCCAATCATAGTTCTTAAGGCGGTAAGGTGAGACAAGGCGTTGGGCCACCGCCTGGACGCCTAGGCGACGCCTAGGCGCTTACTAAGGCGAGCAAGGCGACGCCTTACCAATTAAACAAAAGACAGAACAACAACATATATGAGGAAGAAAAAGAAAAAGGGAGAAAGAAAAAAAAGAAGGAAGGGGTAGAAGGAGATGGCCCAGCCCACCAGGCAGGCAGGCAGCCCATATATCCTCCGGTTAGGGTTGCTGAGTTGCTCCCATCTCACTGTCGCCGCTCGTCCACAACCATGCATCGCTGCTCCTGCTCCCCCAAGCTCGGCGGCGCTCCCCTGAGTCTCAGCGGCGGCGCTTCCCCGAGCTCTGCACCGCCGCTCCCCCGAGCTCTGCGCCGCCGCTCGCCCGAGCTCGGCACTCCCTGCGCCGCCGCTCCCCCGAGCTCGGCACTCTCTGCGCCGCCGCTCCCTCGATCCCGCTCCCCAAAGTCGTCTCTGCTAGGCTTCTTCCCCCTCCCCTCTTGCCGACTCTTGGCTAGGCGACGGGGACGCCTAGACTTTTTGGCCGCCTGGACGCCTAGGCGTCGCCTAGGCGACGCCTTTGAAACCATGATGCCAATTATATCATTGAATCATATGAATCTGATGACTCACTAAATGACTGATGATCCTGCTGATCCTAGGAGAATGGAGATGGATCAACCAGAATTCAGGTTATATGTAGATCCATGATTAGAGTAGACAATGCTCAATATATAACACACAATTATATTTGGTCTGGGAACTAAGCAAACTTGAGTCGTCCACTTTTGGGTGCTACCTTGCTAACAAGGGCATGTCTGCATGGGGCTCGATTTTGTTGTGATAGTATGGGGGCATAATTTGTGAGTACTTCTCGAACAAGCTGCAAAAATTTGTTTGAAGGATCTCACTCTAGTACACCCAAAATTTCTCCCACTAAATCTCAGAGCGGTTATTATGGCAATATATTCGGGTGGTTGGTATCTATCTCTTATACATGCTACTTAAATTAGTCCCTGTTTTAGTCCACTGTTTGGTAATTTAGGGACTAAATGGGACTATGGTCTCAAACCAAATGGGGCCTAACTCTTAAATTTTGTTAAATGACTCTTCCGATTCAATTTGTATATTTCCTCCTTTCTTTTAGGCTCCAGCAGAGGTGGCAGGTTTGTACCAGGCAGGGGCAACAACTTCAGAAGTGAAGGTACCAGAGGCCGTGGTAACTACGGTGGAGGAAGGGGCTACGGGAGGGGTGAGTTTAGTTACAGGTCGGATTACGGTGGCAGAAGTGGTGGCAGAGGTGTCTCAGCACGTGGTGCTGATGTCGGCTACCAGAGGGTTGACCATGCTGGATATGCTGGTGGTCGTGGTGGCCGCACAGTAGCCGCTGGTGCACCTGCAAAATGAGGGACAACATAGCTGTTGCACGTCTCCTGTGTCGTTCGGTGGCCCTCAGATTGTTTTGAAGTTGGCATAGAGATCCATCAATTGGTCGAGTGCGGGGTTACCAGAAAAGGCTGGATACAAATTTTTGGAGTTCCTGTTCATCACTATTTTTGCAGGCAACAAAAGCTAAAAAAGTGATTACTAATTGAGTAATTGTAGAATAGACACCTATTCAGATGTAGTTTTAGTTTTGGTCGTCGGTTGGTGAGCCTGTCATTTTTGCAATGTTATGTTACTGCTAGTATTCATTTATTGTGTCGATTTGAGGTTAATAGCCTTTTTGGGGCTGTTGGAATAAGTGATATTTTAGAGTAGTTAATACTAGTAGCTAGGGTCAGGATTTACATGTTTATTTGCAATATGTCGACGCCAAAGGATTCGGTCTTTATACTGATAATAAACCGCTATTGATTTATTGATTGTTTTCTTGGGTTAAAGATGAAACAGATGAATTTACAAGTTCTTGTTTATCTGTTCGTGACGCGCACCTCCTATAATTTCGAATTGCTGAACAGGATGGTGTATGTATTCTGAAAGTATTTCGTGTGATGAACCTATATAATAATATAGATTTTGTGTTGATAAATGATGCAAATTTCAATGAATTTTTGGTTATGTTAGGAGAGCAAATACTCATGTTTTTTGCACAAAACCCCCTATACATCTGATTTCTCACATAACTACATTTGAATAGTGGACCCTTAACTGTTAATGATACGTTTATTGCCCACGGCTAGAGATGTCAATGGGGAATTCCGCATCGGGTTATAGCATCCTATATCCATCCCCATCATGTTTGATCCATCCCCATCCTCATACCCATCATGGGTGCAAAACTTATCCCATACCCATCCCCATTCGGGTTTCGGGTCCTCAATGGGTCCCCATCCCTAATTAAGGGATAACTAGGTACTAACAGGTAGCATAAACAATCTAGATTTCAGACATCACCACATCGGCAAGCACGCATCCATGAACCATGATTCATTCATCCATCCATGAGAAAAGAAAAAAGTACTTCGGGACCGATAGAAGAAATGGAGAAATGGAGTTTGCTCACCTTCCTTGGTCACCATCTGAGTTCGTTGCCGCCCGAGAATCCATGGTCGTCATCGCCGTCTAGGCAGGGCGTAGCATATGACTGGTTATTTTAGAGTTTCATTTTTTGCTAGTCTGCTAGTTGCCTTGCCGTGTTGCCTTATTGGGCTAGGACCTAGGGCCTGGTGCGCAGGGGCGGATATGGGCCCAGGGCGTAGCCCAAAAATCCTCTTATATATATGCTTTTTTCAACCAAAAAATTTAGCTCAAAAAACATTTCAGCCCAAAAATGTGGCCCAAAAAACGTCCTGCTTGTACCGATTGAGCCTGACGCTGGCGGCCTCCCTCAGTCGCTCAAGTCACGAGAACATAAACTCTTTCAATTATTTCGCAAACCTGCGCGGCTGCGTTTCCTATGTTGCCGGCGGTGCGGCTGCCTCCATTCAGTCTTCTATCGCTCTCCACACCTTCAGGCTCTACGAATTCAGCAAGAGCACAAGGCAGCAACCTCCGAGACGGCCGGGCGGGCTCTGACTCAGGCATCCGCCACCGCCAGTCTGGCCTCCACCTCCACCAGTTCGTCTCTAGCGTCCCTGTAGCAATGACGCGTGCGACCTGCACTGGCGCCGCGCCATTGCCCAAATCTACCCCTGTCATTACATCTGAGCGGCAAGCGTTGTGTGCTGAGTGCTTCTCCTCTATTGTGAGTAATTGTTCCCGAACATCTGATTCATTTTCCCTATCTGCCACAGTTCCTTTGGATTGTTTTAAATGTTACTACCTCTAAAGTGTGAAAAATTAAAAGACGAGTAGTACATCGTTATATTTTTAGAGTGGCCCGGGACGTTATTTTTACGGAGCTCCGCCACTGCTGGTGCGCTGCCGTGCTGGGCTTGGTGGCCGGCTCGGCCTCAACTCATTCATACAAACATGGCAGGTGTACAGGTATGAAATACCCATGGGTAATCGGGTTTGGATTATTGCTTCCCAAACCCATACCCGTTTACCCAATGGGTAGAGATTTTGTCCCATATCCATACCCATGGGTACAATTTTTGTCCCATACCCGTACCCTAATAGGGGAATTCCCCACGGGTTGGCGGGTATCGGGTCCCCATTGACATCTCTACCCACGGCCATTGAAAAATGTTCTCTTGTCGTCAATAACCCTTTTATTGTGCACTATACTTAAAAATTACATGGCTGTCAATTATTCTTGGTGGAGAAGGTCAAGCCAGACCTTAATCATACTCCAAATTAGCTATAGCTGGTCACAAACTGTGTTGTGAACAGAGTTTGAAGACCCTAAGCATAGGACGCGACCACAGTGGGACGACCCAATTTGTTGAAGGCCGACTGGCCGAGCGACCTCAACAAACTTGGGCGGAAGCAGATGAATCGTCCTAGCTCAGAAAATAGTGATAGGTGTAAATAGAATTTGGGTCGCACTACTCTCTATTTATACCATTGTATAATATATTTTGAGAATGTGGCAGGTAATCAAGCCTAGTCATGTATGTTAGAGCCATACTCCTGATTACCTTATAAATACCCCGCTTGAACAGGAAGGACACATGCTTGACATGACATATTGAGAACAAATGTTTCTCTTTTTATCGTTGTTTTGCTCTGAATGCTCAAGTTGTTTGATTCCTACCCATCAACATTTAGCACCCACTGTGTTCGCTCCAAAATGCAAGCCCATGATGCCTCCCAAGAAGATGAACACTCGGTCGCAGCTTGCGCCTAGGTCTGCGGTGACGAAGGCATCTCCACGGATAATGCATGAAAAGGAAAAGTCACTTTCGCCTATCAAACTCCAAGCCCACGCGGAGGCAGCCCCCATCATCAACCAACAAGAGCGAGGTCCTCCCCCTCCACGAAGAGTCATCAACCAATCCAATTCCCGAAGGGAGTATCCACACAAACAATTTAGAGACCCCTTGCCACGCTTCGTTCAACCCTAGAGCCACCCCTACAAAGCCAAGGTTTGGCCTAACTTATTCAGTGGCCATTCATCCAACCCCATTCGATCGAAGACTAATTCACGTCTTTGTTCCCGAGACTTATGACTTCAGTCCATGAATGACACAGAGGCCAATGCCCCCACCCCATCATCGCGGAGGACCTCGTAAGTTACCCATAGGAGGAGGATCTCAAGGTGAACAATAAAGATCAACTACTGCTCAGGAGCCATTGCATGAGAAATGTGTAATTGCAAAAGCAGAAAGAGGTCCTAGCAACCAAAAGACACTGCACTCAAATCCAAGTGGAGTTGCAACACCTAATCCAGGAGGAAAAAGAAAGATCGAGGCCCTCCAGCAACAAATAACGGACCTAGAACATCAATGATACATCCTGTAGTCCTCAACAAGAAGCCATCATCAAAAGAAATTTGAAGACAATGCATGACCAACCTAGCAACATGAGACCTTCCAAAACTTCAACTCTATAGATGAAGGGTGCCCACACTCCGCTAGGTTGTAATCCACATCCTGCCCACAAAACTACCACTCAAGTAGTTGGCCCAAGTACAATGGCAGCTCAGACCCTTCATAGTAAATCATGAGCTACCATGTGGTAGTGGCGTCATTAGGAGGGGATGACAATGCAATGACAAACTTTTTCATCGTAGCTTTGGAAGGCCCAACACTAACATGGTACTCAAGACAGTCACCATTGTCCATCTACTCGTGGCAGGCCCTTCGGGACAATTTCCTACTCAACTTCCAAGGCTACAGATCAGGCACTGATGCCCTTGTTGGTCACTTGTTCTCAAATGCTACAGATCAAGAACAAGGCAACACAATTGTTAATGGTTAAAGAACTTCGTCCTTCGAAGCATTATTTTCTTTCGGATATAATGACTTTATGACGAAGGTCATGAAGGACGCAACTTCATCATTTCAGTATGTAAATATGAATATAAATATAAATATGAACAAGAGTGTGAAAGAATACTAAAGAATGAAAGATAATGATTATATCCTCGCAATTTATTTATATTTATATCCACATCATAATCAACATTAGTGATATTTATAATACAATTGTACCTTTGGTTCGCCAGAAGATACGAATGCAAAGATGACGCGAGAGAGATTACCATCCAGCGTGAACAGTACGACGTTATTGTTCATCTATTTATAGGCGCGGGACGCAGCCCAGATAAGATTACATTCATACCCCTGATATTTACTCTTAGTTACAATACAAGTTATCAAGGACTAAGTAGTCTTTTCCCCCCTAAGGTCAGTTTCGTCTTCCATCCAAGCCGAAGCTCCTTGAGCCACAGCTTCAGCGTCCATCCACGTTACCTTCGGGTTGCATATTCTTATCACACACCTTTATCATGAGAAAACTTTCATCCCAAAGTCGAAGCTTCCTGTAATAGTCTATATCATACTGAAGACAAATGGTTAGTCACATTTTTGAGGACCTTCGAAAGAGGAAGGCCCCCAACAGTAGCCCCTCGCAGTGTTAATTTGTCTCTTTGTAACAAGTTTAGACTGCGACGTGAACAAAGTCCTTTAGCCGAAGGTCCGAAAAACACCTCCCCTTCGCTAGAATAGCGAAAGTCACTCACATGTAGGACACACCAAATCGTGAGGCGCTGGGCATATAAATAGGAACTCACATTGATAACATCTGCTGCACCATTTTACCTGCGTGCACCATGTTCATCATTCTTAATTTTCTTGCTCCTCTAAGTTTTGATTAAATTGTGAGCTTCGACATTCCAACAAGACTTGATGGCTGGTGAGAAGAAGGTTGACGACCCAGCTCTTTCTGGGCTTTACAAAGCCATGAAAGAGACAACACGGAAAAGATTGCTCATGAGACACTTGCTGGAATATCTGACAGGGAAGGTCCACAGCGCAGAGAGAGAAGAGAGGGGCGCTCGGGGCAACGGCTCAGCAACTGGCGAACTAGGCCCGCGAGGCAGAGAGAGAGAAGGAGCGCGTGGGCGAAGAAACTTGCGCCGACGGGTCAGCCCCACTGGGCAGCGAGCGAGAGAGGGAGGGCCCGCGTGAGGGAGAGCTGCCGTTGATAGGCGGGGTCCGCCTATCAGGCGGCGCGGGCGCGCGGCCTGGCTGGGCCAAGTTGGGCCGGCTGGGCTGCATTTCCTTTTTCTTTTTCTATGGATTTTCTAATTCCTTTTCTATTTCTTTTCTATAGGGTTTTCAATTCCAAATTCAAATTAGGTTTCAAATTCAAATAAATTCAAACATGTGCAACACTTCAAAGAATATTTTAAGCTCAGCATGATGCAACATGTCATGATCCATAGTGTTTTGGCAAAAATAGATAATTAACCTCCACTAGCTTAAGCTAATTAATTCTACTTAAAAGGAAGAGAGAGAGAATCTAGAGATAGATAGAAACTAGTGAGAGAAGAGTAACACATGAATTTGGGTGATAATTAGAAAGAAAATTTATACCCCCAAATTCAGAGTGTTACAGACCTATCCCTCTTAAAAGAATCTCTCCCTCGAGATTCAGGGCTGGCTAGAAAAGAGCTCAGGGTACTTGGCTTTCAAATCATCTTCTCTTTCCAAGGTGGCTTCTTCTTCTGAGTGGTGACCCCATTTGACTTTACACATCCTGATGGTACTTCTTCGAGTGACCCGATCTGCTGTCTCTAGAATTTTAGTTGGCCTCTCAATATAAGTCAGATCTTCTTGAACTTCAAGATCCTCTGCTGGCAACTGCTCTTCTGGCACTCTCAAGCATTTCTTCAACTCAGACACATGGAACACATCATGCACAGCGGACAGATTCTTCGGTAAGCTGAGTTGATAAGCCACTTCTCCACTTCTTACTTGAATCTGATATGGCCCAATATATCGGGGTGCTAGCTTGCCTTTGACTCCAAACCTTTTGGTTCCTCTGATGGGTGACACCTTCAAATAGACATAATCTCCCACTTCAAAACTGAGTTCCCTTCTCCTGGTGTCAGCATAGCTTCGTTGTCTGGACTGTGCTGCCTTCAAATTCTCTCGGACCATTCTGATGTTCTCTTCGGCTTCAAGCAAAATATCTGGTCCGAACACCTGTCTTTCACCAGGTTGATCCCAATGCAATGGAGTTCTGCAATTTCTCCCATAGAGCGCTTCGAATGGTGACATCTTCAGACTGGCTTGGTAGCTGTTGTTGTAAGAGAATTCTGCATATGGTAATCTCTTGTCCCAACCTATCTTATCTTGCAAAGCACAAGCCCTCAACATATCCTCCAGAATCTGATTGGTTCTCTCTGTTTGACCATCTGTCTGCGAGTGATAAGCTGAGCTGAACTTCAAGTGTGTGCCCAAAGCTTCATGCAACTGCTGCCAAAAATGAGAGGTGAACTGGGTGCCTCTATCTGATACTATCTTCTTTAGAATGCCATGCAAGCACACAATCCGAGCCATGTATAATTCGGCCAACATTGCACTTTTGTAAGTGGTCTTGACTGGTATGAAATGGACCACCTTTGTCAAACGGTCCACTACTACCCAGATGGAGTCATAACCAGTGCGAGGAAAACCGACTATGAAATCCATTCCGATCTCATCCCATTTCCACTGAGGAATCTACAATGGTTGCAACAAACCTGCAGGTCTCTAATGTTCTACTTTAATCCTCTGACAACTATCACATACAGCCACATACTCTGCTATCTCCCTTTTCATACCGTACCACCAGAATCTTTTCTTTAGGTCTTGGTACATCTTCTCACTACCAGGGTGTATAGTGTATGTTGTCTCATGAGCTTCCTTGAGAATCAGTTCCCGGATCGATTTGATGTCGGGAACACACAGTCTGTCCTTGAACCATACCACTCCTTCTGCATCTTCACGGAAATCCTTGCCTTTTCTGTCTATGATCAGCTACTAGATCTCGTTGATCTTCTCATCATCCTTCTGACCTTTCCTGATGTCTTGCTCTAGAGTGGGTTCCAACTCGATTGTCACCCCTTGAGTGTTGTTTAGAAATCCGAGACTCAATCTATCGAACTCCTTTGCTAGCTCACACGACATCGGGTGTGCGACCAACATATTAACTTGACTTTTTCTACTAAGAGCATATGCAACCACATTTGCTTTGCCTGGGTGATAATGAATCTCCAGCTCATAATCTTTGATCAATTCTAGCCATCTTCGTTGCCTCATGTTTAACTCTGACTGAGTGAATATGTACTTGAGACTTATGATCCATGTAGATGTCACACTTCTGCCCATAAAGATAATGCCTCCAGGTCTTCAATGCATGAACCATGACTGCTAATTCCAAATCATGAGTAGGATAATTCTTCTCATGAATCTTCAACTGTCGGGACGAGTATGCCACTACTCTCCCTTCCTGAATTAACACACACCCCAGTCCGGTGTACGAAGCATCGCAATATACTGAGAATGGCTTGTGAACATCTAGCAGAATCAGTACTGGTGCCGTTGTCAACTTCTCCTTCAATGTCTCAAAAGACTTCTGGCATGCTGGGGTCCACTTAAACTCAACCTTCTTTGCCAACAAGGCTGTCATTGGCATAGCGATCTTGGAGAAACCTGCAATGAAACTCCGATAATAACCGGCCATTCCGATGAAATTCTTGATTCCCCGGACATCCTTTAGTGCTTTCTAGTCCAAGATAGCTATTACCTTCTTCGGATCTATAGCCAATCCCTCTTGGTTTATAATGTGACCCAAGAATAGGACTTCACTGATCCAGAACTCGCACTTGCTAAGCTTGGCATACAGTTGACAATCTCGTAGCCTTTGAAGTACTTTCCTCAAATGCTCCTCATGCTCCTGCTCATTCTGGGAATATATAAGAATGTCATCAATGAACACTACTACGAACTTGTCGAGGTAGTCCATGAACACACTGTTCATCAAGTACATGAAGTAAGCTGGCGCATTCGTCAAACCGAATGACATGACCGTGAACTCATATAGTCCATACTTGGTGATGAATGCTGTCTTCGGTATATCTGAAGGTCGGATTCTAAGCTGATGGTAGCCTGACCTCAGATCTATCTTCGAGAACACACTGGTTCCTCTCAACTGATCGAATAAATCTTCAATTCTGGGTAGGGGGTACTTGTTCTTGATAGTAACTTCATTCAAGGCTCGGTAATCGATGCACATCCTCTTCGTTCCATCCTTCTTCTCCACAAATAACACGAGGGCTGCCTAAGGCGAGGTACTCGGTCTGATATAGCCTTTCTCTGACAACTCATCAATCTGCTTCTTGAGTTCCACCAATTCTGGTCCGGGCACTCGATAGGCTCTCTTGGAAATAGGGGCGGTGACTGGTATAAGCTCTATGGCAAATTCAACCTTCCTTTCAGGTGGCATACCCGGTAACTCCTCGGGAAACACATCTGGGAATTCTGATACTACATTGATAGCCTCTGATGGTTTAATCTCCTCAATATGGGCGGTGACTTGGTGACAACTTCCTTTTCTCGGTCCAGACAAGACCAACTCCACTAACACTTCTTCTCCTGATAAGGACACTAACTTCACCGTTCTCTTATCACAGCTAAGACTAGCTTGATACTTGGTTAGCCAATTCATCCCTAGGATGACATCTATAGTTGTATCCCGGTTACCCATAACTATTAAATCAGCGGGGAACTCTATCCCCCTTATTTGAACCTTTGTACTAGGGCAAAATTTATCCGTTTGGGTCCTCCCACCAACTGAACTAACTCTCATAGGTGGATACATGGGTGCTACTGGTATATTATATGATTCTACCCATGATGCAGTCACAAAAGAATGCGTTGCTCCAGTATCAAATAAGACATTTGCAGAATGCTACTTGACTGAAAATGTACCTAGTGCCACTCTTGGAGTCTCCTGGACTGTGTCGGCCTCCAAGTGGTTCACCTTTCCATATTGGGCACGAGGTTGCCCACGATTGTTGCCTCCTGGCTGCATTGCATTCTGTCTGACTGGGGCATTGGGAGCTGACTGCTGCTGAGCTGCTTTCTTTGGGCCATGGTTCGCCCAATGGCCTTGTTCCCCACAGAGGAAACATGCACGACTTCCTCCTTGAGATGGCGCTGCTTGATTGTTCTGGTTGGTTGCTGGGGTAGGAAGACGGGCTGCCTGGTTGCTCTGATGCTGGTATTGATTTCCTCCTTGCTGGTTGTTCTGACGGTACTGCTGCTGCTACTGCTGAGGAAACTGCCTCTGGTACTACTGCTGCTGGTTCTGACGCTGATGCTGGTGCTGGTGACCCTGCTTGAATGGCTGAGGTGGGTTGCCTGAGTAGCGAGGATGGCTGCTACTCCCAACTTGAGGTCCACCAATCTTGCGTTTCCTGTCCTCCATCTCCCGACGCTTTCTTTCTGTCATGATTGCTCTGTCGATCAGATGCTAGAAGGTAGGGAAGGTGTGGTTCATCAGCTGATAGTGGAGGGGATCGACCAATCCTCTCAAGAAGCGGTACTGCCTCTTTGCATCCATGTTGACATCTTCTGGGGCATAACGCGACAGCTGCAGAAACTTATCCCTGTACTCATTGACGGACAGGGGACCTTGCTTGAGGGCGAGAAACTCCTCCTTCCTCACTATCATCAGTCCCTCGGGTACATGGTAGCGACAGAAGTTGTCTCTGAATTCTTTCCAAGTGATGGCTTTAGGGTTGGCATGGGTGGCGAGGTAAGACTCCCACCAAGACTAGGCTGCTCCCCTCAGCTGTCGGGGACCATATAACACCTTCTCACGATCGTTGCACTGGACAGTGTGCAACTCACGCTCCACAGTACGCAGCCAATCTTCGGCGTCCATGGGATCAGCAGAGTGGGCAAAAAACAGGGGGATGGCCCCTCATGAACTCTGCCCGCTTGTCTCTGGGCACCTGTGGCATCTAGACTTGCATTTGAGACTAAGGCGGTGGTGGCTGCTGTTGCACCTGCTGCATAGCTGCTAAGGTCTGACCATTTGCCTGGACTGCTTGGGTCTGCATCAAGAACATTTGCTCAATGGTCATCGGTGGTGGCGGTGGAAGATGCTGCTGCGGGGCTGCCTCCTCTTAGGGTGCCTGCTGTTTGGGCTGAGCACGCCTCGCACCTCTGCGCCTGTTCTTAGACATCTATAGAAGTCACACACATATATATCAAATCTGACTCTGTAGTCTTTCAGCATAAGAAAAGATGTATAGAAAATCTTCATAGCACTGGACAAGTGACCATCTTCACTGACAACTTCTCAGATAAAGAGGAAAGTAGAAATAAATGGATTACCCAACTAAATAACTGACTTTATTAAAAACTACACCAAGTTGAGGGGATACCCACACCTTAGTGACAATCATTACAAAGATCCAACTTCAGTACATGTCCATCATAACAAGCATCCAACATAAAATAAGCAAACTAACTCTAACTGACTAGACTAAGACATTGAACTAAGCATTATTACAGACTCCGACTCTGTCGATCTAGGGATCCAAATCTATCCGGGTCCTGCAGTCTGGGGTACCATAGTCGAAGCGACGACAGGGCGGTGAACAGTAAGGGTGTTGAATCCCGACAATGGCGGGAGAACCACCATCCAGATAGTGGCGTGCTGCGCACTCAGCACGCAATTCCGCAACCTCCGCCCGAACCTTGCCCAACTCGTCAAGGGCATGGTCCAACTCTGTGTTGAGCACGACAGCCAAGTTGACCATGCTGTTCAGCCTGGGATTGCCCTCACCAACTGGTGAGGCAATCACACCTCCAACACTGTCGGTCGAACGGCGAGGGTAGTACTCTAGGTCGAGGCCATCGGCTACCCCGCTGAACAACGAGCAATACCGAGGAAGTGCCCGTCGTGCTACATCTTGCATGGCTGCCTCGGTAGTATCCCTCTCAGTAATAGAATAGTGCTCTGAGAAGGCCTCTGCACCCTGGAGATCATCGTCCGGACGGCGCACCAAGCAAGTAGCCTCCCACTGGTCCGGGTATAGCCCGCGACGATGCTGGTAGACTACACAACGGTACTCGATGGACCAAGTGTGTCGGTCGAAGGCCCGACGCAGTAGGGTGTCGAGAGCATCGTGGAAGTGACACCCATGAGCGGCGTCACGAGTGATGGGTCTAGCAATCTATCCCTCTGGCTCCGGCTCCTCCGAGAGCTTCGTGCCGTGGCTCGAACTGCCACCGGCGTCGTCGTCGTCTCCGTCTCCGTCAGGGTCTCCTCCAGCAGCCGGGATGCCCTGTGGTGGTGCAGGGGGCATCTCTGGCTGAGGTGCAGGGGAAGGCGGCCTCTCAGACTCCACCTCCTGCTGAGGCAAGGGGGAAGAGTCCTGCTGGTCCTGGTCCTGCTCCTGCTCCTGGCGTCGACGCTCCTGCTCCTCGTGCAGGCGACGATGTAGTCTCTCCAGGTGACTAGACTGACCTGGCACCGTGCGACGCAGTGGACACTCCGCCAGGCGAGAAGGCAAAAGAGGATCACTGACTTACGTGCTATGCACTTGATACGAGCCATCTACAAAAGACATCATAAGCACAAGAGTAAGAGTAGAACTAGGAGACCAGGAAGTAAACAGAAAGAAAAGTGAGACAAAACTTTTTGAGATAAGTAGATAACATAGAGTTGGTCAAGATGACCAACTTTTGAAAGAACTCTAAGGCAAGGTAAGAGTAGGGGTCTATAGTCCTTAGGGCGACCATTCTAGTCTAGGTTAGCGGTCCTACAGTCAGCAAGACTTTGATACCACTTATGTCACACCCGGTTTTAGAAGGTAAACCGAATGTGAACCATGTACGTGCCAGGATCAGAAACTCACGTACACAGCGATTACCTAATTGGACATCATCACACAATGCTTGAAATAAATAGCGGAAAGGTACTTAATTACATCAAGATGTCCAAGACATCCATAGAGTCTATTACATAACCATTGTCTTTAACATAACTATCAAAGTGCGGAAATATGAAATGTAGAAGCTAAGCCTACACATGCAGCTGACTGGGGGTTTGCTACTAAGAAAGAACTAGAACTCGTCGTAGTCCTGAAACTCCTCGCAGTCATCCATGTTGCCAGCATCACCTCCTGAGCACTGAGTGTAGTGGGGACAACCTGGGGTGGGGTGGTTTGTAAAGCAAGGGTGAGTACACATCAACGTACTCAGCAAATGTCCCGTTTGGCTAAAGTGGACTAGCTGTATATGGAGTTGATGTTAAGCAGTTGCTTTTAGTTGGTCAAATATTTATTGTTGTTAGTAGAGCTAGGTTTTAGTGATAAATCCAGTTACTATCCAGAAGTACCCCCTCAAAAGAGGAAATACCAGAGATCAGAATTTATAACATCATTATTAACCATCATCATAAAAGTATCCAAAGTTCTTCTAATCAAAGAGGATCCCAAGGCTGCTCTTAACCGTGAGCTCGGTTGATTTACCAGTTTCTTATACTCTGCAGAGGTTGCACACTTTACCCACAAGTCGTGATCCCTTTATGCCTCGGGTCGATCAAACCCTCAAACACTACCAAGGTTAGTCGGCAAGGTTTCACTATGTAGCCTTTACAAAGACTCCCCTGGTGCATAGCTGCTCGTTAGGTTTCGCCAGTCGTACAAACTCAGTACACCGGCCCAAGGTGGGTGACTAACAAAACCAAATCGAATGAACCTCTGCACCCCAACCTTGGCCGAGCGAGCACTACACCCCGCCCCCCATTGACGGCCCTTCAGCAAAACTAACTACACCCTAGGTTCATCTAATTAATCAGCTAAGGGCGTCCCATTCCACCCTCATGGTTGCACTGTTATCCCGGGTGGTCACTCCACGAACAGGTCCTTATGGAGAGGTACTCAGGAAAAAGGCCTGAGCCCCCTAGAGTATCATAAGATCATCAACATAATCAGGATAACAATATCATATCATAAATGTTCACATCATGTTCATTGATTAAAGTTAAGGCAATAGCAAAATGCTAACCATGATAACCCAAGAGGTAAACAAGGATAAGTAAGTACAAACTAGTAAATCCTTAGGTTTAGATAATGTAATGCGGGACAGTGAATCATAAAGTATGTAAGACATAATAGGTCAGAGGACACTTGCCTTCACCAGGTTTTTTCTCAGGGAGGTCTCCAACAACACACTCAGGAACCTCGGACTGCTCGTTGTCTAAATAGAGCGAGCATGCATTCAATACACTTGGAAAGTACAAATAAACAACACACCAAACATGTACAAACATAGGAATGCATCTTAAAAGGACACAATACTACATAAGGGACAATGAGTTCAAAGCATAACATAAATTAACTTCATTTGGAAATAGATTATTATTCCTCTAATTGTTATTCACAATTACATAACATAGTTTAATTTATTTTATTGTGACCTAAAAATTAGAATAGAGATGATTTCATGTAATTACACCTTATTAATCTTCACAAGATTACACATGCTTAATTCTCTAGGGTTCTCCTTTTATTTATTTTACTAAATAAATAATCTATACCTACATTAGTTCCTACTTAACCACAAAAATTAGAATGTGCAGACAGTAAATGGGACTATTTTATTTAAACAGAGAATAATCCTATGAATATTTTGCAATTTGAATCACTAAATTTGGAGTTCATATGCAAAAGATATGAAATAAACAAGTTTGGGAATTCAAAATATGAAATTAGGTCTAATTCTGTGAGTATTTAAAAGTCCAGGGTTATATCTGCAAGATTACAGGAGCCTGCGCACAAAAACTAGGGACGACAGGTTTATTTCCAACAAACCGAGTGTCTCTTTAGTAAAACAGCCACGCGAAGGGGTATCAGGTGATTCCAACCGTCAGATCTAAAACCAACGGCTGAGATTAAATCTGCGGCCGAGGGCGTGCGCACGCGGGTGGGCGAGCACTGACAGGCGGGCCAGGGGCGCAGGGCGCGCGTGCGCGAAGTGATATCCCACGATCTGGGCCGTGCGATCAGGATCAGTCGGAGGGGATCAGACCGGGGAGGGGTGAACGGCTACGAGCGGCGTTGCTCCTCTCCGCGGCTGTGAGGTCACCAGAGTTGAGGTAGGCGTGAGCTAGGGTGGCTTCGGGGTCGCCGGAGTTGGGCAGAGAGGGAGAGAACACCACGACGAACTCAATGGCGTGGAAGAGGCCACGAATCCGAGGGTAGAGAGGGGAGAACGGTGGAGGGAAGGTCTCGGGCGGGCCGGAGTAACTCCGGTGAGGAATCCCGGCCGCCAGAGGGGGCAACCGGCCGTGATAGGGCTCAGGCTAGTTCCAGTAGAGGTGGGGGAACACCCTGGGCCAAAGCCCAGGCACTGGACGAGGTTGGGATGGCCGGACACCATGCGGGCACGGCGAGCAGGCGCAAATAAAGTAAAACAAGCATGGGGGCGGGAGTCTCACCTCGGGGCAGAACTCGGGGAGGTCTGGCGCGGTCTCCGGTGAGCTGGATGGTCGGGAATGCGGGCGCGGGTCTCTAGCGGTGGCTGGCGGCGTGGGTAGAGCGCGAGAGAGGGTGGAGCTACGCGAAATGAGGAGGGGGCGAGCGTGGGGCACTGGCAGGGCTCTAAAAAGGGAGCTGGGCGCGTGGGCAGGCGTCGTGGCCAAGAAATCCGGTGACGTGCGTGAGTGCGCACTCGCCGGTCCACGGTGAGAGCGGGGAGGGAGAAACTGACAAGGAAGGTCCACAGCGCAGAGAGAGAAGAGAGGGGCGCTCGGGGCAACGGCTCAGCAACTGGCGAACCGGGCCCGCGAGACAGAGAGAGAGAAGGAGCGCGTGAGCGAAGAAGCTGGCGCCGACGGGTCGGCCCCTCTGGGCAATGAGCGAGAGGGAGGGCGCGCGTGAGGGAGAACTGCCGCTGACAGGCGGGGTCTGCCTGTCAGGCGGCGCGGGCGCACGGGCGCGTGGCCTGGCTGGGCCGAGTTGGGCCCGCTGGGCTGCATTTCCTTTTTCTTTTTCTCTGGATTTTCTAATTCCTTTTCTATTTCTTTTCTATAGGGTTTTCAATTCCAAATTCAAATTAGGTTTCAAATTCAAATAAATTCAAACATGTGCAACACTTCAAAGAATATTTTAAGCTCAACATGATGCAACATGTCATGACCCATAGTGTTTTGGCAAAAATAAATAATTAACTTCCACTAGCTTAAGCTAATTCTACTTAAAAGGAAGAGAGAGAGAGATAATCTAGAGATAGATAGAAACTAGTGAGAGAAGAGTAACACATGAATTTGGGTGATAATTAGAAAGAAATTTTATACCCCCAAATTCAGGGTGTTACATATATTAATGTAATATATTTATTTGCGATGCATTAAATCTATGTACATACCGTTTTTGAGCCTTCGATGAAAAAACACCTTCCCTTCTTTTCATGTTTCGCGAAGAAAAATTAACACCTCTATTGATTGAATACTTTGTACTTTTGCCATGAGTGTTGTATAATAGCATTGCTGACGAAGGTTGTCCTGTTGTGTACAATTAAATCTGCCGAAAGTGTACTTTGTGCTTCAGCACATTGTTCCATAATTCATCAAATATTTTGAGAGGAGCATTTCTGAGAGCACCTAGAGGGGGGTGAATAGGTGATCCTGTAAAACTTGAACTTAATGCCACAAAAAAACTTGGTTAAGCGTTAGCACAGTATTGCCAAGTGGCTATAGAAGAGTCTTAGCGAAACACAATAACCACAAGAGAATCAACACATATAGACACAATTGTTTATCCTGTGGTTCGGCCAAGTACAACACTTGCCTACTTCCACGTTGTGGCGTCCCAACAGACGAGGGTTGCAATCAACCCCTCTCAAGCGGTCCAAAGACCCACTTGAATACCACGGTGTTTGCTTTTCTTTTCTATATCCTGTTCGCGAGGAATCTCCACAACTTGGAGTCTCTCGCCCTTACAAAGATGTTCACAAAGAAGCACAGAGTAAGGGAGGGATTAGCAACTCACACAAGACACAAAGATCACAACAAATACGCACACACAAGACCCAGACTTAAGCTCAAAAGACTAGCACACTAGAACGGAGCTCAAATCACTAGAATGTCGAACAAGTGCGCAAGAATGGAGTGTGAGTGATCAAGAGTGCTCAAGGAATGCTTGGTGTTCTCCTCCATGCGCCTAGGGGTCCCTTTTATACCCCAAGGCAGCTAGGAGCCGTTGAGAGCAATCCGGGAAGGCAATTCTTGCCTTCTGTCGCCTGGCGCACCGGACAGTCCGGTGCACCACCGGACAGTCCGGTGCAGATTTCCTTCCTTATCTGGCGAAGCCGACCGTTGGCAGCCTTGGAGCCGTTGGCGCATTGGACACTGTCCGGTGCACACCGGACAGTCCGGTGTCCCCTCCCGACCGTTGGCTCGGCCACATGTCGCGCACGGATCGCGCAGCCGACCGTTGGCTCACCGGACAGTCCGGTGCACACCAGACAGTCCGGTGAATTATAGCCGTACGCCGTTAATTCCTTCCCGAGAGCAGCAAGTTCGCCTAAGCCAGCCTGGCGCACCGGACACTGTCCGGTGCACCACCGGACAGTCCGGTGCACCCAGACAGAGCTGGCTTTGGCTGAACAAGGCCATCTCTTCTCCAATTCGATTTCTCCTGTTTCCAGCACTTAGACACAATACATTAGTCACTAAAACAATGTACTAAGTCTGAGAAACATACCTTTATACTTGATTTGTACTTTGTCCACCATTTGTCACTTAGGCACTTGTGTTTGACACTAAATCACCAAAACACTTAGAAATGGCCCAAGGGCACATTTCCCTTTCAATCTCCCCCTTTTTGGTGATTTATGCCAACACAACATAAAGCAAGTAGAACACATACAAAATCAACTCAAATAAGAACTCAAATTTGTTTTGAATCAAATTTCGCATATATGGATCATTCTTTGCCACCACTTGGTTTGTTTTTGCAAATCAACCTCAACTTCCTATCTCTAAGTCAAAAGCCCTTGTTGAGACATAGCAAGAGTTGTTCCACGAGAAATTGATCAACGATTTCAAAAACTCCCCCTTTTTGCCATAATTAAACCTTCTCCCCACAAGAGACCAACTTTTGACAATAAGAGGCAAATAAGAGTATTTTGACAAACAAAAACTCTAACTCTACTATTTTCAAAATTCAAAAGTGGTAGCTGATCCATTTATTGCTTTGACCTTATTTTCTCCCCCTTTGGCATCAAGCACCAAAACGGGATCAATTTTGGCCCTTTAACCCCATTGCCTCACCAAAATCTTCAACTAAGAGTAAAGAGGCAATAAGATCATAAAGATGAACTTGGAAGAAGTTACTCTTTCATCGGAGTGCAGTGGAAGTCTTGCATGGTCCAAGTCCACCTTTTCCCTTTCAATCCACCTTCGAGACTAAATCAGGCAAACTCAAGCACACAGTTAGTCTCAAAGGGTCAAGTTGTAGCACATCTCCCCCTAAATTTGTGCATCACTTGCAAAGGACTTGTGAGGTCCGGGGAGTGCATGTACAACTTGAGCACCATAAATAAACAACACAATGCAAAAGGAACATGATCAAAGGCATAAACACATGTATGCTATAAATCAATCCAAGTTCCGCGAATCTAAGACATTGAGCTCACTACGCAACTTGCAAAAGGTCTGCTCATCTAAAGGCTTGGTAAAGATATCGGCTAGCTGGTTCTCGGAGCTAACATGAAACACTTCGATATCTCCCTTTTGCTGGTTGTCTCTCAAAAAGTGATGGCGGATGTCAATGTGCTTTGTGCGGCTGTGTTCAATAGGATTATCCGCCATGCGGATAGCACTCTCATTATCACATAGGAGTGGGACTTTGCTTAGATTGTAGCCAAAGTCCCTAAGGGTTTGCCTCATCCAAAGTAGTTGCGCGCAACACTGTCCTGCGGCAACGTACTCGGCCTCAGCGGTGGATAGGGCAACAAAGGTTTGTTTCTTAGAACTCCATGACACCAGGGACTTTCCTAAGAATTGGCACGTCCCCGATGTACTCTTCCTATCGACCTTACATCCAGCATAGTCGGAGTCTGAATATCCAATCAAGTCAAAGGTAGACCCCTTTGGATACTAGATCCCGAAACAAGGCGTAGCGACTAAATATCTAAGAATTCGCTTCACAACCACTAAGTGACACTCCTTAGGATCGGATTGAAATCTAGCACACATGCATACGCTAAGCATAATATCCGGTCTACTAGCACATAGATAAAGTAAAGACCCTATCATAGACCGGTATGCTTTTTGATCAACGGACTTACCTCCTTTGTTGAGGTCGGTGTGTCCGTCGGTTCCCATCGGAGTCTTTGCGGGCTTGGCGTCCTTCATCCCAAACCTCTTGATCAAATCTTGTGTGTACTTCGTTTGGGAGATGAAGGTTCCATCCTTGAGTTGCCTCACTTGGAACCCAAGGAAGTAGCTTAACTCGCCCATCATCGACATCTCGAATTTCTGAGTCATCACCCTGCTAAACTCTTCACAAGACTTTTGGTTAGTAGAACCAAATATTATGTCATCGACATAAATTTGGCACACAAAAAGATCACCATCACAAGTCTTAGTAAAAAGAGTTGGATCGGCTTTCCCATCCTTGAAAGCATTAGTAGTTAATAAGTCTCTAAGGCATTCATACCATGCTCTTGGGGCTTGCTTAAGTCCATAGAGCGCCTTAGAGAGCTTACACACGTGGTCGGGGTACCGTTCATCCTCGAAGCCAGGGGGTTGCTCCACGTACACCTCCTCCTTGATTGGCCCGTTGAGGAAAGCGCTCTTCACATCCATTTGGAACAACCTGAAGGAATGGTGAGCGGCATATGCTAGCAAGATACGAATGGACTCTAGCCTAGCCACAGGAGCAAAAGTCTCCTCAAAGTCCAAACCTGCGACTTGGGCATAACCTTTTGCCACAAGTCGTGCCTTGTTCCTTGTCACCACCCCGTGCTCGTCTTGTTTGTTGCGGAACACCCACTTGGTTCCCACAACATTTTGCTTGGGACGAGGCACCAGTGTCCAAACTTCATTTCTTTTGAAGTTGTTGAGCTCCTCCTGCATGGCCAACACCCAGTCCGGAACTAGCAAGGCCTCTTCTACCCTGAAAGGCTCAATAGAAGAGACAAAGGAGTAATGCTCACAAAAATTAACTAATCGAGATCGAGTAGTTACTCCCTTGCTAATATCACCCAAAATTTGGTCGACGGGATGATCCCTTTGAATCATTGCTCGAACTTGGGTTGGAGGTGCCGGTTGTGCTTCTTCCTCCATTACATGATCATCTTGTGCTCCCCCTTGATCACACGCCTCCTGTTCATCATCTTGAGTTGGGGGTTGCACCATTGTTGAGGAAGAAGGTTGATCTTGCTCATCTTGTTCCTGTGGCCGCACATCTCCAATCGCCATGGTGCGTATTGCGGTCGTTGGAACTTCTTCTTCATCTACATCATCAAAATCAACAACTTGCTCTTGGTTAGTAGCTCATACGACGTCTTCCTGGGGAGGCGATGAAGATAGACCCTATTGATGGCGTGGCAAGCCGTGTTCACGGCTTCCGACCAAAAGCGCTCGGGGGTCTTGAACTCTCCAAGCATCGTCCTCGCCATGTCAATTAGCGTCCTGTTCTTCCTCTCTACCACACCATTTTGCTGTGGTGTGTAGGGAGCAGAGAACTCGTGCTTGATCCCTTCCTCCTCAAGGTACTCCTCCACTTGAAGGTTCTTGAACTCGGACCCATTGTCGCTCCTAATCTTTTT